>NW_026988443.1:31842500-32467500 GCF_030222135.1 Aotus nancymaae | reverse complement strand
GAACCAGTTGGTTCCCAACAACTGGTCCGTCCTTGGTACTCACTCTACTTACATGGTCTCCTTACACTGAACAGCCATGACCTGTGTAACGGATAGGATACTGTGGAAACGGAAGTATGTGACCTCCGAGAAAACGTCATCCAAAGTATGATAACTTCCACTTCTCTCTTGGATTGCTTGCTCTGGGGAAGCCAGCAGCCATGTCACGAGGACATTCAGCCAGAACCACCCAGCTAAACCACTCCCAAATTCCTGACCCATAGAAGACACTAAGTGTTGGTCATTATTTTGAGTTGCCAAATTTTGGAGTAATTGTTTTTGTTTTATTTTGTAGAGACATGGTCTCATTTTGTTTTCCAGGCTGAAGTGTAGGGTACGATCATAGCTCACTGCAACCCTGAATTGCTGGGCTCAAGTGATCCTCCTCCCTCAGCCTCCAAAGTAGCTGGAACTTAAAAGTGTGCACTGCCACACCTGGCTAATTTTTTAAAAGTCTACTGTAGAAACGTGGTCTTCTTATGTGGCCTGGGCTTCTCTCAAACTCCTGGCCTCAGGCAATCCTTCCCCCTCGGCCTCCCAAAGCCCTGGAATTACAGGTAAGAGAGAGTGCACTTGGCCCAGGGGTAACTGTTACACACAGCATTAGACCCCAAAAACTGAACAAATGATTGTATTTTTGGCCCTAAGTTTTAGGCTGGTTTACTATCTAAAAATAGATAGAAAAATCGTTTCTAAAATCCTGACAGTCATGCTACAAATCTAAATCGGTTCATTGTATGTTCTGCTGTAAATAACAGAAAGTCCAGGCCCAGGATGGTAGCTCACACCTGTAATCTCAGCAGTTTGGCAGGCTGAGGTGGATGGATCACTTGAGGTCAGGAGTTCGAGACCAGCCTGGCCAACATGGTAAAACGCTGTCTCTACTAAAAACACAAAAATTAGCCTGGAGTGGTGGCAGGTACCTGTAATCCCAGCTACTCAGAAGGGTGAGGCACCAGAATTGCTTAAACCCAGGAGGCAGAGGTTGCAGTGAGCCGAGAGTGAAACTCCGCATCAAACAAAACAAAACAAACAAGTGTTCTGTTAACAAGAGAATCGGCTGGGGCAGCTTTTAGATAGGCAGGCGGTAGGGTTTGCCACAGAGTATTTACCTGACAAAATCCTACAAATTTTTATCCATTAGATCACAACCTTTTCAGGAAGGACTCTTCTGACCGTCTCAGAACTTTCTTATAAACTCTGGGGGAACATGGAGCACGGAGTACTTTCTCTTTGGAACCCTAACCCCTGTGCTTGGGATAATTTGTTATTTAACAATGTCTGTATCTTTGGCTAGACCACACATCTCGGGAATGGGATCTGAGCTCGTCAGAGTGGGTCTCTGATTCCTGGCTGAGGATATAGCATCTGGCACGCGTGACCCCAAGTTCATTCTCCTCCTCTGCCTCTCTTACTGTTCGTTACTTCTAGTCAATAGGAACCATTCTGAGAAAGTCAAAATCTGGTTTTCTGCTAATTTTTTTTTTTGAAACAGGGTCTTGCTCCGATCCAGGTTGGAGTGTGGTGGCACGATCATAACTCCCCGTAGCCTCAACGTCTAGACTCGAGGAATCCTCCCACCTCATCGTCAAGTAGCTGGCACTACAGGGATGTAACACCATGCCTGGCTAATTTAAATTTTTTTTGGTAGAGATGAGGTCTCACTTTGTTGCCTAGGCTGATCTCAAACCCCTGACTTCAAATGATCCTTCTGTCTTGGCTTCCCAAAGTGCTGAGATGACAGGTGTGAGCCACTGTGCTCGGCCGATTTGTAAGTGTGTCCTAGGGATGTTGAATGGTCTCGTCGAGTATAACTGTTTAATAAAGCAAGGTGTTGGCTGTTTAGCAATGAAATGTTCCACTCTGAATGGAAGTCCCAAGATGAGAATTGGGTTTCTCCTTAACTATATATACCTGACAATGCTTGGTTAAATATTAATCAGACACTCCTAGAGATGGGTCTGAGTGTAACGATATCATTGTGTCTCATAGTCACAATTTAGGACTCATGCTCCTTCCTGCTTCCTCTGGAATAACGCCATTTCCCTTAAGGCTTGTCAAATTGAGAAGAGTAGGTAGGTAGAGGTGACAGGAAGACACTCGATCAAATCTGGTTTGCTGAGCCGTGAATAGAGAGAACCACTGAGGAGTTTTGACTGGGCTGCAGTACCCCTCTGGTTTGTTTATCTGTTAATTATTAGTTGGCCCTACTATGTGCCAGAAAGTGTCCTAGGTGCAAGGATACAAGAGTCAACCTCACAGGCAAATATCCCTGCCCTCAGAGAGCTTACATTCTAGTGTTTACTGACACCTACTCTTTTGAGAGCTATTCCATGAATTTTTAATTAATGCCCACTATTATCTGTGAGATAAAATTTATTTCACATAAAGCAGATCCATACAGCTTTTTTTCTGCCCAGCATTTTTTTTTTTTTTGACATCTAGATACGAATCTTCTGTTGTGAGAAATGCATTCTTAGTGGTTTGAATGGAGATGAACAGCTCCTGTACTGGTGTTCCAGAGGTGGACAAGTGAACCACATGTGAACACCCAGAGCAGCTTATCTCTGGGTCAAGCTAGAGGTCTTTCTGGGTATGAAGCATCAGAACTATCAATAAGGCTTTATTTCCTCGCTGTTGAGCTTGCTAAGGAGTCACTGGGGCTGAAGGTTCACATCCTACCTCACCCCCACAGAGAGGGTGAAACAGTGTTACAGCTTTGGACGTCCTGAGTTCACTGGTGCTAAAGTCAGCTGTCTTACAGAATGGACGCACCTGCTTGCTGTTTCCTCTGCCATTTCCCTCCCTTTCTACTTTCCTCTCATCTCTCTGGTTTTCAGTATTTATTGAATACTATTTCCTATTGCTGTGTAACAAATGACCACAAACTCTAAGGCTTATTTATGATATGATCATGTTTATTGTCTCAGTTTGTTCTTTTTCTTTTCTTTGTTTCTCTTTTTTTTTTGAGACAGTCTCGCTATGTCTTCCGTCTCCCAGGCTGGAGTGCAGTAGCATGATCTTGGCTTACTGAAATCTCTGCCTCCCAGGGTTCAAGTGATTCTCCTGCCTCGGCCTCCCAAGTAGCTGGGATTACAGGCATACACCACCATGCCTGGCTAATGTTTTGTATTTTTAGTAGAAACAGGGTTTCACCGTGTTAGCCAGGCTGGTCTAAATCTCCTGACCTCATGATCCTCCCACATTGGCCTTCCAAAGTACTGGGATTATAGGCGTGAGTCTCCGTGCCTGGCCTATAATCTCAGTTTCTGCAGATCAAGAGTCTGGGCTTAGCTTGTCCCCTGCCCAGAGTTTCGCTTAGTCCTCCAGACTGGAGTGCAGTGGCATTGATTTTGGAACACTGCAGCCTCTGCTTCTGAGGTTCAAGTGTTTCTCGGGCCTCAGCCTCCCGAATAGCTGGAATTACAGGCATGCACCACCACCACGCCCGGCTGTTTTGTATTTTTAGTAGAGACGGGGTTTCACCACGTTGGCTAGGCTGGCCTGGAACTTCTGGCCTCAAGCAGTCCTCCTGCCTTGGCCTCCCAGAGTACTGGGATTACAGGAGTGAGCCACTGTGCCTGGTTGGGAAAAGAATACTTTAAGCGAGTTACCAGAGTTGATGAAGAACCCTGTGTAAGCCACGTTCCCTGCTCCCAGGGCTCAGTTTCACCATTGGGAATGACTTGACTTAATGCCAACCGATTCTTTTCCGCGCTATAAGACGAAGTGGTTCTTACCTTCAGAGCCCAGCAAAGAGCCTGTCACCAGTGTCCGCTGGGTCAACCAATGAGAGTGGAGTGGAGATTAACAAAAATTAGCTGTGTGTCCCGGACTGACCACTAGGTGGCAGGAGGCTCACGCCAAGCCCAAGCTTGGTACTGGGTTGCTGGCTGGCTGGGAGCCTTCGTGGAGAAGCCTTGAATGTTCTTCTAGGCTGGGGCTTGTTATGGGGGTGGAGGTGGGGGAAGGGAGGGAGGTAGAAGGTGAGGAGGTCTCTTTCTCAAAAGGCCTAACACTTAGTCTTTCCCCTTTATCGTCAAATGAATTTATTTTCTTTTGTTATAGAAATTCACAGGTAGGATTGAAAAATTACTTTTCATGCAACTGTAGACTGGTATATTTTTATAAATTTAGCATTTTGTAGTTTTTAAAAATGTATTGAAAAATCTTAGAAGTGGCAAGCTCTTCCTCCCCTTCCCGTGAGCCATCCTACACTCCTGACCTACAGACCCAGGTATAAAACAGGGCGTCCCCTGCCATGGTAAGATGACATTTGGCTGTCCAGCCTCAGAGATCATTTCCATCGCAGGAGGGGCCCGGCTCCCAACCAGCACTTGTCAAAATGCGGCAAAATCACCTGGGGCTGCTGCGTGTAAAAATGCAGATTCCTAGGGGTCCTCAGACTCCATAGATCAGAATGTCTGGGAGTGCTTCAGTCTGCAATTGTGTTGGCTTTTCACAAGGCTCGCATGATTTTCAGGTACAATTGAAGTTTCAGAAACACTCCCTTAGGCTTTCTCTGGAGTCTTTCTGGGGGTCTCATCAGCCCTCTTGGAGATCCAGTGATGCTGCAGCCACCTCCAGCCTACATGTGTGCACACACGTGCCTATGTACACACACATACACACGTTTTTTTCCAGATTATGTATACAATGATGCATGTTCATTTAAACAAAACATAGATTACAAAAGTGAATAATGTAGGAAGTGAAATCCTTTACGATATTGTAGACTGGAGAGAGCTGCCATCAGTGATTGCTGTTTCGCTGCCTCATGGATCCCCCATTTAGGTACTAAAAATGTAGCAGGTTTTTTTTTCTCCCAGGAAAGTTTCATAAAAGCAAAACAGGATGCCCACCCTCAACTAACCTCTCGTGGCTTCTTTAATTAAGACCAAGTAAGTTTTCTCCCCCACTCCTGGAGAAATCAAATGTCAGTGTGGACCTGTAGCACTATGGGGTCAAGTTCTCTTCTCTTGAAGGTAAAGGGCAGGGCTCTTGTACTTGTTCAAGGATTTTCAGGCCAGGCATGGTGGCTCATGCCTGTAATCCCAGCACTTTGGGAGGCCGAGGTGGGAGGATTACGAGGTCGGGAAATCAAGACCATACTGGCCAATGTGGTGGAATCCCATCTCTACTAAAAAAATACAAATATTAGCTGGGTGTGGTGGCATGTGCCTGTAGTCCCAGATACTTGGGAGGCTGAGGCAGGAGAATTCCTTGAACCTGGGAGGCAGAGGTTGCAGTGAGCCGAGATCGTGCCATTGCCCATTGCACTCCAGTCTGGGCAACAAAAGAGAAGCTCTGACTCAAAAAAGAAGGATTTTCAAGGAGGTGCAACAGGATCTGCAATGCAGGCTCACTGAGTTAGCTATCACAGGAGCGTGTGTTACTGGGAAACAGTCCAGAGTCTAAGTTCAAGGATTTCTAAGAACGTTTCTTCTTACTTTACAATGAAGTTTAAAGTTTGTGAAATAGGTACTTGTTACTGTGATCTTTTGAGACTTCCTTTTCTTACTGAGGCTAAAATTGTCCAGCTATGCTAATGAGCTGATGGTTTTTGAGCTCCATGAACCAAACACTCAGCTAAATGCTTTATGTATATGATCTTGATTCTTTTGACAACCTAATAGGCTGGCAGCTATTATCCTCATTCTATGTATAAAGAAAATGGTGCAGTTATGTGAGGTTATGACAAGCCTGCCCAAGGATCCACAGACTGTAAATCAGCAGTAGGGCCAGGATTTATGAAATCCATGCATTTTGACTCTAGAGCGATGTCCTTAATCAGTATAATATACTGGCCATTCAACTTTTTTGAATGAAGAATCATGGTAAATATTTGCTGTTCTTAGGAAGAATTGGTAGCTTGCTCATTACGTAGGATTTCTTATTTAATTTTCTTCACAATATTGCAAGGTGGGTTAAGCTCCTCCCATTTTGCTGTTTTATAAAATGCAAAGAAAATGGGAAACATCTCCACTGGCCTAGATGATCCTAGATCAGGGTTCCCGAGTGTGGTCCCCAGAGTTCTAATAAAAGCCTCCATGGGAATTGAGTATTAGAACTCACCTCAGAAGTTCACAGGGCAGCTACTAGGGAGGGAAGGCTCTGAGAAAGCCTGTCGTTAAAAGAAAGAAAATCTTTGGTACCATTATTCATGGTACCATTGCCATGAATAATATCAAAGTATCATTAAAGGAACTTAGAGTATGATAGGCATAATTTGAAGTTGATTACCCTACCTTCCCTCTCATTGGTATCTACCCCTGTATTAGTCTCTTTTCATGCTGCTGATAAAGACATACCCAAGATGGGGCAATCTACCAAAGAAAGAGGTTTCATTGGACTTACAGTTTCATATGGCTGGGAAACCTCACAATCATGGTGGAAAAGAAGGAGGAGCAAGTCACGTCTTACGTGGATGGCAGGCAAGCAAAATGAGAGAACTTGTGCAGGGGAACTCCTCTTTTTATTTGTATTTCTTTTATTAAATTTATTATACTTTAAGTTCTGGGGTACGTGTGCAGAACGTCCAGGTTTGTTACATAGGTATACACGTGCCATGGTAGTTTGCTGCATCTGTCCCCCCATCATCCACATTGGGTATTTCTCCTAATGCTATCCCTCCCCAGTGCCCCAGTCCCTGCTGTCCCTCCCCTAGTCCCTTACCCGCCGACAGGCCCCAGGGTGTGATGTTCCCCTCCCTGTGTCCATGTGTTATCATTGTTCAACACCCATTTACCAGTGAAAACTTGCAGTATTTGGTTTTCTGTTCTTGTGTCAGTTAGCTGAGAATGATGGCTTTCAGCTTCATCCATGTCCCTGTGAAGGACATGAACTCATCCTTTTTTATGGCTGCATAGTATTCCATGGTGTATATGTGCCACATTTTCTTTATCCTGTCTGTCATTGATGGGCATTTGGATTGGTTCTAAGTCTTTGCTATTGTGAACAGTGCTGCAATAAATGTACATGTGCATATGTCTTCATAATAGAATGATTTCTAATCCTTTAGGCATATACCCAGTAATAAGATTGCTGGATCAAATCGTATTTCTAGTTCTAGGTCCTTGAGGAATCGCCACACTGCCTTCCACAATGGTTGAACTAATTTACACTCCCACCATCAGTGTAAAAGTGTTCCTTTTTCTCCATATCCTCCCCAACATGTTGTCTCCTGATTTTTTGATGATCATTCTAACTGATGTAAGATGGCACTTCAATGTGGTTTTGATTTGGATTTTTCTAATGACCAGTGAGGATGAGCTTTTTTTCATATGTTTGTTGGCTGCATAAATGTCTTCTTTTGAAAAGTCTCTTCATATCTTTCACCCACTTTTTGTTGGGGTTGTTTGTTTTTTTCTTGTAGTTTGTTTTAGTTCTTCATAGATTCTGGATATCAGCCCTTTGTCAGATGGGTAGATTGAAAAAATTTTTTCCCATTCTGTTGGTTGTTGGTTCGCATTAATGATAGTTTCTTTTGCTGTTCAGAAGTTCTTTAGTTTAATTAGATCCAGTTTATCTATTTTAGCTTTTGTTGCCATTGCTTTTGGTGTTTTGGTCATGAAGTCCTTGCCCATGCTTATGTCTTGAATAGTATTCCCTAGGTTTTCTAATAGGTTTTTTATGGTGTTAGGTCTTATTTTTAAATCTTTAATCTATCTGGAGTTAATTTTGTATAATGTGAAGGAAGGGATCCAGTTTCAGCTTTCTGCATGTGGCTAGCCAGTTCTCCCAACACCATTAATTAATTAAGGAATCCTTTCACCATTGCTTGTTTTTGTCAGGTTTGTCAA
The DNA here is from genome assembly GCF_030222135.1 of Aotus nancymaae. Taxonomy (NCBI): domain Eukaryota; kingdom Metazoa; phylum Chordata; class Mammalia; order Primates; family Aotidae; genus Aotus; species Aotus nancymaae. The sequence goes on along the minus strand of NW_026988443.1, from coordinate 32,459,659 downwards.
AGATCAGATGGTTGTAGATGTGTGGTGTTATTTCTCATGTCTCTGTTCTGTTCCATTTGTCTATATATCTGTTTTGGTACCAGTACCATGCTGTTTTGATTATTGTATTCTTGAAGTATAGTTTGAAGTCAGGTAGTGTGATGGCTCCAACTTTGTTCTTTTTGCTTAGGATTATCTTGGCTATGTGGACTCTTTTTTGCTTTCATGTGAAGTTTAAGGTGGTTTTTTCCAGTTCTGTGAAGAAGGTCAGTGGTAGCTTGATGGGGATAGCATTGATTCTATAAATTACTTTGGACAGTATGACCATTTTCACAATATTGATTCTTCATAATTATGAGCATGGAATGTTTTTCCATCTGTTTGTGTCCTCTTTTATTTCCTTGAGTAGTGGTTTGTAGTTCTTCTTGAAGAGGTCCTTCACTTACCTTGTTGTATTCCTAGGTATTTTATTGTCTTTGTAGCATTTGTGAATGGCAGTTCACCCATGATTTGGCTCTCTGTCTGTTACAAGAGGAATAAGGGAAAACTCCCATTTCACTAGTCTAGAGCCCGGCACGTGGCCGGAGCACAGTCAAAACGTGCTGAACAAATGAAGGCAGGTGTGAGCCCAGGTCTGTTTGTCTCCTTGCATCACACCATACTTATTTCTCCTACCCTAACATTCTGGATCGTGTTCTACGCCGGAGCTGTGTGTCTGTGAAGCAAGCACACCTTACCCTTAAACTTAATCTTCAGTTCATCAGTAAATCTGCAAATATTTACCGTGTGTGACTAGATGTTCTGCCTGACTTGGGAAAACAGGAAAAAGATGTAGCTCTTGCCATGAAGTAGATGAATTTTGTTTGAAGAGGTAAATGACCATGAAGCGATCTCGATTACAAGAGTCGGGTATATTGAGGTGAGCCAGTGTGTGTGCAGACCACTTCCCCAGCTACAGGCTGTGGCACTGATGCAAGGGGCCGTCTAATCCATGTGCCAATTGCAGAGATTGACCATGACTTTGAGAAAATGTCACCTCACATGGACGTCCACTTCTAAATGGCTGTTTCATAAATATTTAGTCAGGTGTTCTTTAGGATGGAAGTAAGTGTAGGAATTTCTGGGCCAAAGATTTTCTTTTTTTATCAACACACCTTCCCAGAGCTCTTCCTCTCTAGTGGCTGCCCTGTGACCTGGGATTTACTCTAATACTCAGTTCCTATGGAGGATTTGGGCTGAGAATTCTGGGGAGCACACTCTGGGGAAACCTGATCTAGGATCATCCAGTTGAGTAATTTTTTCCCCCATTAGCATTTTAAACTTATTATTATACTTATAAATTAAGGGAGGTTGAGGCAGGTGGATCACTTGAAGTCAGGAATTTAAGACTCAGCCTGGCCAACATGGCGAAATCTCATCTCTACTAAAAATACAAAAATCAGCCAGGCATGCTGGTACACACCTCTAATCCCAGCTACTCGGGAGGCTGAGGCATGAGAATTGCTTGAACCCAGGAAGTGGAGGGTACAGTGAGCCAAGATGATGCCGCTGCACTCCAGCCTAGGTGACAGAGTGAGACTCCACCTCAAATAGTAAAATAAAAATTAAGATGTAATTCAGCCATCATAAAATTAACCGTTACATAATGTACAAGCCAGTGTTTTTTCCTATATTAATGAGTTGTGCAGCCATCACTACTATCAAATTCCATAACATTTTCATTGCCTTAAAGGGAAATCCATGCCTATCAAGCTGTCACTCCTCATTCCTCCTCCCTCTATCTCCTTATCTACCCATTGTTTGTATAATCTGGATATTTCATATTAATGCAAACAGAGAATATGTTAACTTTTGTCTTTGGCTTCTTTCAATTAGCATCTACTTTTCCGGATTCAGTGATCCGGTTGGTTTTAAATTTCAGGATGCATCAGAACCTCTTGGGGATTTTATTAAAATGCAGTTTTTCTGGCTCCTCTAAAATCGATGGTTTGGCTGGTCTGGGGTGGGAATTAAGAATCTACGTGTTTGGGCTGGGAGCTGTGGTCTTATCTGTAATACTGTAATCCCAGCACTTTGGGAGGCCGAAGTGGGAGGATCACTTGAGGTCAGGAGTTCGAGACCAGCCTGGCCAACATGGCAAAACCCCGTCTCTACTAGAAATAAAAAAAAAAATTAGCTGGGCATAGTGGCAGGCGCCTTTAGTCCCAGCTATTTGGGAGGCTGAGGCAGGAGAATCACTTCAACCTGGGAGGTAGAGGTTGCAGTGAGCTGAGATAGTGTCACTGCACCCAGGCCTGGGCAACAGAGCGGGACTCTTCTCAAAAAAAAAAAAAAAAAAAAAAAAGAATCTCCTTGTTTGACAAGTTCTCTGGGTGACTCTCATGCAGGCAGCCAGGGACCAGCTTTGAGATCCTCCAGCCTAGTTCGATGCTATCCTTTTGGGTTTGAGGCTCAGGGAGGAAAAGTGATGTCATGGGGGTCACACAGCTGACAACACTCCATCCAGGGCTTGTCCTGGGTTTGAGAGGTGAGGCTCAGGCTTCAGTCTCACTCACAGGACCCAGTACTGTAGTGATTTAGGAATTAAGAAGAAATTACTTAGATACTGAGGGGACAGAAGTCCTTGGTAAGGTTTTTCTTTTAATGATAAGCAGCCCCCAAATCATTTTATTTCTTAACAGAGCAGCCTGTAAAATGGAGCTGCAGACCTAAGCAAGCTGGAAGCTTGCATGAGTGAATGGCAGCAGTTGTGCCCATAGGAATAGACTACCTGGGACTAGTCATGTTCAAAATTGTGGCTCCATCTTTTATCTTGTGCCAGCCACATGTAGAAGTAAGGAGCAGACAAGATGGCCCAGCCCAAGTGGAAATCTCATTTGCATAATCAGATTAGGGTGGGGTGACCAGCCTTTTCCCCATGCCATGTAAACATCACACCTGGTCCCACCAATCTGTGAGCTCTGTGTAAATCAGACACTGCCGGCTCAAGCCTGCCTGTAAAATCTGCTGTCTGCCGACTTTGCCCTTTTTTTTCCTAATGTCTCTGTCACAAGGGGCTTCTCTCTTCTTTCTCCTTTCTTCTGCCTATTAACCTTTCTATTCCTTAACCTACACGGATGTGTCCATGTCCTGAATTTTCTTGGTGTGAGATGACGAACTCCCCGGGTTTTTATCCTAGACAACGATGATGCTTTCAGTAGCTTGTTCCCACAGATAACCCTGTTAGTTCTTTACAATAATTGCTTGTGGGATTCTCTGGCATCTTGCTAGAACTCAGGTACTGCCATCCCACCAAAGCCTCAAAATTCAAAAACCTGAAGGTTATTAGGCACGTAGACATATGAGAAGGGTTATAGAAGATGTACATTCTGTCAGGCCTCCATGTGCAAGCTCGGATCCAGAAAGTCTAAAGTCCTGCCTGCCTCAGCTCATCACCCCCCACCCCCCACCTGCGTTCGCCATTATACCTGATCACCCTGCGGAGCTTCCCCTCACCCCACCCTGCCATCTTAACTGTTACTATGATAATGTATGTGAATATTCCTCACCCCACCCTGCCATCTTAACTGTTACTATGATAATGTATGTGAATATTCCTCACCCCATCCTGCCATCTAAACTACTGTCACGCCTTACCTCACCCACCTGAACTTATGTAATGAACTTTTAATGTGACTGAACTTATGGTAATGTATATACTCCTTGCCCCTACGCCCACCACTGTAACTGATCTTACTCTGTAACTTTCCACTGCCCACCCCAAACCTATAAAACCAACCCCTATCCCACTGCCCTTTGCTAACGCCCTTTTCGGCCTTAGCCCACCTTAACCCCGGTGAGTAAACAGCCGTGTTGCTCACACAAAGCCTGTATGGGGGGTCTCTTCATTCAAAGCGCACATTTTAATGGATTCCAAAGGTGTAGTTGCGTCTTGTGGCCTGATAGTTAAGCTACATACCTTCTGAGCTAGGGGTTGCACAGGTTTGGGTCCTGACTGGCATAGGGTTTCCAGATTAAGCAATTAAAAATACAGATTGGATGGATGCCCAGTTACACTGAAATTTCAGATAAACAATAACTTTTGTGGTATAAGTATGTATCATGTTATATTTGGAACACAATTATATTAAAAAATTATTTACCCACTGTTGGTGTGAAATTCCAGTACAACTGCATATTCCATTTTTTAGTTGGCAACCTGCCAGCAAGATGACTCATTTACTCTCCTTGGAGGACCCAGCTTAGTGGTTGATAGTGGCCGAACATATGGTTTCTGGAGGCAGACAGCTTGGATCTGAATCCTGGTACCAGGTAGCTGGCTGAAGAACCAGAGTGGGTTGGTTAACTTTTCCTAGCCTCAGTTTCTTTATCTATAAAATAAAAGCAGAGTCTCATGTGATGTTACCAAAAAGGGGTCCCAATGCAGGACCCAAGAGAGGGTTCTTGGACCTCGAGAAAAGAAAGAATTCAGGGCGAGTTCACAGGGCAAACCAAAAGCAAGTTTATTAAGAAAGTAAAGTGGTGGAAGTGCAGCTTCCCCATAAATAGAGTAGGACATTCCCTAAAGTCAGAGGAGGAATGCATCCATGGAGGTACAATACTTGTGTGTGTGTGTGTGTGTGTGTGTGTGTGTGCGTGCAAAGAAAAGATCATGGGGAGACATGCTCTGCTACAATGGTTTGTGATAACAGATTTATTTTCTTAATTACTCTATTTTGCAAGAATCAATATTACCTTTAAAGCAAATTTATGAATGCTTCTGTTCTCAAGATAAGGGGATATCAAAACGCTTCCAAGTCCATGTCTGTTGAGTAAACACTATGAATCTGTTCCCTTAACCTTAAACATCTAGAGGCTAGGAATACCTAACTTCCTGGGAATGCAGCCCAGCAAGTCCCAGCCTCATTTCCTAGCCCTCACTCAACATGGAGTCACTCTGGTTTAAACTCCTGACAGTGAGAGGATTAAATGAAATAATCTATGAAGATTGCTTAGCAGGGATTCTTCCTGGTGGTAACAGATAAATAAAAATGACTGGAGATTCCCGGTATTCTCTCAGTACTATAGAATTCAATGGGGGTTGCTTTGATAGTTGGTGGCACTGAAGCTTAGCCATTTGAAAGTACTGAGACCATTTTGGGGGGGCATTTCAAGGGGTTCTATCAATTTTGGAACTGCAGATGCTTGGCAGCTGGAAATGGACTACAGGAGTGGTGGGCAGATGGTTTCTCTTTCCATCTGGGTCTTCTGATGTGGGGAAAACAGAACCTCTTTCCTGATGACTCATTGTTGAAGCTGGGTTTAGCCAGCATTTAAATAGAAACTCCTGGCTGCAGAAAATATTGTCACCACCCAAAAGTGAGATCTGTTTCAAAACTGTTGGGAGCAAAGTGGATTTCTAACAGGCAAAACCCATGTGTTAAATTTAACATACTGTCATGTCTTCTCAGCCAAGAGCTCTGCAAAAAAGTCGGGCTGCTCTGGCCTCCTGCCTTCCCTGGTTTTAGCAGCTCAATGGGATCAAAGTTTCTGCAAGCCTCATTTGCTTGAGAGAAGCTTTCCCCAGGTTAAGTGTTCTTACCACTGGTACACATACATTAAAGAGCCTGGGATCACATGGGGGAAATGTTTTTCTTTTCCAATGCTCTCCAAACCTTGATTATAGTGTCAAGGACACAGTTTTATCTTGATGTTGGTGTGCCTTTTAAAATCTCTCTAAAATGTGCTTATTTCTTTTTTATTAAGAAACTGGTCTCCAGCTTTAGAGACTTTGGGAAAAGTTTTTAACTTCCTACTGAGGATTAAGCGCTGATTTTTTTCTTTTTTTTTTTTTTTTATTGCGTTTTAGGTTTTGGGGTACATGTGAAGAACATGCAAGATTGTTGCCTAGGTGCATACGTGGCAGTGTGATTTGCTGCCTTCCTCCCCTTCACCTATATCTGGCATTTCTCCCCATGCTATCTCTCCCCAACTCCCCACCCCCCACTGTCCCTCCCCTATTTCCCCCCAATAGACCCCAGTGTGTAGTGCTCCCCTCCCTGTGTCCATGTGTTCTCATTGTTCAACACCCGCCTATGAGTGAGAACTTGCGGTGTTTGATTTTCTGTTCTTGTGTCAGTTTGCTGAGAATGATGGTTTCCAGGTTTATCCATGTCCCTACAAAGGACGTGAACTCATCGTTTTTGATGGCTGCATAATATTCCATGGTGTATATGTGCCACATTTTCCCTGTCCAGTCTGTCATTGATGGGCATTTGGGTTGGTTCCAGGTCTTTGCTATTGTAAACTGTGCTGCAGTGAACATTCGTGTGCATGTGTCCTTATAGTAGAACGATTTATAATCCTTTGGATATATACCCAGTAATGGGATTGCTGGGTCAAATGGAATTTCTATTTCTAGGTCCCTGAGGAATCGCCACACTGTCTTCCACAATGGTTGAACTAATTTACACTCCCACTGATTTTTTTCTTGCCCAAATATCTAAGGGATCTGGGGAGTCATGCCCTGCAAACCATAAATTCTCATTGGATGGGTTTTATTTAACCCCGTATATCATGACTTAAGTTTCCAATCTAACTTGGGCATAACATGTGACAAAGAATAAAATAAAAATTTTTTACCCCAAAGCATGTTTCTTTACCATGTCTTGAAATGGCCCTGCAAAGCTGTCCTTTGTGGGGGAAAACTTAAATCTGTAAAGAATCATTTTTTTGAGACTGAGTCTCACTCTGTCACCCAGGCTGGAGTGCAGTGGCCCAATCGCAGTCTCCACCTCCCTAGTTTAAGCGATTCTCCTGCCTCGGCCTCCCAAGTAGCTGGGATTACAGGTGCGTGCCACCACACCTGCTAATATTTGTGTTTTTAGTAGAGATGGTTTTCATGATGTTGGTTTGGCTGGTCTCGAACTTGTGACCTCAAGTGATCCACCTGCCTCGGTCTCCCAAAGTACTGAGATTATAGGCATGAACCACCATGTCCGGCCAAGAATCTCTTAACATAGCTAGATGTTTTTCTTCCAAGCCCTCCCAATGTGAAAGAGATTAACTGAGAGTTGCACCTTTTAAAGGTCTTGAATAGGAAATCTTTATCATCATGTTTTGTCTCTAAAGGCAGCCTCTGTGAGACTTAAAAAGAACCTTGGTCTTCACAATCTTTTTTCTTAACCTGAACATTTCCCTTCTGTTGATTCCAGGTCTTTAGACAAACTCAACCAACTGTCAACCAGAAAATGTTTAAATTTACCTATAACCTGGAAGCCCCCTTACTTTGTACAGCCTTTCAGGACCAACCAATGTATTCCTCAAAAGTATCTGATGGATGTCTCATGCCTCCGAAAATTTGTAAAACCAAGCTGCACCCCACCACCTGAGGCACATGTTCTCAGGACCTCCTGACAGCTGTGTCCAGGGCCATGGTCACTCATATTCGGCTGAGAATAAATCTCTTGAAATACTTTACAAAGATTGATTCTTTCATTGATGACTTTAATAACATGTTTTATTAATTTTGTTAGTGTTTTCTGGTAACTTTTTATGATTTCCAGATTATTGAAAAGTTGCAAAAATTATGTAAGGAATCCTTTTTATCCTGTATCCAGATTCACCTCCTCACTACATTTCACCCCATTTGTTTTATAATCTTCATTCTGTCTCTTGATGCATATTATTTCTTTTGAAACCCCGAGAAAATGAATGTTGAAGACATCAGTAGTCCTTATACCTAAATACAGAAGTGTGTATTTCCTAAAACATGATGGTAATGCAACGCTACGCTGTAATCTAGTTCATATTCAGATTTCATCAATTGTCCTGATGATGTTCTGTATAGCTCCTCCCCATCACTAATGGCTCAGCCCAGAATTCAGTCCAGGATTATGCATTGTATTTAGCTGTCTTGTCTACTATTTGGATTCTTTAAATCTGTAACAATTCTTTGGCCTTTCTTTGGCCCTCTTGATTTTGCTGTGTTTGAAGAGTACTGGCCATTTTGGGGGGTTATTTTTTTTTGAACGTTGCACAGATTGGGTTTACCTGATCTTTTTTTCCTGAGTAAATTTAGCTGTGCCTATTTTGGCGGGGATATTAAGGAAGTGATGTTGTGTCCCTCTGAGTGCATCCTATCAGGAAGCAGCTAGTGTCGGTTGGTCCATATTGGTGGTGTCGCCTTTGATTCTTTTGTTAAGATGTTGCCAGCTGGGCTTCTCAACAATAAACTTACTAGTTTTCACTTTGTAATTAATTGGTAATTTGTGGGGAAGTATCTTGAGCTAGGAAAAGAATCTGCTACTCATTGAACTTACACCAACTTCTTGATTTTCTAACTCCATTTTTTTTGGTATTTCCTTGTTGGCATTTGACTATAATTACGTATTAGTTATTGGCTGGCTCATGGGTTTTTATTTTATTCGTGGGTATGATCTATTTTGTGCTCAAATTGTCCCATGTTTGACCAGTGGGATTCCCTAGCCTTGCTCCATGGTATTAATGTTTATGATTGCTTATTTATGGAAAGTGATATTTATTTTCCATTTATGGTAGTAATAGAATTTGAAAATATATTTATAACTTTTAAAGTGGGTTGATTTAAAGAGAAACATTAATGATGTAATGGGGTATGTGTTGAGGGGGAGGTGTGTATATGTATGTGTGTGTACATACATCTACATATATATATTTAAAAATTTAATGATACCTGGGACCTAGGCATCATAAAAATCACAAAGTGGTACACAAAAAATTAAAAGTTGGCAAATACTGCTCTTGATCCATGAATATGTCAGCTTTTTTTTTTGTATTTCAAATATTTGATCATTATGTCTTAATGAAAAACTTGGACTATTTCAGGAAGAACTATAGTTAGGCATTCATACTCTTATGCTGCTCTTATCACTGATTTGCAATAAAAAGCCTTTGCCAGCTATGTGTCCTTACCTTTTTAAAATAAATGTGCTTTTTATATAGCTATAACCCGGAAGTGGAACCATCTGAGTTATAACCCTAGCAAATGATCCAAGACCCAGTTCGAAGGCTCTCTTTTTATCAGACAGACAGGGTTCTTTGGTTGCATGTAACAGAAATCAGGTCTGGCTAACTCAAGCTCACAGAATCCAATTCTGAACGTCTGTTCTCGGAAAAAAATAGAAACTCAAGCAGCTTTGGGGATCTGGGTATCAGGAATTCATGGACAGTATCTTTAGAACACATCTTTAGAATGAATGAGCTCTATCCGTTTATCTATGTTTGCATCCCTCTTCTTCATCTTCAAATTACTAGAACATTTATTTGACCTTCCCTGGGTCATGAGCCTCATTTGAATAAACAAGGGCTAAGCACCGTGATTTACAGAAACTCCAACACAATATGCAAAGTATGTGTCTTTCCCCAAAGGAAAACCGGATACAATGAAGAAAACACATCACAATTACAATTGCTTATTATGTACCAGGCTCTCACATAAGCATCTTACATGTATTGACTCATTTAATATACACTGTAACCTGAAAACTTTTTAGTGTCATCATACCCTTTTACAAAGGAGGCAATAAAGGTCCAGAGGTCAAATAACTCGGTCAAGGTCATCCAGTTGGTAACTACACAGCTGGTCAGGATTCAAACCCAGACCATCTGTCTTCAGTCTGTGCTTTTGACCACACAGCTATAAGCTAAATTAGGCAGGCAAAACCAAGAGTGTCCATCTCACCTCCATTCTATAGAGCTTCTTGATCCTCTATCCAAATACCACATCTTCCAGTGTTGCACCCCCGAGCCCCATGCATCTTTTTATGCTGCTGGCTCTTTCCTGGTGATGGATGTCCCTGTCTCATGCCATCTTCTCAACCATGGGCTTTTGGCCAGCAATGGCCAGGCTGTGTTTATCTCTGACTCCTTCACAGCACACAAAACAGGACCATGCACATAGCCAAGGCTTAGTAATATTTGTAGAACTGAATCGAATCTCTTTAATAATATTTACATTAGGAGAGAGAGAACAAGAGGGAAAATGAGAGGTCCTGAGAAAGAATAAGAGTTCTAAAACTATACTCTGAATTTATCTAATTAATAAAATTATCTAAGTGTCAATTTAATGATAGACTGACTTCCTTCATTGCTAATTGATTCATCTCAAACGACTGTTGAGATAATCAAACTTCTGCCTCCAAACAAAGACAGGCAGAACAGCTCTTAACGTTAGAGGTCAGCCTGAGCAGCAGCTGGGGCTCAGTAAAGCAAAACTTTGTTTTAGCAAAGGGTGAGTAGACCAAATGTATTGGGATTCTCGTGGTTGGTCTGATTCCCTTTTTTCCAGTATAGCTCATTAACTAATCACTGCCATTGAATCCTCTCCTGTTGGCCTTGGATAGAGTTCTCAAGAATTAGGAAAACAGCAATAATCCCTTCTCACTCCCTGGGCAGGCCCCAGAAGTCATTTTAATTATAACACTACAGCTTAGCTTTTGAATAATGTTTTCCAGTGTAAGCTGTAATGTCTGTTTTCAGTGACTTGGGCATTAAGGAGAATTTGGCTTGGTTTCTAGGCCCCAGTTCTGGAAACTCAATTGCTAGCTGTGTAGTTTGGGGCGCCATATTTTAGTTTTCTGTGCTTCATTTTGTCATCAGTAAAATAATAGAAATAGCATCGCTTATTTTATAGGGTTGGTGTGAGTAACTGACAAGTTAAGACATGTAAAATGCTTTCTTTACGTGGGTTCTGCACTAGTATCCCTCAAGGCAAGGACTTGGGTGGAAATGACTTATTGGGAATGTGATCTCAGAAAGCCGCAGCAGTGGCACAACGAGCTAAGGAAGGAAGAAAAGCCAATAAGGGGTGTGCTGACGACAGTTGCCATTGCGGAGAAACTTGAATTTCATCCTGCCAAGGGGCCCTTTGAGCTGTGCGGTACATACTCCCAAATCATGAGACTAGAAGGTGGGAAATCTTGGCATTTAGCCACTGGCTGCCATCTTCCACCGGTTAAATCTGCCCCTTCCCCCACCAAAGTAATTCTGGGTTACACACCCCTTCCCACCCCCGTGCATTTGTGTCGCGTGGTGATGGAGGAAGCCTGCAGGCACAGAAGAAAGCCCAGCACAGGTGCTTGATGTGGAAAGCTGTCCCCATCCCAGGAACTATCTATAGCTGCAGGTGAACTCTGGTGGACTGACACTATATGGAGGGTGTCAGTGGTGATTGCTACAGGGGTTTTAAACAGTGTCTGGCACACAGTGAGTAGTCCATATACTATAGCTGTAGTGGACATAGGTTTAACCACCCAGCATCATTTCCTATGAGGATCCTTCTGCAGCCTAACATGGTCCCGATTGGCTTGTCAATCAGATTGTTGGAACCTACCATGGACAGTCACAGGAGTGGGCATGTGACCCAGGGCTACCCAAGCAATAGCCATCCCTCTGCTTCAGTGACTGTTTTACAGGCTGGCATGTGATTTAAGCTTGGGCTACTTGAAGGTTTCCTGAGAGCATCTTGGTTTACATTAGAGCTAGTGAAGAGAAAATTCTTTTTCTTTGCCAGGAGGTTAAGTTGGAACTCCTCGTTTCCATCTTCCTTCAGCTATTGAGAGAAGCCTTTCTGTCCTATGGAGCCCTGGGTTCTAGGCTGGGCATCTCTGCTTTCTGACAGTGAACATGGGCAGGGCACCTAACCTCTATGAAATTAGGGTCTTTATCTGTAAGTGGGGATGATGCCTGCTTTTCCAGGCACTGCCACAATTCAGTGAGGGTATGTATAAAATGCCTGGCAAGTAGCAAGTCCTCAGCAAATGTTAATTTAATTTCCATGGTTGATCTTGATTCACTTTTACTCCATGGACATCTCTAAACTCAGAGCTGGGGCACATTTTTGAAAATGATTCCAATCTTTATGAATGTCAGTGTTTGTAAGTATGCCACATGGATCCCTTAAACTAGTCTTGACTCCCATGAATGGTGATTGACTTTCTGAGGGCCTCTACTTCCATGGAGAAGCCTCCCCATGTCCCCAGGAAAAGGCTGAACCCCCAGCCCCTCCTTGTCTCATGACTCCTGAGATGTAGAGGAGTTCTTTTGTTCCCATGCATGCCAATTCCAGAGGCACCTTACCTCGTGTACCTTGTGACTACACGGACAATGGATGGATGCTGGGAGACTGGCCACGGAACTGTTCTTCCAATATGGCCCCTTCATCTGTTCCACCTCCCACAGCTGGACCTAGTACAATAGTAAAGTTCATTCTGGGAAGACTTCCCATGGTCTTCTCTTACTTGAGACCCTCTCTAGTGATCCCTTGATTCATCTTTCAATGAATGATTCTGCTTTCAGTATAAAATCCGGAACCCTTAAGGTGAAATCCATGGATTTCCATATTCCAGTCCTATTGAGTTTCTGCCTTTTCTCTTGATGCGTGCAGTAGTTAAGTGGACCATTCCATGAACCTAGCCTGGGCCTTCTCACTGATGTACCTAATGATAGTTATTTCTCCTAGATGGCTCTCTTTGCTTGCTCCTGATAGACATTTCTCATCAATTATAGCCTCTTTGCCACTCAGCCCATATAGATGCCCAGTACCAAGGCAGGTTCTATGAACAAATTGCCATTTGCACAATATATACAACGTATTTATTACCACATCATTAAACTGAATTCCTGAATGGCAGGGGCTACACATTTATTTTTGCAGCCAAGACAGTAAAAATATTATGCCTGGAACATACTAGGCATTTGATCAGTGTTTGAATGAGTGGAGAAACCTGGTTTTGGAGGCATTTGTTACCTGGCTTTCGGACTGGAACTTGTGGGTCATAATTTTTGCTGAGTTACACCTACACTGTTACTTTTGATCTTCTGTGATACATACAATATGATCTCCATTTTAATAGGAGAAAGCTCAGATGCCAAGCAAATTCCCCAAGTTCAATCCCTGGTTTGAAAGATTCTAAGGTTAATGCTCTTGCAAATTTGTGAGTATGCACTCCTGTGCTGTGTTGATGTTTCAGTTCCTCCTATCTGAGTTTTTACTTTGTTTCAGTGTTTGGGTGCCAATTTGAATAACATATTTCCCAGCATCTTTGCCTGGCTGGCAATGGGAGTTCTGCTCATGGCAGAGAATACAAAAATATGTATTTTATTTTCTCCCACAAACAAATCTGGAAGCAAAATACTGAGATCTATATAGTCTCTGTTTTGGGAAAAAAAAAAAGTAGAAAAAAGAAACTACTGAGTTTTTCCCAAGCATCCCATTCTTCCCAGCATTGGCAAATGGAGGTAGGGAAAGAGAACTAATGTTTATGGACTGTTTGTGTTGTGCTAGGCACAATCCTGTGTGCTTTAAGTACCTTATTCTCCTGGATAACATGTGCTCAACTTGCATGACTTCACTCAAGCATCACCTCCTGTCTGCTTTCCTTGCCATCCCCTCCCTACTTTGCACCTTCATTATGCCCTCTACCATTGCATCTTTAAAGCTACGTTTGTATTTTGCAGTCCATTCCTGCCCTTCCTCTAGACCTGCCTGTTCAAAATCGTAGCCATTGGTCACAGGTGCTACTGGACGTTTAAAGTGTGTGTAGTCAAAGTTGAGATGTGCTATAAGTGTCAAATACATCCCAGGGCCAGGTGTGGTAGCTCATCCCTGTAATCTCAGCACTTTGGGAGCCTGAGGCATCACTTGCATGCAGGAATTGGAGGCTACAATGAGCTATGATCATGCCACTGCATTTCAGCCTGTACAACAGTGAGACCCTGTCTCTCTATAAAATACACATCATATTTTGGAGTGTTAGTATGAAGAATAGAACATAAACTATGGCATTAATAACCTTTCTGTTGATTACATGTTGAAATGACAACATTCTGTATACATTGGGCTAAATTATATTAAAATCTGTTTCTCTTTACTCATCTAATGTGACTACTAGAAAATTTAACTTTGTATGTCACTCATGTTATATTTCTATTGGATAGCACAGCTCTAGACTGAATTTCTTGAGGCAGAATCTGTCTTATTTTCTTTCCATTTCTCACTATTTCTATGACCTGGAACAGGGTCCTGTGTCTAGTAAATGCTCATTTAATCTGTGTTGAACAAACACATAGAATTGTGTAACGGAGAGCCCAGATTTATCTGGTCCCATGAAGAAGGAGACCTACAATTTGTTGGGAAGATCCCAATGAAGGAACACATCCTGATGAGCTGGCAAGGCATTTTGGCTATCTCCTCGGAGCAGAAACTATTCTCCAAGTGAAGAGACCCATTGACAGAATGAAATGTAAAAGAAGTGTTGGTGTGAGGTGATGGAACATAGCTGGAGTAGTTACTAGGACTGAAACCTAGTTTGTGGAAAGCCTCAAAAACTTTCTCCATTAACTTCAGAATAAAAGGGAAGTTCTTGAGACAAGTTACAATAGGAGCTGTGGCACTGCTTCCATATCCCCTCGCAGTTCCCATGCAGACCAAGGGCTTCTTGTGGCTTCCCGAGGCCATTGACTGGCCACAGCAATGTGCTTGGTTCACACGGGGGCCAAGACAGGAAGGGAAGGAAAGGAATGAACACCTTGTTGAGAGCAGTCCCCGACCAACAATGCATGGGAATTGATGGGTAATCGTGACTGCATCCTTATCCTTCACGTGGGACCATTCTGATCATGCCTGCAGTGTCTTGTAGTGGTTGCCTGCTCACCAACACAGTCTGAATTGGCTTCTTTCCTCCACTGTCCTACTTTCCCTACCTCCTGCTCTCTGTGCTTCTTGGGGTCACCACCTCCCCAACATGACTGAAAGTCAAATCCTTGTTTCAATGTCTCATTCTGGAAGACCCAAACCAAGGCACACAAGGAGTCAAGGCATTTGACGTCTGGCTCCTTGGCCACCTATGGGCTCTGATTTCTCCTCCCATGAAACCCAGCACCTACCCTCAGAAATCGCCTCCCAAGCTTTTACATCATACCATTCATTGCATGGCCTTGTTCCTCTCCTTAACATTGAAGAGGACCAGCTTGGCACTCAACGGCTCCCAGACCTGGTGCTGACTTCCCATGGTGCCCGTCTCCTGCTCCATTTCTTCCCCTCAATCTTGTATTAAAGCAGAGAATAACTGTTGTATTCTCTGCTCCTAAAATTTTTCTCCTCCTTGCTCATACACAAATGTTTCCTATGCCCCAAATGCCTTTTGAAATGTTACTATACCCTAACCTCCTTCAAACTTTTTAAAAATTAATTTGGGTTGGGCAGGGTGGCTCACATTTGTAATCCCAGCACTTTGGGAGGCTAAGGTGGGAGAATTGCTTGAGCTCAGGAGTCCCAGAGCAGCCTGGGCTATATAGCAAGACGCTTTCTCTCCAAAAAATTAGTTAGCTGGGTGTGGGGGCACACACCTGTAATCCTAGCTACTGGAGAAGCTAAGGTGAGAGGGATTGCTCGAGCCTGGGAGGTGGAGGCTGCAGTGAGTGGAGATCACGCCACTACACTCCAGCCTGGGTGACAGTGAGATCTTGTCTCAAAAAAAATAAATAAAAACCAAAAAACAAAAAACTTCCAACTCCTAGTAGACCTCTTTCCCATTTCCATTTATAAGTGAGGATGTGGATTTAGTTTAGATTCTAGTGTTAGTGGCTGAGCCATTGTTAAATGTGACAGTGCACCAGCACTAGCTGGGTGCAGCCGTGGGATTCATACGGAGAACACGAGCATTAACTAAGAGTATACAGCACTTTGAGAGGCCAAGGTAGGTGTATCACTTTAGGTCAGGAGTTCTGGACCAGCCTGGCCAACATGGTGAAACCCTGTCTCTACTAAAAATATAACAATTAGCCAGGCATGGTGGTGTGCCCCTGTAATCCCAGCTACACGGGAGACTGAGGCAGGAGAGTTGCTTGAACCTAGGAGATGAAGGTTGCAGTAAGCCAAGATTATACCACTGGGCTCCAGCCTGGGTGACAGTGAGATTTGGTCTCAAAACACACACACACACACACACACACACACACACACACACACACACACACACGGGTCGAATGCAGTGGCTCATGCCTGTAATCCCAGCACTTTGGGAGATGAAGGTGGGAGGATCGCTTGAGCCTAGGAGTATGAGACCAGCCTGGGTAACATAGGGAGACCCGTCTTTACAAAAAATGAAAAAGCGGCTGGGTATGGTGGCTCATGCCTGTAATTCCAGCACTTTGGGAGGCTGAGGCAGGCGGATCACCTCAGGTCGGGAGTTTGAGACCAGCCTGACCAACATAGAGAAAGCCCATCTCTACAAAAATTACAAAAAAATTAGTCTGGTGTGGTGGCATATGCCTGTGATCCCAGCTACTTGGGAGGCTGAGGTAGGAGAATTGCTTGAACCTGGGAAGCGGAGGTTGCAGTGAGCTGAGACAGCACCCTTGCACTCCAACTTGGGTAACAAGAGCGAAACTCTGTCTCAAAAATAAAAATAAAAATAGTAAAGCAAAAAGCTAGCTGGGTATGGTGGCATGTGTCTGTGGTCTCAGCTTCTTCAGAGGCTAAGGTGGGAGGACTGCTTGAACCCTGGAGGTTGCAGTGAGGTGTGATTGTGACCCTGTACTCCAGCTTGGACAACAGAGCAAGACCCAATCTCAAAACAAAACAAAAGCAAAAAACAAGAAACTTAGCAGTGTGTGACTTCCTAAGAACTTCACTGACAGCGTGACTTCCTACTTTCTCAATTCTAGTTTATATACGTGGTGTTTTATTGACATAGACTTGACTGTTTTGTTGGCTTTCTGCTGAGAAATACGGCAAAACACAATACACCCTCCCCAGCCATGAACTGTGCTTTTGTGAAACCCTAGCTTTTGGATATTTAGTTTTGTGTATCTCTTTGGTGACCTGGAGGATTTTAGGTCATGAAAAGGAAAACTATTGATGAGACCTGTGGGTTTCAAAATCAGTATGTCACCAAACATGTGCATGGGAGACTGGAAAAATAAATATACTTCTGGACATGCATATTATTTGCTACCAAGCAAGACAAATTTACAAGCATATCCTTGAAATCAGAGAAAACCGAATCCCTAATGGGTTTGAGGTGAACAAGGGATCGCTAATTTGAAATGCATTGTATTTTACCCTTATTTGAGGTTCAGGGTAGCATGATCAGGTGGTGGCGAGAATGCATTCTGGAGGCAAGAGAATGCTTTGAAATTGGTGAGTTCTAGCTCTGTCACTTACTAGCATGTGATCTTAGGCAAGGGCACAAGCTCCCCGTATTTCAATCTTGTCACCTGTATGTGGACGTGATAGACCTTACCTCTTGGAGCTGTGCGGAGGGCATGTGAATTAATAAGTGGACAGTTCTTAGCAACACATGGCAGGTTGCCTTATGACTGTTTGGCATTATTGTTGTCCTGTACTTATTGTTATCTGTATCATCACTGTCATCCTGATCACAAGATAGTTTTTATGGTTTTGTTTTGCTTTGTTTTGTTGAGACAGAGTCTCGTTCCGTTGCCCAGGCTGGAGTGCAGTGGTGTGATCTTGATTCACTACAAGCTCTGCCTTTTGGGTTCAAGTGATTCTCCTGCCTCAGCCTCCTGAGTAGCTGGGATTACAGGTGTGTGCCACCACACCCAGATACTTTTTGTATTTTTGGTAAAGATGGGGTTACACCGTGTTGGCCAGGCTGGTCTCAAACTCTTGACCTCAAGTGATCCACCGGAGTTGGCTTTCCAAAGTGGTGGGACTACAGGTGTGAGCCACCGTGCCTGGCCCATAGGATGTTTTCAATAGTTTTATTCTTTTCTTTTACCTAATGGTTTTACTTTCTAGCTGGAGGGAAACTGAATTGGTTTTAAAGGATTTTCTCCTCTTACCTTCTGTTTTCTTTATGAGGTCTTTAGTTTCTCATCTGGAGATGATCCGACCAGGTTTTTAACTTTTCCTTTTTCAGTTCCCCATTCTTTACATATTAAACAGTGCGACTGCTTATCCAGCAATGATGTATGTGGAATAACAGATGCCAGGCAAGGTTTGGCTATGCTGAATACTTTATATTTTTGTGTAAACATAATTTGCTTTGTAGGCACAATATAACAAAAGCTCTAAAGCCACGAAGACATTAGACAATGTTTCAGTTCACTTCAATCAAGCTTAAATTACAGAGAAGCCTTCACAGTTCCTTTAAGGCAGACTGAGACATTCTGTACACTTCCTTCAGAAATGACAATCAAGAGACAGGGAAGAAGGTGCTTAAAATGAGAGCACGTTGAACAATTAACTTGTGTCCCCCCATTCTTCATGGCAGAAATTGGTCTTAGTGGTCAAACTCTAGTTTTCTCATTCTGTATTGAGAGGAATGGGTTTTCTTTAACCACCTGGCATAATTTGTGATTACTGGATTAACTTTGCTAGTTGAACAGACCCAAACCAAACCGATTTGGGGGGGATGCCTTTTTATACCTCTCCTCTGCACATAACGAAGGAGGTGTGAATTCTGAGTGTAGCTGAGTTCCCACTTTTCTGGGGAAGGACAGCCCTAATATGGCCAATGGCTCTTTACTTCTTCAGCTCTGGAAAATCCCACTTCAGCCCAACTTACCAGGAATGCCACTTGGATGACAGTTCTCCTTAGGGGACTCCCTTTTCAGCATGGTTACGGGAGAAATGACCAATAACATAGCACTTAGCAAAGGTAATAGGGGAATAAACGCCCCATTATCTCTCTGAATGGCCCAGAACTGGAATATTGGTGAGTCCTGGAGTAGGAAGGAAAGATGATGTTGGTGTCCTCTTTTGGGATACTCACATCACTTGGTTCCTCAGATGACAGCACCCTTTCTGGTCTTCATATTTTATACACACATTCACAATGAGGAGAAACTCTTCAGATAAATATTTGGCATACATAAGTCATCATAAGCTTAGGATAGGAAAAAAGGACATGATGAATGAGGTGACATTTGCTACAAAGGGACTTTGGAAATCAGACAGGTAATTGCTAAGATGCATTCATTCCTACCACCGGGGAAAGGGTTGGGTCCACCCTAAGGCTTGTTGGTGGAGAAACTGGGCAACGTGAAAGCCCTTTGATATTTTTCAGAACACAAAGAAGGATGGGGTACCAATACCATGAGCTCCTAGTATTTTCAGATTGGTCTGTGAGTGAGAGAGTTAACCATTTTAGCCAAAAGGACTGGAAGGAGGGAATGAGGAGGTCCACTGGGGGAGACATTGGGATTCCTTCTCTTTCTCAAGGGTAAGTATATTCATCGCTCAAGCACAGTCAAATGTCATGGGAGTGGGGTTACTTAGGAGCTGAAAACCTGAACAAGGTGTGTAAGCAGGTGGCTTGGTCCTTGGTTCCCCAGGAGCAAGGGCACTGAAGATTCTGCACCGGAGGTTTATATATGGGAGGGGAGGAACTGTACATCTGGCACCAGATGCTGAATATACACCTTTTGTATCACTAGAGTTGGTTTCATTTTGGCACATGCTTTGGCACGGAAGGAGATACTCATTGATTTTTCTACCTGTGGTCTGCAAGGGAACTCTTCCTTGGGGGATCCACGGTCAGAGTGGTCACTTTCCACCAGCGATTGAAAATCGCAGAATTGGTAATGCAGGTGGCAAGTGTGCAAACACCAGCGATTCTCAGGAACGACTTCTGAATGCGTCTCGTATGTGGTGAGTTTTCTTAAAATAAATATGGAGCAGGAAGAATCCTGCTGATGAGATGTGTTTTGGAGGAGAAATCTCCATGGCAGGGCCTCAAACTCATGCTGTTGACGCACTGTCTACTGTAAAAAAAATCTATACCTGCCTCCCTGTGTTTATGGATAAGAACCAGTGGAAGGGTCAAACACTGAAGTGGGATAGAAGAGAATGGCTCAAACTTTTGATCATAGTTGTCTCTTAAATGGAGAGAGAAAAAGCACTAGTAGGAGAGTTTCTAAATTTGTGGGTGCATGAAAACATCTCCTGGCCTACTCTCTTTCTGCCGGCCAAATTGGCAAGTGTTCTCATCAGAGGCAAGGGTGGCCGGCAGCGAAAAAGTGTCATTGGCCTGAAGAGTTCTAGGAGCTAGACAGGGCTCTGTGATAACACCTTTCCATTCAAACTTGTCGTTCCCCGTGTCTGGTCTCTTAGGCATAGAGCCCGGGGCTTGTATTAATTTGCAAGGCTGTTCTAGAACTGTCAAGAAGAACCCACAGACAGACGGTTTTGATACAGGGGAGAGGGGAGTGTGTAATACGCAGATACAGGGACATAATACTGCATGGAATGGGATTGGCACTTAATTTCAAAAAACAACAGTGATCAACAGCTTTTTAGCTCAGCTGACTGCAGACAAACACGACACGCACTGGACTACAGCATTTGTTCACTGGGGCACAGAAGAGTTTGCTCAGCCGGGTCCTCTTCTTCCAAACCATCTTTCACATTCTCCCATCTGGGTTCCTGGGTTACTGGATAAAGGGCATCCGCTCCTTGTTCTCGCTGTCTCCCTCGTGGTCCTCTTCCTCTTCCCCTGCTTCACTGGTCTCTGTGCTGTCATTGGCCATCTGTCATTCAAAAGAGGATGTTAGTGAGGGCTGTGCAACCCGGCCCCGTCATCTCTGAGCATCTGAGGAAGTCCCATGGGAGGACTTCTTGGGGGCTGGGAGCCGGGGTTGCTTGTTTCCTTGGAAGGCAGTGTGGGATTAGCCGTCACACGACAGGCTCCCTAAGAGACGGTGCTAAGATAAAGATTTGAATGTAAGTATCTGGAATTTAGGAGATGATCCCAGGAAGCACTAACAGGGGAGTGAAGAAATGAGACGGAAAAGGGGAAGAATCCAAGGCAGGGCATGTAGGTAAGCTGGTTCCTGTGTTGGCAGTGGGACCGAGTCCTGCTGGGGACCTCTGAGAGACCCTATGGGGCACATCTTAGAGTCTGCCCTTCTGAGGGATGAGGAAACCTCGCTATGGCTAAGGTCTGTTCTCAGGGGAGGGGAGTTATCTCTCAGTATCTCACGCAGGTTCTATGCAAATAAAGCATGCTCTGGTGACCAGAGTTAGCTCTGAGGCAGTCGGGGGGCAGGTGCCCACCAAAGGAAGCCCCTGGAATGCAGGGGACCCGACTGCCAAGGGGAGATGGGAGGGGTATTGAGAACATCAGCTGCACTGAGCCACCAGGGTTGAAGTACTGATGCTGTCACTTAGGAAGAGCAGATACAACAACCAGAACAAAGGTGTATTTATCTACTTTTAGGTCTCTGTTCCCCCACTGGAATACAGGTTCTGGGAGCAGAGGGATTTTGCCTGGCTCCTTTTCTTTTGTTGATCACTGGTACCTGGCATAGTTAGGATTGCCTCTCTGGGCTTTCCTTTCCTCCGTCATTACAGTGGCGGTAAATCCACCTGCCTTATAAAGTTGTTATAAGAACCAGGTGAAAGAACACGGAGTAATATCTCTAAAGAGTCTAGCAAAGGGCTGAGCACGAGAGAGGCTCCGAACAAATTAGTTCTGTTCATTAACGTCCCCCTGCAAGAGCTGTGCCTCAGATTTCTTTTCTGTTCTAAGCTCCTAGATCTAGGTTGGGTCCTGGGTCTCCCAAACTGGAGTCCCCACCTGCATCACGGCTTATTCTGACAAACAAGAATTTGGCCCTTGAATTTCAGCCCACCCCGTGTTCTCTCACCTGAAGCTGGGCTTTTCCCCTCGACCACGCATGTGCAATGCCTTCACCCTGGAATGTCATCCCTCCACTCCATCAGCCCAGTCCATGCCTACTTTTCCTTTAGAGCTGATCCTACTTCCTTGAGGAAGCCTTTCCAAAGGTCCCTAAGTGGAACAATCTCCCTATTGTGAGCTTTCGTGGCCCAGATACCTCTTCTATGTAGCACTGATCAAGAGTTACAGTCTCCCATTTATATGAATGGCCCATGGACCAGTGTCCATCTGCCCCTGCCAAACTGTAGACACCACAGGAGAGGACCAGGTCTCTGCAGTTTTCTTCCCTACAACTAGGTACCTGTGCAGTAAGTGCTTTTAGGATAACGTAGAACTAACCAACTATGGGAGGGGAAGAACTGCACATGTCCCTTAGTAGTCTATTATAATGCATAGTCACCAATATGCCAATTTGCTCACAGACACTGGTCCTTTTAATCTTCTCAATGAGCCTATGAAGAAGTAACAATAGTAGTAATTATTGTTAGTTCTGTTCTGCAGCAGTGGAAAGGGAGACACTGAGGTGATGTAGCCACAGATGTAAGGGCAGCAGAGGTCAGGAGCCTTCAGGAAAGGCCACCCGTGTTCTCTAGGGCACTGGTCAGATGGCCAGGACTGGGGCAGGGCTGCCCTCTGGTACTGTGGGGTGTGGAGGCAGCAGTTCTGCCCTCCTCCGACCCCATGACCCATCGCAGGATGAGTTCCGACTTTGCTTTCGCCCAGCCTCATCAAGAGGAGGCTCTGAGCAGGAGAGACTCCACTCTTAGGGCTTCCCAGGAAATTCGCTTCTGGAGCTGCCAATAACAATCGACTTCCCCTGCCTGGGTGCTGCCCACATGCCTTGTAGCCCAGACTATTCTAGAGGAGCGGTGTGTCCTGCAGCATGCTGGCTTGGCAGATTCAAGGCTGAGGGAGGGCTGAGAGTGGTCATGGCCAGGCACGGTGGCTGATGCCTATAATCCTAGTACTTTGGAAGGCTGACGTGGGCAGATAACTTGGGGTCAAGATTTCAAGACCAACCTGGCCAATAAGGTGAAACCCCATCTCTTCTAAAAATACAAAATTTAGCCAGGTGTGGTGGTGTGCACCTGTAATCCCAGCTACTTGGGATGGGGAGGCAGGAGAATCACTTGAACCTGGGACGTGAAGGTTGCAGTGAGCCGAGATCACACCACTGCACTCCAGCCTGGGCAACAGAGTGAGACATTTTTTTTTTTTTTGAGACAGGGTGGTCATTGCAGTAGGAGAAAGCTCCTCTGCAGGTGCCTCCGACCCCGCCTCCAACAGCTGCTGAGCGGACAGGGACACATCCTCCTGAGCCTGGACCTTGTGTTGTTTCCTCTTCCTTCAAGTGCTAACCCTAAAATGACCTCACTGGACCCCTCCTGCATCTCCACGTCTTCCATTTAACCTGACTACACACTCCCTCTCCTTCAAGTCTACTCTTTGCCTAGATGGGCCACGGCCTCTCTTCTACCACATGGTTGCTCCGAATATCCACTCTCTACCATCTTTTTGTTTCTTTCGGTCCCAGGGATAAAAGCCTTCAGGAGGGTCAGGCGCGGTGGCTCACACCTGTCATCCCAGCACTTTGGGAGGCTGAGGTGCGTGGATCACTTGAGGTCAGCAGTTTGAGACCAGCCTGGCCAACATGGTGAAACTCTGTCTCTACTAAAAATACAAAAATTAGCTCGGTATGGTGGTGCGTGCCTGTAATTCCAGCTACTTGGGAGGCTGAGGCAGGAGGATCACTTGAAGCCGGGAGGCAGAGGTTGCAGTGAGTTGAGATCATGCCACTGCCCTCGAGCCTGGGCGACAGAGTGAGACTCCATCTCAAAAAAAAACAAAACAAAACAACAAAAAAAAAACTCAATGGAACCATCAGGGAGCATCTCAGAGGCTGCTGGCATCATTCTGTTAGGAACATGAATGTGACATTGAAATTTTCCAGGAATTTCTCCCAACAGCTAGTAGCTATAATAGACAGGTCTATCGTTTCTATGAAAGCATAGAAATGATGCTTTCATGGAAATCAAATACCTGTGCCTTCAGATTGCTTGATATCCTCTCACTGAAGCACTGGCCTTTCCTTTTCAGCGTTCATCTCAGTTTGCGGTTAATCCCTCATGTGTGAAATCATTTGATTACCCCCGGTCCCCTCCACTAGCCCACAAGCTACTTGTACTTCCTTCTACCCGCCCTGTGCTGCACGTGATTAACCCGTGGTGCATCTCTCATGTGGAACTGAACAGTCTCCTCTTGCTTTTCACTCACCAGTGGAGTTGGAGTCTTTTCTACATCCAGAATTAACTTGCCAATGTTCCCTCGGTCATGGATCCGCTGCATGGCCTCTTTGACCTGCGAGACAAGGTAACAAACAGGTGCTGGTTAGGTGAGATGTTGCCCAGGTAAAAAAGGGGGCTTGGACAACGCAAACTGTCGAGTGACCATCAGAGGGCGCTGCGGCTCAAGCTTAGAGGCTAGAGGGCGATGTTGGACGGTAGGGTGCAAATAAATTCTGGCTGTGCCATTCACACACTCTGATCTTGTGCAAACATCTTCTGGGTCGATAAAATGAGGGTGACAGCTCTTGAAAGAAGTAGATACACATTTCTCTAAAAGGCGGGGGGGAAGGTTCTCTGGAGTTCTGGGAGTTTCATGCTGCAGGGTGGCAGGGTGCATTGGTCAGATTACATTTTGACCAATACAAATACTTTCTGAAGGTCATTTGTGCCCTGCTTACTTCGGTGTTATTCAATTCTGATGCACATTTGGGCTAAGTGGACCCATTACCCAAGGCTGAACTGCACTGAGGAAAATTCTCATGATTCTGGTTACTGGGAGATGTTGTCTCTGCCTCAGCGGCATTTTCCCCGAACGCTCTAGAATTCTCCCCAGAAAAGAGGGCCTACTGTTGCCTTTCAAATGTTAGGGGCCTTGCCAGGCCAACAGGTGGCTCCTGGGATCCTCTGAAGTAGCAAGGGTGCTGCAGAATCCAATTTGTATTTTGAGGATCTCATTCTATTGCCATGTGGAATTCCAGCTGTTGAGGTGGGGTTGGGGAGGCATGAGAGTTAAATCAAATCCAGAAAGGGCAACATGCAGCTGGGCACTTGGCCCAGGCCCATGCTCCACATCTCAGTGAGACCTAAATGGAAATTCCACATCGCTTAATTAAGAAAAAAAAAAAAAGCTAGGTGTGGTGGCTTACGCCTGTAATCCTAGCCCTTTGTGAGGCCGAGGCGGGCAGATCACAAGGTCAAGAGATTAAGACCATCCTGGCCAACATGGTGAAACCCTGTCTCTACTAAAAGCACAAAAAAAATTAGCTGGGCATGGTGGCACACGCCTGTAGCCCCAGCTACTCGGGAGGCCGAAGCAGGAGAATTGCTTGAAGTGGGGAGGTGGAGATTGCAGTGAGCCAAGATCGTGCCATTGCACTCCAGCTTGGTGACGGAGCAAGACTCTGTCTCGACAAAGAAAAAAAAATGAAAAGAAAAAAAGTTTTAATAGATCTAGCCTAAATATTTTTTCTGAAGTCTCAAGTTTTTAAGTATGTGTGCTCACACATTCAGTCCACAAATATTCATTAAAATGTTGCTTCTAGGCCAGACACTATGGTCAAACAAAATTAAAAAGCAAGATAGTGCCTGCCTTTGAGGAACTCACCCTGTGGCTGACTGACAGAGCAGTGTTTGCGTGTATGAAAATCAAAGGCTTCTCAGTTGGATAACAACTTGACACAGCCTTTAAAATGTTTGCATTCTAATTGCTTTTCTGGAACTTTATCCTAAAGACATAATTCAAATTAGGAGGAAAAAAACTTACTACACAAAAGATAACACAAGTACAGTATTGCTTTTATGGCAAAACACCGAAGCAACTTACATGTCCCAGAGTTAAGAGGATGGGTAAGTAAACAATGGCTCTCACATTTATCTGCTGAAAGGAAACCATACGTGGCAGTTAAAGGATATAAAGATACCTAGAGCTAATTACAGAGGCCACACAGCACGATTAAATATTGTAATACGGCTAAACGAGAACTGACATGATAGTTAAAATATTTTAATCTATGTTTCCGTAAAAATACACATATGCTAACATAACTAGGATGGGATATGGATGCATGATAAAGCATTATGTAGAAGAAATGGATGCCTTCTAGCTTTAGTGTTTGGTAACACGTTATCAAATCAGTATTTAAATTAAAAGCATTTTTAAATGCAGTCTTTGGATAACTTGGCAATGGTCACAATCAACCCATTTTTGAGGGGGACAAGGATGATCTGTTGCCTTGGCTGGAGTACAGGGGACAATCCCAGATGACTGCAGGTTTGACCTCCTGGGCTCAAGCCATCCTCTCACCTCAGCCTCCCGAGTAGCTGGGATTACAGACAAGCGTCACCATGAGCTCAGCTAATTTGATTTTTCCTTTTTTTTTTTTTGAGTAGAGATGTGGTTTTGCCCTGTTGCCCAGGCTGCTCATGAGCTCTTGGCCTCAAGTGATCCTCCCCACTTGGCCTCCCATAAGTGCTGAGATTACAGGCATGAGGCACAGCGCCCAGCCTTGATCTCTGACTGATAATGTCATATGATTGTTAAATTTCTTGGCCCTACTACATAATCCAGTACATTGCTTTTATTTCTGTAGTGAACACTGCTTTTCTTTTTCTTTTTTTCTTTTTTTTTTTTTTTCGAGACAAAGTCTTGCTCTTATTGCCCAGGCTGGAGTGCAGTGGCACAATTTTGGCTCACCGCAACCGCCGTTTACCAGGTTCAAGTGATTCTCCTGCCTCAGCCTCCCAAGTAGCTGGAACTAAAGGCGCATACCACCAAACCCGGCTAATTTTTTTTTTGTATTTTTTTTAGAGATGGGTTTCACCATATTGGCCAGGCTTGTCTCAAACTCCTGAACTTGTGATCCACTCACCTTGACCTCCCAAAGTGCTGGGATTACAGGCGTGAGCCACTGTGCCTGGCTGTGAACACTGCTTTTAAAAGGGCTTTCGCATTTGTTCATAATAACAGCCGCTACTCACTGAGAATCTTCATATATTGTAGTAGACAGCTTCTAAAATGGTCGTCAGTAACTCCCCCTGCCTGGTCCTCATTCCCTTACTCTGAATGTAGGCTGAGCCTAGTGACTTGCTTCTAAGCAACAGAATAGAGCAGAAGTGATTGTATATCAGTGATACGGACCATGACTTCCATCTTGCAGTCCCTCTTCCTCTGACTATTGATACTTCCTTGTTCTGATGACTTGAACTGCTATGTTGTGAGCTGCCCTACGGAGAGGTCCACATGGCAAGAAATTGAGGGCAGACTCCAGCGAACAGTCAATGAGGAACAGATACCCTCAGTCCAAATGCCCCTGAGGAACTGAATCCTGCTGACGACCACTGACAGAGCTTGGAAGCAGACCCTGCCCAGTTGATACCACAGCCCTGGCTCATACCTTTGTCAGAGACATTTGAAGCAGAGCAAATCTATTCTGAGTGAGGGCTAGGAAATGAGGCTGGGACTTGCTGGGCTGCATTCCGAGGAAGTTAGGTATTCCTGGCCTCTAGATGTTTATGGTTAAGAGAACAGATTCATAGTGTTTACTCAACAGACCCAGACTTGGGAATGTCCCAATATCTTGATATCTTTAGCAGTAGCATTCCTAATTTTGCTGTGAAGATAATATCAGACTGGACACAGTGGCTCACGCCTGTAATCCCAGCACTTTGGGAGGCCAAGGTGGGCAGATCACTTGAGGTCACGAGTTCGAGACTAGCCTGACCAACATGGTGAAATCCTGTCTCTTCTAAAAATACAAAAATTAGCTGGATGTGGTGGTGTACAACTGTAATCCCAGCTACTTGGGAGGTGGAGGCAGGAGAATTGCTTGAACCCAAGAGGTGGAGGTTGCAGTGGGCTGAGATTGCACCACTGTACTCCAGCTTGTGCGACAGAGTGAGACTGTCTAAATATATATATATATATTCTTGCAAAATACAGTAATCAAGAAAATTAATCCTTGCTGGGTGCCGAGGCTCACGCCTGTAATCCTAGCACTTTGGAAGGCGAGGCAGGTGGATTGCCTGAGCTCAGAAGTTCAGGACCAGCCTGGACAACACGGTGAAAACCCGTCTCTACTAAAATATGCCTATAGTCCCAGCTGCTCAGGAGGCTGAGGCAGAATTGCTTGAACCCGGGAGGTGGACGTTGCAGTGAGCCGAGACTGTGCCACTGCACTCCAGCCTGGGTGAGAGCGAGACTCCGTCTCAAAAAAAAATTCTTTATTACAAACCCTTGTAGCGGAGCACATGTCTCTTTTTTTATCCTACATATTAACAAGCATCGCACCTAGGGTGAACGTGTTCCCCTCTTTCTTTCAGGAATGCCCTTCTCTGTCTATGGAGTAGCTATGGTTTCACTTCTTTACTTTCTTAACAAACTTGTTTTGCTTTGCACTGTGGAGTTGCCCTGAATTCTTTCTTGTGTGAGACCCAAGAGCCCCCTCTTGGGTCTGGATCAGGACCCCTTTCCCATGATTGCAGCCTTGTGAGAATCAAATGAACCAGTGAAGCCATGCCCAGATTGCTCACTCACAGAAACTGGGAGATCCTAAGTGCCTCTGTTTTGCAAGGTAAATGCAGTAATAGATAGCTAATAGATTCTAATCTTACGTGCATAATTCTTACTTTCCAAAATATATACCCATTTTACAGATGAGTACCTTGATGCTCAAAAACACAAGCAATTTGTCCCAAGATGATGTAGTTATTTGTGACAGAATTGTGGTTGAAACTCAGGGCTGCCACATTTCAAAACCAAAGCTCTTTCCCAATTCTGCCCAGTCCGTACTGCCTCGTTGGGCTCTCAAAGGCAGAGGAACACGGTAGGTACGTCATGGCCCCCCAGCACTCAGTTATTTGTCACCCTGGCAAGTCATTAGCATCTGAAAACGCCTTGGAGACTAGGAACAACTTTTAAGCTGCCTCTCCAATAAGACAGAGCCCAGGGAAGTGGAAAAGCTGTTTTCTCACCAGTTAAAGCTGATTGTGATGCCAGGAGAAAAGGCCCCCTGCAGGGCAGCATCTAATCTGCATGGTTTTTGGATATTTCTTTCTGAAATGAACTGACTCCTTGAAGTCCCTTATGGAAAAGATGGATAAAGGATTACAAGTATTTCCAAGAGGCCATTTAATTAGCCTGACCCCCTAGTCACGCTGTTTGCATTTCTATCCTCTTCTTAGGCTGCTCTTGGAGATGGAAAAAAGAGCCTTTCTGATGACAACGTTGAAGGAAAAAAATGATACTATATCTGATTAATTCTTTCTTAGGCCACCGTGTGAAGCACTTTGCATAAGTTGCTTCCTTTTATCCACACACCAAGCCTGTTAGCTGAGTGTTTGCATTAGTTTCACAGATGAGAAACCCGATGATAAGCTGAGTTAAGCATCACAATAATTAGCTGAGTTAAGCAACACGGTTTCACACATGAGACGCCCAATGATTAAAAACTCCAAGGGTCTTGCCTCTGGCTGCCCATCTGAATGGTGGTGAGAATCAGGGGGGAATTGAGAGGGCAGCTTCCCCTTGACAAGGCTCTGTTATCGACACCCCAAACTGCTCTCAAATAACACCCTGGCAAAGCAAAGTCTGCAAAAAGAGACATTGCTCCCAAATTACCATTTATAAGTGGAGGCACCCTGGCAGGGGTGACAGTGCCCAGAAGGTGGTGGTGATGACTTCCAGAAAGCTTGGTAGCACATGGCAAACTTGTCTTCTCCATTGCAACTGTCAGAGGTGTTTTTTTTTTTTTTTAAGTACTCTTCTGCTTAAAACCTTTCCCCGCTGTATTAAAGGGAATCGTCTAGTAGATAGATCGACATTGCCTAATACTGTAGCCACTAGTCAATGTGGCAAGTGAGCATTTGAAATTTGGCTAGTAAAAACTGCCAAAGTGCTGTCAGTATAAAACTCACACCAGACTTCACAGACTTCATCATCATAATGAAGAGGCAAACTATCTCAGTAAGAACTGTTGACATTTATTTCATATTGAAATAGGAATTATTAAAATCGTTTGAGTTTTTTTCCTTTTGAGACGGGGTTTCGCTCTGTCGCCAGCCTGGAGTGCAGTGGCATGGTATCGGCTGCAACTTCCACCTCCTGGGTTCAAGCGATTCTCTTGCCTGAGTCTCCCCAAGTAGCTGGGACTACAGGCGCACGCCACGACACCTGGCTAATTTTTGTATTTTTAGTAGAGACAGGGTTTCACCATGTTGGCCAGGATGGTCTCAATCTCCTAAACTCATGATCTGCCTGCCTCGGTGCCCCAAAATGCTGGGATTACAGGCGTGAGCCACCGCGCCCGGCCCTGTTTGTAGTTTTTAAAACATGGCTAGAAACCAGAAAATTTAAAACTTTGCATGTGGCTCACATTAAAATTCTGCTGAACAGCACTGGACCACATGTTTCTGGGGCTGGTAACTGCTTTTTCTAGCTTTATTGCTTTTCTTCACCTCTTAATGCACTCTCATGCCCACCATTTACAACTTATCTGAAGTTCACTGGGCGCTCTGCACTGTGTCTCTATATACACTGGGTCCCTTCCTGGAGTGCCCTGGTCCTGAGCTATCTTGGATTGGTCTTGCAGCTGTTGACTTGGATGTGAGCTCTTCCAAGCATTTGCTCTCACCCCCAGCCTATCAGTCTGGCCCAGGCACTTCTCCCTTCACACCTCAGTCAGCTAGTGATGGCGACCCTACCCCAGGCTTGTCAGTTACACATCAGCCTCTGCTCTCCATTGCAAATCGATAGAACAGCGCCATCTAAAATACAAAGCAAATCACAAATGTGGCTAAAATTTTTCTAATTAACCCGTTAAGAAATGTAAAAAACTGGTGAAATTTAATAACATATTTTCTTTAACCAAATATATCCAACATGTTACTTCAATGTATACTCAATTAAGTAATAATTTACACTTTTTTTGGGGGGAATGTCTAGAATCTAGGGTATATTTTACACTGAGTAAATCTCAATTCAGAAAAGCCACACTTGAAATGCTCAGTGGCTTCCCATGGCTCATAGCTCATAGCTACTATATTGGGGATTGTGGCTCTATATGGGCAGGACAATGGTGTCTACCTCAGAATCCACAGTACAAAGAAGCATCTGTCATACAACAGCTTCTAGGATGAATCAATGAATGAACAAGTGGATATGTGGAGAAAGTGAAATGCCATGTGGCTGAGCCTCACCTAGAGGCCTTTGTCCTGCCTACCCCACATCCTAGAGGCCCTGGCCTGGGCAGCTATCTTTTGGTGGCCTGCTCAGTGCAGCCTGGGTGGCCCAGCGGAGTCTGTTTATAATTAGGACCGTGGTCCCACACACAGTCTGGGACACCACTGCCAGCTGCATGGCTGGGATTCTGGATGGACTCAGGCCATCTCCAACAGAGCTGGTTTCCCATCCAGACAGTGGAGGGAGGAAATCTGAGTCATGTTATTCAAGCACCTCAAGATGCCAACATTCTAAGCTCAGAGGACATCTGGACTTTCTCTGACACTTCTGGTCTCTGGGAGGCCACTTTGACAGCATCCCAAGTGGACGGTGGCAGGAGGCAGTGGGAACATTCCAGGGCTGAATCCTGGCTCTGCTTTAACTTGGTAATGTCATTCTGACAAGTGGCTTCTTCTCTCTGCATCTCATCTTTCTTATGTTAATGATAATAGCTATATTACTTCATTCATTCATTTGTTCAGTCATTCAACAGAACCAAAGCCCTGGGCCAGGAGCTGGGAGAAACAGATGTGCTCTGTCTGTCTCAGTTTCCCTTATTAAATAGGCTTATCATAATCATAAAAAAATATGCTGCAAAGGGAGTAGGCATTGCTCCATGATGGAGAATAGATGGTAAGGGGTCGGGGGAGAGTGACCCACTTAAGATCCCTGGGGTAAGCAGACAGAATGTCCTCACACTCCCAAGATACGCATTCCCTCATCTCCAGAGCCTGAGGATGTGTTTGTTACCTGACTTGGCAAAAGGGACTTTGCAGAAGTGATTAAGCAGAAAATCTGAGATGGGGGATTACCTTTGATTATCTGAGGGCCCCACGGAATCACAATCATTCTTGCAAGAGGGAGGCAGGAGGGTTAGGCTCAGAGAGCATGTGATCGGACAGGGAACCAGAGGTTGGAGTGATGCCCTGTCGGGAGTGGCCATGAGGAAAGAAAAGAATGCATGTGGCCTCCGGAAGCTAAAGAAGGGAAGGAAATAAATTCTCCCCTAGAAACTCCATGAGGAATGCAACCATGCTGACACCTTGATTTGGGGGCTTTCAGAACTGTAAGACAATGTATTTATGTTATTTAAGGCGTTACTTTTTTGTCATTTGTAACAGCAGCTTATGGGACATAAATACAGGTGGGTTTAAGGGGGTGATGGGGGAGATCTGAAGAGCAGGAAGGAGTGACCGCGGAAAAAGCTGAGCATAGGGACTCAGGGAGAGTGGGGAGCATGTGCTTTGGCTCCAGGTGAGTCTGAATCCCACTGGGGATTCTCTAAGAGGAGGCGACAGTGGTGGAGAAAAAAAACAAAGGCAGGGGCTGCGTTCTGGTGTCTGGAAGTGGACAGTGTGCGGACCTTGAGGTCCCTAATCAGCCACTATTTGTACCACGGAAGGCCCTTTTGTAAGACTTTGGGTTTTGCTCTGAAGGTCTTCATGTATTGCTAAGGCTACCTCTTTACTTGTGAGATAGCTCATCTCTGATGGCTTCAAATCATTTCTGTGCTGGGAAGTGTCACAGAAAAGTGCACATCACTTTCCCATGACTTCACCAGTATTCCCCTATTTACCAATTGCATGCCTTTCCTGTGAGGACACCAGCCTGTACTGTGAAGCCATGGGAGTTTAAGAAGGGATCCAGGCTCCTGCATTCTCTGACTGTGTGACTTCGGGCAGGTCACCCAGCCTCTCTGTGACACTCTGGGTTTTTTTTTTCCCCTTTCCTTTCTGTAAAGTGGAGGTAAGGTTCTGTATCAATTTCCTGATTTTCAGGAGGAATTTGTTATTCCTGCTGGAATAAATGACCACCAACAGTGACTTGAAACACAAATTTATTATCTTACCGTTCTGGAGGTCAAAAGTTTGAAATGGGTTTTACAGGTTAACATAAAGGCTCCAGCAGGACTGCATTCCTTCCTGGATTTCTCTCCAGGGAAGAATTCATTTCCTTGGCTTTCCCTTTTTTTTTTTTTTTTTTTTTAGAGACAGGGTTTCACCATGCTGGCCAGGCTGGTCTCGAACTCCTGACCTGAGGTGATACGACCACCTCGACCTCCCAAAGTGCTGGTTTTACAGGTGTGAGCCCTGCGCCCGGCAGACTTTACCATCTTTACAAGAAGCCCTTGCATTTCATTGGTTGCAGGTCCCTCCCTCTGTTTTCAAAGTCAGCAGGGTAGACCTTCAGATCTCTCTGACTCTGCCCCTCCTTCTGCCTCCCTCTTTTAAGCACCCAGGTGAACCTTCCCATCTCCAAATCCTTCACTTAATCTGATCTGCAAAGTCCTTTTTTCTATGTGAGGTACCAGATTCACAGGTTCTGGGGATGAGGATGTGGGCATGTTTGGGTGGTATTATTCTGTCAGCCCCAGGTTCTCACCCACCTCATAGAACTGTCATGAAGATTGAGGGTTGATGTCTGTTAAGCATCTGACAGTTCCTGGCTCCACTAGAAGCTTCTTTAAGAGAAAACTTTAGGGCCCAGTGCCCTCTACTGGATTTCTAAACGCCATCTCTGTCATCCTTGCCCAGAGCCCTAAGATTGTTTCTTGTTCTTCTGTTTGAGGCAGGATCACTAACTGTTGTCCAGGCTGGAGTGCAGTGGCCTGATCACAACCCATCACAGCCTCTATCTCTCAGGCTTAAGCAGTCATCCTGTCTCAGCCTCCTAAGTAGCTGAGAGTACAGACACAAGTCACCATGCCTAGCTTTTTTTTTTTTTTTTTAGTAAACACAAGGTCTTGCTATGTTGCCCAGGCTGGTCTTGAACTCCTGGACTCAAGTAATCCTCCTGCCTTGGCCTACCAATATGTTGAGATTACAGGCATGGGCCACTGCTCCTGGCCTGTGTCTTTGTCGGATGGTCCAACCTACAGTACACTCAAGGCCACTTGATAAAAGGTGGACTCCAACTGGGTTCTGTTGGACTCCCAAGTCCAGAGGAGAGGTTCTACTCTGAAACCTGGGATTCACTTAGGGGAGGTTACCCTGGCCTTCCTCTGCCCGCGCCCCTACCTATGGCTCGTTTGGTTGGAGCCAGAGGGACAGCCATGCAAATCAAGCAGCCTCCCCCAGCACAGACACTTATAGACCATGCTTTGGGTTCCTGACCTTCCAGAATTCTATTCTCAAATTGCCCCAAGACCACATAGGGGACTTTTTCCCATTATGTTGGCAAGACCCCTCCTGGTGGTGTGGGTGGGACTCGGGTGAAGACAGAAGGGGGCTGACCATGGGCTGGGATCCTCCATTTGCACTCTCGCCCAGGGCCCTGCAGATATGAGGGGTGGGCTTGGCTACAGGACACAGTGATGATGTGGCATGACTGGCAGGTTCTGGAAATGAGGATGTGGGTATGACATGGAGACTGAGGAGAGAAAGAATTAAAGATGATTCACAGCTGACCGGGAGGACTATGATGCTCTAGACGCTTGTCCAGTCAGAATGGGGCGCCCAGTGAGGGATCTGGCACAATGCAATGATAGGGACAAAAATGATGACAACAAATTCACGTCTGTATAGCACTTCCATCATCTTTGCTGAGCTTGATTTTGAAACAATAAACCTTAGGTTCTAAGATGCTAAGTGTTTCACCTAAGGACACACAGCTGACAGTGCAGGAGCTGGGAGCAGGGTCAGAAGACGGGGGGCAAGCCCAGGCATTCTCATTAGACCTGGTTTTCTCTCCAAGAAGAAGACGCTGCATTCAAGTCTAGTGCCGTGTTTGAGATCCTGGCTGGGCGTCCAGGGGAAAATGGCAGGAAATGCCTGAGTATGGGGCTTAGGAGAGAGAATGAGGTTGAAGAGGCCAATCTGGGATCATCCTAAGTCAAATAAATAAGCATGGTGCCACCTGGATGTGGTGAGTCATGGACTGACCCAGTCCCCAGTGAGAAGAGGGCCATGGAAACCTTGGAGATCATTGGTTTCTTCGCCTACCTCCATCTCCAAAATGTAGATCAGAGACTGAAACAGGCCCAGGGATCTGAGAGCCAGGAGTAGGGCACGGTGAGGGAACCAGAAGGTGAACAGATCCGAGGGAGGAAGGAGAAAGACTGGCAGAAGGCACTTGAACCTGGGTCACAGGGATTTAGAAAAAGCTGACTCAGGAAAGTGGAGTAGGCACGAGCTAGAGCAGAGTGCACCAAGGAGAGAACCCCCGGGCGACACCCTGGAACTCCTGTCTCCAACTCTTCTGCTTCTCTGTGAATAGACGCACAGCCAACAAAGACTCGTTCCCCAAGCCCACCCTTTTTGAAAACTGCCCCAGCTGTTTCTCTCAAGGTTAAAGACAGACAGCAGCACAGAGGCTGCAGCATTTTAAGAGATGCTCTCAGAATAATTAATTTCAAACTATTTCATTCTGTGTTGCTAGACTCATTAATGCAGAGTTCCTGGTTTGTTTATTTAGCCCCAGTGGATTACAACCCATTGGAGTTGAACTCGTGCCATCAGTTCATGCTCTCAAGGAAGTCGGCTGGTGTTGAAGACTCAGCACATGACCCATGGGGAAGATTTAATTGGCTCACCCCATGCAAGCAGAGGAACAGTGGTTACAGTCATTTCTGGAGCTGTAGTTACAGTCATTTCTGTCTGCAATGGAATTAGGAGAGGTGGAGTTCCTCAAAACCTCAATCAGGGCTGAGGAGTGCTCATGGGCTGCAACCTTGGGGTCTTGATTATCGTTAGGGGGTTCCTTCCCTCATCCATTTTCTGGCCTCTGTTCATTCCCCCATGGAATGTATCTCCTGGGCTCCTTGTGCCATGGTTTCCAGTTGGCTTTGGCTAATGAGAGATCCTGGTAGATTGGAAAACAGGAGGAAGGAGAATGAAGATACTTCCTCCTCCATTCCTGCCTCATGATAGGTCTTTCCCTCTTGACAACTACAGCTTGTACAAGGTCCTAGCTTTTTCTCTACAATCTGTTAATGCCTTTCCTTCCTCATGCCCCTTGAGGCCCAGGGTGGCTAATGCCTTGCTACTGTTGCTAATTCCTGGGTATCTCAACAACCCTGTTGGTTTTTTTAACTCTGATTTCTTTAGAACCCCAGCTAAGTGTGTTGCTTGCTTCCTGCCAGGGCACTGATTGATATATTTGTCTCCAAGCTTTTTTATTCAACAAATACACGGAGTGGGCATTAACTGTTAAGTCCCGGGAAGACAATGGCAAGCAACCAAAATACCTACAAGACCCCCTGAGCTGGTGAGGCTTACAGTCTCATGGAGGCATGGGTTTCATCAAAGAATGACTGAAACAAATTAACATTACCACTTGGTAAGATGGTGTTATGAGGATGTGGATGGGGATTTACCTGGTTGGGAAGATCAGGGAGTGATTGTCTGAAGAAATGATAGTTGAGCTGGGATTTAAAGGATGAATGGGATTTAGCTATGGCAAGAGGAGAGAGAAGACCATTCCAAGCAGAGGAAGTAGAATGTGAAAGGAGGGACTGAAAAAAGCCAATGGCTTTGGGGACAAAAGAGCAGAAGTTGATGTGGGACAAAATTCTGGAAAGGAAGTTGGGGTTACTACATTCCAAAGAGTTTCCACGAATGTGGTTGCAAATCTAGAACTTCCTTCCATCCCCCTTCACCTTCTACCTTCACACTTGGGCCATGAGGGTTCATAATCCTCAGTCTTTGTTTGGGGTTTCATTTAACGTTTCCTAATAGCCAACTTCCTTTTCAATGGTGTGAAAGGCACAAAGTCATTAGGGTACAAATGACACCACTTAATAACCGTAGCACTTGGCTTGTGCTATGAAGAGTAATAAGCATAGCCATGTAAAAAAGGGAAAAAAATCAAGATGGATAATTCCATGGACCCCTACGTCTGTTAGATGATAAATTAAATGCTTTGAAAAAGAAGAAATGAATACCACTATAATTAAGAAGAACATCTATCAAAGTCATCTGTGAGATATTCCTCATATTAATAATGTCCATCTTTGGGTGGGATTGATGATTATCTAAAATATAAAGTAGGTGTTTACATGTAACACATTCATTGCATGTAGGCTTGAGCTCTGGAATTTCTGGCTTTGCCAAGTAGCTTCTGGACTAAAGTGTGTGAGCCCTAAGATTCTGACCCAAAGGGAAGAGTGACTGGAAAAGCAGAATATCAGGAACCATGAATTAATCCACTGGAAGGGTAGGGTACAGAAAGGATTCAAACACTCAACTCCTTTTTAGACCAGCTGCATACTGGGTCTTTGCAATAATGCAGGGCATGGACCGGGGGGCGGGGTTGGCAAAGGAGGTGACTGGGGTGCAACTTTTAAGGAGGTGTCCATTCTCTGAGTCACACAAGGGCAGGATAAGCACCTGAAAGTGAGCGCTGCTTTACATTTTATACCCTAGCTGCTTCTCTTGACTCATCCTAGTCTTGGTCCTGCAGGGATGGTTATTTTTAAAGGAAGGCAGAAACATCTAACCAGCTAGCATAAGGGAGGTACCTACTTGGCAACACGATAACTAATGGGATTCTCCAAGAAGATTTTTTTTTAAAAGGGGCTATTAGTAGGAACGCTGGCTTACAAGAGACAGAATGTTCTCCGAGGGAGAAGAGAAAGCAAAAAGCAAGGCATTGTAATCTGGCTGAGCATCTATCTGTTCCTTTTGTGCTGCATCCTTCAATGATACTGATTCTTTTGATCAAATATACATCATGGTCATAAGGGGTTCAAATGAATTAAACACTGAATCAAGAGCCAGAATATTCTGCAGAAATCTAATTCATAACGAAACCAAACTATATATTCTTGTCCTAGTAGGTTTTAAACTGAAGCAGATGAAAAAAAAATCTGGTGAATTCCCTCCAATGTTTGTCTTAATGAACAATGCTCCATCGTGCTGGATTTGGGTGGTTGAGCTGATTCCAACGTGGGAGTGAGACCTGGGGAAGAGGATAAAAGACATGTGAGATGCTTTCTGTTCTGGAGATGCTCAGTCTCTCAGAAAGACCTGCAGAAAAATATCTGTTGTGCAATGTGTAAGAGAGATGCTTGAAATGTGACGGGCACAGGAGAGGAAGCAATTTATTTGGTATGGGAGGAGGATGAGAACCAGAGGAAGCTATTGAGAGGAAGTGACTTTCAGTTTGGGACTGGAAGGTTGAGTAGAAGTTTGTCACTGAGCCAGACAGAGGGACATATACATAACCCAAGAAGGCCAGGCACGGTGGGTCACGCCTGTAATCCCAGAGGCTGACGCGGGTTGGTAACTTGAGCTCAAAAATTTGAGGCCAGCCTGGCCAACACGGCACACCCTCACCTCCTCAAAAAATACAAAAACTAGCCAGGCATGGTGGCACATGCCTGTAGTCTCAGCTACTTGGAAGGCAGAGGAGGGAGAATCGCTTGAGCCTGGGGGGCAGAGGTTGCAGTGAGCCTAGATCATGCCGCTGTACTCCAGGCTGGGTGACAGAGCAAGACCCTGTCTCAAAAACAAATAATAACTCAAGGAAACACTGCTGTCCTCAGAGAATGAGGGGTTACAGTAAGAACCCGAGCTCCCACCAGTCCTGAAACTCCACATGACAATGGTAGAGCTTAAATAATAGATTTCAAACTGTGTGTTTTTTTTTGGCTTTGAATCTTTTAGCAAAATCTTCAAGTCAGGAAGAAAGACACCATATTTCTGCATGGAGGACTCTAGGACTTTACTAATGATGTAATTACCTTGCTTCCGGATTCCATTGGTTTTATTTATTCACAGATGGGTAACTGTGTCATTCCCTAATATCTGAAGGTTTTCACTCGGAATTGTCAAACGAGAATTCATGGAAAAGGGCTAAAAATATAAGGAGTCGAAAGACCCTTCAAAGTCTTGAAAGTTCCCAAGTGGGTAACTATCTTTGAAATGGATGACAGCCAGACCTAATAACATTTAGGAAAGTACCATTTATTAAGTTGTTGCAAAGGAATTATGATTTTGCCCTTATTTTCAATGGCAAAACCCACAATTATGTTAATAGAAGTCAGAGGTGATCATTTCTTAGGCTTGGAGAAAAAGGGCTGGTTTGCAGGAATAGGTGGTATTTTTAGTCCCTAAGGGAATTGAGATACGCTGACTATATAATCTATATATAACTGTTGTCTAGACAAATGCTAGAGTTCCTAGGCTGCAAAATTGGAGTCGGCCAGCAGAGACAGAGGCCAAGCCTGGGATAAAGAGTCTGGGAACAGACTAAAGTATAGAGTGTAAGTAAAAGAGCGATTCTATTTTCTTAAGAAGCATTTGCAACCAAAGTGTTCTTACCAAAAGCTGGTTCTCCCCAACTTTGTCTAACTGGGGGTACACATTGGATCCTCCCACTTGGATAGGAAGGCTAGGAGAGCAAGCTATGGGCTCTGGACCTGAGAATGTAGTACTATGAGTGTCACCAGATGCGCATAGGTTGTCATGGGAGATGATAAGTCTCAGGGAAAGAGATGAACCCCAAATTGGGTAAATGTTAAGGACAAGGCAGAAGTGGTAAATCCATGGGGTGGTGGAGGACGCTGCTCGTGATTATTGCGGCGGCTGACATGTGACGGGTGCTTACCAGGTGCTGTCACTGAGCAAAGCACCTCATATTCATGACCTCATTCCGTTGCATCAACCCAATGAAGTAAGTGGGAGTTTGTCAGGCTGTCAATCAGGGGTACATAAAAATAGGCCCCCTATTCTTCTGAGTCTCTGTTACTCATGGAGGAGAGTTGAGATGAGAATGAGGTTCAGTAAGGTTAATGGCTTGTCCAAGGTTTTTTATTATTATTATTAAAAATTGAAACAATTTTTTGACAGGGCACAGTGGCTCATGCCTGTAATCCCAGCATTTTGGGAGGCTGAGGCAGGCGGATCACAAGGTCAGGAGATTGAGACCATCTTGGCCAATATGGTGAAACCCTGTCTATACTAAAATACAAAAAAATTAGCCGAGCGTAGTGATGCACACTTGTACTCGCAGCTACTCGGGAGGCTGAGGCAGGGGAATTGCTTGAATCCAGGAGGCGGAGGTTGCAGTGAGCTGAGATTGTGCCACTGCATCCCAGCCTGGTGACAGACTGAGCCTCCACCTCAAAATAAAACAAATAAATAAAAAATGAAAAACAACTTTTAATCTTTTTGGTTACATGGAAGATACATATACTTATGGGGTACAGGAGATGTTTTGATACAGGCATGCAATGGCTAATAATCACATTGTGGAGAATGGGGTACCCACCACCTCACACATTATCCTTTGTGTTTGCAAACAGTCCAATTATACTCATAAAGTTATTTTATTTTATTTTTATGGAGGGTTTGCTTTTATTTGGAATTCCTGGTAGATTGTTCATTTGATTGACTCCTCCCAAGTTGATTCATGATGCTGGGCGAATATCTGTTCACTGAGCTCTGTACCACACACTTTGGAAGGGTACAAGGAAGGCAGTCTATGCCCCCAAGGGGCTAAAGTTATTTTAAAATGTACAATTAAATTACTGTTGACTATAGTCCCCCGGTTGTGCTATCGAATAGGTCTCATTCTTTTTGCCTAACATTAAACAGTGGAATACAGAGAAAGTAGGTTTCAGACCCAGCTCCATACAACTACAGGTATGAGATGTACTACGGGTATTGATGAACTGTTGCCAGGTATGAGACGGTGGGTTGGAATGAGATGTACTACGGGTATTGACGAACTGTTGCCAGGTATGAGACGGTGGGTTGGAATGAGATGTAGTACGGGTATTGCCGAACTGTTGCCAGGTATGAGACCGTGGGTTGGAATGAGATGTACTACGGGTATTGATGAACTGTTGCCAGGTATGAGACCGTGGGTTGGAATGAGATGTAGTACGGGTATTGACGAACTGTTGCCAGGTATGAGACCGTGGGTTGGAATGAGATGTACTACGGGTATTGACGAACTGTTGCCAGGTATGAGACGGTGGGTTGGAATGAGATGTACTACGGGTATTGATGAACTGTTGCCAGGTATGAGACCGTGGGTTGGAAGCAATGGAGGGTGAAGAAGTGAGAGGAAGGAAGGATGTAGGACGCTGGGTATCGTATTGCAGGACCAGGAATCATTTATTTCCTTTGTACTTTTATAGGCATCTTGCTTGTTTCTGGGTCATCACATTGATTCTATTTTTTTTTTTTTTTTTGGAGATGGAGTCTCTTTATGTCACCCAGGCTGGAGTGCAGTGGTGTGATCTTGGTTCACTGTAACCTCCACCTCCCCTGTTCAAGTGATTCTCCCACCTCAGCCTTCTGAGTAACTGGAACTACGGACGTATGCCACCACACACAGCTGATTTTTGTATTTTTTGTGGAGACAGAGTGGAACCACATTGGCCAGGGTGCTCTGAAATTCCTGACCTCAAGTGATCTGCCTGCCTCGGCCTCCCAAAGTGTGAGCCACCGCGCCCAGCCCCATTCTCTCCTGAAGAGCTCCTCAATCTAGCAGCTATCGGCATTTTGGCCCAGGTAACCCTTTGTTGTAGGGGGTGTCCTGTGCCCTGCAGGATGTCCATTAGCATCCTTGGCCTCTGCTCACTAGATGTCAGTAGGGCTACTCCATTGTGACAAACGTTTCCAGACATTGCCAGATGTCCCTTGGGGAGGCAAAGGCACCTCCAGTTGAGAATCACAGTGTTTTAAAAAACTTTTTCTGTATCTCTATCCCTCCCATTGGTCCGTGGACTGTCGAAGAGCACGTACCTGGCTCATCTCAGTACCCACATAACCACTTTGCACACAGGAGACTTTTCTGCTCTTTCCCAAGAACTAGAAGAGTGTGTGGTCCACAGCTTAACAGACACTCATGAACAGAGCACAATATGGTCTCTGACTTCAAAACGCCCAGTGGTTACATTAGCTTTTCTTGAAAACAGGAATTAAAGATTGCCTGCATTAAAATCTGTGTGTTTCCTGTCGCTGGAGTTGATCTTAAAAAAAATCAAAAATCACATATGCTGCTTTTAAAAAGTGATGTGTTGGCCTCACCGTAGATGTCTTTTTTTTTTTTTTTTTTTTTTTTTTTTGAGACTGGGTAGGTAGTCCAGTCCTGGTGATTCTGAAGTTCTAACTTTTTAGAACCTTTGAATTCAAATAGTACTTCATTTAACAAATAGTGACTGCCTACTGTGAGCAAGGGGTCATGCTTGGTGGACTCATGCAAGAAACAAGAAAGATGAGTCCCCTGCTTGGCTGACTAAGATGTTCCTGAGAGGGGGAGACGACATTCCACTTTTTAATATCTGGATAGGGCCTAGTTTAACCGTTGGATTAAGGGGCCAGCCTTGATGGCTTACACCTGTAATCCTAGCACTTTGGGAGGCCGAGGTGGGCGGATTGCCTGAGCTCAGGAGTTCGAGACCAGCCTGGGCAACATATGGTGAAACCCCATCTCTTCAAACAAAAAACAAAAAACATACTTGGCTTAAATATCCTGGCATGTTGGAAAGCAGCAGAGAGCCGTGACTACAACCCTTTTCACTCCAGGGCAACAAGAAATCGGATCTCAGCTTTGGTTCTGTGCAAGTGTCAAACAACTTGATTTCCTCTCAGTGCATGAAGAAACCTTCAGGATATTGTTTTTCTGTTAATTGAACCCATTCACTGTCTCCATGAGGGCCCGCAAAAGACCCAGCAGTTGAGTTTCATCTGCTGATGGTTTGGGGGATGAATCGCAGTGGTGTTGGGGTCACAGGATGTGTGTGAGAAGTTAGAATCAGCAGATTACTAGAGCAACCCACAATTTGTGGTCTAATGAGCCAGATCTCAGTGCAACATGAACAGAAAATTCAGAAGCAAAGTTGCATGCTGGAAATGCAGTAGGTGGTCCTGTTTCTTTTCAAGGAAGGAAACAACACGATCTAGTGTGAACCAATGCCTAGTAGAGATACACATGCTCGAATTAAGAAATGCAAATCAGCCAGGCAAGATGGTTCATGCCCATAATCCCCACACTTTGGAAGGTCGAGGTGGGAGGATTGCTTGAGTCCAGGAGTTCCAGACCAGCTTTGGCAGTGAAAAACAGTTGGTCATGGTGGCACACACCTGTAATCCTAGCCACTCGGGAGGCTAAGCCTCTAGGAGTTCAAGGCTGTAGTGAGCCATGATTGCACCACTAAGCTCCAGCCTGGGTGAGACTCTTTATCAAAAAAATAAAAACTAAACAAACAGAAATGTAAATCAGTGTTCTGTCAAATGAAAAAAAGTCCAGAAATAAAACTAGATTGGGCTATAACTTCAAGTAAACAATTGTTTGCATACGGACAAGGATTAGAAATAATGCTTTAACAAACTATATCCAGTCTTCAGCTAAACTAATCATTCTTTTCATTAAAAAATTATGAACACATGGTAATGTTTGGGTAATATATGAGTTTCCTAGGGTTGCTGTCAAAATACCACAAACCAGGAGGCTAAAACAACAGAAACTTATTTTCTCACAGTTCTGAGGCTCAGTCTGAAATCAAAACGTCAGCAGGTTTAGTTCCTACTGGAGCTTCTGAGAAAGCAGCTTCTCCATTCTTTTCTCCTAGCATCTGGTGATTGCTGGCATCTTTGGTGGCCCTTGGCTTGAAGACACATCACTCCAGTCTCTGTGTCCATCATCATATGGGATTCTCTCTTTTTTCTTCTTGTAAGTACACCATTCATATTGGATGAAGGGTCCACCCTACTCTGGTATGACCTCATTTTAACTATCTGCAATGTTGTTGCAATACATCCGCAACATCCCTCTTTCCATAAAGTCACATACTGAGGTTCAGGGAGAAACATGGATTTGGGGGAACACTTCAACACAATATAGTTAGTAACAGCTTTTCAAAATAAAATTTATAAAGAAACAGTTAAATTGGCTCATGGTTCTTTTACTTTG
Organism: Aotus nancymaae; assembly: GCF_030222135.1. NCBI lineage: Eukaryota > Metazoa > Chordata > Mammalia > Primates > Aotidae > Aotus > Aotus nancymaae. Next base: position 32,415,872 of record NW_026988443.1, on the reverse strand, counting down.
AGATGGAGTTGCCTAGGCTGGAGTGCAGTGGTGCAATCTTGGCTCACTGCAACCTCCGCATCCCAGGTTCAAGCGATTCTCCTGCCTCAGCCTCCTGAATAGCTGGGACTACAGGCATGTACCACCACACCTGGCTAATTTTTGTATTTTTAGTAGAGACTGGGTTTTGCCACGTTGGCCAGGCTGGTCTCAAACTCCTGACCTCAGGGGATCTGCCCACCTTGACCTCCCAAAATACTGGGATTACAGGCATGAGCTACCAGGGGCTCATAGTTCTGCAGCCTTTATGGGAAGCCTAGTGCCAGCATATGCTCAGCTTCTAGGGAGGTCTCAAAGGCGGAAGCAGGCATGTCACCTGGCAAAAGCAAATGCAGGTGAGGGGTGGTGGTGGGGGCACAGGGAGGAGGTGCTCCACACTTTTAAAAACCCAGATCTGGTGTGAACTAAGAGCAAGATCGGTTCATGAGGGACTGGCTCCCATAATCCAAACGCCTCCCACCAGGCCCCACCTCCAACAATGGGGATTACATTTCACCGTGAGATTTGGGTTGAGACACAGATCCAAACCGTATCAGCAGGTTTCTTCCTGACTGTAGGTCCCTAATCCTCCCTTTCCTTGGAGATTTACTTAAGAAAACTTGCTACTGTAAATTATTTTTGCTTCTTTAAGATGTAAATCTTCTACAGCCCAGGAATGTCTTTCTCAAGGACTTGGGAACCATCCCTTCAAAAGGTAATCAAGAAAGATAATGGCATCCCTGTCTCCCAGTCTCTGGGAAGGGTAGGAGCCTAACTTCCATAAGTACCAATTAGCAAACACAGGTGAGCTGATGTGATTAGGCCATCAGTCTTCTTCCCACTATCTCCTCCTCATGCTTACAAATTCTCTACTTTTCCTTTCAAAGGAATTGAGTTCAATCTCTCCACCCTGTTGCAATAATCTTGCCTAGTAACAGCTTTCAAAATTTGTTTCTTAGTTTTGTCTTTTATTTTAAACTTTTTAAAAGTATAAAACACAGATACAGAAAACTACACTAAACCAACGCATAAAAGTAGAACTTTGTCAGCCACTCCCAAATACTCGCTGTGTACCTAGTGCTCATCTCACCATCTTCCCCTTCCTCAAATGTCATCAGCTCAATCCTGACTTTCAGAGTAATCACTTCCTTGAACTTCCTTGGATTCACCCAATTGGGCATTCTAGGCCTCATAGTTTTGTCTTGCTCATTAAAAAAATACATGTACACACTCATACTTTAAGTCCTTATTTATTTCTTTTTGAGATGGAGTCTCCATCGCCCTGGGTGGAGTGCAGTGGCATGATCTCAGCTCATCACAACCTCCACTTCCTGGGTTCAGGTGATTCTCCTGCCTCAGCCTTGCATGTAGCTGGGACTATAGGATCCCACTACCATGCCTGTCTAATTTTTGTATTTTAGTAGAGATGAGGTTTCATCATGTTGCCCAGGCTGGTCTCAAAGTCCTGACCTCAAATGGTCTGCCTGCCTCAGCCTCCCAAAGTGCTGGGATTATAGGCATGAGCCACCGTGACTGGCCCTTAAGTCCTTTTAAAACTACAAGTGATCCTTTCATTTTGCTGCTGTTCCCTGCAAGCTATACTGAAGAACTCTGATTGTTGAGCTTTGTGGAATTTCACACCATCTGGATTTTATGGATTTTGGACAGCCAGTGAAGCCAATGTATCTCTCCACTCTGTACTTCCTTCAGGTGGGTGGGAGGTTTGACCAGGTTCATATATTTTCCTTGCCAAGACCACGGGTGCTGCTGTGTCCTTTCTCCAGAACCTATACAATGGCTGGCTGGCTCTCTTTCCAGGATGCTAGCTTAATGCCTAGACCCAGTAATTTTCCAGGGAGATAAATACAGTTATGTTCATTTATTAGCTGCCATAATTTTATAAGGAGACATTTCCCTTCATCCATTATTTGATTACCAGTGATAAACAGTTTATATAGGAAAGTAAGGATAAATAATCAGTTCTTTTGTTATGTTTGCCAGTAGAAACAGCCTTTTAAAAGGAGAAAAATTAAAGAAATGGAATAAAACTGTGTAAGTAAAACATTCACTAATTTAACAGTTCAATATTTATCTTATTCAATATTTAAATGCAAAAAAACTATTTAAATATCTTAATATTTAAAAGCAAAAAACTGGAGCAAAATGTTGATCAGGATTAGGATGGTTGGGGGCATCACAGGGCATACCTGAAGATCACTGCTTCCTATTTCTCATTAACCTGATAAGCAGAACAAGAAATTGTATGTTCAGCATGACCTTATCTATGTAAAATATATATTAATGCAAATTATAGGTTGTATCAACCACCCAACCTTGGCTATATCTGAGTAATACGGTTAGGGCTAGTTTTCATTTTCTTGATCATAATTTGTGTGTGTGTGTGTGTGTGTGTGTGTGTGTGTGTGTGTGTGTGTTTTGATGGAATCTTGTCCTGTTGCCCAGGCTGGAGTGCAGTGGCGTGATCTCAGCTCATTGCAACCTCTGCCTCCCCAGTTCAAGCAATTCTCCTGCCTCAGCCTCCTGAATAGCTGGGATTACAGGCGCCCACCCCCATACCTGGCTAATTTTTGTATTTTTAATAGAGACAGGGTTTTTGCCATGTTGGCCAGGCTGGTCTTGAACTCCTGACCTCAAGTGATCCACTCGCCTTGGCCTCCCAAAGTGCTGGGATTACAGGCATGAGCCATCGCAGCTGGTCAATTTTTTTGTGTTTTAAAAAATGAACGTGAGTGCACGTCTGTTGGATAATAAGTTACTAAAAGCGGTGATGAGGAAACTAGCATTTCACTTTTATCACCATAGCAGTGAAATGAGGCTACAGAGCCATGGCTGAGGGAAAGCTTAGGGGTAGGGTCCTCTGGAATCTTTCACTGGAAGCTGCATAAGTAACACCAAAATGAAACTGACAACCAACTGTCTAGGAGGAGTCACGTGCCTCACAAAGGGCAGCACAAGCATTGCCGTGTTACGATCGGCAGCCTCACTTGCTCTGTAAGTCTCTCTGTGTTGCTGTAAAAGAATACCTGAAACTGGGTAATTTATCAAGAAAATAAGAGTGATTTGGTCCATGATTCTGGAGGCTGGAAGATTGGGCATCTAGTGCAAGCCCCAGGCTGCTTCTGCTCACGGCAGAAGGTACAAGGGAGCTGGCACATGCAGAGATCACACAGCCAGAGAGGAAGTAAGACAGAGAGGAGAGGTGCCGGGATCTTTTTTAGCAACCAGCTCTGGCAGGAACTATGAGAAATCACTCTCCATCCCTGCAGGGAGGGCATCCATCTATTCATGTGGGATCCACTCCTAGGCCCAAACACCTCTCATTAGGCCCCACCTCCAACACTGGGATCAAATTTCTACATGAGGTTTGGGGAACAAGCATCCATACTTAGCACATGACTACCCTTTTTTTTTCTTTTTTTTGAGACAGAGTTTCTTGCTCTTGTTGCCCAAGCTGGAGTGCAGTGGCGCAATCCCGGCTTACCACAACCTCCACCTCCAGGGTTCAAGTGATTGCCCAGGCTGGTCTCAAAGTCCTGACCTCAAATGATCTGCCTGCTTCAGCCTCCCAAAGTGCTGCGATTATAGGCATGAGACACCATGCCCAAGCCTCTCGACTAGCTGGGATCACAGGCGTGTGCCACCATGCCTAACTAATTTTGTGTTTTTAGTAGAGACGGGGTTTCTCCATGTTGGTCAGGCTGGTCTCGAACTCCCAACCTCAGGTAATCTGCCTACCTCGGCCTCCCAAAGTGCTGGGATTACAGGCGTGAGCCACCATGCCCAAGCCTCTTGACTAGCTGGGATCACAGGCGCGCACCACCATGCCTGACTAATTTTGTATTTTTAGTAGAGACGGGGTTTCTCCATGTTGGTCCGGCTGGTTTCGAACTCCCAACCATAGGTGATCTGCCCACCTCGGCCTCCCAAAGTGCTGGGATTATAGGCATGAGCCACCATGCCCAGCCATGCCTACCCGTTTTTCTTGAACTACACATGATCTTAGCCAAAAGGCCGAGAAGTGATTACCCTTTTTTCTAGGATGCCCCATCATAGGATGCGCTATCAATACCCCAGAGACCATGATCCTAGGAAGAAGAAACTCATTATCTCCCATTGCCTCCACCTCCCTTGACTTACTCCCTCCCGGCCACCAGAATGTAGGCTTGACCTTTAATTGCAGAAGAACATCTCCTTGCTGCACCCAAGTCAATCAGAGGTCTTGGCTCTAGTCTCCCCATGTGTATTGTCTCCACTCTGTTGCTGTATCATTCATGGTCTCATCATCTCCCTATAGTATTCTTTTTCTAGCCTCCTATTTGTTCTCTGAAGGTCCCAGCCTTTTCATGCTCCAATCTGCCTGCATTCTGCTGCCACAGTCATGCATACTGATAGATACAGATTACTAATAGATCTTACATCTTTCAGGTCCCAAGGGCTTCGTGCTGTGCTATAAATTCAGTAATGATAAGTGACAGTGATTCTGATGGCCAGCACTATCCCCATAGCACATGAGCTGAGTGCATGCTAAGTGTCAAGTGTTCTCCATGAAATAGTCCCTTCACTCATTATAATCCTATGAGGAATGTACCATAATTATTCTCATTTTACATACATAGAAGATGAACATTAGAGAGGTTAATTAACCTGCCTAAGGTCAGACATAGAATGTCAAAAAGCTAGGATTTTAACTTAGACTGTTTCTGAAATATTTACAGATGGAATAATATTATGTCTGGATTTACTTTAAAATACTCCAGAAAAATAGTGAGAAAAGGAAGGCAATGATGAAAATATCAACCAAATACTAATCATTGTGGAAAGTTGGGGACAGGGAAGGAGTGTGGGTGCATGGGGTGTCAGTATCCTATCACTGACGCTTTAAAATGTTTGACATTTTCCAAAAAGTTTATAAAATGTGGACTTTGAACTTTCTTCCCCAAACAACTGTTAACAGTAGTTCCAGCACCCAAAGCTCAACTGTGACACCATATTGCTAGGAACCCAGCATATGTTTGATGACAGTGTTGCAAATGAGGGATTTGGATTTCCTAGGAGTTTGGTGCTAAGGAAGTTCAAAGTTTTATTCTCATTTCCCAGATAGACAAGTGTACCCTTTCAGTCAAATGGCCAGTGTTTGTGGGGTAATAACCTCCATCTACTCTGTGCCAGGCAGCATGCAGAGATGAACACAGACAGCCCCTGCCCTTGAGAAGCCAGGATAGGAGGGAAGGTGGCCATGGAGATGGTCAATTCCAACAGAGTCAACAGTGGGAGAGCTATAGCCTAGTTATGAATGGAGAGGTGCGTGAGTCCCGTGGAGGAAATGACTCAGTTTAGAGAAAAATGACATTTGTTTGGGGTTTTAAGAGAAACTGTGTGCACTCAGGCAAGAGAATAGAGTCCTGAAAGGAAGATATTGCTCATTCAGGGGACTGAGAGTTAGTGACGGTGGCACTATGTGTCTTGGGGATATTATGTGCTGGGCAAGGTCAGCTGGGCTCTGTTCCGTGAGCATTAGGGAATTGGACATGGCCTTCACTTGGATGCAACCAGAAATGTGTTTCAGGAAGATAACCCCAAGAGTCATGTTGGCCAGTGGGCCCTGGATAGGGAGAAACTGGGAGACCAGTGACAATTGGGAATTAGGGATGTTGGTGAAGTGAAACTGAGAAGATTTGAGGTCAGATGCTGAGACATGCTGTTAAAATCCACTTCATCTTTACAATTGTTGCAGGTTTTTTGGAAGCCAGATAATTCCCCAAAGGGTGAAAGGATTCCCTAAAATGACCTATGCTTTCAAAGATTCTCTATCAGGGAGAGATGAGATTTGGGGTAATTTGGTTTATCTTCATCCACTTTAATTAGCACAAGAAGCAGATGGTCTTGTGAGCCCAGGAATCCTCCTTATGTTCCCTCTGTCAGTGTCAGTGTGACTTTAAAGTTTAATTTTTAATTATCTCTGCTCATTTGCAGAGGCATGGAGGGGAAACAGAGAAGGACTCAGCTTTTCCTTCCTGTGTCCTTTCCACTTGCCTATCAGCTCAGTGTTTTCCTCTAAGTAGCAAGGAATATCCATCAGCCTTGAGGCTGTGTTGCCATGGTGATGAGACAAAAACAGGCTCAATAGATAAGGAGTTAAAGTAAGTGGTTGAGGGAGGTGCTGTCTTCCAGCAACTTTCCCTTCCTGCTCAGAGGCCAATTAGGGACAGAATAGCCAGACTTCAGCCACTCTTGTTCGAGCCTGGGCTTCACTGGGATCTCAAATGGGACTGATCCCAGAGGGGTGGCTTTGGACAGTAGTCAGGTCCTCTGGAGTCTTGCGGAAGGGTGGATCTAATAAGTCTCTGTAACCAAGAGTTTGATAAGTTGGGGAGGGAGGTGGCAATTCACCCCACTAAGACTAAACGGAAGTCACATCCACACTGAGCAGTGTAGGAAATGTTTGCAGAGTCTTTAAAAGGTCTTTAAAACACCTTGCAAAGTCTTGAAAATTCTGTGACCTAGGAATTCTGTTTCTGAGAATGTATCTCAAAGAAATAAACCTCTAATTGGATTTTATTTAAAAAGTATTTATATCTAAGAGGTTTGTTGTAGCTACAGCAACAGAAATGAACAGAGAACGTCCATGTCCAGAACTGGGAGTGGTTGAGTAAACTCCGTTACAGCTGTTTGTTAGAATAGTATGTAGCCATTACAGTTTAAAATGCTTATGAGTGTACAAGAGGAAAAAAAAGGCAGTCCACAAAATGTCAAGCTCCTGAAGAAAACAAAAGCAAAAACAAATCCCCATATGTCCAAAAAGAAAATACTGGAGGAAAAAACAACTCACACACAAGGGTTATTATTGGTAATGGGAGTGTGACTTTTCTTGCCTTGAAGGGACATAGTTTTAAATGTCTCTATTCAATATGTGCTACTTTTCTTATCAGGAAAAATAACAATTGAAAATAGTTTTAGCCAGGTGTGGTGGTTAACACCTGTAATCCCAGCGCTTTGGGAAGCTGAGGCAGGACAATCACTTGAGGCCAGGAATTCAAGACCAGCTTTGGCAATATAGCAAGAGCCTGTCTCGGAAACTACATATAAAATTGATATGGGCATGATGGTGAGTGCCTGTAATCTCAACTACTCAGGAGGCTGAGGTGGTAAGATCACTTGAGCCTAGGAGTTCCAGGGTGCAGAGGGCTACGACTGTATCACTGTACTCCAGCATGAATGACAGAGTGAGACACACACATGCACTGTCTCTCAGAAAAAAAAGTTCTACAATCAGGAATTGGCCATTCCAAGTGAGTCAATGGTCTCACTAAGCACAGATACTGCAAGCCACTTTTTTTGTGCTCTCTTATGTGCCAGAACAGTTCTTGGCTTTGTGCAAACTATAAAACCAAACGACACAGCATCTTTGCCCTCACAGATTTGACAGACTAGGTCTGATAGCTTCTGGATGGTTCTGAAATGGAACACTCTGAATGGCCTGTGGCTCAAGCTGGATCATCTGTATGAACACACAACTGACAGGCTTTTGTACTGTGGTGAATCTGTAATTAGCCTCATCATTCTTCATTACCTGGGCTTCCACGCAGGCTTTAAAGAAATTATCCCATGGATGAAGACAGCTTGGAAGAGTGTTTAGTGTCTGTATGTGTATGGTGGGGGGCGGATTAGGAGAAAGCTGGCCCCTGAAGATTCCATCTGTTTGGACTGTTTTCCTTTATTGCTGTTCACTGTTCTGCAGAGTCTTGGCACAGAGAAAAGACAGGTACATGTGCCTCTCAGCCACCCACAAGTGTTTAAGGAACTAAAATAGACCTAAAAGAATAATACTGATGGAAATAGCTATTTGGGCTCCGACTGCTGTAGCAGTATAATAGCAATAGTAATGATGATAATGGTTGTGTTTGTTGAGAACCTAACAATATGCCAGCAGTAACTGGCTAACTGGCTTACAGGGATTATCTCCTTTAATCTTCACAACAATTTTATACAAGACAGGTTCATTATTTCTGTTTTTACGGTTGAAGAAATTGAGGATCCTAGCACTTAATATGCTCATGGTCACAGAGCTTAAAAAAAAAAAAAAAAAGTGGAAAAGCTAGGATTTAAAGATGGGAATTGCACTGTTTGAAATCTATTCTATCATGCCTATTACCCTTCGGTCATTCATTGCTTTAACAGGTCAGAGACATCATTGTGCCTCTGCCTGGCAAGTGTAAGATTTAGTTGCAATCTTTATGGGCTGTGCTACTCCTCCTTAGGATGGTAGGCTAAGGAATTTCTCCAGTATTCCAGTAAACACATCTTTCAGAGGGACCAAGCTTCCTTAATCTTTAGAGCAGGGTTTGTTATTCTTGGCATAGTAACATTTTGGACTGGATAATTCTTTGTTGCAGGGGACCATCCTGTGTATCATGAGGTGTTTAGCACCATCCCTGGCCCCCATTTGCCAGATGCCAGTCATACTTTCCCAGTTGTGAGAACCAAAAATGTCTCCAGACATTGCCAACTGTCCCCCAAAAGGACAAAACTGCTCCTGGTGGAGAAGCCCAGCCTTTGATGTAGCGTTAGAAATGGAAGGTTGGAGGGCAGCCAGGTCTGTGGACAAGCACTAGGTGGGCAAAGACAGGTGGCATCAAGCTCTAAAGATACATCATCTTTGAAACTTTTCTTTAAACAATGCTCACGTGCCCTGGTTCTGCAGCTGCGGGTATGGGGGAACAAGGGGGTTATGCTAATTGTATCCTAATAACTGCCATATGCTATGTGAGAGCCCCATGCTCTGTGTTCCTAGAAATTTTATTGCTTCAAGGCTAAGTGACTTGGCTGAGACCGCACAGCTAGTGAATACTTGGGCTAGTTTAAGAATACAGGGTGGTAGGCCGGGCGCAGTGGCTCATGCCTGTAATATCAGCACTTTGGGAGGCTGAGGCGGGCGGATCATGAGGTTAGGAGTTCAAGACCAGACCAGATTGGCCAACATGGTGAAACCCCTGCCTGTACTAAAAAATACAAAAATTAGCTGGGCATGGTGGCTTGTGCATGTAATCCCAGCTACTTCAGAGGCTGAGGTAGGAGAACTGCTTGAACTGGGACCCAGGAGGCGGAGGTTGCAGTGAGCCGAGACTGTGCCACTGCACTCCAGTCTGGGCTACAAAGCAAGACTCCATCTTAAAAAAAAAAACGAAAAAACAAGAGTACAGGGTTGGCTGGGAGCAGTGGCTCACGCCTGCAATCCCAGCACTCTGGGAGGCTGAGGTGGCTGGATCACAAGGTCAGGAGTTCAAGACCAGCCTGGCCAACATAATGAAATCCCGTCTCTACTAAAAATACAAAAAAAATTAGCCAGGCATGGTGGCAGGCTCCTGTAGTCCCAGTTACTGGGGAGGCTGAGGCAGGAGAATTGCTTGAACCAGGGAGGTGGATGTTGCAGTAAGCCAAGATTTCGCCACTGCACTCCAGCCTGGGTGACACAGCAAGACTCTGTGGCAAAAAAAAAAAGAAAAGAAAAGAAAAGAAAATTCAGGTGATTACTGAATTCAAACCACTGCTCTTTCTACACATGTAAGTGACCCTGGGGCCTCCCTCAACTTGCTCCTTCTATGTTGGGAGAGTCAGTAATTGAAAAAGAGAAACGAGACAACTATGGCTGCAAGATTTGTTTCTCCAAATAATTGTCTCTTCAAAGTCGTATGAACATATGAGGAAAAAAAGCTGAACATCACTGATTGCTATGGTTTGAATGTGTCCCCACCCAACTCTCGTCTTGAATTGTAGTTCCCACATTTTCCATGTGTTGTGGGAGGTACCTGGGGGGAGGTAACTGAATCACGGGGGAGGGTCTTTCCTGTGCTGTTCTCATGATAGTGACTAAGTCTGACGAGATCTGATGGTTTTATAAAGGGGAGTTTCCCTGCACAGGTTATCTTTTGCCTGCCACCATGTAAGACATGCCTTTCACCTTCCACCATGATTATGAGACCTTCCTGGCCACGTGGAACTATAGTCCATTAAACTTTTTTTCTTTATAAATTACCCAGTCTCAGGTATGTATTTATCAGCAGTGTGAAAACAGACTAATACACTGATCATTAGAGAAATGTAAATCAAAACCATAGTGAGATAACAACTCGCACCAGTCAGAATGGCTATGATTAAAAAGTTAAAAATTAACAGATGCTGGCAAGGTTGCAGAGAAAAATAAACACTTATACACTGTTGTGTAAATTAGTTCAACCATTATGGAAAGCAGTGTGGTGGGCTGGGCATGTTGGCTCACACCCGTAATCCCAGCACTCTGGGAGACTGAAGCAGGTAGATCACCTGAGGTCAGGAGTTTGAGACCAGCCTAGCCAAACATGGTAAAACCCCAACTCTACCAAAAATACAAAAAAATTATCCAGGCAGGGTGGCAGGGTGCGTGTAATCCCAGATACTTGCTAGGCTGAGGCAAGAGAATTGCTTGAACCCGGGTGGTGGAGGTAGCAGTGAGCCACGATCATGCCATTGCACTTCAGTCTGGACAACAAGAGCAGGACTCTCTCTCTCTCTCTCTGTCTCTCAAAAACAACAACAACAACAATAAGGCAGTGTGGCAATTTCTCAAAGAGCTAAAAACAGAACTACCATTTCACCCAGCAGTCCCATTACTGCGTATATACCCAAATTAATATAAATCATTCTGTCATAAAGACACATGAATGTATATGTTCATTGTCTGGCCGATAGCGTGAAATCAGCCATGGTGGAAAGATTTACACTATGGAAATTGGCAATGGATACAAGTGAGCAACTGCTGACATAGATCAGCATGCGATAGCACATCATAACTTGAATCTAAATCTGCTGGGAAGAGTAGGATGAATGGCAGTAGAAGGTTCTAAAGGTAGAGAGTTACTGCTAATGCTACAGGCTGCCACTGGGTATTTCTGCCTCCAAAAGGCCCCACTAGCACACCCCACAAGAAGCTAGGCCTCATCTTCTGAGAAGCGAGTGACTTTTGCTTATTCCAGGTACCACCTTAGTATAAGAAACCTATTACCTGACATAACATATTTAAAGGAAAACCCCACTCTGCTTCCATAAATTGAAAAAAAATCTATTTGTCATAAGTGACTGAATAAGCAAAATGAAAAGAAACAGTTCTAATACGTTCTAGCTTGATAGTGTTGCCTGCCTGAAGATTCTGAACTTGAAGCCTGCTCCTTCTTTGTTGAAAAGGAAGAGAGATAAGTGTTTAAGAGGTGTTGAAGCAGAGTAGTATCCCACTGAGACTTTAATGTTAATATAATTGGGAAGATTAAGAGGGAGAAATGCAAAGGAAACAATATAAGGCTATCCCATGTCCCAGCCCCCAACCAAGTTATCACATGTAAGAGCAGAGCTGTCTTTTAGAAACATACATTAGGTGACGCCGGAAGATTTGAAGACAGACAGAAAACTGCGATTTTTAAATTAAGTATGGATGGAAATTAAGCTGAGTGCAAAATTACTATTAACTTTTTTTTTTTTTTAAATTAAGATGGAGTCTTGCTTTGTCGCCAGGCTGGAGTGCAGTGGCATGATCCCGGCTCACTGCAACCTCCACCTCCCAGGTTTAGTCGATTCTCCTGCTTCAGGCTCCTGAGTAGCTGGGACTACAGGCATGCGCCACCACACCCCGCTCATTTTTACATTTTTAGTAGAGATGGGGTTTCACCATGTTGGCCAGGATGATCTTGATCTCTTGACTTCGTGATCCACCCACCTCGGCTTCCCAAAGTGCTGGGATTACAGGCGTGAGCCACCGTGCCGGCCTAATACTAACTTTTAAGGTAAAGACAGTGGTGTGTTAGACCTGGCTTTTAGTTGCTCATGAGAATCAATAGCTAAATTTTTAGAATACAGTAAGTCAGTTGACATTTATAGCTTAAAATTGGCCATGATGGAAATCTTGATGCTATGGAGGCTGGCAAATGCTGTACATCAGAGTTCCCCCCACCCCTAAGAGTTGGTTGTTAAAACATTCACTAGCATATCACTGGCCAAAGTTTTCATGACGTTTTGAGCTTGTTTAGACAATTTAGACCATAGTCTTAGACATCTGGGAACGTCCATTCTCTTTCTTCTGCCTTAGGAAATTTGTGTGGAAAACTCTGATGCACTGAAAAACTTCCTTAAGTTTGATGATCTCATTTCTATTACTGCATCTTAAAGAAGAGTAATAGAAACTACAGCTGAGAAATTTGCTGTAATTGATCATCGTATATAAAGTAGACTAACAAGCCTTCTTTCCAACCCACACTCTTTAATGAGCTATTTTATTGCTAGCCCTGCTAAATGTTTGAAATTTATAATGCTCTGGACACTCATCAGTTTCTGAGGGTGTAATGATTATTAGGAAAAATAAACCTCAAGATATGAGACAATAAATTGAGTGCAGGAATTTTTCACCCTTTGTATTCCTTCAAGTCATTACTATCCATTTTAATCCAAGCCTCTCTGTGTATCTTTTTGGTTTAGAATCTCAAACCCTTTGGTAGCAAGAGGGTTTGAGATTCTCTTGCACCCAGAAAGCGGGAGAAGAACCAAACCCAGGTTACTGGATTTAGGGAGAGAGCTTTGGAGTTATGTTCCTCTGTGGCTGTTTCTAGCACATAAGTGTTACCACTGATGTGATGGTCAATATGCAGCAACAGATCTCTAGAAGGAGCCCTGATGTGTAGCACTTGCTGAGTTATCACAGTCCTTGGTGTAACTACTCCCACACCTGCTGGTTTAAGCTATAATACAGCACCACTGATGCCTATCTGGAAAAAAAAAGCACACAAACAATTGGCTCTCAGGAGCTGGTGCATACTGGCTCCAGCACACTACAGAGTGTTACTCAAATAAATCTCCAGTTTTTCCAGTGTTTGAGAATTGGTAAGTGTTCAGTCCTACAGGGAGGTATAGAAAAACACTTTCCCAGAGTTAGCCTGGAGAGGTGGTCACAAATTCCATGTAGCTAGCAGAGGAAGGGTTACTCCCGTCCACCGTGGGTGGAGCACCTAGGAACTGGGAGGGCAACAGAGCACTCAGGGCAGGATGCAGCTAGATGTGGGAAGCCCAGATCTGAGTAGTCCAGGTTGGTGCAGACAGGAAAGGTTTAAAGCCTCATTCCTGGAGTGGAGAGAAGCTCCAGAGACACACCAGTCAAGCCACTCCTCTCTCCCATCCCCACACTCTGGTGTCCCCTTTTATTTCCCTCTTCTTAAAAAAAAAGAAAAAGCATCGATGATCTAATATAAAGTGAGAAATGATTTACTTGCTATATTTATTGCTTATTATTTTCCTTCCCCACTCATTTATTTTTACAGTATTAGTCTGTTCTCACACTGCTATAAAATACCTGAGACTGGGTAATTTATAAAGAAAAGAAGTTTAATTGGCTCACAGTTCTGCAGCCTGTATGGGAAGCATGATGCTGGCATCTGTTTGGCTTCTGGGGAGGCCTCAGGAAACTTACCATCATGGCAGAAGGTGAGGGGGAAGCAGGCATGTCTTACATGGCTGGTGTAGAAGCAAGAGAGAGAATGGGGTGGAGGAGGTGCCATATACTTTTTAAACAACCAGATCTCATGAGAACTTGCTATACAGTAGTACCAAGGGGGGATTGTGCTAAACCATTCATGAGAACTCCACCCCCATGATCCAGTCACCTCCCACCACACCCCTCCTCCAACAATGGGGATTACAATTCAACATGAGATTTAGTGGGAACACACTGGATTTTCTGGGGCAGGATATGAAGTTTCACTCTTGTGGCTCAGGCTGGAGTGCAGTGGTGCAATTTCAGCTCACTGCAACCTCCACCTCCCAGGTTCAAGAGATTCTCCTGCCTAAGCCTCTCAAATAGCTGGGATTATAGGCATGCACCACCATGCCAGGCTAATTTTGTATTTTTAGTAGACACGGGGTTTCACCAGGTTGGCCAGGATGGTTTTGAACCCCTTACCTCAGGTGATCCACCCACCTCGGCCTCCCAAAGTGCTGGGATTAAAGGCATGAGCTATCGTACCCTGCCAAAAGGAAGATAGGTCTTTCTAAAAGGGATAAGGAGTGTGGGCTATGGGTATTGGTTGGAGGTTCATTTGGAAATAAGATGTCTTTTCTGGAAAGGCATGCAGGAAGAAAAAAATAATGCTGAAGGAGGACAGTGACTTGGAGAACTCGCTATGTTGTTGAGGCTAGTCTCAAACTCCTGCGTTCAAGTGATCCTCCTGCTGAGGCCTCCCAAGTGCTGGGATTACACACCCAGCCAGAGGGCAATTTTTGAATTACTGTGCTCATTTCAAATACCAGTTCTCCTACTTGTTAGCTGAGTCTCCTCAGGCAGTTTGCTTAACCTGTAAATGTTTCATCGACTATAAAATGGGGATAATTCCAACGCCTACCTGATGTCACCTTGTGAGTATTTAAGCATGTAGTGAGGGGCAGAGTGGCCTTTGTTTCTTTCTGTGAGGGCTCTCTATCTCACCAAAGCATTACCATCTGACTCCCTGTCACCCTCTCCATCCTGAAAATGTTAGTGTCTTGAGATATGTTGACTATTTGGAAAAATGGAGCTCTTTTCTTCCGCTTGAAATTACATTTATATTTTATTTATTTTTTTTTTTACTGCATTTTAGGTTTTGGGGTACATGTGAAGAACATGCAAGATTGTTGCATATGTACACACATGGCAGTGTGGTTTGCTGCCTTCCTCCCCATCACCTATATCTGGCATTTCTCCCCATGCCATCCCTCCCCAACTCCCCACCACCCGCTGTGTCCATGTTTTCTCATTGTTCAACACCTGCCTATGAGTGAGAACATGCAGTGTTTGATTTTTTGTTCTTGTGTCAGTTTGCTGAGAATGATGATTTTAAATGTTTTCTGGAATATATCCATGATTTGCTGGAGCTGAGAACTGCTACTGAGGTTTTACTTATGAAGTATTAAACACTGAAGGGAATTCAGCTTGTCTTGAAACTCCTTAGGGCATAATACAAATATATGTAGTTAAAAACACATGCACAGAGAATTCATGTAACTCCTCTTTCTACCAATGTTGAGAAAGGTTGCCAATCTTTCTCTTACTAATGATCCCTGCCTGGAAGAGAGTATCCCATTGTTCAGGCAGCATTGAGTCTAGAGACTAATTATTGAAGGAGAGGGGGAGTTTCTGGAGACAAAGAAAGATGTCGCATTCCATCAGCCTAGAGAATGCAGAACTCAACTGGAGAGCATTCAAAGTACATCAGTATCACGCAACATAAAAAGAAAAAAACCAGAGCATCCTGGCACAGTGACCTAGAAGACTTCAACACTCATTTTTTTACATTTCTTTCCTGACTCCCCCAACAATTTAAGACATTTTGTGCAATTGTTTTTGATACTGGTTGTGGTGAGTGATATTTAGGAGGGGCTTGCTTTCAAATCTTATTTCCTTGATTATAGAGATTTCTTTAAATATCATTATGGTCAGGGGGAGGGGGTGCAAATGGCTTATTTAAGAGGAAATGTTGGATGTCACATCCAAGATAGAGGTTTCTGAGATGACAGTTATGGAACATTCAGCTATGATGTCTGTCTCTCATATAGTAGTGTTATGAAAAATCTCAATACTTGATCTTTTAAAGGATGAGAGACCACCTCCCTCCATCCCTGAACCCTCCCCCATCCACGATGGAATAATTATAAGAGAGAAATAATAGCAGTCACAATAGCAGGATTAGTAAAAGGCTAATGAGTTTTTACAAGTGGGCTAAGTGATTATATAATTTCTCATTTAGTGTCCTCCACACACACATTTGTTAGAGAGAATCCTGGTGACCAGAGAAATCTCAGCTTCCCGGGAACCTCCCAGGTAACCAATGAGCCAGAGCCAGGTCTTGCTTTTCTTAAATCTTTACAAAAGGAGGCCAGCTCTGGGGTCCTTGATTGAACTCAACAATGAAAATGGCCCACTCGAGCCCAGCAGACACTGAAGATACTGCCTTGTTGCATTATTCTGATATTGTACGGAAGAGGCATCCCATCCTAGTGGGAAGGACTGAATTATAGGTCAAATGACTTTTGATTTCCATGAAGAAAGAGAATCAGAACTATAGATCAGGGATACTAATGATAAGAATTTTCAAAGGAAATGGAAAAGTTTTTTATTTTTATTTTTTGAACTGCAAATCAGGACAGGTGGCCTGATGTAAAAGAATGGGTGTACCTAGGTTAGCCATAGAATGACTACAAAAGCCAGTGGCTAAAGAGTGCCGGTTCTGGAGATGGATCGAGTGGTTTTGATCCTGTTTCTACTTCTTACCAGTTGCGTCACCTTCATCCAGGTATTTAACCTTGCTGAGCCTTAGTTGCTTCATCTGTAAAGTAGGGACAACAGTAGTACTCACCATATGCAAAGTCCTCCTAACAGTGTTGGTGTGTACTAATTCCTCAGGAAATAGCAAACGATTGTTATGTGGTCTCGTATATTCCTGACTAGACAGGTAGCATATGTAAATATGTAATGGTCCTTGACAATCCACAGGAAGTGATTGGTTGATTACTAACTTCAGGAGTGGTCATGGTAGAGTGACGCAAGAAGCCAGAGTCTCTTTCTAGGTCACATGTGGAAGGAGGGAGGGTGTCCCCACCAAGGGAGACTGCAAGTAGAATGGGACATTCTGTGTCTCAGGGCTGGAAACAAAGGCTCAGCCAGAGTTCTACAGGGGGCAGTGATATGCTCAGAAGAGTCATTAATGGGCCATGGAGGTTGGTGAGGACTGTGAGGTCAACCTTAGTTTTCATCCTGAAATACTTTTTAGAAAATCTGGCCATACTTCCATGTCCTTAATCAACCACCATATCTTTTTGCTCTTCCCCTACTCCTATTTTTTTCTTTTTTTTGAGATGGAGTCTTCCTCTGTCATCCAGGCTGGAGTGCATGGTATGATTTTGGCTCACTGCAACCTCTGCCTCCCGGGTTCAAGTGATTCTTCTGCTTCAGTCTCTTGAGTAACTGGGATTACAGGTCCCTGTCACCACACCTGGCTAATTTTTGTATTTTTAGTAACGGGTTTCACCATGTTGGCCAGGCTGGTTTCGAACTCCTGACCTCAAGAAACCTGCCCACCTCGGCCTCCCAAAGTGCTGGGATTACAGGTGTGCACCACCCCACCTGGCCCGACTCCTATTTTTTAATGACAGATCATCGGCAGGAAAGGATCGAAAGCATATGTGCCATTGATGACTCAAGGACCCAACAAAGCACCTAGGCAACTTAATGGTCAAGGACTTTCAAAGCCAGAAGCAGAGGAGGTTGAGGGGAATTAAAGGAAGATGATGCTTCTGGCTTTTTATGTTGTTTTATAGATTTCTCAAAAGGCACTGTTCTGTGACTCAGCAACAACTCTGCAGGGTCGCCATCTATTTTATTCTTTCAATTTCCTGTAGTCTCTCTAGCTTTTACATCATCTGCAGAACCAGGGAAAGTGAAATTGATTTTATGAAGGAAAACTGTGAAAAACAGTTCTGGCCTAGTCTCATCTCCTGCTGAGTTCATTTTATTAAATGAAGCAGTGAAAATGCTAGAACCCAGAAAGCTGAAATAATCTTTTTTACTTATATTGACTCTGGGCAGAGAAAAGCAATAGTGACTGAATGAAGTGCTATTGCATATATGGACATCTTTAATGCCCTGAAACAACCCTCTTCCACTAAGGGGTATTATTAACTCCATTTTATAAATAGTGGGCTGAAACTCAAGTAACTTGATTGATGTCAGATAGTGACTATTTAGTAAAGCTGGGATCAAATTCACATTTTTTAGATTCAGATAACCAGAAGGATGGTTTGGTGAACTCTGTAACCAGGGTCAGGACTAAGCAAGAGAAAGACTGGGGGTCAGGGGGGTAGGCAGTGTATAATTTAAGGAGGCCCTCACTCTCTAGGCTGCACGTAAACCTGAGGGTGAGTGCTTTCTTAACTTTTGCACACTAGGTACCTTGCTTGTTTTATCCCAGTCTGCCCTGGCTGTAACCATTGGTTGGTGGTAGGGAAGGCAAATTAGTTACCTAACTTTGAGAACCACCTATGAGCTGAACATTCCATGAGGAGCTTTACATAACGGACCACCCATTTTCTCAAAAGCCTTGTGGGCGGGTATTCTTACCTTTAATGCATGCACGATTAGACAGAAATAGTTTTACATATCTTAATTCTTCTTATGGAAAGGGCCATGTATTTGGAAAGAAATCCTTAGTAAAATGAAAAGGTACAGAGACTGAGCTGACTCTCTCCCTACCCAGGGCTTAGGTAAATTATTTGCTGATATTCTCAAGGGTCTTAAGAGAAAGGAAGAAATTACCTTGCTAGACGGAATGAAATTTGAAGGTCTTGGAGCCTGGGTTGAGGGGATGTGAAAATAAGGGGCAGTGGGCCAGGGTGCAGTGGCTCATACCTGTAATCCCAAGCACTTCGGGAAGCCAAGACCAGGGGAATCACTTGAACAGGAGTTCAAGACCAGCCTGGCCAACATGGTGAAATGCCATCTCTACTAAAAATACAAAAAATTAGCTAGGTGTGGTGGCACACGCCTGTAATCCCAGTTACTTGGGACGCTGAGGCAGGAGAATCACATGAACCTGGGAGGAGGAGGTTGCAGTGAGTTGAGATCATCCCACTGTGCTCCAGCCTAGGTGACACAGCAAGACTCTGTCTCCGGAAAAAAAAAAATAATAAAAGAAAATTAAAATAAGGGGAAGTAGGTGGAAGCTTGGAGAAGCTGGGGGTCTGTGCATTTTGATGTGCTCTTTCCCACCTCTCATACACTAAAGATCAAAATGCTTGATACCCGTTTGCCAGGGAGGGGCATCTTAGGGGTCCTAGTGAAGGGGCTGAGCTTGATGCTGGGATGGTCCCAGCTGAACCAAAGACCCTGCCGGCAGTCACAAGGAAAAGCTCTAGATCACAAGCCCTAAGAAACAGCAAAGATTAAAGGAAGAATTTCAGACTTTCGAAGACCCCAAGCTTGAGCTAGGGTGTCTGAGTCAATATAGCTTCTCATGGATGAAGCGGGATGCTGGCTGACATCTGTATTATATACAAATGCAGATGAGGAGGTTGAGAAACACTGAATCAGTTGCTCAGTGTCTCACAGCTGGTAAGAAACAGTGGAGATGCAACTTCTGGTGTCTAGTTTCAGAGCTGCATACACAGATTTCCTCATCTTTACTGGGGGAAGGCAGACCCCAAACCATGAGGGAGAAATCAAGGCTTGTGGAGAGACAGCCAGCTTGACAATTGGGTCCCATACACGCCAGTGTGTGGGCTGTTAAGCTCATATGAGCTGTCCTGGGATGGTTTTCACAGCAGCCTTTTTTTTTTTTCTCTCCAGTGAAGGCACTTTGTTTTTAAAAACTGTGAAACCAGCCTGGGTGCGAACTTTGAGAAAAAAGCAGGCTTGGGCCTTTGTCTATCTCCTTCATTTTACAGATTGGGAAACTGAGGCCTGGAGGAGCAAGCTATGTGACTAGGCAGGACACTGGCTTCTGAAAAATGCCAGAGAAATTCTACAGAAGTCCAATAGAGAGCAGAAAAATCCTGCCAGGTGAGGATGCTGGCTTAACTTTGTTGGTATCAGTCTTTGCAGGGACCAGGATTTTAAGACCTGATTCTGAGCCCCTGAGGTTATTCCTTTTAATGAATGTTCAGAATTGCCCTCCAGAAGCCAAAGTTCAAAGGGTCACACAGGTTGCCGGGTCCGCTGCTGAAGGAGGAATTGAGAGTTGGGGGAACTCTTCTCCAAAGCCCACCACTGTGGCAAGGAACTGCTGGTTTTTGACAGGCTGCAAGGTACAGTGGTAGCTCTCAAGATTTAGTGCACGTACAAGTCAACCAAGATTGAACCCAACAGGTCTGGGCTGAGGTCCCAGAATCTGCATTATAAAGCTCCCCAGGAATTCCAACTCACGTGGTTCACAGCACACACTTTGAGGGCCACTGGCACACTGAGAGTGGCATGGATTGGGAAGCCAGGCAAAGTTAGGTTTAAACCCTGACTCCGTGGGAAGAGGTTTCAGCCCTCTGTTCCTCAACAATTTTATCCATCAAATGGGAAGCGTTTTGGGAGCATGCAAGCTTAAAGGGAGTTTCTAAAAAGTGCCTGTAACAGTGCCAGGCACATAGTAAGAGTGGCATTCACTTGAATATCGTTCTCTCCCTTTGCTGTATTTTCGAGGCTGCTTCCCTACTTCTCCACTGCGTAAGTCCTGTCCTTGCTGGCACATGTCACAGCACCTCCCTTTTTATCACATGCCCAGCTGTGACAAGCCACCAGCAGCTGCTTGTCTTTTCGTTATTAAGAATTAATCTCCTTGCATTCTGAGGCCAAGGCAGGAAAAGAATGTTCCTTTGCAGCCATTAATAAGCAGCACATTTCTAACAATGGCTTAGACTCCCTTTGTCTGTTCAACTGAAATGTGTCTACCTCTGCTGCCTTGATGGAACTGGCCTTGGTAATTACTGTAATTCTGTGGCTCTGAGAAGCTCAGCTTGAACACAGTGCTTTTTAATTCCAAGACCAGTAAGAACCACGTGGATGCTATACATGCATGTGGACACACAGACACACAGACATAGACAGATACACAGAGATACATACAGACACCGCCCCCATCCCCACCCCCTGCCATCCCAAACTCATACAGGGAAAGATTCTTCATTCATCAAACACAATATCCACATACTTAAATTTTCCAGATAGTAACAACTTGTCTCAATAGGTGCTAACTTGAAAAAAAGGTTATTCTAAAATACATATGGCTGAGTGCAATGGCTCATGCCTGTAATCCCAACACTTTGGGAGGTTGAGGCAGGAGGACTGCTTGAGCCCAGGGCTTCAAGACCAGCCTGGGCAACACAGTGAGACCTTGTCACCACAAAACAATTATAAAAATTACCCAGGTGTGGTGGCATGTACCTGTAGTCCCAGCTACATGGAGGCTGAAGTGGGAGGATTGCTTCAGCCTGGGAAATGGAGGCTGCAGTGGGCTGTGATTATGCCACTACACTCCAGCCTGGGCAACAGAGCAAGATCTTGTATCAAAAAGAAAAAAAGTTCACATTGCTTTGATTTTACTTATTCAAGTTGGATTTGAGGTGACTTACAAAATACAAGTGCCTGAAAGTCACAAATAAAGTGACCAAATTAGGACAAAGGGAAAATATTAATAGATGCATAAAATTAAGTGACAGATAAGAACAGATGAAATATATACAAAAGGTCCTGCATAACTTTACAGGAGAGTGCATATCTGGCTTCCACAGCTGATGCAAAGAGAGGAACGTAACTAATTAAAGGATCTATGGTCCGCAGAAGATCAGAGAAAACACATTTCTCAAGAGAAACACAGTTTTTTCTCCCACTGGATGTGTTTCTTCCATGAGCTTTCATAAAGGAGAATCACTTCCGTGGATAAAGTTTTCAAGCACCCCTATGAGATACACAATAGAGATTCTTCTTATTGCAACATGTCTTAATGCAAAGACAGGGAAATGTCAACATATTGTTCAGTAAAAGCAATTCCATGAGGAGTCAGAGGAGTAGTCCTGATTTACAGAGTTCTTAGACTATGACTTATTCCATGTGGAAAGAGAGGAAGACTGGCCTGCTTCCTTGCCAAGCCCCATGATGCTCTTCCTGTCAGTAATAGCCCTTCTTACCTTTAAGATAAGATTTTGGCATCAGAATCCTTGTGCAAACAGATTTCCAGGTAGCCCCTGTCAATCCATTGAAATTGGCAAATGAGATAAAGCTGATTTGCCAGTGCTGATCTAGTACAGCGGATACTTGTGTTGACTTCTGATGAATTCTCTGTATTTACGTATGCGTACATATATATGCATATATACACTACATACACACAGTCATATGTCACCTAATGATGAGGATACATTCTGAGAAATGCATGGTTGGGGGTTCTGTTATTGTGTGAACATCACAGAATGTACTTACACAAACCTAGATGGTATAGCCTACTATACACCTAGGCTATATGGTATAGGTTATTGCTCCTAGGCTACAAATCTCTACAGCATGTTCCTCGACTGAATACTGTAGGCAACTGTAACACAATGGTAAGCCTGCATCTAAATATCAATATACGAAAGGCACAGTAAAAACATGGTATTGTAGTTTTATGGGACCACAGTCTTAAGCAAAATCTGTTGACTCTGAAATGTCATTATATAGAATATGACTATATACACACACATTTATATATTATATATTCATGTAAATATATAGACATATGTATACATGTATATATTTAGATATTCAGTCTTCTGAGTATAATTCAGGGAGCATTTTCAAGTGCTGATGAGGTGTATGGAGTTGTTTTGTTCCTACTAAAAATGGCGGCTATGTTTTGGTGAGTCCTTAGAAAGGCATTTTAGAAGTCTAATGCTGCTTCCTTCTGCTGCATTGCTCAGGAACTCTTGCTACAGGCTATCTCTTCTGGCAGTTTTAAATGCACCTACCTCTATCAGTTTCCTCCACCTTTTGAACATTCGTAACTCAAACCACATCACATTAGACACAGCCAAGATTTGCAATGGCCAGACTTGCGTGAAAAGCAAAAAGTTCCCAGGACTGACAAACAGCCATGGTAAGCTCATGAGAGAGAGAACTTATTCCACTGACTAGGTCCTGCTTGAATGAGCATATGCTTGGCAGCTCTCTGCAATCCTTACAGTAATCACTTTGCTTTTCCTTCTGGAATTTTGTTTGTATCTGGATATGGTTTGATTTTTTTTTTGGCAAGAGTCTTCCTTTATAGCCCAGGCTACAGTGCAGTGGTATCATCTTGGCTCACTGCACTCTCTGCCTCCCAGGTTCAAGTGATTCTTGTGCCTCAGCCTCAGCCTCCCAAGAAACTGGAATTACAGGCACCTTCCACCACACTAGGCTAATTTTTGTATTTTTTTTTTTAAAGATGGGCTTTTTTTTTTTTCCCACCATGTTAGCCAGTCTGGTCTCAAACTCCTGACCTTAAGTGATCTGTCCATCTCAGTCTCCCAAAGTGCTGGGATTACAAGGTTTGATTTTTAGATAAATGAGACATATTCAACCTTTCTTAATAGTAACTGGCATCTCTTGCTCTCTGAATTCTCACTTTCTGAATTCTTGCTCTGCAAACTCTGGAGCCAAGGGCATTTAGAAAGCAAGGGATATTTTGTAATTTCTTTGTCTTTCTCTATCACAGTCATCTTTCCTCTGTTTCACATATTCACTCATTTTAGCTCATCTGCATGAGAGCTACCAATTGAAAGAAATGGGATCTGAGAAGGGAGTTCAAACTCGCTCAGGAACTCTTGCAAATTCCCAAATCCTATTCATCTTACCTCAGCTCTCCTAAGCAGAGAAGGGGGTGTTTTTCAGTTCCATGTATCTCTACCTCTAATTAATTTTAAATAGGCTGCCTGGCAACACTGTTGCTGAACACTTCACATTCCATCTCCAGCTTCTATTTCTGTTAATTGGAGAATGTTTTGTTTCAACTCATCAGTCCTGCATCCTTTCCAATCAAAACAGCATCCTGGTCTAGGCACAACACCTGTCACTGAAAGGCAAGGTCTGGTTTGCAAATCATCAAGCACAAGGGGCTCTCTGTTTTCCCCTGGACACCTAGGTTGCAGAGAAAGCTCCTAAAACGCACACAAACACATGCAAACACATCCATGCATACACATGCACGCACACACACCCTCAAAACTCCAAAAGGACTTTTAGCCTTTCATTACTGGCTAGATTCAATGCCCTTCTCCTCCTCCAATGGCACAGCCTCTACTGCAAAATGCTTCAGCACTGTTTATATAGCCAAGACACTCTTGAATAAATAAGAAGCTAGATAAGAAAGAATGATGGATGGTGCCTGCTTCCTGAGCAACTTAATTTTAACTAATAGCCATGGTAAGCTCATGAGAGAGAGAACTTATTCCACTGAACAAACATTTATTGGGAGCCTATCTGGGGCTGGGTATTCTGCTAGGCATTCTGAACCTTCAGATGAATAAGGGAAGGCTCCTGCCTCCAAGGAGCTCAGAGTTGGAAGGAGGAGAAAAATGGACAAAGTAAGAATTAGATATGAAAAGCTTGAGAGGGCTGATGCATTCATTGCCTTCCCATATTAAACCTACAGTTTCTGGGATAAAGCTGGATATTGAGAAGCAATTGGAAGATGAGATTCTTCCATCTTACAGCACAGGTCAGCCAAATGCATTACGGGTAGCACACTCCCAGCAGATACTGGGGCCTGACATTTCTAGTGTTGGTCACAGCAAGATGAGGAGAGCAAGGGTTGAGAGGGAGGGGACAAGGACGTAGGGAGACAGGTAGCCAGTGAAGGAGTCTAACGGCAGGTGGAATTACAGCAGGCCCTGTGGAAGGAAGAGAAAGGGCTAGATTCAAGAGACATTTAGAGGGAAGAAGGGAAGATAGATATGTTTGAGTATGTGCCTGCTGAGGAGAAGAACTTTCTACCTTGGTTTCCTGCATGGATGGTTGCACCATTAATTGGAATATCACAGGAAAAATGTTTCTGAATCTTCGAATCGGGAATTAGCTTACAGGGCTCACTGTATTGCCTTTTCCTGGCTTCTGAGACAGTACAAAATAAACAGCTTGCTGGGCCAGCTGGTGTGGTGTCAGTGAGAGAAACTTCCAGTCTCTTGAGCCAATTAGCAAGTTCCTACACCTCCCCATTCACACACTTACTGGATATGAAATTCTTCAAAATGTTTCTTTTTGATAAAAAAGATTCAGGCTGTGTCTCTGCTCTTTCCTTCCCTATTTCCCTGTCTAGTTGGGTGACAAATAATGGATGGTTTCCTAGAGTGAAGGGAAGGGGCAGCCCAGACCTAGAGAGTCTTGTATATCCAGAACTTCATTGTCTGGCCTCAACTGATTTCCATCTCTTGGGCTCCCCTAAGTACAAAGACCAGGGAGGTCTAGGGATTCAGAATCCTTCCAAATTATGTATCTTTCCCCTCAAAGACAGAAGAGATCATACACCTTCCTTATTACTTTTTAGTGTACTCTGGTAATAATCTCTCCTACATTCTCCAGAATTTACTGGAATCAGAAAGGCAAGGCAGCAGAGTGGAGGGAACCTTAGATTATTCAGATAGAATCTAAATCTCTACTCCATCGTCTACCAGTTCTTTTGAGCCTCAGTTTTCTTATATGTAGCTCTGTAAATTGCCATGAATGGAAGCTACAAACAAATCAAAACAAACTGTGGTTTATTCTCTGAGCTGAATTAAAAAGTGCTTTTAAAATTGCAATGATTTGAAGTTGAACAGGGACCACTGAGACTGAATTAGGATGAATTTAATTATCTCTGTTACATTTGCACTGAGACCTGAGTCCCTTCAGCAGTTTTTATTTTTCAGTATTAAAGGTAACATGGTTAAGGGCAGTACTTTAATAAAAGGTAATATCATTGATATTATGGAGCACAGATATGCCTTTACACATAATGGCTACATCTTTAGAGCTCCAGATGGCTTGCCCTTTCCTTTTTCATTTCTTCCAATTTTTCTCCCCTTCTGGTCCCATCTCCTGTCTCTCTAATCTTACTGCTAACTGGGAGGATGAGCTTAGATTTCTTCTGACCTTTCTTTTTCCCCCCCTCTTATCATGTCTCCAAATTGGTCTTCAATTAAGAATGTGAGGCTTTCATGGTGACTCTGAGTATCTAGGTTACATATCATAGGCTCCATTAGGCTAAGAGACAAATTACTCAACCATATCTCTTATTTAAATCCTTCAAATGCTGGTTGATGAATAATAAACTTTAATCACTGAAGTAATACACAAGGACGATTTTTGAAAAATCAAAAGTGTCTGTTAGAACTCTTGACTGGCATGCCTGTTGCTGTGAAAATGACTAATGCCACCATGAGTGCAATCACTACTCATCAGAGGGCACTCTTTGCAAAAGATGTCAACAACGAAGTGGGAGAATGACAGGGGTGGCTTTGAAGATGTGTCTGACTTAGAAGAAAAAGAAGAGCAAAGCTCAATGTAGCATAAGAAGGCTTCCTATAGGAGTAGATTTAAAAAGCCACAACAAAAGACAGTTGCAGCATAGATTCTTTAGAAAACCTCATTTTTTTCTTTGATATTCTACATGTGATAAAAAATAACAAAATACCAATTTACAAAACACTCTTCTATATATTTTTTAATGCTCAGACCAACTTAGAGGGAGCCAAGCACAGTGTTGCAAGCCTAGAGTCCCAGCTACTAGGGAGAATTGCTTGAGGCCCAGAGTTTGAGACCAGCCTGGTCAACATATCAAGACTCCATCTCCAACACAACAAATACACAAAAATTAAAATTAAAACAAAACCAAGTGGGGAGAGAGTAGTAATATTCCTGTTTTACAAAAGAGAAGACAAGCTTCACAACCATACAGCTACTTAGTGGCTCAGGTGGGGCTTGAACTCTGATCTTCTCAACCTTAGCCCCTTGCACCATACCATGTTGTAAGGATGCTATCTAGAGGAGGCAGCATTTCCAAGGACACTTCTTTGCTCAAGGACACACAGTGAGTCCCCATTGTTGAGTGCACTAAGCCTAAACTTACTTTGCATTGCAAGATGCAAAGAGGCTGGATCACGTTTAAATGACTCTGCTGCCCCTTTCACATCAAAGAACTACAGACAATGAAGGCCGAGCCTGCCTCTCTCATCTCTCTATCCGGCTGGCAGGGAAGGAAAGAACTTACATGTTGGTGAAGGAAGAAGTAGGGTGGAAGAAGTAGGGTGGGACGACAGTGAAGTCTAGAGTAAAACCAGGCTGGCCCAGGTGTCCTGCAAGCTGTAATGCAGTTTAATCAGAGTGCCATTTTTTTTTTTTGTTCAAATGATTTTAATTGTTGGAATGCACAGTTTTTAAAATATGCAAATAAAAAGTTAAAAAACTCAAAAAGGTCATTTCCTGGCCTTGGCCCCCTTTTGTACAGACCCTACAGTGCTACTACCCCCATTTCTTCATCTAAAGGCTTTCTCTTGCTGATGCTGCCTGCACAGCAGGCCAGAAATGCCAGGAAATTAATGTTCCCCATTCCCAGCTCTCAATGAATGATTTTTGGGAGTTGATGCTTAAGTATGCCAGCTCCTCTTCCCTGGGGGGTGGCTGAGAGCTGGGTGTTGTGCACTGCCTCTCACAGGGCCCCAGCAGGATTAACCTCCACTTACCCGCAGGAGTAGCGGGCTTGACAATGCACCTCACAGAAGTTGCCTTCCCTTCCTTGTCTACCTGTCCCACCTCTTCCACCAGTGTGCTGTGGGATCCCAAATACAGATCCTGCACTCGATTCTCTGTCTCAGGGTCAGCTTCTGCTTTGTGAGACCTTCTGTCTGGTTCCATCTTGTATCCAACCTGACTTGCCATTAGTTCTCCATTGGTTCATTCATTCCGTAGGTGTGATCTTGAAATTTATGTAGTGATGGAACACCAACAACAGGCCCTCCTGCCTCTAGGTCTTGCCTTACGCAGTCTTTACCTATGCTTTACATATTTGACACTTTCTTCAAGGTTTTACTCAAATCTCACTCCTCTGGGGAAGCCTTCTTGGTGACTCACACATAGGTAGACCAAGTCACAGGCCTTTTGCGACATTTTCCTACACTTAACAATGTCATATACTGCCTTGTCCTCTAATTCTGATTTTATCCATACCATTTGTTTCCCCACAAATGGACTTTAAACATCTGTGTGTCAAGATCATGCTCACAGAGCACGTGAGCTGGTATGAGCCAGATCCAGCATATGCTGCGTCTATTTTGTAATTCAGATTGTCTAACATGATTCTGGGCTGCAGTAAAAGCTCTCTGAATATTTGCTGTGTGAGTGAGAGGCTTTAGTTTTCAAAAGAACAGATGACCAAAGAGCTTGAGAAAATAAGGCAGCCTTCAGGCATTTTCTCAGTCAATGTCATTGCTGAATAACAGCCTCTCTACTAAGAGAGAACCCTCTATATCCTCATGAGGTTCACAGACTTGGTCCTGGCTCTTTGGCCTTACCTAACTTACATCCCTAAATTTATTGTATTTCTTTTGTTGTTGTTGTTTTTTGAGATGGAGTCTCGCTCTAACTCCAGCCTGGAGTGCAGTGGCGCGATCTCAGCTTACTGCAACCTCTGACTTCGGGTTCAAGCTATTCTCCTGTCTCAGCCTCCCTAGTAGCTGAGATTACAGGTGCCCACCACCATGCCTGGCTAATTTTTTTATTTTTAGTAGAGACGGGGTTTCACCATGTTGACCAGGATGGTCTTGATCTCCTGACCTCGTGATCCACCTGCCTTGGCCTCACAAAGTCCCGGGATTACAGGTATGAGCCACCACACCCAGACCATTGTATTTCTTATGTCCTAATTCTATGTCTGACTAGGATCTCAAACTTACGATATATATCTGAGGTTCCAATATTGTCTTAGGCAATTCCTGGCCTTGGTTACAAATTTACGTATGGACTATGTCTCCCTCCAATCATGTCAAAGAATAACCTGACCCAGTCTAAGTGCCAACATGTCCCAGAGTTGAGTCCCAAGGACTGAGTCCTGGGACACTGCAAGATAAAGTGGCCAAGGAGAAGGTCCAACAATGGAAACTGACAAGTAAGGAAGGGTGTCCTAGAAACCAACTCAAGGGAGCATCACGGTAGAGGGAGGGGTCTCTGTATCGTGATGATGAGGATTGAGAGCTGATCACTGGATTTAACTGTGTGTTGAGGAGGGGGTCCCTATTGACTTTGACAGGAGTGGGTTTGGTAGAATGTAGGGGCAGGAGTTTGCTTGGACTAAATTTAAATGAGAATAGAAAAAAGAATTAGAGACAAAGAGCATAGACAACTCCAATGGGTATAGCGTTTTAGAGTTGCAAGACAAAAAGTTACAGAGATGTGATATATAACGATGCACATATAGTTACCATTTTGCTATAAACTTAAAAGTTTAAGAGGGTAAATTTATGTGTTTTACCACAATAAAAATGATATTTTCAAGTGAAATTAAAATTAAATCATTTAATTCAAAAAAAGCCTAGACAACTTTTTTTGTTTTTTTTTTTTTTGAGATGGAGTTTTGCTCTTATTGCCCAGGCTGGAGTGCACTGGTGCAATCTTGGCTCACTGCAACCTTTCGCCACCCCAGAAAATCAAGCGATTCTCCTGCCTCAGCCACCCCAGTAGCTGGGATTACAGGTTCAGGACACCATGCCTGGCTAATTTTTTGTATTTTTAGTAGAGTCAAGGTTTGTTGGTAAGGCTGGTCTCAAATTCCTGACCTCAGGTGATCCACCTGTCTCAGCCTCCCAAAGTGCTGGGATTACAGGCATGAACCACTGTGTCTGGCAACAACTGTTTTTAAATGTTTTGTAGCAAAGAGGGTCAGAGAAACAGAGCAAAAGCTGCTATAGACTGAATGCCTATGACCCCACCCCTGCAAATGCATATATTGAAGCCCTAATACCCTTGACAAATACACCATCATCAGACCTAGGAAGACCAAGTTCCCATTTAAAATTCTCATCCTCCCGAGTTCTATGCCAGAGGTGGGGAGTGAGGACAGCTGACCCCACCCCGGGGATCCCTTTTTTCCCATCCCAGCCTTGTCCATCCCTGTGGGGTGCCTTGTGTACACTGATGTGGACACCCAGCCTACACGTCCAAGCTCTTTCCCCAACTCCCACAAATAGCCATTCCTCAGGTTTTGGGAAGTGCAGCCTGGTGGCACATGTGACCCACAGGAAGATGGGCTGGAAAAGAACCTTGTGAAGACACTGCAAGAGTGCTCAGGGGCATTTGGTCATGGGATCCTGAAGTCTTGGATAGGCATATATCCCCTTGGACTTGTAGATTAGCAAGGGTAAGGCTGGGGGAGGGTCCATATAAGGTCCTATGAAGCCCAGGGCCTTGGGCTGGGGCCCATTTTTATGAATTTAAGGGAAGTACTGACTCCTCAGTACTGCACAGGGCACCAAGCCACAGGATGAGCAGCTCTGGTCTGATGGTGGGGAAAATGATTAAGTAATTAAAGTCACCGATCAACTCATTTTTTGCTCTCCCTCATCATAACCAAGGACCTTGGTTGCTTACAATGTATATTCTCCTTTTTCTTCCCAACTGGGACACAGGGATAACCAACAATGTTGTACTTCCGAATAGGAGATTGTGTTTTTTTTTTTTTTTTGAGATGGAGTTTTGCTCTTGTTACCAAGGCTGGAGTGCAATGGCGCGATCTCGGCTCACCACAACCTCCGCCTCCTGGGTTCAGGCAATTCTCCTGCCTCAGCCTCCCGAGTAGCTGGGATTACAGGCACGTGCCACCATGCCCAGCTAATTTTTTGTATTTTTAGTAGAGATGAGGTTTCACCATGTTGACCAGGATGGTCTCGATCTCTTGACTTTGTGATCCACCCACCTCGCCTCCCAAAGTGCTGGGATTATAGGCATGAGCCACCACGCCCGGCCTGGAGGTTGTGTTTTTCATTGTGAATCAACTAGGATTCTGGTTTGAACACTGGTCTTACTGGGTGATACAGGTTGGTGTACACTGACAGGTCACTGCAAACCAGTTCTGGGTCCCTGCTTGTAGGATGACAGTGAATGTTTGCATGTAGTGGTTACAAGCAAGGCTGCTTGGGTTCAGATCCCTGCTGTGCTGCTCATTAGCAGTGTGACTCTGGGGAATTGAATTTTTCTATTCTTTTGCCTCATCTATCAAATGGGGGTAGCAATTGCATCTTACTGTTTAAAGATGTAATGTTGTAATGCTCTTGGTACAATGCCTGGCATATAGCACATATTCAAATAATGTATAATAATAATGATGCACTAACAATTTTGAGAAGTGGTAGTTTAACCAATGAGACTTCTTGAATGCAGGGCTTCTCAACATCTTTTAGATGTTCTGATGCCTAGTGTAGTCTTAAGAAGTGAAACTGTACAATGAATTTCCAAACAACTGGGATTCATGTTTGTGAAACATACTCCCAGAAGCTCGTTTTAGCTTTAACTGGCTAAATGTGAAATGTCCCTTCACCAGAAAAAGAGCAGCTGCCATTTCCCAAGTTTTCATTCTCTCTTTTTCTCAAAGCAGACATGCTATCCATGCTTACGCATCAGGTTCTGGGACCCTAGCCAGAGTCTACGGGAATCAAGTAGGACCTCAGGGATCCCTTTTTCCCTTAGGAGAATAATTCGCATGTTTGCAAAGAATATTCCAACTCTAATTGAATTTCACCTTAAAGGGCATCCTTATTTTCTAAAAAGAAATGAGAGGTTTCCTAAAACTGCCCTCTTTAGCAATTTGACTGTTGTCACATTCTTGAAAAGTGGTTGCAAATTGAATTCCTCTACAGGCCTGTGGTGTTCCCACAGGAACCGCTCTTAGGAAGTAAGAAGGGAGGGTGAGCAGATTAGACTGGGTTGAAGGGCAGGGATGTGTATGCAGGAATGGAAAAATTCAGTGATGTCGGTTGAAATCCCAGGTCTTCCACTGAGCAGATGTGTGATCCTCGGACAAGCTACTGAACCTCTCTGAACCCCCTCCTCCTTACCTACCAAAGTTTGATTGGTTGTAGGTGGATTGCACAAGAAAATACAGGCAGAGTGTTCAGCACTCAGTAGCTCAAGAAGTCTTTTTTTTTCTTTGAGACAGTCTCTCTGTCGACCAGGCTGGAGTGCAGTGGCGCAATCTCAGCTCACTGCAACTTCTGCCTCCTGGATTTAAATGATTCTCCTGCCTCAGCCTCCTTAGTAGCTGGGATTACAGGTGCACGCCACCATGCCTGGCTAATTTTTGTATTTTTAGTAGAGACAGGGTTTCACCATGTTGGCCGGGCTGGTCTCCAATTCCTGACCTCAAGTGATCTGCCCTCATCTTCCCAAAGTGCTGGGATTACAAGCATGAGCCACTGCACCTGGCCAAGAAGTCTTTACAATCCTTACTGCAGAGAGGCAAGGAAAAGAAGTGCAGAGGAGGTAAGGTATAGAAGAAATAGACAGCTTATGACAGAACGTCATCACCTAATTTTCAAAAACTGTTGAAGTTTCTGTCTTTCATGTCTCACTGTGTGACTTTAGGCAAGCGACTTTATTCCTCTATGCTTTATTTTCTTTAATTCATAGGGATAAACAATATCATCTACTTCTTATGGTTATTGTGAGGATTAAATGAAATATGGTCCACATGAAATATTTAGGACAGTGTCCAGTACATGGTCAGTGCTCAACGTGTGTTGATTATCATCATTGCTCTGTTATTGTCATAGTATTATCATCCTTTGTCCACATTCCACTGCTTCTCCCTTTCCTCCTACTCAGTTCTACTCTCCTTTTCCTGCCTTGAGCCATTGAAATGAAAGATCATGGCTATCAGACAATGACCACCTACTCTTCTGCAGGTTCAGGAAGTGTTCTTGTTTTTTTCTAAACTCCAACAGTGCCTATTATCTGAGCTTTTTACTTGACAAGTTACCATCAAGAGCCTTGTGATGGCTTATTTTTATTTTTTTGTTTTTTGTTTTTGTTTTTAGACAGAATCTCACTCTTGCGCCCCAGGCTGGAGTGCAGTGGTGCAATTTTGGCTCACTGCAACCTATGCCTTCCGGGTTCAAGAGAGATTCTCGTGCCTCAGCCTCCCAAATAGCAGGGATTACAGGCACCCACCACCACACCTGGCTAATTTCTTTTGTATCTTTAGTAGAGATGGGGTTTACCATGTCAATCAGGCTGGTCTTGAACTCCTTACCTCAGGTGATCTGCCCACCTCAGCCTCCCAAAGTGCTGGGGTTACAGGTATGAGCCCCCGCACCTGGCCCTTGTGATGGCTTTTCTATCATCTTCTGAAGTGGATATTTCAATCTTTCACTGTGAGTCTATGCTTTTATTATGATTATCTCTAAACAGGCACTAAAATCATGGATGGTGAGAAACATAGCTAAGGGCTTTGCTTTTTTTTTTTTTTGAGACGGAGTTTCGCTCTTGTTACCCAGGCTGGAGTGCAATGGCGCGATCTCAGCTCACCACAACCTCTGCCTCCTGGGTTCAGGCAATTCTCCTGCCTCAGCCTCCTGAGTAGCTGGGATTACAGGCACACACCACCATGCCCAGCTAATTTTGTATTTTTAGTAGAGACGGGGTTTCACCATGTTGACCAGGATGGTCTTGATCTCTTGACCTCATGATCCACCCGCCTCAGCCTCCCAAAGTGCTGGGATTACAGGTGTGAGCCACCGCGCCTGGCCAGGGCTTTGCTTTTGATAAAGCTCAGCTGCCCAGCTCAGGGGCAAATCTAGCACTTGGCACTGCTCCTCCCTGAAGGAGAGGGAGGAGGAGAACTATTAATGAGGTTTTGAGTACTGAGCTCATACATTAACCGTTGGGGATATAAAACTGAATATGATATCTACACCTTTAGGAAGCTTATAGCTTAATGGAAAATATGGACAATAAAAATACAATTGTATCTTTGGAATTACAGGGTGGTGGGGGTACGTAGGAGGGGCTTGAGTTGGGCACGGGGTGTCCAAGAAGTGGGAGCAAACCAGAGACCTAAAGAATTATGCAGCAATGGACCTAAAGCAGGCCTGATGCCTAGGGCTACTGAGAGAGGTTCTGCCTGGATATTGATTTCTTTATGCAGCCTCACAGTAAAAAATTCTGAATGTTCTAAGATTTTCCCCAGTTCTATTATACCAGGCTGTTTAACACAGACATAGCCAGGGTTTCTGCACACAGGAGACCAGCAAAAGTGAGCTCCATGCCCAGTGGAATCTGCCCTTCAAGCCATTGTATAGTCAGCCAACCCTGTGGAACTGGAGTCCAGGGAATATGTATGGGGCGCTTGCTCCGAGAGCTATTGCACACATCTCTTCCCAACTCTGTATTCAGTGACGTTGTGTGGGTAACTTGTTAATGGTCATAATGGGAGTATTTACAGCATGGAAATTGGCAAATACTACACAGGAGGAATTTTTTTTTTTTTTTAACTAGGCTGGTTGTTAAAATACTTACCAGCACTTGACTGTGTAGACCTCTAATTGGAAGCTTTCTCTGCTGCCTCCTGCAAGATGTAACCAACTTCATAGGTCTCTATATCTTTTTCCATGAAAGAAACTTGAATCCACTGTATTGAACACCTATTCTACATCACTGTGAATCTTCCGGGCCCCTTTATACTCTAGCTACTGTTGCGAGGGCCAGTTCTGCACAGACTTTGGTCAATTTCATGCATGTGCAAGACGGTAGTTCCTTGGGACCTGCCTGTAGCTCTGCTTCACCTGGAAGTATCTCTGATGTGAGAGTAAGGCATCCCATTCACATGCATGCACAACCCGAAAATAATGGGAGTCAGTGCAGCAGTAGCTGCCTTTGATAACCCATCCTTCCTTCTTTTTCTAAATGCTCCTCTTCTCCCTCACTTTTTCTTTGGGATCGTTCCTCAAATAAGTTCCTGCACAGAAGCCTGTATCCCAGGCTCCGATTTGAGGAGATCCCAAACTAAGTGTTGACATCTGTCCATCAATCATATGACCATCCTATTGTGCAAGTCACAGTCTAAGATGTAAGTATGCTGGTGATGGAGAACCAGGTCAAGCTCAACTTCATCTTTGAAGCCTTGCTTGGTGTTTGCCCCAGACCTGGTAATGTTTTGCTCCCAACAAAGCTCTGAAAGCACTCTCCACATTGCTCTGTAATTATCAAATGAGTTTAAACATCAAATCTCTTCCCCCTCCAGGCTCTCCACATTAAGACAAAGGGGCTTTGTTGTCTTTACCTGACAACATCCCCTAGCACAGAGTAGGTGACAAACTTTTTGATGAGTGAATAAAGAAGGCACTTTAAAGAACTTTTAAGTACATCTGGGAAGAATTCATTCATTCAACACTCATTACTGGGGGTACTATGGTGAAATGAGTTCTTGGTGTGAGCCAAGACCTTGCAAAATTCAGGGGTGATGGTGAGGTGAACCTCAAACAGCAAAGAAGATTTAGGTAAGGAAACCTAAAAAAATTAGGCAAGGGTAAGTAAAAATTTAAGTCTGTAGTAAATGTAAGCCTAAACCTCCTAGATCCGACAGAATGCCTGGAATGTCAAGGAGAGATGCAAAAGCTATTGACTATTTTTAACGACTGTTTTTTTAAAAGCATGTTTCTCAACCCTGCAGGCCTATGATAAGCTTATAAACACTTCTGAGGGAGCACAAACCTAGGTGATGAAAGTTAGACACAGTGAGTCATATTTGCAAAGCAAATGCCGTATGATGCTGTAACACAACAAACCTGCGTTGCATCTAATGATATAAACAGAATAATGACGCAGGGAAGGCTGCCAAGCTAGAAAATAAAACAAGGAAAGTCAACTTGTGAATAATGGTACAACAGAGGACACTTTAAAAACAGCAGCCAGGTGGAAACCTGAAGCAGGAGAACAATCACATAAAAATTGATCTGAACAGAAAAATGACCTCAGCAGGGGTGGCAAGGCTGCTCCATTTTTGCACTCAGAAGCTTCCTTCAGGGAACTTCTGAAAAAACCTCCTTGTCAAATTTTTAAGTGTGATAAATAAGGTTAGAATCTTGGCAAAAAGAAAAGGTCAGTGAGAATCACTTCAGGCGTCTCCTCTCAGCTATTGCTTTTTCTTTCTTGATTTTGCTTCAATTTTTTTTCTTCTTTGAAGACAATCAAGTTACGCCAACAAATTTAATGCACTTCAAATTCTTTTCTTCTTTGAAGACAATCAAGGCATGTCAACAAACTTAATTTTCTCCTTATTTTTCTTTTAGCCATAGGAAAATTACTGCAAGGTTTGGTGTATCTAAAACATTCAGTTTCTTTACAGGTTGCCAACAAGTGGCATACAAATAATGCCCAATATATTGATTGATAGGGGATGGCTTATAAGGGTCTTTCCTAACCACATTAGGCAGAGTTGAGTTCCTCTTATTTGATACTGTTATTTCTTATGAACTTCTCTCCTTACTGAGATTGCAACATGATATTTTAATCATTGGTTTATATTTCTGGTTTACCACCAGTTGTTTTTTTCCTTGAGGTATTTTGATTTTCTAACTCTTCAGGGCCTTTGTCCCAGGCTTGGTATAAGTAGTAGGTGCTCAGTGAAGACAAATATGCTTATAGATGAATGAAAAAAATGAAGTGCAACCATGTGTAAGTTGAAAAAAAATTTTTCTTATATAAAAATAGGGGCCAAGGAAGGAATCCATATGCTGCCCAAACAATATTTAAAGCACATTTCTGATATAAAACCAAAGTTCTTATATCAGAAAGAAAAGAATGCTCTAAATCTCTGCCTAGGGCATTTAGGAAGTGTTATAGATTGAACGATTGTTTCCCCCAAACTCATATGTTGAAGCCTTAAACTCCAATGCAATGGTTAGAGATGGAGGCTTTGGGAGGCATGGGAAGCACTTACGGTTAGATGAGGTCATAACGGCAGGGCCCCCATGATGGGATTAGTGCCCTTTAAGAAGAGACTCCACAGAATGAGAGGACAGTCTACAAGCCGGAAAGAGCCCTTAGGAGGAACCAAATCAGCTGACACTTTGATTTTGAAATTCCCAGTCTCCAAAACTGTGAGAAGCAAATTTCTATTGTTTATGCCATTCAGTCTATGATACTTTGTTATGACAGTCTGGGAAGACTAATACAGGAAGGAAATAAAGCAATAAGCTAAAAATCATGCTAACAGTAAAAACCATTTAAAAAGAAGCAGGATGTAAATGAAACCTCAGAACAGACAAACCACATGGGTACACCCTTGGTGCCTTTAATGAAAAAAAAAAAAAAAAGCAAATAAATAACACCAGGAATAAAATAGAGGAGTGTAAATTAACACACACAGAAGCATTAATCTTATATGTGTTAAATTGGTGCAAAAGTAACTGCACTTTCTGTCATTACTTTTAATGGCAGAAACCGCAGTGACTTTGGCACCAACCTAATAATTTTAAATATCAGGTGGCACTGAATGATCATTTCTAAAAATAGAAAAACACCCAAGGTGGTCTCCAAAGAATCAGAATTTCTGAGTCTAGATAGTGTGGTTGTACCCAATTTCTCTGTAAGATATTTCGACTGTGTTTTCTCCATTTTTGTATACCCTAGTCCAGTCCAATGCTTGGCTTTAGAATAGGTCTTCAGTAACTAATCATGCTATCATTATTTTTAGTATCTATTATAGGTGTTATGTATATTAATTTTCACCCTCAGAAACTCAGGCTTAGCAAGACTGTATTATATATAATAACTACCTGTTGCAAAGTGTATTCCAAAATTATTTTAAGAAGCCAAATGCATTTTTAAGCCTTGGACTCAAAATGAAAAAATAACCAAAAGCAAATCAAAGGTAGGGCTTACATAGCAGGGGGGAATATCATATTTTCTGTGTGCTTGTCATACATCTATTGTCATTCGTCCCAAATGTACAGGTGAGAAAACTCCAGTGAGCTTAAGTTTCTTGGTGAATTCTCATTTATTAAATGAGATCTGAAACTAAACCCAGGAGATGTCTACTAAAAACAAAGATGCATTATTCTTAAAGACATTTTTAAGGAAGGGAATGCCACATATTAAAAGCATTATCTACTGTAAGAGTATAAGGTATAATCTTTCTCCTCGGTTCAAGTGATTCTCCTGCTTCAGTCTCCCATGTAGCTGGGATTACAGGAGTGGACTACCACTCCCAGCTATGTTTTTGTGGTATTGTTAGTGGAGATGGGGTTTTGCCATGTTGGCCAGGTGAGTCTCGAACTCCTGACCTCAGTTGATCCAACCCCCTGGCCTCCCAAAGTGCTGAGATTACAGGAATGAGCTACCACACACGAGCTTTTTATTCCTTTGATTTATTTATTTTCTTTGTTAGCACTTCTTCTAGTAGGGGCCATCCTTATCTTGTATAGCTTGTTGAGGGTCTTACATTGTTTTACTAAATATAATATTGTTTGGCATTTAAATTCCCTTTTAAACTATTTAAAATTGGTTTTGGTTTTAGTTCTATTTTAAAGCATTTATTGGGCTAAGAAAAAAACTTAGTGACTGAATTAAAAAAAAGCTGCTGAATTTCATCAAATGCCTTGGCATCTACCAAGATAACTACTCAATGTTTTTAAGGTAATGTGATAAATCATACAAACAACCCAATTCACTATTGTCCCCTGACATACACAGGTGAGGTTAATTATTCAAATGAGAATTATTGTGCAGTTCTTATACCACACATGGCCTTCTGCTTCTTTTTGGCTGATTAGAACCAAGGATAAAGAAAGGAATAAGATGAGCTCATCAACCAGTAATGTCTAGGGCTGTGTATGCTTTTTTGTTTTCTAATAGAATTCCAGTAAATTATAAACCTAAAAAGTTTGGATTTTTTAAATATAGCACATTGAAATACCTGAAATAACTGGTGTTTATATGATGTGAAAACACCGTCACAAACAAATCAGTTAAGAAAAGGGTGAATGACTTTGGACTGAAAAACTGGCGGACAGCTTCTCTAAAATGCCTGTTAAGACTGCCACTTCCTCAGCAAACCATAATAAATGAGGTGAACATTATCCTGAGAAATGCAAGAACAAGACAACCATGGAGAACTGTTCTTGAAACTGGTAGCTCTTCTTCTCTGCCCAGTTTTGTTGGGCTGGACGTTGGTTAGGTTATTTCAGGTTAGGGGCAGGGGTGAGCAACAGCGGTTCATTTAATGTAACTTCTCTGATTAGAGTGGAGTGGGATGTTGTGCTGAGAGAGATCTCACGCCAAGTGGGATTGATTAGTGATGTCTGCCGTGGGATGCCGGAGGAAGTGCTGATGGCCTGCAAACTTGGGAGTTTGCCACATGTCTAAAAAGAAATATATTCCACTTGTTCTGATAAGACAATAAGTAAGAGGCATTTGATAGGACTCGGGTAACAATTCTTTTAAATGATTCTGTGACTATGGAGGAAAACCAGCAAAAAATGTATTACATACTGACTAAAAGGTAAACTACTGGACACACACACCTAACGCCATCTTGTTTGTATATCTGAACAACAGCCCCACCTCTGGGCCTTCTGGCCATCTCTTGCTGTGTGCTCTCCCCTTCCAGTCCTCGTTCGCCCTTTGAACTTGATGCTTGCCAGCCATGCACTTCCTCCCTGTTGCTCTGTCAACAATGCCAGCCCGAAGCAAATGCCTCTTGCATTTTGCTGTGACCCCATGTCCCTGCTTAGAAAAGCATCATAACATGCCCTTTTTGCTCATACAGGCTCATGAGCAGACTTGGAGCATTTATAATGATGACTGTGGGGGCTGGTGAGAGAGGGAAAAGATGTATGGGAATAAAGCCAGGAATGGGGTACATTCTGACAATAACAATGTTTTTGTTTAGGGTGGCACAATTATGGGCAATCTTTTTGCCTTTTTTCAATTTTCTTTTTGAGACAGAGTCTCACTCTGCCACTGAGGCTGGAGTGCAGTGGCACAATTTCAGCTTACTTCAAACTCCACCTCCCAGGCTCAAGCGATTTTCATGCCTCAGCCTCCCGAGTAGCTGGAACTACAGGTGTGCGCCACCATGCCTGGCTAATTTTTGTATTTTTAGTAGAGACAGGGTTTCACCATGGTGGCCAGGCTGGTCTCAAACTCCTGACCTCAAGTGATCTGCTCACCTCACCCTCCCAAAGTGCTGGGATTACAGGCATGAAGCACCATGTCCGGTCTTTTTTCAATTTTCTAAATGTTTTATATTGTAGTTAAATATTTATGTAATATATTTCAATTGCAAGAAAAAATTATGCTAGGGAAAAGGGAAAAATAAGCACATAAGCGAAGCACACAAATACACATAAATATAAGCAAACACATAGTCACATGATCTCCAGAATAAGGAATGTGGGTTGGGTTCCCAGTTCTACCTTGTGCAATGAACATAACACCTGTCCTGCCTATCTCTGTGGGTTTACTATGGGGCTTGATCCCCACGAAGGCAAGTAAATGCTATGCAAATAGAAGCTGTAGAGTCAGGTATAGCCTCTCCGAATTGTCACTTCTGCACTTCCCAGCACAGTCTTGAGCATGGTAGCTTGGGAGGTAAATATGCTCATGTGGAGCATGTTCAACTGCCAAACAATAAAAATGCAATGAAACTGGAGCCCAACTAGTTGGTAATTTGTAGCCATTTGGGTGAAGCTGAAAGGGAGGTGTTGAGGCTCAAGCACTGGCCTTCAAGTTAAGGGGATCTGTGCTACTGCTTAGCAGAGCTGAGTGTCTTGGGGAAGGCATAACCTCTCCTCATCTTGGTCTTCTTATCAACCCTGGAAAGGCTGGGTGAGCATCATGTGGTTTTGCTGCTGATAACGGGAACAGAGCTTAATCAGCAAGTCCCCATCCTCACTCAGCTGATGTCGTTGAGCGAACTCACTGAATGATGGTATGTGTGAATGTGCTAGGGAAGCTATGAAAATGACACACGTTTTGGAAGGGAGGTGGAAAGGAAGGAGCAAACTAAAGTTATATCAAGCACCCACTCTGTGGCATTTCTCTACACAGCACGCGGTTTACAGTGTACACATTGCTTGCAATAGACTTTGAAACAGGCAGGAAGAACAAGGGTTACAGATGCAGAAAACTAAGGCTTGAGATGCAATGTCAGCTGTCTAATCACAGAGGTTAGGAACTAATGAACCAGGGTGTTCAAGCCCATCTCCTCACGGCAAATCAGGATGCCTCCAATTGGGGAGATGGGGCAACCAGGTTGAAGAGCTCAGGACAAAGTCATTGCCGATCCTGGAGGGAGTTGTGGCCTTAGTGACAAGCACAGCTTCAGGAGACAGCCAGTCTGAGAGCTGAGTTTTGGCTCCACCACTTTTTGTCTGTGTGACCTTGACCAGGTCACTTAATGCTCTAAGCCTCAGTTCTCTCATCTGTAAAACGGGGTCAACAATAGTTCTATCCCTATAGGATTGCCTTGAGTCTGGACGAGCTAATGCACGTAAAGTGCTCAGCACAGAGCCTGGCTCTGGGCAGCCATCACACTTTAGCCATGATCACCACTGTGTCATTTGTCCACGGATCCACAGGCAGCTGCTCACTTAGAGTTTATTAAATGACTAACTGGAGCGTGGTACTTGCCTGGCAGCACCTCCCAAAACAAGCTAACACTTTAGTAATCAGAGACTAGAGGGTTGGAGGACTGGAGGAATGCAAACGCCAGCATGTGTTTATCATTTGTGCTGTTCCGAGCTTCTGTTCCATAAAGCAGCTCCCACAGATCTTTGGAAATGAGTACAAGCACGATGAAAGGGCACTGGTAAGCCTGTTTCCACCACAGCAGTGGCACATCAGGGAGGAAACCAGCTCTTGGAGGTTTGCCTGCAAGGTGGTGGAAAGGCAGGGCCCCACACACCCCACCGCTTCTGATCTGGTAACAGAGGCTGGCTTGTACTGGGGGCCAGGGCATGCCCTAAGCCCTGCATGCACAGCCTCATGATGTTTTCACAGCAACCCCACAGAGGAGGAACTGCTATCATCCTCATTTCACAGATAGCAAAAGCAAGGCTTAGGAAAGAAGCGAAGCCACTCTTCCAAGAAATCACAGCTATAACTGGAGGAGGGAGGACTTGAACTCAATCTGGAGCCTGCCCTTTTAACCCTTACACAAAATTGTATCTCTTTAGCCCTTTATAATTTGCAAGGCATCTTTCATTTTTGATTATATCTGACTCACAGTTTGTTACGGATGAAACCATGTCTCTCCCCTCTTCCCCAAATATTGGTATGTTGAAATCCTAACTCCTGGGAACTCTACTACAGCCTTATTTAGAAATGGGGGTTTTGGAGATGTAATTAGTTAAGAGGAGATTATACTGAAGTAGGGTGGGCTCTAATCCAACACTAGTGTTCCTATAAAGTGGGGGAATTTTGGAGATAGATGCACTCAGAGAGAATGCCTTGTGAAGATGTGGCACAGATAGGGGTGATGTGTCTAAAGCCAAAGAACACCAAAGATTGCCAGGATCTAGGAGAGAGGCATAGAACAGATTCTTTCGTAACCCTCAGAAGGAATGGACCCTGCAGACACGTTGATCTTGACACTTCCAGCGTCCAGAACGGCGAGACAACACATTGCTGTTGTGTAAGCCACTTGGCTTGCGGTGTTTTGTTACAACAGCCCTGGCAAACTCATACACAACTGTTTTGGGAAGTA
This sequence comes from Aotus nancymaae, assembly GCF_030222135.1. Taxonomy (NCBI): domain Eukaryota; kingdom Metazoa; phylum Chordata; class Mammalia; order Primates; family Aotidae; genus Aotus; species Aotus nancymaae. The sequence goes on along the minus strand of NW_026988443.1, from coordinate 32,373,570 downwards.
AAGGCAGCTGTTACTATTTTGTAGGGGAGGAAAAGGAGGAAGAGAAAAATGAAGTGCTAAAGACTTGTGCTACCAAACAACTAGAAGTGGAAGGATTAAGAAACCCAGTTTGAGCCGATCGCGGTGGCTCACACCTGGAATCCTAGCACTTTGGGAGGCCGAAGTGGGTGGATCACTTAAGGGCAGGAGTTTAAGACGAGCCTGGCCAACATGGTGATACTCCATGCCTGCTAAAAATGCAAAAATTATCTGGGCGTGGTGGTTGGTGCTTGTGATCCCAGTTACTCAGGAGGCTGAGGCAGGATCATTGCTCGAACCTGGGAGGCGGAGGTTGCAGTGAGTCAAGATTGCGCCATTGTACTCCAGCCTGGGTGACAAGAGAGAAACTCAGTCTCAAATACAAAAAAAAAAATCCCAGTTTGTTGGACCAAGTATTTATTTGCCCCATCCAATCAGAGCTGCTTCTGCACATTATGCCTCATGTCAGCAGAGTGGTTTACAGTGTACAAGAGTTCACATATGGACGCAGCTGATTGTACAATAATCATAAAATTCTATGCAATAACAGGGAACATGGTAGTATCACCATTTGTAATGGCAGAAACTGATGCTCTGACAGGAGTGTGGATTCCAGAGGTGGGAGTAGTGGTAATATCCACAGCATGTTTATCTGATGATATGTGACCTTTTATTCATGCATTCTCTGATTTAAATGTATGTCCCAAGATTCATGAATCTTGGTCTGCAGCACAGTTACCTCTTTTATCTAGCAAATAAAGAATCTGTGATTAACATATCAGTACAGATATCTTGGAAAATTCTTGAAATTGGTCCTCTGTTGCCTTTCTGCAAATAAGATATATAAAGTAATTTCTCCATCAACCTCAAAGGCAAATGGAATCTTTCCAGTCTTTGGAAACAGATCAGCAGAATCCTGGTCTGTGTCTTTTAAAACAAAGCCAAGAGCAGGGCGAGTTGACTCTGTCCCTGGAGCATAAGGAAATCCAGTTTTGTAAAGTATTTTCAGCTGAATGACAGGCGTAAAGGCAAGGACGAGCATTTTCTTTGTAACAGGAATATATTCAGAGCTGAGCTCCCAGAGTCCTCACAAGGAGTGCTGAGCTGTGAATAAACCTAATCCTGCAACACGTTGGTCTCTGGTGTAGATGAAATTGTCTGCTTAGAACGTTGATGGGAGATGCTGCACCAGGCTGATCAAAATGTGTGCCCTGAGGCCCCAGAAATCTTTTGTGGGGTGCATCCTGTGTTCTCCTCCCTTGGCACCTTGCCACAGAGTCCCTGACCTCAAATATCTCAACTCTCTGGGGAAATGCATTTGCAATGCACTGTAATGATAACAGCTAACATTGAGCACTTACTCTCTGTCAGTCATTAAGCTAAGTACCTTTTGTACATTAGGTCATTTAATCCCTCCAAATAGAAACCGAAGGAAGGTAGCATTATTCTTTCCATTTTTCACAGGAAATTGCCAATGCGCATGTCAATGAGGAAGACAAGCCCATGGGATCTAAAAGCAGTACTTCCTAACTCGGGGTTGGGATAATGGCAAGAGAGGGGAATGGTTTTGCAGAAGAGTCAACACCAGGGCTGAGTCTTAAAAGGTGACCAGGAATTTTGCAGGAGGACAAGGATGGCTACATTCCCTGACTGAAGGGCCCGCCCACAAACACCCTCCAGCCAAAGTTTTATTTTTGTCCTCCAATTCACCAACAGATCAAGACTCTCGTTCCATAGAGGCAATAAGAGAGAGGGATCTAGGTTGAGTCCTCATGGGGGTGGCTCTTCCGCCTCCCCAGCCGTACCAGTGGAAAGCAGAAACTGTGGTCCTGGAAATCTTACCCATCATTACCTAACTTGGCCACAACAGGTCAATTTAACAGCTGGAACAAAGGCAAGGAGGCGCAGAGACTCAGATTTCTTCTGAAAACCACAGTGGTCCAAAAAGGCCAGAGAGATGGGTATATTCTGGCAGTTGGCAGGATTTCCTCCTATCCCATCTCTTCTCCCCTCCATTCAAGGTCAGCCTCCCCATCACTCTGTGCTCAGCCTGATGAACCTTTTTCCTGTCCTTGAATGTACGAACCTCCATCTCTCTCTCCAGCTTCCAGGCCTTTGCCCAGGCTGTGGCACAGGCCTGGTTCTCACCCCTGCCCAGCTCTCTTCCTCCAGGCTTTACTTCCTGCTTATATAATTGTCTAACTGTTCACTTCCATCATCCTGGCTGCCCCTCAGCAGAGGCCCAGACCTTCTCACTTGCAACTGTGTTTGCAAAGCCCAGCGTGGTACTTGGCCTGCAGCAGGCAGGTGCTCTGTAAGGATTTGTTGAGTGGTATTAGTGGTATGTATTAGTTTCCAGTTGTTTCTAAAACAAATTGCCTCAAATGAAGGTAAAACAAAAATTTGTTTTATTTTTGAGACAGATTCTCGCTCTGTTGCCAGGTTGGAGTGCAGCGGTGCGATCTTGGCTCACTGCAACCTCCGCCTCCTGGGTTCAAGTGATTCTCCTGCCTCAGCCTCCTAAGTAGCTGGAATTACAAGTGCACACCACCACGCCCAACTAATTTATGTATTTTTAGTAGAGATGGGGTTTCACCATGTTGGCCAGGATGATCTCAATCTCCTGATCTCATGATCCACCCGCCTTGGCCTTCCAAAATGCTGGGATTACAGGTGTGAGTCACCACACCGGGCCGACTTATTCTCTCACAGTTCTGCAAGTCAGAAGCCTGAAAATGTCTCCTTAGGGCTAACATCGTGGTGTCAGCATGACTGGTTCCTTCTGGAGGCTCCAGGGGAGAATCTGAATTTCTGTGCCTTTTCTGGCTTCTACATGCTCGTCCTGTTCCCAGTATCACATCACCCTTCTTTGTCTGCTTCTGCCATCACATCTCCTCCTCTGATTCCAGCCTTCCTGCCTCTCTCTTACAGAGACTATTGTGATTGTATTGGGTCCATCTGCGTGATCCCGGGTCATGTCCTTGTCTCAGAATCTTTCATTTAATCACACTTGCAAGGTCCCTTTTGCCATATGAGGTAACATGTCCAAAGATTCCAGGGATTAGGATATGGACATCTTTAGGGGGCCATTATTCAGCCTCTCACAGATGAATACACTGAGGCAGAGCCGTGCCTTAATTTCTGTGGTCTGTTGGGCAGCTCGGAGCAGAGCTGGCTGCAAAGACATGGCAGGGCCTAGGGGCATGATGGTGCTGGTAAGTTTGAGCTGCAGAAAACACATGAGACTAAGGCCAGCTGGGAGAATGTGCATGGAAATCAAAGATGTGGGTGTGAGGGCAAGTGGGTGGGATGATGACACTGCACTGAAAAATCTACACTTCCACTTGAGGGCAAGAGTTCACACAGGAAGGAAAAATGAAGGATAGGGACCTACAGCAAACACAGCAATTGCTTCTGGAGCCCCATTTTGCTCATCTGAAAACTGGGAGAATGGACCAGGTGGGATGGTTTTCCAAGGCTGTGCAGCTAGGATATTAATAAGGATTGAGGCCAGGGAGTCTAAGGCTGTGAATCTAAGAGATTCTAAGGCTGTGCCTCTTTCCCCATCTCCCAATTTTCCCTGATCCCAGCATTAAATAGCCCTTCAATCTCTCCCTTTCTAATGTGTAATGTATGTGTATAATAGCATATCTATCTTAGCATATATATATCTATGTATTGGCTTTATATATAATTTATATACCGTATAATTGACCCACTTAAAGTGTATGATTCAATTTTTTTTCACATAGAGTTGTGAAATTATCACTACTATTAATTTTAGAACATTTTTATCTCTCCAAAAAGAAATGCCATGCCCGTTAGCAGTTCCTCTCCATTTTCTCTCCAAGACCCCCAGACCTAGGCAACCACAAGTTGACTTTCTAGACAGCCCTTGTGGCTCCTCTGTTCCTCCCGGCTGTGTTCTGGGCATTTGTGCTGTTCAGCGCTAGGTGGGAGGCTCCTGCTGGCTGTTGGCCTGACCTCCCCGAACCTTCCCTTCCCAAACCTCTGCATTCAGACTTCTGCCCCCATTATTCTACTGGCACTACTTTCTAAAGGTCAACAGTGAGGCCGGGCCAAACCCTAAGGCTCTTTATGCACTTCCTGGCTTGCCAGCAGCTGCCAACACTAATGACCTGTCAGATGGCTGTGGTGGTCCCTTGACTGCTGCCTGTCTGTGGATGTCTCATCCTCTGCCCAAGGACGAAGGATTCACAGACAGGCAGCATTAAAGAGGGGGCTTTAGGGTTCTGGTCTTTCCCACCATAGTGGAGACGCTAACGTCCATGTCATGGACTGAAGAGCCAAACTGCCTAGGTCTCACGCTGGCTTTTCCCTGCACTGGCCGTGTGACTCTGGGCAACTTATTCCTCTCTGTATGCCTTCATTCCCCCATTTGTATCGCAATGCGAGTAACAATAATCACCACTGGGGGTAATCATGAGGATTTAATGAGTTAATAAATGCAAGGTACTTGGCACATATAAACATGCTATGCTAAGCATTTCCTAATACAATTATTTTACTCATTTTTTTGTTCAGTGAGTTTATTTATTATCCCTTTCCAAAAACGTCTTTGCATCAGACTTTCCTGGGGTTCAAATTTCTACCACATTCAATGGTAAGCACGGACAACAGGCAAGAATAATCTCTCTAGAGCCTCATTTTTGCTGTCTGTAAGATGGGGATAATAATACCTGGATACTATTGTGTTGTTGGGAAGTTTAGACCAGTTAACACATAAAGCACTTAGAACAATGCCTAGTACTTAGTGAATCCTCTAGAAATGTTAGTACTGTAGCAACAGGAGCAGTAGCAGTAGCGGTAGTAATTATCCAGTCTTCTCTCACCTGAATGTGATTGAGGCTTTGACTTGTCTGTGGACACCTACCTCTACCTGCGTGTCCTACTATGACTTTAAAGCAAACTTACATCTAAGCTCATCAGTTTTTTCACACTAATATCTATCCCTGCTAACTAAAACGGCATTCCTGGCTTCCTGTTCCTGACCTCCCAGGTTAAAAGACCCTTGGTTATTTCTGACTTTTGCTTCCCCTTTGTCCTTTATTTGTGATTTCCTTTCTCTCAGTGGCTGAGATTGATTTATTCTCTCCCATCCCACACCCCCACTTTGGTTGGTGGCTTACCTATATTCATGCTTCCAAAACTGCCACAACCTTCCAGCCAGAGCAGCTGCTACCAGTTCACCCTCCAAACCACGGTGCATGACACAACACACACAGCCTGCTGCTGGAAGATGCTTTTTTGCTGTTGTTAATTAGTTTTTGTTTCATAATGATAAACTTCACTCTGCGATCCAGCTAGGCATGGAAAGGAATAAGAAAAACATGGAGCCCAAAGGGAACTGTAGTGAGAGCACAAGGATGACAGGATACGGAGAGCAAATGGGGTGGAGGGTGCTCTCCTGAGCTATGGAAGGAATGGTCTGGTGGCGAAGATAGAACACAAGTCAAACTTACTGCACTTGCCTACAGTCAGCAGTGGTGATCTTGCTGGTTTTGCCATTTCTGTACCCAAAGCACTCCATGACCTCCACATATTCATGCCTTGCCAAAGACCACATGCTTGTCATCCAACCACTGTCTTGGCAGTGCAGATGAAAAACGGAACCGTTTGTGTTGGGTCCAGCATTTGCCATGGACAAGATACCGGGACCCGTATGCTTCAGGATGAAATTCTCATCATCAAAGTTCTCCTCATAGGTGGAGTTGCCACCAGTGCCATTATAACATGCCGTTTCAAAAAAAAAAAAAAAGAGAGAGAGAGAGTCTTGCTCTGTTGTGCAGGCTGGAGTGGCACGATCTTGGCAGACAGCAACCTCTGCCTCCCAGGTTCAAGTGATTCTCCTGCCTCACCTCCAGAGTAGCTGGGACTATAGGCGCTGCCACCATGCCTGGCTAATTTTTGTACTTTGAGTAGAGATGGGGTTTCACCTTGTTGGCCAGGCTGGTCTTGAATTCCTGATCTCAAGCAATCTGGCTATGTCAGCCTCCCAAAGTGCTGGGATTACAGGCAAGAACCACCATGCCTGGCAAACATTCACTCTTAACATTGTTCTCTCTTGTTTTCAAACCCAGTTGCAGTTGAAATTAATACTCTGTGATTATTTAACTAAGTTATTGTCTAATTGCTTCATAGATTTTATTTTTGTCTCAGAAATTAACTTATAAACTCAAGGGCAGGAAACATGTTGTCTATGACTTTTGTAGATTTTACATTTTTTTTTTTTTTGAGACAGAGTTTCGCTCTTGTTACCCAGGCTGGAGTGCAATGGCATGATCTCGGCTCACTGCAACCTCCGCCTCCTAGGTTCAGGCAATTCTCCTGCCTCAGCCTCCTGAGTAGCTGGGATTACAGGCACGCGCCACTATGCCCAGCTAATTTTTTGTATTTTTAGTAGAGACGGGGTTTCACCATGTTGACCAGGATGGTCTCGATCTCTTGACCTTATGATCCACCCGCCTTGGCCTCCCAAAGTGCTGGGATTACAGGCTTGAGCCACCGCGCCCGGCCTTTGCATTCTAAAATAGGATTATTATGTAGCACATACATAGTAGGTGCTTAGCAATGTTACCGCTGCTTGGTTGACAAATGCAAGTATTAACATGTCTATGACTTCTGTAGACTTGACATCCTAAAAGAGGATTAGCACACAGCACACAGTAGGCACTCAACACTGTTACTGCCGCTTGGTGGAAAAATGCAAGTATTTTTAATTTCTTTTCCATCTCTTAAACTGTTTGGTGAGATTAACTTTCTTCCAACTTAATGTACAGCTGCACATTTAGTATTTGGAAGCAAACCCGAGGCTGCAGTAGACCCACTTTGCTTTGTGAATTAAATTTACGATAAAGGCAAAAACAGATGGCTAAGAAGGAACTTTAATCGTCTCTGATATTATTAAATCTTCTAGTTTGAGGCTCAGAGAGCCCCAGAAAATTTTCTTTGAATCCCTATGGGCTTTACATTCCGTAGATGAAGTTAGAGAGCTGGCTTGAGAAGCAATTTTGTAGAATCATTTACCAAAGGGGAGGGGGAAATCATTATAACCCTTCAGAGGTTTTCAAGTAATAAGCATGTTATACTCTCCTTAAGCCCAGAAGAGCTGCGTGGGCTTGATAAATAGCCACATTTGGTCCAACTGCAGCTCTAAACAGATGTCTGTAAATATTGCAGAAAGCTGGCAGAACGTTGGTGGGTGTTCTTGATGAGTGGCTGTGGGTGCTGTTGTTGGCAAACAGGTTACAGCTATCTGTCTCCTTTCTGTGGAGGACTATTCTGCAACAGGAACCTTGAATTGCTTTGTCTTGCTAGTGACTGTGACTGTCTTTGCCATCATGGCTTCTTCTTTTTTTTTTTTTGATACGGAGTCTTGCTCTGTTACCATCCTGGAGTGCAGTGGCATGATCTTGGCTCACTGCAACCTCCGCCTCCTGGGTTAAAGAGATTCTCCTGCCTCAGCCTCCCAAGTAGCCGGGACTACAGGCATGTGTCAGCACACCTGGCTATTTTTTTTTTTTTTAAATGGAGTCTCATTGTGTCGCCCAGGCTGGAGTGCAGTGGCATGATCTCGGTTTACTACAACCTCTGTCTCCCGGACTCAATTGATTCTCCTGCCTCAGCCTCCCGAGTAGCTGGGACTACAGGCACAGGCCACCACGACCAGCTAATTTTTGTATTATTAGTGGAGACGTGGTTTCACCATATTGGTCAGGCTGGTCTCAAACGCCCAACCTCGTGATCGGCCCACCTCGGCCTTCCAAACTGTTGGGATTACAGATGTGAGCCACCATGCCTGACCCATGGCTTCTTTTAAAGCAGTGGTTCTCAAGTAGAAGTGGTTTTGCCCCCACTCTTGTCCCACCCAGAAGACATCTGACAATGTCTGGGGACATTTTTTATTGCCACCCCTGGCAGTATGGGAGTAGAGGCCAGGGAGGCTGCTCACCATTCTACAGTGCACAGGGAAGTCCCTCCCTACCCGGCAAAAAATTATTCAGCTCAAAATCTCAGTCATGCTCAGGTTGAGAAACCCTTTTATTTATTTACTTACTTATTTAAGAAACCTTGTCTTTACATAATCTTTTAAAATTATAGCTTGTTCATTCATTCGTTCATTCATTCATTCAACAAATATATATCGTGAAACACAGAAAATATGTAACTAGTCATCTTTCTCTGTGTTGGTGGATTGATTGATTGTTTCATTCACATAATAAGTATGTACTGAGCATCTACTCCATGCCAGGCACTGGAATCTGGAAGAATATAATCTAGGTCTTCATCCATGTAGGGTTTCAATTCTAGTGGAAGGGAGGTGAGAGTCTAAACAAGTTAGCAAAGGAAAGAACAAGATCATTTCAACTGGCAGTAAGTCCAATGGAGAGTATCAAATGGGGCAAAGGGAGAGAGGACGGCCTGGGCTGCAGTGGCTTGCAGGATGCTACTTTCAAGAGTGGGGTTGGGAAGGCTTCTCTGTACAGGCCGTATCGAGGCTGAGACCTGAAGTCAAAGACAGATGGCTAAGAAGGAACTTTAATCATCTCTGATATTATTAAATCTTCTAGTTTGAGGCTCAGAGAGCCCCGGAAGATTTTCTTTGAATCTCTATGGGCTTTATATTCCACAGATGAAGTTAGAGAGCTGGCTTCAGAAGCAATTTTGTAGAATCATTTACCAAAGGGGAGGGGGAAATCATTATAGTCTTTCAGAGGTTTGCAAGTAGTAAAACCTCTGGGAAGAAGAGTGTTCCAAAACTGAGAAGAGGAATGTTCAAAATAGAAGCAGAAACATGTTCAAAGGTTCAAGACAGGGAAGGCCTGGGTGGGCTCAAGGACCAGAAACATTCACGCTGCTGAAGCTTGTGTGGAGGAGGTGAGGTTGGAGGAGGAGGTGAGGGTAATGGATGGGCAGGAATCAGACAGTACAGGGCCTTAGAGACCACAATGAGGAATTTGGACTGCATTTCAGGTAGAGCAGGAAGCTGTGGGAAGATTTTAAGCAAGGTGGGACATGTTCTGGTTTAGATATTTCTTGAGTTCACCCAGCTTAGACGATAGCACTAAACATAGATAGGAAAGGAAGTATGTTGAAGGTAAAGTCCCAGACTTGCTTGCATATGATCCATGACTCAGTCAAGCAAGTTGCCAGCCTGAGATTTCTCATCTCTCATTAGTGCTGGTCCTGAGTACCTTTGCTCTGCATCCTTAGTGGACTCCGTTTTTGAGCCGGTGCTGACAACCCCAGCATGCATGGAACTCCGTTTCCCCCAGCACTGCGGGTTGGAGATGAGTCTTGCTGCCTCACATGCACCATCTGTGCCTGGTCAGACCCTCCTTAATGCTAACTGAGCTTCCCCATTGTGAGGCTTCGGGCTCTATAGTTAGCGTGCCTTTCCTATTCCTTAGCTGGATTGAGATCTTCCTTGAATATCAGACTTCTGTAGTTGCCTAGTTGCCCTGGATCCTGCCTGGCAATTTCAGCTTCTGTCCTGATGGATAACACCCTTTGGACCGGGATGTGGCACCTCCTGACTCTGACCCTATAGCAGCCCCCATGCCGCTTAGAGTAAAACCCAAATTTCCATCCAGCCCTTGCTGACCCACTCAGACTCTCCTTGTACCATTTCCTCCTTGACTCACAATAATCCACCTTTGGCATTCGCCGGGATCTTTTATTCCTCGCCGCTTTGTTTTTGGGGGTCTCTCCCTGTGTGGAATTCTCTCCCTTTAGTTTCTTGCCTCTTTCATGTTCTAGCTCAAATGACACCTACTCAGAGAAACCTTCCTTTTTTAAAGTTTCTCTACAGCATGCATTCTCAATAAGCGTGATATCATCCCTGAGGGGTGAACACTGGCTCTCGGAAGATAAAAAAAATTGTTCTTTTAATATAGAAAATACAGATGTACATACAGGACATAAACACACACATGCATGTACATATACACACATATATATGGTAGTAAAACTTCATAGGTTTATTGATAAGGCAAAATAATATCTAAAAAATCTCTTTAGAGGAGCAACAATGAAAAAGAGGTTAAGCAACATTGCTCTGTGGAAACTAAGTCTCCCCCTCCACTCAACAACTTACATCCTAATTTATCTCCTTCCAATAACTTATTACAACAGGCAATGACCTTGCTTGTTATTATTTCAGTATTTCCTATCTCCTCCTACTCCTCTGAATGTAAGCTCCATGAAGTCTTGGGATCTTGGCCATTTGTTCACCACTGTATCTCCAGCATTTGCCCAGTACTGGGCACACAGTAGTTATTCACAAGTATTTGGTGATTCAATTACCATTGTAACCAAGGGGTGATTTCAAATGCTAGAACAGGAACCCACTGGGCCAAGTGGACCCCTCTTGCATTTCAATTCTCACTCAAACGCTACCAGATTTGTTGGGTCCTTTTGGGCACTGAGTTCAAGTACAAGTCACCCTTTCTGCCCCATGGACAAGTTAATCTCTTAGCTTTTTTCTTGATGATTCTGTTTTCTCTCCTTCCTGACCATTGAGAACTGAGTAATGAGGTAGTCCAGCCCTTTTCCTGTTCCAGTGAGATATGATAGTGAGTGAATACGATAGGGGTGTCTGACTCATTAAAAACATTGAAAGAAAAGTATAGCAATAAGCTGGCTGTATTGGCAGTGACACAGCAGAAGGCACGCATGATTATCTGATTTGATTTAGCACTAAATTGAATCACGGCGAGCATCTGCAATAGAAAAAAGACTGGAAGGAAGTAAACCAAAATGTTAACAATGTTATCCTTCTCTGGAATGTGGACTTGCAGTTTATTTTCTCCTTATGTTTTTGGTTAATTTAGAAATTTCTGTAATGAGGATGTATTTATTTTATCACAAGAAACAAGGTTTTTGGTGGCTAGAGGTTTTAAGCCCATATATGACACTGCAGTATTAGAGAGATATAGGCACATTCCTGGTCCATTGATCTAGGCCCAGTTGTATTTAAATATACAGTGACCCCCAAAGAGCATTTCTAGTGGTATTTTTGTGCTTAGAAAAGTCATTGCATTTGGGCCAATGTAATCTTTCAGGCAAACAGCCATCTTGCCAGAAGCATACCCACTAAAACTTCAGTACTTGTTATATATAGAGAGAGAGTTTCGCTCTTGTTGTCCAGGCTGGAGTGCAGTGGCGCCATCTCGGCTCACCGCAACCTCTACCTCCTGGGTTCAAGCAATTCTGTCTCAACCTCCCAAGTAAGCTGGGATTACAGGCATGCACCACCATGCCCAGCTTATTTTGTATTTTTAATACAGACAAGGTTTCTCCATGTTGGTCAGGCTGGTCTTCAACTCCCAACCTCCAGTGATCTGCCTGCCTTGGCCTCCCAAAGTGTTGGGATTACAGGTGTGAGCCACTGTGCCCGGACCTTGTTATATTTTTTAAAGGTTTTGTGACTCCCAACCTGAGGCGATCCGCCAGCCTTAGCCTCCCAAAGTGCTGGGATTAGTCATGAGCCACCGTGTCTGGCCCTTGTTATATTTTTAAAAGTTATTTGTGACTTGCAAAAGTACAATAAAGTAGTTTTACTATAAGGCACTTCCCTCCCACAAAATGCAAAACAAACAAACAAAAAATCCTGCATATTTAAAAATATTTTTCAGAGGCTTCATGTCTCCTTGAAGCCAAGGTTACAAAATCTTGACTTAGGTTTCTTAGTGAAATGCCTCTTAAATCCAGGCCTCATCTCTTCATTTCTTCTACAAGCAGCTGCCATTAATTGACTTCCTAAATGCCCAAACCTTGCCCTTACTTGAAGAATTTTCTAGACCCTGCGTCCTCCTAGCAAGGGACATATGAACCAATACAACCAGTTCATGCTTCAGTATCCTTCAAGGCTACAGTAGGGCTTCTTAATGTTCTTGTGATCAAGGAGTGCTTTCAAATCCTTTAACTTTTGGAAGATCAACTAACAATAAGACTCAATCCAACATGAGACCCAACAATTCAGCAGTAATTCTAAAGTCCATCGTGACAGCTAATATCTCCCTGGGGCTCAAAGCATCCAGCTGAGCACACAAATCATTTTAGCTCAGGGCCACTGTCTGCTCTGACAGTGATCTCTTATTTACTCACAAGGTGACAATATATATGATGCCGCAACAATGTACACATGGTCATGTAACCACACCGAATTGTAGACATCCATCAAAATTTGGTGGCCTGATCTGGAAAGCGTTCATAGCACAAATTGGTGTGATAAGGCACGTGGTTTGCAAATCACCAAAGAACTTAAAGTATTTCTTACATCCAAAGTACTACTCTATGGTACAGTGACTTTCAGGACCCTCATTTAAAACAAATCCATCTGGGAAAAAAATCATTTAGTAGAAGATTGTATTTGGCTGCCCAAACCTTCCTGAGTTAAAAAGAGGAGTTTATTTGCAGAGGAAAAGCAGCATTCTTACCTCCTCCAGAGCCCACAAGGAGTCCACCACAGGCTTTATCTTCTTCTGGTTGTAGAGCCCTATGAGTTTTTCCACCACTCCCCGAATGAGGCCCGCCCGGCCTTGTTTGAAGAGCAGATTTAAAAGGGAAAACCCAGCGATGACTTTGTTCTCCTCGTACAGCTTGATGGGGTTCACTTTCTCCACCTGCCACCACTGCAAAGAGAGGTGATGTCAGGTTACAGGAACTAAATACCAGGGTTAAGGCTGCATTTGCAGCATTGCTAATGTTATCAGCTACTACGTGGGGAGCATGGGGCTGCAGCTAAGCAGACTCCAGCTGGCCAAGGAGTTGCTTTTGGTGGTGTTTGTTTTTTGTTTTTGAGACAGAGTCTTGCTCTGTCACCTAGGCTGAAGTGCAGTGGGGATAGCTTGGCTCACTGCAATCTCTGTCTCCCAGGATCAAGCAATTCTCTGCCTGAGCCTCCCAAATAGCTGGGATTCTAGGTGCCCATCACCACGCCTCGCTAATTTTTGTATTTTTAATAGGACAGAGTTTCACCATCTTGGCCAGGCTGGTCTTGAACTCCTGACCTTGTGATTCATCCACCTCGGCTGAGGGTGTATTTTTTTAAAGCATCTATTTTTCTAGGCACTGTTGCAAGTGCATGGGAAGCAATGCAAAGTGATGCGTATGAGACACTCAGGTCTAAGTGGGAGAGGAGACCAAAACTAACTGCAAGGCCACACATGGTCGAAACATTAAGTACATGGTCAGGATCATCAGCTCCGGAGTTGAATCGAGGCTCTACAATGTACTCTGTTGTTAAGTGTAAAGCACTTGCTCAGTGAAACGTGGTGGTGATGATGGGGTTGGTGAAGAAAGTAGGATGGCAGAGAGGTTTACATAGTGTGGTGGGGGACGCGATGGAGGTGGCCGCTCTGACTGCAGGAGCAGCTTTCCTGGGTGAGTGGTTATGATAAGCATGAATCTGGGGAGGTGGGTAGGGATCCGTCGGATAAAGAAGAGGGAGGAGGGGTGATTTAGGAAGAAGGGACAGCATGAAGAAGCGATGAAGCCAAAGTGTTGGGACTGAATCAGTGGTTCTAAACTGGGGGTACTTGTGTCCCCCAGAGGGCATTTGATAGTGTTGGGGGATTTTTGTTTGTCTGTGAGGAATGAAGATGGAGGAGGTGCCACTGGCATCTAGTGGGGGGAAGCCAGGGATGCTGCTAAACATCCCACAATGCTCAGAACAAAGAATACTCACAGCAAAGAATAATCCACAGCAAAGAATTACCCAGCCCCAAATATCCACGCACTAAAGCCGAGACGCCCTAGACTAAAGTTCTGGGTGGAATACCTACAAACTGTTAAATGTGGCCATCTCTTTTCCAGTCTCTTATCTTCCCCCTTCAAATATCAAAATAAGTAAATAATCCACTAGAAACCTAGAGAAATGGGTATCCATCTGCTCTGTTGTGATTTCATTGCTTTTCCTTTGATGCTGGCTGTAGGTTAGAAACCCAAACGCCCAGTTTCTGGGGGATTCTAGGAGGTAAGATGTTTAATGTCATCTCAATATAGGATGCAAAGAAGAATGTGATGGGTGCTTAGAAACACTGATAGTATTTATGCCATCAATGAGCTTATTTATATCCTATCTCTTTCCAAAAAGAATTAAGGAGACTCACCAAAGTGAAAATTTTTGATTTTTTTAAATTGGGAAACTCAGGTCATTAGGAGAATAAATGTGGAAAACACAGGCTGAAAACAGTGATGCGGTTAATATACAAAATTCTATACAAAAGCACATTCAGAAGGACCCGGGGGCCAAGAAGAGCCATGCATTTGACCGTGGGCTTCTTGGCTTCAAATTTCGATAGTCTTACCTGGCAAGGGTTCGTGGCACACATGGTGTGGTAAGGCAGGTGGTTTGAAAATCACCAAAGAATTTGAAATATTCCTTACATCCAAAATACTATTCTATGAGACAATGATTTTTAAGCCCCTCGTTTAAAACAAACCAACTTAGGGCCGAGCATGGTGGCTCACACCTGTAATCCCAGCACTTTGGGAGGCCGAGGCGGGTGGATCACGAGGTCAGGAGATCGAGACCATCCTGGCCAACATGGTGAAAACCCGTCTCCACTAAATACAAAAAAATTAGCCAGATGTGGTGGTGCATGCCTGTAGTCCCAGCTATGCGGGAGGCAGAGGCAGGAGAATCGCTTGAACCTGGGAGCTGGAGACTGTAGTGAGCCAAGATCTTGCCACTGCCTTTCAACCTGGGCGACAGAGCGAGATTCCCTCTCAAAAAAAGCAAAAACAAAAACAAAAACAAAAACCAACTTGGGAAATAGAGAAAAACAATAACGTGATTCACAGTGTATCTGCAATGCCTTAGTGAACGTTTGTGGAATGAATGCCTGCTGCAAATGTACAATTGCTGCACAGTTGTGGTTAAGAGGATTATAGAGCCAAATGCCTAGTTTTGAATCCCAGCTTTGTCACTTACTAGCTGTGTGACTTTAGGCAAATCACTTAACCTCTCTGCGCTCAGTTTCCTTACTGTTCCTCATGGGGTGGTTGTGAGGAGTAAATGTGTTAATACGTATAAAGTACTTAGCACAGTGTCTGCCATGTACGAGGTGCTCTATAAACATACACGTTATTATTATCTTAATTTGAACAGGATGTTTTTGGTTTAGCAAATAAGAGCTCCAAATTTGGAGTCAGATTGCTCTGTAAATGTTAATTTCCTCTATTAGTATCAACATCGTGACGGTGTGAAAGAAAATGGCATGTTTGACACAGTGAGGCACAAGCTTGGCAGCAATTTGAAGATGCAACATCATTAAGATAGCCCAGCGGGAGATTTCTATATAATTCCAATCAACCTTTCATTTCTAAGCCTCTCCTGAATACATTGAAAACATTTTTTTCTAGAGCTTTTCAGAGAAAAATTCCACCTCTTGGTATGTCCTCTTTTCATTTGTCTTCCAAATGACCCTTAGTGTTTGAGCAGGCCTCCAAAAGAAAACATACTCAGTCAGGCGCAGTGGCTCACGCCTGTAATCTCAGCACTTTGGGAGGCAGAGGCAGGCGGATCACAAGGTCAGGAGTTCAAGACCAGCCTGACCAATATGGTGAAACCCCATCTCTACTAAATACAAAAATTAGCTGGGCATGGTGGCGTGCACCTGTAGTCCCAGCTACTCAGGAGGCTGAGGCTGAAGAATCACTTGAACCCAGGAGGCGGTGGTTGCTGTAAGCTGAGATTGTGCCACTGCACTCCAGCCTGGGCGACAGAGCAAGACTCTGTCTCACCAAAAAAAAAAAAAAAAAAAAAAAATCCTCATTCTGGACCTCCAGCTACAAAGCATTCTGGTAATGGGAATCCCTGCTTTGGGCAGAGGAATCTCCATCTCCGTCCTGGCTGTGCTTTCACGAATGCCTTCACTGAGCATGGGCACGCTGCAATTATTTCATTAACACTGTGTGTTGGGATTGTGCATTTAGGGGAGAAAGGGAAAACACTTCTTACAGTTGTATGCAATTTGGGACCAGTGTGGTTACCCACAGCAGTCTGTCAGCATCATGTTAATTACAGCCACAGCAAATAGCAGCTGTGGATGGCACAAAGCCTGTCTTCAGGGGATACACTCCAGACAGTGTCCTTCATTAGACTCCATTCTTGCTCCTCCTGTAGGTTCTGTAGCCAGGATGATCCTTGACCCGTATTTTAAAGCCCAAATGCAAAGAGAGGACCTTTGATTCAAACCTGACCAGTGCAGGAAGTATTATCTATTCCAGAATGTTTGGGGCTGAAGTTTCTGGCGGCCGATGTTGGCACTTGGAGGGCATATGAATACCCCATAGTGCCATACTTAGAATGAAATCCAAACTCCTTGCCATAGTTTTCCACCTTGTTTTAATTGCCTCCACCCATCCTGGTATTTTCTATTTTAGCATTCTGTTTTTATCCACTTCAAAGGTTTAATGGCCATTTATAATCATGTTATTAACACATATTATTTTGGGTTTGTTTCCCTCATTAGTATATAAGAACCAAAAAGGCCCAAAGTGTGCTATCTTACTTACTGTGATAGCCCAGTGCTTGGCACAATACCACAAATAGCAGGTGCTCAAAAAATGTTTTTCAAGTGGGTGGATCAATCGATGCTACACTGGCAATTAGAAGCCCAAAAGCAGAGGGGGCAAAAACAAACACTTGTGAAAAGCAGCTGTTGGGGTAGGGCAAAAATAAAAACTCCTACCATCTGACCCAGCAATCCCATTACTGGGTATATAGCCAAAAGAAAGTAAATCGTTCTATCAAAAAGACACATGCACTTGTATGTTTACTGCCATTCTATTCACAATAGCAAACACATGGAATCAACCTAGGTGCCCATCAACAGTGGACTGAATAAAGAAAATTTGAGACATATACACCATGGAATACTATGCAGCCATAAAAAAGAATGGAATCTCCTTTGCAGCAACATGGATTCAGCCAGAGCCCATCTTCCTAAGCAAATTAATGCAGAAACATAAAAGCAAATACTGCATGTTCTCACTTCTAAGTGGGAGCTAAACATTGAGTATTCATGGACATAAAGATGGCAACAGTTAACACTGGGGACCGCTAAAGGGGGCTGGGAGGGGGACAAGGGTTGAAATACTGACTATTGGGTACTGTGCTCACTACCTGAATGACAGGATCATTTGTATCGCAGACCTCAGCATCATACAATATACCCAGGCAAAAAACCTGCATATGTACCTCCTGAATCTAAAAAGTTGAAATTGTTAAAAAAAAAATAAAGGCCCTGGAATGTGCAAAAATAAAAAATAAAAAACTAATGATAAGGAATGTGGGCTGGTGCTGGGGTGCTGGTAGTTCATTTCAAGGAAGAGAAGGAATTTGGGCTGGGGAAGAAGGGGTGTTGAAATTATATTTTAAAAATTAAGTTTGGCCAGGTGCAATGGTTTGCGCCTATAATTCCAGCACTTTGGGAGGACAAGGCAAGCAGATTCCTTGAGCCCAGGAATTTGAGACCAGCCTGGGTGACATGGTGAAACCTTGTGTCTACATACATACATGCATAAGTTGGGTGTAGTGGCATGCACCTGTAATCCCAGCTACTTGGGAGGCTGAAGCAGGAGGGTTGCTTGAGCACAGGAGGAGGAGGTTGCAGTGAGCTGACATCATGCCACTGCATTGCAACCTGGGTGACAGAGCTAGACTTTGTCTCAAAAAAGTTCAAGCACACATTGGTATAATTCTAGCAAGTACAGCTCCAGATAGGAATATGGATTGGAGTCAGTTTATAGTGAGGTGAATGCCCAGGGATGTCGCTTCGCTATGGCTAAAAAACTAACCACCATATTCAAAGTGTAATCACCCAAGACAGTGGTTCATGAACTTGTCCGAGTCTACAAGTCACCCCAGGATCTTGTTAGCATTGCAGGATCCCCGTTTCCATCTCCAACTCAAGAGGCTGGGGACACAAAGAAATCTCAAGTACCCTCAGAGACCTGGTCAGAAAGTGGCAAACTGAAAGGCTGGTTTCTCTATAGAGCAAATAAAATGCAGTAATGCTAAGTTCATTTTTGACCAATGATTAAAGACACCAAAAACTTAAGCAATTTTGGCTGAAATAAAAATAAAGCTTTCTTGAGTTTCACTGACACTCCCACCACTCCGTTTCATTTAGACAGAAGTATTCTAAATCCTGGTGCTGGTCATTTTCAGTGAGCAGGGCAGGAGTGCAGGCTTTATTGGAAATGAATGATGAAAATGAAAGACAAGATTAGATCAATGCCTTATAATGGAAGAGCTCACAACTTGAGAATCAATGTGCCACTGCAGTCCATCAGATGTGTCTGGATACTTACTGATTTTGCAAAGCTGAAGAAGCTCTTGGTCTCTCCAGTTACCATGTTAGATGAGCCTGCAAATGCAACATTCCCACATCAAGCAATTGTTCATGAAAATTGACATCTTGTTATGCATGAAAAAAAATGGCAACTGTTTGGTTCAGAACTGGCAAAATCTTGAAAACAAATTTAATTAAGCCTTGGCAAAGTGAGGGGGATGAGAATGAGTCATCAGGTTGACTATTTTAGCTGGATGTCTCTGATCCAAGAGAAATTGACATTTCTCATGGTGATCATTCCATTGTTTTGAAAAATTGGGCATGTAGCAAAAATATGATATAGGTCAACATTTGAACAAAATGATGAGTTGCTGAAATGTCTTTTTGGGTCTGTTCTTTGAGACTGAGAAGGGAATTCCTTAGTGAACCTACTTTGTGATTCTGAATTGGATTCCCCAGCAAGTGAGGGGCTTGGGGCTTTGACCTGGGCTGGGTACTTAACTGGGAGAGATGGAACAGAGTTAAAATACAGATGGATTGGAAAAAATGGGCATAGAAGCTCACAGGTGAGAATGAAAACAGGTCCAGGGACCTAAAGAAATGGTGTGACCCATGTGTCCGCTCCAAAGAGGTCTGAGACAAGTGTCACGAGAAACTGAGCTTTGCCAGTTGGACAAGCAATATTCAGAGAGCAGATGCGAGGTGGCGTTAGGGAAGATTCCCTAAGATTCTCAAAAGGAGAGAAAAGACCCTTTACAGGGTTTGGGGCAGGGGAAGGGGAATGAGAGAGCTCTTAACAGTATGGGGAACATTCAAATACCATACAGGTGCTTTTTCAATGACTTTCCTGCCTTGTCTCTAAAGATTTGGGAGTAAGTTCTTCTCAAAGAGGAGTTATTTACTAAAATAATCATGTGTATTTTAAACTAATTATTTAGCCTGGGTAAACTAGTAGCCAGTTTCAGGTTGGTGCAAAAGTAATTGTGGTTTTTGTCATTACTTTTTTTTTTGGTGGGGGCGGGGATAGAGTCTCACTCTGTTGCCCAGGCTGGAGTGCAGTGGCACAGTCTTGACTCATGGCAAACTCTGCCTCCTGGGTTCAAGCAATTCTTCTGCCTCAGCCTCCCAAGTAGCTGGGACTACAGGTGCATGCCACCACACCCGGCTAATTTTTGTATTTTTAGTAGAGATGGGGTTTCACTATGTTGGCCAGGCTGGTCTCAAGCTCCACACCTCGTGATCTGCCCGCCTTGGCCTCCCAAAGTGCCAGGATTACAGGCATGAGCCACCGTGGCTGGCCTGTCAATATTTTTAATGGCAAAAACTGCAATTACCCTTTCACCAACCTAATAGTTAACTATTGCTTCTGTTTGTATGGGGTGAGTACTACTGGGCATCACAGTACTAGACTTTAATTAGTGACCAACTGATCACTGTAATGAATTAGATAATCGTGAAATACTCAAGTTGAATAATCAAGTTGAATTTTACCACAATGACATCATGAAACTGGGGCAAAAATAGAATTATAGGTAAATGGTAAGTAAGGATGACTTGCATTTGACTCACATGTTAGTCATATCCGATATCCTTGCAATGTGCGTGGACTCTCATTGATAATAATAAATTACACATCCACTTCAAAGGAAATACATGGCCATCATTGAAATTACTGGAACACTCCAGCAATGGAATGTTTACCTACCTCTGGTGAGCTCAGCCTTCCTTTTATTACAGTGATCTGAAGATGACAAAAAGAAGCTTGCATATCTATACCCCCTCAAATATTTATTTTATAAGCTCTTCAGGCAATAGCAGGTAAACTAGTGTTTTTCTCTGAGTTACCCAGAATTAACACTCAGTTTTCTATTGCACCTACAGGGGACAAAGGTACCAAGAATCTCAAACACTGGATAAACCCAATATTATTTAGCTTCAGAATATGCTATCTAGTTTCAAATACTCCTATATTAGCTTGCGGAGACTAATGTTTAAATTAGTTTGTGCGCCTATGACAGAAAAAAAGAAAACAAGAGAAAGGAGGCCCTGGAGCCTCGTTTTGCTGAAGAAAATCTCTCAATTTTTTTTTTTTTTTAGACAGAGTTTCGCTCTTGTTGCCCAGGCTGGAGTGCAATGGCATGATCTCGGCTCTCCTCAGCCTCTGCCTCCTGGGTTCAAGCAATTCTCCTGCCTCAGCCTCCCGAGTAGCTGGGATTATAGTTATGCGCCACCATGCCCAGCTAATTTTGTATTTTTAGTAGAGATCGAGTTTCTCCATGTTGGTGAGGCTGGTTTCGAACTCCCGACATCAGGTGATCCCCCTGCCTCGGCCTCCCAAAGTGCTGGGATTACAGGCATGAGCCACCGCGCCCAGCCCCCATTTGTTTTTCATACATCTCTTTTACTCCTAAGAGCACAGAAGTGATGTAGAAATAGATGGAAATGGATATGTGCTCCATCTATCCCAGGCTCCATCTTGAGCAGGACACTCAGGAATAGTTGAGGGGAAAAAGAGTGTGTACTTCTCAACTTCTCCAATAGTGAAGATCCTCCCTTAAAGCCCCCACATCCGAGCCACGCTTCCTCGCCCTACTGTGGGTCCTTCATGCCTTCTGTATTTCTGAATGTTCTTTGAAGTCGTTAATATTTTCCACCTGTGCTACCTCCTAAGGGTGATATCCGTTAATGGTTCTACTCACATCAGTGACTACATTGGCTTGGTCTTACTTTATCCCACTTGAAATAATAGGATATAGGATGCTACGCACATGTTATTTTATAACTGAAAAGAAATCACAGCAACAGAAACATAGGAAACATTAAAAAGTGAAACTCCCCAGTCCTACTATCCCAACATAACAGCAGAATTCACTTTTCAGAGCCGTTGCAGGCACACGTGCAATTATCTGTTGCTGACCACACATCCCTGCTGCTGTTCAGCACTCACCGTATAAAATGTAGGTTCCCAACGGTTTGAGAAGACTGAGACCTTTTCCAGTGTTGTCTCCACAGAGGCAATCCAAAACGATGTCCACGCCGTCAGCAGAGATTCTAAATGGTGAGAAGGCAAAGCAAAATCCCGTGACCTGTCAGGGGCCAGACCACCAATCCCTTCCCTTTCCTGCGTCATATTGTTTGATTCCCAGCATAAGGAACCCTGAGAGCTCCAGGAGTAGCTGTAAATAGGGCAGTTGCCCAGGAGGTAGATTTGTCTTCCTGGATCCAGTGATAAAATGTCACAAAGCCAGAGGCAGCTAAGAGTCTGGTTGGTAGCTGGCACTGGGAACCAGCCTGGGCTGGAGGAATGAACATGGGGTCAGCGGGTCTGAGTTTGCATCTAGCGCCTTCACTCAAATTCTCTAGCTTCAGCTTTCTCCTTTGTAAAGTGGAGCTAGTATGCTTTTTTTGTGGTAAGAATGGAGGCTCAGGCTTGTCACAGAACAGTCATTCAGTATCTCAGTTAGCAATTCCTATTTGTAGAGCAAAAGTTAGTTGCCTGGCTCTGTTCAAGGTGCTGGAGATGGAATGAAGCAAACTAGTATGCTCCCTGTTTTCATGGGGCTGCAGCTCTAGCAGGGGCTGACCTTCCTCCCTCCCAACCTCCCTTTACAGTGAAGACATAAAGCACCTTAATCTAACTTGTAAGCTTCTGTTCCTCCAATGTCCAGGTCCAACCTAAAACTGACTCTAAGAGGAAGAGGGTTAAATAGAGATGAACTTCCTCCAGCAATGGGAGGCTGTGGAGTAGAAAGAAGCCACATTTGTATTGCATTAGACAAAGCATTCTTGATCTCTTCTTCTATTCATTTATTTATACATTCATTGATTCACTCACTCACTCATTAATGCATGTAAGCAGCTTTTACTGGGCTCCTATTGTTAGAAGTTCATACAGAAGGGGCCTATAGAACAGGAAGGCTCTGGAGACTGTGGGGAAGATATTCATGCCATGCCCACGGAGATCCCTATTCTGGCAGATCCCTGCTCTGTTCGGACAAGAATGGCATTTCCTTGTGTTTGCAAGTTTGCAGGATTATCTTGTCTTAGCAAATACCTCAATGTTTCTATCTCCAAGTTCACCCTAGCAAAATTTAGGCATTGCAGCATGTGTCAACTCAGCTGGGTCCTGTGTCCAAAGTGTCACTAACTAGGAAACTGCACGTACATCTCCTGAGTGCAGAGACTAAGTCAGCTTCCTCATGCAGCCGAGGCTTTATGTGACTGTGCGCTTCAAAAGCCCTCACGTCACACCCAAAATGCAGCCCACTACCAAGGCGCATCCCACATGATCAGCTTAGCTTCCTGCCTAATAGAGCTCTTATCTGCACAGGGGTGTCCCTGAGAGTTCAAAACAAGGGAGTTAGGACAGTGGATCTCAAGCCTAAGTGTGTACTGTAATAACCCGCAGGTTTGTTAAAACACAGATTGCAGTCCTCCCCTTCTTCTCTGATTCTGTAGGTCTATGATGGGGATTTGCATTTCTGACGTTTCCAGGTGATGCTGCTGATAATTCCAGCTCTACACTCCGACAATTACTGATCTAAGCCAGTTGCTCAGGAGCTGAACTGCCATGTATTTTTTTAAACAAATTAACTAATTTGTTCATTAGATATCCAGGACTGGGCACTGCACTAGGCACTGGGGGATGTAGTGGCGAGCCCAAATAGATGTGGTTTCTCATTTTTTTGGCACATGTAAGAGGCAGATATTTACCAATAATTACACAAATAAATGTTAAGTTGAAATGTGGTCTCATGCCACTAAGGGACTCTAAAATTGTGTAAATTGAGAATTTTCCCAATCAGGGCTATCAGAGAGGCATCCCTAGGGAGGGAAGGAGTTGAGTAGGTAAAGAGTAAAGGGAATGGTGTCCTAAGCAGAGGGAAGAGCATGTGCAAAGGCCCTGTGGTGGGAGGCAGCCTGGGAAGCAGCCAGTGTGGCTCAAGTTAAAAAAACAAAGGGGCGCTTGCTTTGAGATTGGGCTGGAGAGCCAGGCGGGCGTTGGAGCACATGGACTCTTGGTTGGTGGGCTTCAGGTTGGTGGTGAGGTCTTCACTTTGCATTATGGGCTGGGTAATTGTGCTCCTGTTACCGTCACTTCTGCCCAGGTCTGTTTTCCGCCCAGTTTGCTCACTCTTGTGGGAGTGAGGTCCTGCTCTGCTTTTACCATCCAGGCCTCCTGAGCCATCAAGTCCTCCTAGTGAACTGCATTTCCCCAAGACCTCTCCCCTTGCCTGCAGGATGCCCACCTGTGGTCAGAAGCAGCCTCACCAATATTAGGCCATGCATACCTCCTGCTGTACCCCTGAAGGGTCTGCCAAGACTTGGATTTTCATCCTCTGATGCTCCTCACATCTGCATTCCACTTGGCGAGCCACATTCTCTCCCACAAACTGCCAGTCGTATCTCCTTGTATTAGTCCCACCTTGCCCTGTTGCTCTGTCCACTGGACTCTGCTTCTGCAGAAATGCAAGGCATGCCCAGAGCCAGCAGTGGCCCATAAACTCCTGTGCATGTCCCCATCTTCACCTCCCACCGACAGCTCAAGGAATTTGGCCTTTGGATTGTCCCTAGAGCTTTCTGACCTCAGGACCTTTGCATGTGCTGTCATCTCTGTCTGGACAGCCTTTCCCCTGCTCTCCTTAGAACTGGCGCCTTCTCATCCTTTTCAGATCTCACTCACAAAGGATCTTCCCAGAGGAGCTATAACTAATCACTCCACCTGAAACAAATCTCCATTTTAGTTTCCTTTATGCTTCAGTGTCTACACTGGAGATACCTTTTAGTACCTATCAGAGGTTACAATTATTTATTTATTGATTGATTTTCTCTCCCACCAAAATTTAAGCCCCATGAGTCAGAGACCATGTTTGTGCTGCTTATGATGATATCTATAGCCCTTCTCTTCCTGCTGGATATAGTGTTGCTTCTCAAGAAATAGTGATTGACCAGAGGAGTGCACAAGTGCTTCAATGAATGGGTAACTGAATGAATGAAAGACAATGAAGAAAACAGTTTAAGACTATTCTGTGTCTCTATATGTGTGCTTCCTTGGAAAGGAAACTCATATTTCAGAGCTCTCCTATATAACAGCTGTTCCATAATTAACCCTCACAAAAAGCCTATAAGGCAGGCATTTTAACTCCACTTTTAAAAAAATGAAATCAAGGCTTACAGATGCAGCCATCTTGCCCAAGCTTACCAACTAGCACAGCTGGAATTCAATTCTAGGTCTAGTTTAACTCCAAAGATGATGGCCTTTTCACCACTCTGAATTTAAGGCTTAATAAATGTTCAAGCCAGTGGTAAGTATGGAAGCATCACTTTAGCAAGCAGCTCTGAGAAGCAGCCAATTTAATGTAGTCTTTGGAGAAATCAGGCTTAAATTTTGTCTTGAAATAAATACCTGTACATTGAGAGTCTTATGTTTGATCAAAGTTTCACCTGGATCAAACATCTAGACCAAAAGATTTCTCTTTTCAAGCTGGTTTTCCCCCACAGTTTATAGGAGAGACCCCAGGTCAGAGTCCCACAAATTTACCCTTTTCCAGCCACTGGATAACCATTTGCTAAGTGTTTACTTCACGTTAGGCACTGTGCATGCTGAGTTGGGAATGCACAGAGAAGGCTGAAGTTTTCCCTGACAATCCAGGCGCTCATGGGCTACAAGTGGAGACATCTATAAATGGACCAAACACACACTGATCGCTGCTCCAATAGAGCAACTTAGGGGTTTTGGAAGATGACCCTCTGTCGAGGATTGGCAGATGACCAGGTGACAAAGGGAAGGCATTTCTCAGAGAATAGTATAACAGCTTGACCAAGGATGGTGAGAAGGTTTTGGGACACCAATCATGGCAATGAGGAGGCCTGGCCACTGACTCCTTCTGGAAGGACCCTAAGAGTGGCTGTCACAACCAACGGCTAACATGGAGGTAGGTAGGTAGGGGGTAGGCAAGGGCAACATAGCGCTGGGCTTAGGAATATAAATTTTATTTCAGTGTTAAGCATCTAGTCCTGCTATTTACATGCTGTGTGGCCTTAGGTGAGTTACTTAGCCTCTCTGTGCCTCCTTTCCTCAACTGTGGAAGGGGATGATGGTGATAACACCTACATTTTCTTCATGAAGCTTGAATGAATTGATGCAAATGGAACACAGAGCCCGGCTCATGGTAAGCTCTGGGTCCATGGTAGCTTTGATTGATTTCCATTTTTCAAAATAGCTCAACTTCCAGTCTTTTGGTCTGGAAGAGGGCACGAAAAAGTATGTAAAACCTCTCCAACTCAAGCATCAATCGAAGCAACCGCAGGGTGGGTGGAGACACCAGCCCAGAAACCACTGGAGCTGAGGCTTGCTGCTCTTGACCTTCCGAGGGGAGTGTGTCACACTCTTGAGCACTTATTATGTCCCAGATGGAGTGCCAAGAGCTTCCTAAGTGTTTAGTCCTTGAGACTGGGTCTTGCTCTGCTGACCAGGCTACATTCATGCGTCATGCCAATCCTCTGACTCGGGCTGTCATTATCCCCATGTGATAGACGAGGAAATTGAGGCTCAGTGAGGTCAGGTGACTCACCCCAAGCCCTACTGCACAGAGTGGGAAGATCTTAGTTTGTTCCATCACATCTAGAAACCAGGCAAGGGCATCAGAAGTGAAGTAGGGTTTCATAGGGTAAGTAGTGGCCAAGCCCGAGGTGACCACCAATGTCACTTCTATGCCATGAAGGTCCCCAGCAGGGATGAGCAAAGCTGGGAGCTGCTCCCTTGGGCTTAATACTAGAAGGAGACACTTGTGGGTCTCCTTCATATTCAGGCCACCAGCCCTTTCCCCCGCCCCTCCCCTCCGCCGCCTCTCTCTCGGCATTTCTACGGTTGAATCACATGCATATCTGGGGGTCAGGAGAACCACAGATCCTCTCCTTCCTGCCGTCATTGCATCTTTTTGAAGGCCAGTGGTCGGGTGGAGGTTGCGAGAGGGGAGGGGAGGGGAGGTGGATTCTGAGGGGGAGAAGTTGGGCAGAGGCAGATATCATTCGCAGGACCTGAGGGTGAGGAGGAGGCTTTTACTCTTTCTGTCAAACCACTCCAGCAGCTACTGCACCTTTCGAGGGAAGAAATGTTTCCTCGGGTAAGAATTTCAAAATTGAAAAGTGCTCTTTTCAATTTGAACTCTCTTCAATCATGACAAACCCCATAAAAGGATCCTACTGAACTGGACTCAGTTGGGTCTATTTAGAATGTTCCCTGTCCCGTAAGCACGCTGTTTCAGTGACACCCACATTGAAAAGCACTGCAGTAGCCCTTTTAATGAAATAATCATGAAAATCACAAGTGCTCGGAGCTGGAAGGCTCATCAGAGAAACAAGGGCCATCCTCGGTGCCCCCCCGACTCTGGTTTCTGGGGGTGTTCACACCGTCTGCATATATATATATAATTATTACATGAAAGCAAAGAGGGTGGGGCAGAAGGCCAAATGCAGCAGTTCCTTTGTGTGCTTTTTCCTGCTGCCATAAATCTCTGCGGATTTAAAAAGCAAACACAAATAGCCCCAGCTCGGGGATTATATGAGCCAAATTCAGCAGCAAGACACTTTGGAGTTGCTGATCCAAGACCTTCATGTCTGTCCTTCCTGTGTCCTCATCCCTGGCCCCTGGATGGTGAATGCTGCTTCTTTCTTTCTTGCCCACACAGATCAGGGAAGAATTTCTTTTGAGTGGTGGTAGGTTCCAACAGAGCCAGTACTGGGAGAGAAACCCTTCAGCCTTGCCAAGAAATGAATTCCCCTTTATCGTGACTTTGCTGTCCAGCTGGGTCTTTGGCTCTCCACTCAGTTTTCTCTTTCTGAATCCCTTTTTCTGAGAATTCATCTGCGCCATAGCTTTAACCGTCACAGCATGAGACAATTTCCGAGTCTCTGGCACTTAGTAGGCTTTTCACAGGGTGCCAAGCACCATGCCTGGCACACAATAGGCTTCTTATAGAGGATAGGACACAGTGCCTACTCTACCGTAGGCTTCTCACAGAGTGCCAAGCACAGCACCCAGCACGTGATAGATTTCTCACAGGGGGCCAAGCACAGTGCTGATTTTTGGTAGGTTTCAACAGAATGCCAAGCACAGCACCCAGCACATGATAGGTTTCTCACAGGGGGCCAAGCATAGTGCTGATGTATGGTAGCTTTCAACAGAGGGCCAAGCACAGCACCCAGCACATGATAGGTTTCTTCCAGGGGACCAAGCATAGTGCTGATGTGTGGTAGGTTTCAACAGAGTACCAAACACAGCACCCAGTACATGATAGGTTTCTCAAAGGGGGCCAAGCACAGTGCTGATGTGTGGTAGGTTTCAACAGAGTACCAAGCACAGCACCCAGTACATGATAGGTTTCTCAAAGGGGGCCAAGCACAGTGCTGATGTGTTAGGATTCTTGGTGTTTACTCTTAGTAGTTCCCATTTGTACTTAGCAGTACTACCTTCAGGAATCCCTTTGTCCCTATTCCCTCCAGGTGATTAAACTCTTATTAATTTCCACCAGTTTTAAAATAAGCTCCCATTATGTGCCAGGCCCTGTGCTAGAAGTGCAGGAGGTCGGTCTGATCTCTGCCTTTCTGAGTGTATGCCCCTTGGTGTCACCTATCAGTGGAATCTGCAAGATTCAAGTCATTGGAACAAGTAGCTGCCCCCCTTCGATCGGGAGTTGGATTCCTGTCTCTGTGGGCTTTGTGGTCCTTTGGCTAGAGGCTGTGCTTTATCTCAGGGCCCTAACTTCCAGAGCCAGCTCATGTCTGTCAGTTGGAAAATGCTCAAAAGGGTTGCTTTTTTAAATCATTAAGACTGGATCTTGTTCTGCTGCCCAGGTGCAGTGCAGTGCGGTGGCATGATCCTAGCTCACTGCAGCCTCAACTCCTAGGCTCAAGAGGTCCTCCTGCCTCAGCCTCCCAAGTAGCTGGGACTACAGGTATACAACCACTACACGCAACAAATTGTTTTTTAGAGATGGGGGTCTCACTATGTTGCCCACGGTGGTCTCAAACTCCTGGTCTCAAGCGATCCTCCTGCCTTGGCCTCCTAAAGTGCTGGGATTATAGGCATGAACAACCACACCCAGCCTAAGGGAGTGGCTTTATACTCACTGGGGCTCCAGTCCCATTTTCCCTGGCCTGTTATGCAGGCCCCTGGAGTTCTCACTCTCCTACTATTTTTATCTTGTCTAAAGGAAGTCATTACAGCTTCCAATGCTCACTGTCTAACAATAGCAAAAAGGAAAAGAAGTCTTGGTCTCATCTTGCAGTACTTTCCCTAGTCATCGGTCATTCTGTCTTGTTCTCCTTCAAAATCTCTGTAGGCACCGCCTCTCCCTTGCCCCTTCTGCTACTTGTTCTCATGATTTTGAGGTCTCTTCTCCCACTCATCCTGTACACGGCAGCCAGATCAGTTTTCTTTAGATCCGCCTTTCAAAACAGTGCTTAACTGCTTCAAATCTGCAAAGAAGTCTACATTTCTGACATAATCCACTGTTTACTCCATTTAAGGGCTTTCAAGAGCCTCATCAATCTAGTCCAGTTCTTCACCAGGGTCTGGAGATGTTTTACATTTTCATGACTTGAAGGGCAGGGGGGGTGCTACTGGCATCTAATGGGTAGAGACCGGGGATGCTGCTCAACGTCTACAAGGCACAAGGTAGGCCCCCGACAACAGAATGACCCTGCCCCAGATGTCCATAGTGCTAAGGTTGGAAGCTCTGATCTAACCCCTTCCTACCATCCAAGCACCTCGCAAAACTACATGCTTTAATACAGGCAACCTGGCTTCCTCCATGTTGGAGGAGCAAGCGGCCCTCACTGCCTGAGAGTGTGTGCGGGTGCTAGAAAGATCACAAGCTCTGGAACCACAGCCAATGGAGACTGAGTCCTGCCTGTTTATTTGCATGGCGTTTACTTAACCAGGCTTGCCTTGCCTCCCTTTGAGAAACAAGGACAGTATTTACTTCATAAAACGTGTAAGACCTAAGAGAGCTCCTACTTGTTCTTCAGGCTTCCATTTAGGCACTGCTCCCCCGTTCCCCCGTGGTGCTCTGTACTTCCCTATCAGCTGCCAACCCCATTGTCCTGCATGGGGATATACTTGTTTTGCTAACCATTGTATCTTCATAGTCTGTTTGCAGACATCAATAATATAGATGGTCCTCCGTGTACAATGGTCTCACTTAATAATTTTTGATCTGTGTGATGTCCGCACACAGCTGTTCAGTTTCTCACTCTTAGTACAGTATTTAGTGAGCATGAAAAACCCTGAGTTGTATGTACCTGACTGCTCACAACTCGAGGTTCTCAACATTTAAAGTGTTGAACTTTTCAGTATTTTATTGTAAAATAGGCTTTGTGTTAGATTCTTTTGCCCAACCGTAGACTAAGGTACATTTAGGGTAGGCTAAGCTAAGCTATGATATTCGGTAGGTAAGGTGTATTAAATACATTTTTGACTCGTGATATTTTAAACTTATGAGTTTACAAGGATGTAACGGCATTGTAAGTTGAGAGGCATCTGTAGATGAATAAATGAAAAAAAAAAAAGGTCTGAAATAATCTGTATACCCATTTCCCACCCAATGAAATTTTAAACTGTTGTGTTTGGTGGGTTTTTTGTTGTTGCTGTTGTTTTTTTGAGACAGTCTCTCTCTCTTCCACCCAGGCTTGAGTGCAGTGCCGTAATCTCAGGTCACTGTAGCCTCCACCTCCTGGGTTCAAGCAATTCTCCTGCCTCAGCCACCTGAGTAGCTGGGATTACAGGTATGTACCACCACGCCCAGCTCATTTTTGTATTTTTAGTAAAGATGGGGTTTTACCATGTTGGCCAGGCTGATCTTTAACTCCTGACCTTAAGTAATGCTCCCACCTCAGCCTCCTCAAAGTTCTAAATTTATAGATGTGAGCCACCCTGCCTGGCCTTACATACATTTTTGACTCATGATATTTTAAACTTCTGATGGATTTACCGAGATATAACTCCACTGTGTAAGTGATAAAGCATCTCTATATGAATGAATGAATGAATGAACAAAATGTCTGAAATAATATTGTATACCCATTTCCCACCCAATGAAGTTTTAAAATGTTGTTTGATTTTTTTTTAAAGGCAGATTTTTTATAGCTTTATTGAGATATAATTGACATACACTAAACTGTACATATTGAAAGTGTTACAATTTGGTGAGAGATGAAATATGTTCACACCTGTGAAACCCTCACCACCGTCCACGTAATGAACATATCCGTCACATCTGAAAGTTTCCTCGAGTCCTCTTGTAAACCAAGAGGAGTTTTGCAGAATAGAAAGCTCATAGAATCAAACACCTCCGAGGCCAAATCTGCTCCTACCTCTCCGTCTCCTTATCTGTAAAATGAGGAATGTTCACCTTGTAGGATTGTCTCAGGTGCACAAAAAATGGTCTAACTGAACTCGTAGCAGCGTAGCAGGAGATCAACAAAGCGTGGCCATTATTATCTGCCCTGTTCTGTCCAAGATTCCCTTGTGTGGATTCTCTCGCACTTCCCTCCACCTACTGAAATCGATCGCACCCGTCAAGTGCACCTGAGGGGCTGTCCATCTTGACGTGCTCTCTCTGATCTTTCTCTTTTCCTTATTTCTAAGGCCCTTGCAGTCAGGTACACACAGCTCAAGGCTTCTAACGCTTTGGCTTGGTTTCACTGATAATCATCTCTCTCCTCATAAAGAGAGAGATAGTAACTGATGTAAAGGTTAGGTCTGTATCATAAATATATTTTTTTCTATTCCCTTTACAATACCTGCCTCAAGGCTGAGAATGTGTTCAAAGGAGGCTTCCCGATTGACTGGCTTATAAAAGAGTTTTCATCTCAAGAAATTTTATCTTTTAATTTTTTTCTGGTTCATTGAACACATAATAGTGTAACAATATCTGTGATCAAAAAATAAAGAGAAATCACTCTGTATTCCACTCCTATTCCACGTTAGCAGTTAGATTTTCTGCCTTTCCTTTCATTTCATGCCTACATGCACGGAGAATTTGTACAAAGCTGTGATCACAGAGTAGACGGAATTTGGCATTCTGCTTTTTTCACTCATTGCGTTACCATGGGCATTTTTTTCATTTTGTGGCCATCTTCATAATTATCACTGTTTAAGGGACTGCACAATACTCAAGTATGTGGGTGTAGCATAATCTACTGAACTGTTTCCCTTCTGTTGATTGTGGAGGCTCGTTCTGAATTTTCACCATTGCAGACAATGCTATAATTCATTCTGTCAATATGTGCTGAGCACTTAGAATGAAGCAGAAGCAGGGCTTGGCTCTGCAGCAGGCAGCTTCGTACCTAGAGCTTTGCTCTTCTTATTTCCTGCGGGTAGGTCTGCTGGGATGGGGGGTCATGTCAACCTATTTGTAACTTCCTGGGCATTTTGAGTGTAATCCCAAGGTCTCTACTGAAAAACACAATGAGGCCGGGTGTGGTGGTTCATGCCTGTAATCCCAGCACTTTGGGAGGCCAAGGCAGCTGGATTACCTGAGGTCAGGAGTTCGAGACCAGCTGGCCAACATGTTGAAACCGTGTCTTTACCAAAAATACAAAAATTAGCTGGGCGTGGTGAAAGTTGCCTGTAATCCCAGCTGCTTGGGAGGCTGAGGCAGAAGAATCGCTTGAACCCGGGAGGCAAAGATTGCAGTGAGCCTAGATCGCAGCACTGCTCCAGCCTGGGTGATGAGTAAAACTCTGTCTCAAAAAAATAAATAAATAAATAAATAAAATAAAATAAAATAAAGAAAGAAAGAAAGGAAAGAAAAAGAAAAAAGAAAAAAATACAACGAACTGAGGGAAGTCACATTTGTAGGAAGGTGAGGGTGAGGGGGATCTCAAATGCCATATGCTCCTCTGACATCAACAGAAATCGGTGATTCGGGGGCTGAGAGAGTAGACATAGGCTATGCAGTGGGAAGATGAGAGGATGGGGCGGATGCTGAGGAAATGGGGCAGGCAGGAGTTCCCTGGTTATGGGGTATTACTTTTTCAGAAGAGATACCATCTCCCTTCTCTTCCCACTCCCTACATTCTGCCAGCTGGACTCTCCTCCTTTCAGGTTCTTAAGTTCAAACTTTTCCGGACCCAGGACCCTAGCCTGTGGCATCCCCTGCTAGTCAGAAATGCCCTTCCTTTGACCAACTTCTCACTCCTCAACTCTCAGCCAAAATCCCACTCTGTGATTGACAAGCTTTCTGATTTCTCTGTCCTAGCACCTTGCATTTCGGTACCAGAGCACATGGCAAAAATGTGAATCAGTTACTTCTCGTTATAGTTGTATTTTTTTGTTCCCTCTCTCCCCCATTAAGACTCCATGTTTCACGAGGACAGTGACTCTCAAGGTGGCACTGCTGATTCTCTTGCCCTGGCAGTGTCCAGGCCATCACAGACACAAAGCACAGATGTAGTAAGCAACCATATACGTGAATATGGAAGGATGCTTGCAAAAATGCTACATAAGGGAGTCAAAGAAAAAATTACTGAAGGGACAATGATAGCTCATTTTTCACACCACAGCTTAAGAGACTTGAGTTAAAGATAGGAAGAACTACCTGAGGGCTATGGAACTGGGCAAATGGATGTCTTCAAAGTTGGCCTGCAGCCTGTAGACATTTGAGAAACAGAGGGTCAGCTTCTAACATCTAGCTTTAAGCTTTCCTTTCACATCCTGCTGGAACTATGGGGACAACCTTAAATTATATGCAATGCCCTGCATTCAAAATTTAAAAACAAATCTGAAAATTCAGACCATCAGAACCCCCTCTTTTTAAAGACACTTCCCGAGTTTCACCAAATCAGTTCTAGAACTGTCATCTGAAATAACCAGCTCTCCCATCCATTTGTCCTTCAGTTTTCCCACCTTCATCCATGATTTGAAGAAAATTGTTTCCTTTTTGAGAAAGGCTCTTGCTGTCACCCATGCTGGAGTGCAGTGGCATGATCTCAGCTCATTCTAACGTCTGCCTCCCAGGCTCAAGCAATCCACTCACCTCAGCCTCCTGAGTAGCTGAGATTATAGGCATGCACCACCATGCTCAGCTAAGTTTTGTATTTTTTGGGGGGTGTGGGTAGAGACAGGGCATGCCATGTTGGCCAGGCTGGTCTCAAACTCCTGGGCTCAAGTGATATGCCCTCCTTAGCCTTCCAGAGTGCTGAGATTACAGGCATGAGCCACTGTGCCCAGGCTTGTTTCTTTATTATGATACTATCTGGACAACCTAATACTTTTGTATATAACAATTTTGTGTTGGAAAATGAGAATGCCAAAACAATGGCTCCGGCCCAAATCTGAATCCTCTCAGGAGCCGTGAATGGCATGGACCCTGAGAACAAGCGTGGAGCCCAGAGCAATAGCCAGAGTGAGACACACAAATCATCTGAAATCATGGTGACAGCTGGGTTTCCATCTGATTCCGTATGTTGACACACACAGCCATGATCAATAACTTCAGAATCACAGGTTATGAACCATCATGCTCCCAGGTGACTGCAACAGCCAGCAAATGATCTTGCAGCCCCAGCCTCCCTCCTCCCATCCATCCTCTCCACACCACCAGCGACTATTCAAAACTGAAATCAATCATAGCACCACTTTGGTCCTGCATTGGCTCTTGGTCTCACCCAGGTTGGAGTCCACATTTCCTAGATTGGTGTATGTGGTCTTTATGTGCATCTGACACCTGTCTCCTTGCCCAGCCTCACCTCATGCCCCTCCTTCCCTTTTCCCCCAGGTGTCCCTTTGCCAATATCTATAATTAGTTGAGATAACAAGACATCCCTGGACTTGCACCCCAGTAAGCCTTGTTGTATTTCTCCCAGATTCAGAGGCACTTCCATCCCTCAGTATGCATGCACATGGCTTTCCCTTCTCAGAGCAGCCCCCTCCTTGCCCCTTTCTTCCTGTGGGTAATTTTGGCTCACACTTCACTCTTTGGAGAGGTGCTGTCTGTACAGGAAAATCATGGGCTCCAAACTTGAAATGCCTGGCTTGACTCCAGGCTCCACCCTTTACTGCCAGTGCCAGGTGTCTCTGGGTGCATGCATTGACAAGGTTTCTCAGTTTGCTTTCAGTAAGGGGTAGCCAATGACCTGAGCAGTAGTGCTAGAATATGAGCAGGGTGTGTGTTCTTTCTGGGACTGGCTCATAAAACTTCTGATTCATGACCCTTTGGAGCTCTCTCCCCATTTGCTGGCTAGAAGCAAAGGACCTTAAGACCCAAGATAATAGTGGAACCATAAAATGAAAAGAGCCTGGGTCTCTGAATGTTCTTACAGAAGATCATCCACCAAATATCCACCTTAAGCTGTCACGTGAGTGAATGAGAAGTAAACTTCTACGTGTTAAGATGGTCGAATAGGAGCTAGCGTAACTTTAATAGCTTTAAATAATTAGCTTTGCAAGTTACTTAGCCGATTTGTCCCTTGGTGATAATGGTAGAGTTGCTAAGAGGATTAAATGAACTAATACATGTGAAGTATTTGGCACAAAGCTAGTAATACTAAGCCCCCAATATACTTTTGCTATATATGATGATGATGATGATCCCTCCTTTAAGTAAGTGCTACTGCTCTGTGAGAGCAGAGCAAGGGCCAGCCTGGTGCTTTTTCAAAAGCAAACATCTTACCTTTTAACTTCTTGCACATAGTCTGCATTTCGGTCAAAGAGGTGGGTCACAGAGTCTTTGATTGCTTCATGCTTGAAAGTAGAGGCTGTTCCAAAAACAGTCACATTGGGGACAGTAGAACACAGCTGAGCCACAGCTTGGCCCTGGAAGGAAAAGACAATAGATATGTCACACATAGGAGCCACCATATCACAGCCAGTCTTGCTGGGTGTAGAGCAGCATTTCTCCATCGGCACTATTGCCATTTTTTTTTTTTGAGACGGAGTCTCGCTCTGTTGCCCAGGCTGGAGTGCAATGGTGTGATCTTGGCTCACTGCAACCTCTGCCTCCCGGGTTCTAGTGATTCTCTTACCTCAGCCTCCAGAGTAGCTGGGACTACACATGTATGCTGCCACACCCAGCTACTTTTTTATATTTTTAGTAGAGATGGGGTTTCGCTGTGTCGCCCAGGCTGTTCTCGAACTCCTGAGCTCAGGCAATCCACCCACCTCGGCCTCCCGAAGTGCTAGGATTACAGGCGTGAGCCACCGTGACTGGCCAGCATTTTTAAGGTCGGATTAGTCTTCGTTGCAGGAGACTGTACTATGCGTCGTCGGATGTTTAGCACTCCTGACCTCTACCTACTACATGCCAGTAGCATCTTCCCAGTTGTGACAACCACAGATGTGTCCAGACATTACAAAATGTCCCCTGGGTGGAAGGACAAAATCTCCTGTGGTTGAGAATCACTGGCATAGGGGAAAGGCAATGGCAATCAGATGAATGCAAGCACCAAGACTTAACAACTGTTACCTAACCACACTGAGCTGCCCATGGCAGCAATGCCACCTACTCCACAGGGCTCTGGCAGATGTCTTAGTTTGGGTCTCCCAGAAGCCAAACCTGAGATAAGGATTTGAATGTAGGTATTGTGTCTGGACAGTGATCTCAGGAAATAACATGGTATTAAGACAGTATAAAAGATGTGTTATCAAGGCCATATCTACCATGCATAACTGGAGCTCAATTCCCCTAAGGAATCCCGTGAGTGAGTGCAGAATACGCCTCTGAGTTATCCCAACAATGGTTAAGGAAGCTGGAATATTTATCCAGCACAATTCCATCTGGTCCTTGTTGAGGGCTGCTTCTGCAATGGTAATTCTTATGCCTGTCTGGCTTGCTCTGGTCAAGCGTGCTCCCACTTAGCAACCTTCAGCATGTTAAGTGCAGAAAGGATAGGGTGTGACTGACAGCATCTTCTACAGAGAGGTGTTAAATAAGGTATTATGTAACACAGGTCAAGGACCTGGCACAAAATGTGACTTAGATACTCAATACATCCTAATTACCTTTTCCCTTTAGGGGCTTATTATATCCATTGCCGAGATGGCCCGTCATATAAAGAGAAGGTCAACGCAAATTTTAAATATTAAATGGTCCAGGGGAAATCACAAATGCAGTTAGGAGTAGGTTTATTTTTCCGTATCCTTTTTCAATATGGTCAAAATCGAAGTCATTGGACAAAATATTGTGGTCATGTGTATTCAGACATTTTCCAGTAAAACCTAATTTTCTGGTAATGAAGATGCATTCTAAAACCAAGCGTTGTCTCTTTCTGGTATTCCATCTGCCATTTTAAGGAGGGAAAATATTCTACCAGAGTCATCTGCGATGTTAATTTCTGCCTATCATCTTATTTTCATGTCTTCATGCTGGCGGACTACATCAGCTTGGCAGGTCAATTTATGGAAATGTTATCTTATCACCAGTTGCAATTAAAGGCAACATTGAGAGAATCATAGAATGTCAGGGTCGGAAGATCATCCAATTACCCCCTCCCCATAACTGCTCAATGGTTGAAGGAGACATTCAGAAAGGTTAAGCTTACCCACTTTTACAGAGGCAAATCTGGGATTTAAAGTGAGGTCTCCTGGTTTCCAGTTATTTCCATTTTCTATTGTGTTATGCTGTCTATTTATTTTGACATTTTAAGCTAAGCAGGCTTTAAAGTTCCTACCTAAAATAGACGTGTTGCTGGCACACTCCCTTGGAGGTCAGCATTTCAGAAGACTCTGGACAGGCTATCGTTCTCTGTCCTAAGAATAGCTTTGACATTTGTTTAATTCTCCTGCCTCCCACGTTTTATAAAACAAAGAAAGGACTCTGTTTTCTAGTGAGTGTAAATATCAGCAACCAATGCAGCAATTCTCTAAAATTTGCTGGCTTCAGATATGCCATAGTTACAGCTCCATATGGACAGGGCTTGAGCTAACCTTCTTAGTACCGGGATGGGAAATTAGAATTCGTTCCAGTATCCCTATCGTCCTTTCTGCCCTCTGTCCTTAGGCAAATATGACATTTATTCATTCAACTACTTTTCAACTTTCTATTCTGTACCGCTTGCACTGTGCAATGGATGCCAGAGTGTCCAAAATGATTGGCGTGTGTTAATCTCCAGTCCCAAGCTACCCACGAAGTCCTGGACTTGCATCTCTATCGTTCTGGCACTTGTCTCCACCTGGCTGTCCCAAAAGCAACATATCACACTCAACTGATCCAAAACCTAACTTGTGGCCATCTCTGAATGAGTTACTCCCTGAGTCAGTTTCCTAGGGCTGCTATAACAAAGTCCTACAGACCCAGTGGCTTAAAGATCACACAGCTCCAGAGGTTCAAAGTCTAAAATCAAGGTATTGGCAGGGTTGGTCCCTTCTGAGGGCTGTGAGCAAAAGATCTATTCCAGGCCTTTTTCCTCGGCTTGTAGATGTGCCTCTTCTCCCTGCGTCTCTCCACACCATCTTCCCTCTATGACGTTCTGTGTCTGACTTTCCTCTTCTCACAAGGACACCAACCCTATTGGATGAGGGTCCACTCTAATGACCTCAGTTTAACTTGATTGGCTTTGTAAAGATCCTGTGTTCAAATAAAGTGACATTCTGAGGTGCTGGGGGTTAGGGCTTCAACAGATGAATCTGGAGTGGTGGAGGTGGGATGCCATTCAACCCATAACATTCTTCTTACTGTGTTTCCTGCTTCAGTGGATGGACAGCACCATTCCCCGGTGCTGAAGCCAGGAATCTGGACGGCATCCTGGCCTCGTCTTCCTCTCGTACCCCCACGTCCCATTATTCAGCAAGTGTGTTATCTCTTTCTCCTTAACAGCTCTTATGACTGTCTCTTCTTAGTCTGAGTCATCACATTTTTCACCCTGAATGATGACAACACTCCTCCACCTGACCTGGCTGTTTCCTAAAGGCCTTCTGTGATCAGAGGGAGGTTTCTCAAACAAACACTGAGTATGTCACTATTTATTTTGGAATTCCCAATGTCCATCACAGCTTTCAGAATAAAATGCACACTACCTAGTTGGTCATACAAGGCTGGCCCCTGTTATCTCACCCAGTCTGCCTCATTCACTTATTTCCTCCACTTTTCCAATCTCTACTCCTTAACACACATGGAACTTCAGCCACTACTGGTTAGCATTTGCCAAGGGCATGGCATTATGCTGCTCTCAACCCTGGCACTCTCAGAGTGACCTTTTATCTTATTTTTGTTTCTTATTAGAGACAGGGTCTCACTTCATCACCCAGGTTGGAGTGTAGTGGCTCAATGATTGCTCATTGCAGCCTTGAACTCCTGGGCTCAAGTGATTCTCCTACCTCAGACTCCCCAGTAGCTGGGACTACAGGTGCATGCCACCACACCCAAATAGTTTTTAAAAAAACTTTTTGTGTAAAGATGGGATCTCACTCTGTTACCCAGGCTGGACTAGAATTTCTGGCATCAAGTGATCCACCTGTCTTGGCTTCCCAAAGCACTAGGATTACAGGCATGAGCCACTGTGCCCAGCCTCACCTTATTTTACTGAGGAAGAAGCTGAGGTTTACAGAGGCTAGGTGCCTGCTCCAACACCACTAGAGTAACAGCTGAATCTGCTTCTCTCCTGGCTGCCACACTTACCAGATAAGCAATGTATTGGCACCTCTGTTCACTCGTCTAAA
Organism: Aotus nancymaae; assembly: GCF_030222135.1. Classification (NCBI taxonomy): domain Eukaryota; kingdom Metazoa; phylum Chordata; class Mammalia; order Primates; family Aotidae; genus Aotus; species Aotus nancymaae. The sequence goes on along the minus strand of NW_026988443.1, from coordinate 32,334,567 downwards.
ACGTGTGGCTAGTGATACTCTGTACAGAGTCTAGGTTTACTGTGGGATTACATGATAGAATGCATCAAAGTGCCTAGAACAATAAATGCCAATACATACTTGCTATCGCTACTCCTAAGTCTACTTTTCCTATTTTTCTTGGTCTTATTATATTCGCAGTAGCAGCATATCCACTCTCCTGCCATCAGGTCCTGCTTGACTGTGCTAATTTAGCATCAATGCCAGTTTCCCCACATGCTTTCCTCCTTCTCATTATGCCCTCCTTCCTCTTTCTTCTTCCAATTGGAGCCATTCCTGCTCAGACGTCTCCATCCCCAGGAACCCTTTCCAGCATCCCAGTTCGAGTCGGTTGCCCTCTTTTGTGCCCCTGTTGACTTGTGGTTCCTTCCTCCTGAAGCGTGGCCACTGCGGCCTCTGTGGCTTCTGCCTGCCCCATCTGTGAGCTCTGTGAGGGCAGGGACTGTGTCTCCACCAGCTCTCTGCTCCTGTGCCCAGTGCAGAGCCTGGCACATAGTAAATGTCTGTAAAATTTGTTGGACGGATGCATGAGAAACTGGAGGAGTTGAGCGTATGGGGCAGTCCTTCCCAATCATTTTGCAGACTTCATGTCCTTTAGTATTGTACAGTTGGAATAAAGTATAGATTTAATTAACCTATGCAGGTTCTGACCCAAGCAGAACTTCACTATTTCTATTTTAAAGAAAAACATGCACATAGTAAAAAAAAAAAAAGAGAGAGATAATATAGGTAATCCAGATTACTTATCTATTTGTATTATTATATAACATATAATATGTGAGTACTATATGTAATAGATAAATTTATAATTATTTATAATTAGAATAATGTACAATTAATATATATAGCCATGATGTGTATATGTATAATTAATCTTATATATACATACATAATTAATACATACTACATATTTAATAAGTAACAGAAATAGAATTATTAATAATTAAAATTAGTATGCTGTATAAGTCTTATGTATAATATATAATAATTTATACCATAATATAAATATTAATGGATGGAAAACAAATTCATCACATATCTATTTGTGGCCTTTCCATTCTCCATCACCTGTCTTAGGCAATGAGAGATCCTTATAACATCTTCAATAAATTTTAAAGTAAATAATGCTCAGTATTCTGTATTTAAGCAGAAAAGTGTCTTCCCTCACATTTATAGAAAATCAGTATTGGTGAGTGCAGGATCGGAAGCTCATTTATCCTCGTTTCTCCTACGTGCCTAGCAAATAGCATGGACTCAATAAACATTTGTGGAAGACAGAATGAACTTTCAATAAAAAGGACTTTGCAATTTACCTCCAGACCCAGAACGTAAAATGAACAAGACAATCCATTCTCCCAGTCACTGCAGTAAATGACGATTTGCATGCACTTATTTTTAATGGACTTTCCTTCCTTCTTTTGACCGTAAGAATTCTGCACCATATCTGCCCTTCTCTTCCCTATGGCTAACAATATAGCATTAATAGCAGCTGCAGCTGCTTTTGTCCCACCATGGGGCAGATACTGTACTAAAGTGCTTCATTAGATCCTTAAACCACCTTTCATGTAATATTTTTGTTTTCTTTTCATACCTAAACATGGAGATTCAGAGAGAAAAAGAAAGTTGGCCAAGGTTACCTGGCTTATAAATGATAAAGATGGGAGTCAAACCCAGGTATCCCTGACTCTAAGGCTACTCTGCTACTAATCTTATCTGTGCAGCTAAGCACTCGAGTTGCCATCTTAGAGAGAACCACGGGTCTCTGCCATCAATTACTTTTTGGATGGCTTTGTCTCAGGTTCATATGGGCAAAGAGATTTTCAAGCAGATGTTAATCAACTCAATCCTTATTGCAGAACTGCTAGAGTCTCCTTAAGTAGAGCAGAAGCAGCAGGAAATCCAGGGACTGTGGTAACAAGGGAGCTGATTTGGGTCCCTGAAATATGACCCTGACTGACAGACTGGCAGTTTAAAGCAAAGCTAAGCACAGTAGGTGAATGATTAGAGAAGTGAATCCATCTCTTTAAAGGCTTACTACGCTGCCTGGTACATATTAAGTACTGAATAAGTAGCAGTTTTTAGCTGTAACACTTTTGGAATTGGGATGGAGCGCAGTTCAAATTCTGTTCACCCACTAAGTGGGAATTTAGGATAGATAATCCTACCAGTGCACTGAGATTCAGGATTTAGCATCAGAAACTCTAGTAAGTAGGGACAGAGAATAGATGGCTTAGGAAAATCTCTATAATGTAAATACTGTCTACTCCTCCAGCCTTGTTTCTCCACATATTCCAGAACTCTACCATGACCATAGGGAAAAACACTCAGTTCTTCCTCTTTCCTCCCAGTTTATTCCTTATATCCTTTGAATCTCAGCCTCTCTGTGTTACTTCACTGAGTCATTCATTCCATCACTACAGTGCTATTTAATGAGTGTCTCCACTGGATCAAACATTATCAGAGGTGCCAGAAATATAAACAGGTTATTCTTATATATGGTCCCTGTCTTGGAACTTGCATTGTAATGAAGATGACAGATACTAATGAAATAATTAAACCATTAAAAGTGCAATTATACACCTAAACCATGAGAATAGCACCAATTCCACGGAACCACCAGCAAAAGACCACGTTGGTGCACTGTGTTTTCGCACATATGCAGACAATGAGGGCCATGCATTGCAGAGTGTGCTGTGTCGGGGGAGATAGATAAGGAAAAGGAAAGGACTCACCTGTGGTCAAGTTTCTCAAATGGGTTGTGTGACTAGGGGCAAGCTCACTTTTCTGGGCCTTGGTTTCACATTTTTAAAGTGGGAACTTGGACTTAATGATTCTATGGTCTCTTCAGTTCTAAGATTTCCCGATCACATTGACTAGTTATATAGCTGGGCCAAAAACAGTCTATTTGGAGAAACCTCCCAAAAAGTATGAAACTTGAGTCACTATCCCAAGTTTGATGAAAATGGAACTTTCTATTACTAACTTGACCATTTTCAAGATCATCTTAGAAACAGAATTTTGTGCATCTCTTCTAAAAGTCACTGTTAAACAGCTCATGAAAACCACAGACCATTAATGTGGTCAGAGAATGGAAGTGAATTAGCAGAATGAGCTTATGAATGTTTGGAGAGAAGGGCTGGAGGAGACGGTGAGGTATGATTTTCTTCATCCAAAAAGTTGTCATTATTTTTGCATCTTCATTGACACATAGAGGTACTTAGATGAGCAAAAATAACTGAAAATTATCACAACATCAAGTACATTGGATGCATGAGCAATACTTACTTTTTTCTTATGACAATACAAACTCCCACACTGAGATTTAGACACAGGGTCAGAAATGCTTTTTTGCAGATCACGCTGTCCTTTGTCTGCTCAATAATTGAGTGACTCAGTTGTTCTAAGAGGAAATTCAAATCCCACTGTGTGGGCTGATACATGTGACCTGCCACCAAAGGCAGCAAAGACTATTCTATGTTCTCACCTACAATGCTTCAAGCATCAGTCAGTTTTTCTTTTTCTTTGTTTGTCACTGCAAAGCTGTTGACCTACACGTGGCATGCGCTGTGACACACAGGTGCTGAGAATTTCAATAGCGAGAAGTTATAGGGGTGCACAGCTCAGATAAGAGAGGGAAGAAAAATTGAAAAGAGTGGGACAGGCATTCTTTAATTGCTCAAAATATAAGCATGGATAATGTTTTTTAATCCCCAAAAGAAGTAGACGGATTCTTTGGGAAGACTTGGTGGTCGGTGTCTTAGTTTTTTCTCTTTTATTTATTGTGTGGATCTGTGCTGCTTAGTGTGTGGTGCCAGAGCCACCGGCCTCGACATCACCTGGGGACTTGCTGTAATGCAGATTCCCAGGCTCCAACCCAGACCTATGGAATCAGAAACTCCCAGGGTGGGGCCCTGCAGCCTGAGTTTAAACAGGCCATCTAGGGGATTCTGATGCAGCTCAAGCTGAGAACCACTGATGTCAATCATCCTTATTGGCACATTCCCTGTAATTTAGATGAGACGGGACCTATGATGCTCAGAATATCTGATAATCAGATATATATATATTTTTTATTTAAAACCTGGATGGGGCCTGACTATTCGTATATAATTACACATTCCCTAGAGAATTATACTGTGCTGATAGCGCTGAGATCCACTGCTCTAGAAAGTCATCCTTCCTCTAATTTGCTCAGTTATGGCATTGTAACAATCCACTTCCTCTTTTCCTAGTTAAGGCTGACCCACAGTCCATGGATTTACTGTGTGGGATCCTGCAGATCAGGGCGTGACCAACATAGTCTTCTGTGAATAGCAGAAGCAGGAAGAGAAAATAAGCCCGCATCCCCATTAGCAGGGTCTGAGGCTCTTGATGGTCAGCCATGGTGCACGGGGTTTTCCTAGCCTATCACAGCTTTGCTGCAGCAACTGACTGCAAAGATGACAATTTAAACCTTTTCCTCTACTTGGACTGCTCTGAGCTCATTGCTGAGGTACTGGATTAAGAAGCAAGTGAGACAAAATGGTGAAGCATATAGGTTGATTCATTAAACTCCAGCTGCACAGAGCTTACTGTGTGCCAGGCACGGCTCAACATACTCTATAAATAATAGCTCATTCGACCCTTATCACAATCTTTATGAGGTAGGTACTAGTTCATCTTCACAGAGAAGTTAGGTAACAGCCTAAAGTCACACAGCAATAGCAGGGGGAAGATCTGAATCCAAGTAGTCTGGCTCCGGCTTCCGCAATCTTAACCTCTGCCCTACGCTACAGGACAGTTGTGGGTTTGTAGGCTAAAAGGAGAGAAGGAAAGGGAACCAACCACCTCTTCATGGTAAGTTACTCTTTGTCAAGCACGGTTTTGGGCACTTTACACACATCTCATTCCATCCACCCAACATCATATTGCCATCAGGAAGGAAGGCTCAGAAAGAGCAAGGGAACTTACTTGGGGTCATCTTGCCAGAATCATTGGAAACCGAGGCTCAGAAAGTCTAAGCACTAGCAACTGGAAGTGGTGAGGTTTCAATGCAAGCCTCCTTATCGCTCAGCCCAAGTTCTTTGTGCTTTGTTTCTGATCTCCAAGGCAATGAAACAGAAAATGCAATGATGCAGAAGCTGCATACCGAGGTAAAGCTCCTGGCTCTCACACCGGAGTCAGTTCTGGACTCTCACTACCTGGGTGATCTTGGGCAAGTGGGGCCTTGGCTGAGCCTCAGATTCCTCCTCTTTAGATCAAGGATGATAATGGCTACTCCACAAGGCCAGGTGTGGGTCAATGTAGGTAACACATGTGATGTGTTCACCCAGGGATGGCCCAGAGCAGGTGCTAATAAGCTGGTTTCATCCCCTTTGTCCTCCAAGACCACTTCTGGGAGGCCTTCCCAGAGTCTCCCTAGAAGAGTTAATCTCTTTCTGTTTTGCCCCAGACTCACTCACATCACGACCCAACCATCCTTTACTCTGTACCCTAAGTCTCCTCTCCGGTTTGCTTCTCTTCTCTTGTTTTTTGCCCTCCCCTTCCTCCCTTCCTTCTCCTCTCTTCTCTTCTCTGTCTCTCTCTTCTTTAAAAAATTCTTTTGTATCTCCCATTAGGCTGTAAGCTCCCTGTATTAATTAGTCTGTTCTCATGCTGCTAATAAAGACATACCTGAGACTGGGTAATTTGTAATGGAAAGAGGTTTAATGGAAATAGGTTTAATGGACTGCCAGGCACAGCGGATGTGTTCGGGTGCTCGATACATTTTAGGGCCTCGCGCTCTTCTCTCCCTCTCTCTCTCTCTCTCTCTCTCTCTTTAACTCAGGTTTTCACTCTGTTGCCAGCCTAATGTGCAGTGGCATGATCAAAGCTCACAGCAACCTCAAACTCCTGGGCTCCAGCAGTCCTCCCACCTCAGCCTCTCAAATAGCTATGACTACAGGCACTTGCCACCGTGTCTGGGAAATTTAAAATATGTATATATATATTTTGTAGAGACATGGTCTCACTCTGTTGTCCAGGCTGGTCTTGAGCTCCTGGCCTCAAGCAATCCTTTCACTTCGGCTTCCCAAAGCACTGGGATTACAGGCATGAGCCACCATGCCTGGCCAGCTCTGCTCTTCCTACTCTAAAGACTGTACCATTCTGTGTTATGATCTTCAGTCTACTAATTCCAGGTTAAATAGCTTTTGTTTTTCCAGGCCCCCTGGTATTTCTGATTGTCAGTGGCAGGGCAGGGTTGGAAAGGTTTAATCTGTAACTATAGCCGACCCTGCTCTTCCCTACCACAGTTTTGTGTGAATTAGAAAGACAGGCTAGTATCTCTTTCCAGGCAGAGTTGTGAGCCCTAGCAACTAGAGTGTAGAGATCTCTTGCTTGCCTCATGGTTTGGTGTTTTTGTGCAGTGTACAGCCTGCAACTGCGCATGGTAACTCTGCTAATCAACCCTTGTAGAGACCATAGCAAGGCTTATGTCTGTCATTACCAATATTCTCCAAGTGAGGGACCCCATGCCTGGCCACAGGACAACCCATAGCCCACAGACTGACACATTGCTTCAGAGTTGGACTCCAGCAACCATGGAGCAGTCCAGTCCACCAGATGGCAAAGTCCCCTTCACAGGGCTCTAAATCGAGGAATGTAGGAGTGTTAGAGTCACTTCCAGGCTGGCTGCCTTTCATGTAGTGCATTTGGATAAATTTCCTGGATGATTGTATTTGCATAGTAGGATGCCGGATTCTCATTTCCAGCCAAATTATGATTTGTACCCATAGTTTGAAGTTGTGGTTTTGATAAATGCATCTCTTTCAACCAAAAAACAACAATAACAACAACAAAAACCCAAACGACTCAAACTACTATTGTGTAGGGTGACCATATAATTTATTATCTAAATTGGGACTCTCTTTGAGAATGAAAAGGGACGCTATTATTAATTCTCCTTAATCAACAGGCACAAACTGTGTCTTAGGCAAACTGGGTCATATAGTCATCCTAAGATTAAGTCAAGGAAAATATTAGGGTGGCCAAGAGAGAAGGACAAAGGGCCAGCATCAGTGGGACTTGGATTCTGATCTTGGATCTGCTGCTGAGTTCTTAGGGAACCTGAGCTTGTTATTCTGAATTGACAGCCTTAGCTATAAAGTTGGGATGATATTACCTACCTCACCAGGTTATCATGATGAGCGTGCAATAGACAGATGTACACAGAGCCTTGCACAGAATCAAACATAAAGTGGGGGCTTAGGAAATGTAAGTTCATGTCCCCTACTCCTGTCTTTACCCATCTCCTACAATGCCTGCACCCTAAACACAGGGATTTGTAAACAAGCATGCAACAGTGCCTGCCAGAGAGTAAATGCGCTTACTTGGGATGCTCGTTTTCACAGCTCAGCAGTGTGCCTTCCTGCCTGGCTCGGGCATCCGTGTTTGCCGTGTTTGCCGAAGGCACCTCATTAACAAGGCCTCTCAACAGGCAGGAGCCTGACCTTGGTTTCAGCACCTTCTGATGTGATCAACAATTCCATTTCAGAGCACCTGCCCTGAACATGAATGACTCAAACACTGAAATCATTGCTCCGTTCCTGCCAGTCCTCAGAGATCAGACATCGGGACTCTTTCTGTGACTTCAAATCCTGTGGCTGAGGTTCTGATCCGGGCGGGACAGGACCTATCACAGCTGGAAGGTGACATCGGAGGCTTCTGGATCAGAGTACATTTTAACTGCCAGTCCTGTAGGGAACTGACATGCAGTGGCCAGATCCCCCAGATAGAAATTCCTACTGGGATGTTTAGTTCTATTCAGTTCACCTTTGCTACCTTCCCATTCTCCCACCTGCTTTCTTTGTAGGACAAGACCCTTTTCAAAGCTCTTTGTCCTGCTGTTACCTATCAATGGCAAACTTTCAAAGTTAACTGGCTTTCTTTGTGAATGTAGCAAAAGTATCTCACTCTTAATATTGTTTATCAAGCCGTCTCCCTTGCTCAAAGAGTGGCATCACCAGGACCAATGCTGTCTTCAGTCACCTCTTATCTAGAGCCCCTGGTATGCAGCCAGGCACATAGAATTTGTTCATAAATATGTGGAGATGAATGAATTAATGGATGAATGAATGATGATCTCTTTACATTTTCACCTCTTTGACATCTTAGTAATGCAACACCCTGTTTCTTTCATGGTATCCTCTCTGTCTCACAAACTTTGAATGCTTGTTTCTTATTCAGTGGACATTTATGTGCCATGTACCTAAGTGCCACGGACTGTGCACCTACTTTTTGCCACACGCTATGTTGGGTAGGTTCTAGAAACACTAGGTGGCATATTCTAGAGGCAGATCACCTGCGGAAGTACCCCCGATCACATTTACCAGACAGCTGGCATTGAGCAAATCACATAAGCATTCAGAACTTTTGTTTTTGCCTTCGTGCATAGTAATGGTGCCCCCTAAAGGTGGGGATAAGGAGTGAAGGACATGAACTTAACCACTTTTATGGCTGCATAGTATTCCATGTTGTCTATGTGCCACATTTTCTTTATCCAGTCTATCATTGATGGGCATTTGAGTTGGTTCCAAGTCTTTGCTATTGTGAACAGTGCTGCAATAAACATACGTACGCATGTGTCCTTATAATAGAATGATTTATAATCCTTTGGATATATACCCAGTAATGGGATTGCTGGGTCAAATGGAATTTCTATTTCTAGGTCCTTGAGGAATCGCCACACTGTCTTCCACAATGGTTGAACTAATTTACACTCCCACCAACAGTGTAAAAGCATTCCTATTTCTCCACAAAACCATCATTCTCAGCAAACTGACACTAGAACAGAAAACCAAACACTGCATGTTCTCACTCATAAGTGGGTGTTGAACAATAGAATACATGGACAATAGAATACAAGGAGGGAACATCAAACACCAGGGCCTGTCGGGGGGTGGGGGTCTAGGGGAGGGATAGCTGGGGGTCGGGGGGCTAGGGAAGGGATATCATTAGGAGAAATACCTGGGCTGGGCACGGTGGCTCACACCTGTAATCGCAGCACTTTGAGAGGCTAAGGTGAGTGGATCACGAGGTCAGGAGATCAAGACCATCCTGGCCAACATGGTGAAATCCCGTCTCTACTAAAAATACAAAAATTACCTGGGCATTGTTGTGCATGCCTATAATCCCAGCTACTCGGGAGGCTGAGGTAGGAGAATCGTTTGAACCAGGGAGTCAGAGGTTGCAGTGAGCCGAGATTGTGCCACTGCACTCTAGCCTGGTGACAGAGGGAGACTCTGTCTCAAAAAAAAAAGGAGAAATACCTGATGTAGATGATAAGGTGATGGATGCAGCAAACTGCCATGGCACGTGTGTGCCTATGTAACAAACCTGCACGTTCTGTACATTTACCCCAGAACTTAAAGTATAATAAAAAAAATTTAAAAAAAGGAAATACAGAACATTGTTGTGGAAACTAACAAACAAACAAAAAAGGAGTGAAGGAGATGACTCTAGTAAGGACTTAACGCCCTGCCTGGTACCAGCTAATATTAATGGTAAGCACTTCAGCTCCTTACCTGTCTCTCCAACAAGATCATGGACCAGGCATGGTCCCACATGGGGGTCCAAGATGGAGGCAACATGAGGAGCATTGAATACACAGCTCTGGAGACTCTTAGGACCCAAAATGTCCTTGGAGTCATCCACTCCAACCTCCTACCTGGTGCAGGAGGAGCTTCCTGACTCAGCTTCCTCCTGTAATATTTCCAGGATGAAAACTAATGAGGTGGAAATGGAGCACTAATTGCCTCTCTAGTCAGCCCATTCTATTTTGAGGCACCCCTAATTGTTCGAAGGTCTTATTTATAATGTTATCCATAGCCTTCATGTACATTTTGCTCTTAGGAGGCAGGGCACACAAAACTGTAGACTTGTATGTCTCATATCCCTTCTTATTACCCTGTTGATATTTCCACATGGCTCCTGCATCGCAGATCTTCTGTTTTCCACTCTGAGCATGTTTAATCTCTTCAACTCTTCTCTTGGGCAAATGCCACTACATCCAAAAGACAGTGGCCTGCCAAGTGATAACCCTCTTAAATGTGGCACAGCAGAACCATCTCCTTCCACTTGGACATCAGCAGTTCTTGATATTTCTTTGTTCACAGCCTACTTTTGTATAACACAATTCTGAGTAGCACACTTGAGTGATAAAAAATTCAAATAATGGGGCTGGGCACGGTGGCTCGTGCCTGTAATCCCAGCACTTTGGGAGGCCAAGGCAGGCAGATCACCTGAGGTCGGGAGTTCAAGACCAGCCTGACCAACATGGAGAAACCCCATCTCTACTAAAAATACAAAATTGGCTGGGCGTGGTGGTGCATGCCTGTAATGTCAGCTACTCGGGAGGCTGAGGCAGGAATATCACTTGAACCTGGGAGGCAGAGGTTGCAGTGAGCTGAGATTGTGCCATTGCACTCCAGCCTGGTCAACAAAAGCGAACCTTTGTCTCAAAAAAAAAAAAATTCAAATAACACTTAAAATGTAGGCGAGATTACATTGCCATTCACAACCACAGCATAACATCTGCCAGTCTCTACGATGACACTTACTGTCATTGACACTTAGTTTTCCCCTTGACTTTAGAACTTCTTAGTGGTCTGACCTGGCTCTTTTCATGCATGTGAACAAGACGAATTTCTTACATAGTCCAGGAAAAGGGTGATCTTCCTTAGTCAACAACCTCAATTTAGCTTTTTCCTTTTACACACAGCAAGTGGTATCGCACGTTACCCCGCTTCTTTGAGCTCTATAACGTCCACGCTCTGATGGACAGGCAGGACGTGCATACTCAGTTGTACCAAAAATGAAATGTACACATGGGTTAAAATATAGTGGTCCACTCTGCCAAAGTTTGGAGGTGCACAGCTAGCACAGGATGAGGGCCACCACAGGTTTACACATCAGAAGCACAGGGAGACGGAGGGAGAGGTGACTGCTTTGCTTTCTGTCTTGCTTCCTCCTCCCGTGCACCCGCTGCTTTTGTTCACTATTGAGTGGTTGCAGGTCACAATCAACAAAAGAAGTAAAGGCACATCAGTCACAGTTTAAGAGTCTGTTGCTGTTGCTGCTGTTTTCCTGCTATCTCATTCCTAAAAAGCTCTTGGCATGACTGAAAGCCATTACTTCTCCAAGAGCAGCAAAAGTTCTGAACACATACTAATCAGTTCTCTTGACACACTTAAACATCAGAGAATGAAATGTCGCATTTTGCAGAAGGACCTACTCTGACCTCTACTAAGCTCTTTTTAAAAAGTATTATTATGAAAGCAACGTGTATGCTGTTGTAAAGAATGAAATTTGGAAAATACCGAAAACTACAAAAATGTCAACTATAAGGCCATAACTCAGAGATAAACATTCTAAATAATTTGGCTTATTCTGTTATAGTAGTTTTCTAATATATATTATCAATATTTTCTTATATACAGAATTGGAATCACACTGAATACACCACTATGTACCCTGATTATCTTTTTCTTTCTAAGCTTACATTGTGAGCATTATTGTAGGTCATGACAAATTTTGAATGTCACCACCATTTTGAATGGCTGTGGAATATTCTATAAGATATGCTATAATTCCTTTTAACCAACTATCTTAGAGGAAATTATGGTGTTATACTATTATAAACTGTATTGCAGTGAACATTTTTGTATAAAGATCTTTGTAAGTTTCAGAACACAGAGTCTAAGTCCATCTTATCTATGGCTGTATATTTTGTGTGTAGGATGTTGTCGGAGGAACTGCTGATGCTTAGTGTTTGCATAGAGACTGGCTGGCTTGTTTTACTAACTCTGGTTATCTCTTTAGAAGATATTGCCAGTACTGAGGGTTGCATCCTGTATTTTATTAGCATATGGCGGCCCTACCAGTATGAAATCGTGAGGTCAAAGGGGCCAGCAAAATTCTAAAGAAAAGATTTGGGGCAGCAAAGCAAGAATTTTTGTCATTGTGGTTCACGGAGGGATCAAGTGGAACCTGCTGGGGGCTGTCTCTGCTTCGGCGTTGGGAAATTAAACACAGTTACTGGTTTAATGACTTACAAGTTGTTTTAAGTCATAAAATTGTGTCTACATGTAGCTCACATTTTGATGATAATGTACTCATTTATTCTACATACTAATGTATCCTCCTCCTGTGTAACTAAGAACCTCATTATCATTAGGTATAGGATAGGTAAAGCTCATCCATTTAATTTGATCCAACACTTGCCAAACACCCACTCCATTCCAGAGCCTGTGCTATGTGGTGGAAGCACAGAGATGCTGAGGCCCACGCTGATTTCAAGAAGACCCCTCTAGCACAGGAAGACCCGGGATAACTGTACATATTAGTGTCTGGCATGTAGAGGCAGTTAATATGTAGCAGGTGGATGGATGGATGGATGGATGGACGGACGGATGGAGGGATAAATCGTTGGATGGATGGAAGCATAGATAGTTGAATCTAGTGAGGGTAATATTAGAAAGACTATGTAGAGGGCATAGAGGCAGGAGAGCGCGAGGGGCTTGCAAGAGGAAGTGACATTTAAATGATGACTAGAAACTTGCCAGGCAGAGGAACAAGGGGAGCTAGCATGACTCTCAGGTTGTTGGAAGGTTGGACAGTATAGAATTACATGGAGAGGATGAGCGGACAGGCCTGGCTGGAGAGAAAATGACTGGGGAAGGCGATTATGAGGAGAGGTGTTTGTGTTCATCTTGAATGATCATGAAAGACTTGTTCAGAGGGTTTGAATTTCCTCAAAAGTGGACCCTAGGGTAAAAATGTGGGTGCAGGTAGTTTAGTTCGGATGGATCTCAGGAAGTAAGATGAAGGGGTCAGGACAGTGGTGAGGCAGGGAAGGGAGGAAAGCCTAAGTGGCTTACCCCATGAACAACAAAGCTCGTTCTAGTGGGGCCCCTCTGAGAGGTGATAAAGAATGTACCTCCTAACTCTCCCATGGAGAGGGAGCAAGCTCAGGAATGTATCCCCCCACTCTTATCCCACATCTGCTGAGGGATGCTCCTGCGGCATTCACTCAGGGCTCCTGCAACCTGCCTGAGCACGGGCCGAACTGCAAACCAGGAAACAAACTCAGGCAGAGCTGCAGGCATCTGCCTGTGTGAACGGGGACTGTCAGCGCCCACCTCAGGGACGGGTATATGGCTGTATCTGCTACACAGCCCAATGGCCAGCAGGCTAGATCTCAGCAAGCGAGCTCTGTGACTAGGCAGAAAATCCTCTTCTAACGGCTTAATCTCGATGGCAAGTCCTGCCTGAGATGTTTGCAATTTCCCAAAGCCTAGCAGAGTGCTTTCTTCCTGCTTTTCACGTAACTGCCTCCTTGTCTCTGCTTAAATGTGATGCATCCTCACCACCCTGCCAGGCCCGTGAGCTTCACCCTTGCCCTCCCACTGCCCAGCTGGCTTCTCAGAGGCCAACATGACCCTATATACCATTGAAAAAGACAGCCTGTAGCAAGGTCACTTTGATGCACCCAAAATAGTTGAGTGGGCAGAAGCAATGAGCAGATGTCTCCTTCCTCAGTGAAGACGTCTTTGATGATTTAATGTGCAGTAGGTCTCTGCCTAATATTCTCTATTCCTATATACGCATTCTCTATGATAGCATCTTGATCCTTTCATACACACACACACACATTTATCACATGTGTACATATGTGTATATGTTTGTGTATATATATATATAGCCATCCCTGGTATCCTCGTGCGATTGGTTCCAGAAGCCCTCTGCAGATACCAAAATCTACAGATGTTCAAGTCTCTGATACAAACTGGTAGCCCAGGTACGGTGACTCACTGTAATCCCAGCACTTTGGGAGACTGAGGCAGCTGGATCACCTGAGGTCAGGAGTTTGAGACCAGCCTAACAAACATGGTGAAATCTCGTTTCTACTAAAAATACAAAAAGTAGCCAGGTGTGGTGGTGAACGTCTGTAGTCCCAGCTACTTGAGAGGCCAAGGTGGGAGAATCGCTTGAACCTGAGAGGTGGAGGATTCAGGGAGCCGAGGTCGTGCCACTGCACTCCAGCCTGGACAACAGAGCAAGACTCAGTCTCAGAAAAAATAAAAAGTAAATAAGCCGGTGTAATATTTCTATATTACCTATGCACATCTTCCTGTATACTTTAAATCATCTCTAAATTACTTATCATACTTAGTACAATGTCAATGTTATGTATATAAGCAGTTATACTCTATTGTTTAGGGAATAATGACAAGGAAAAAGTCTGTACATGTTTAGTACAGATGCAACTATCTATTTTCTAAAAACATTTTTGACTTGTGGTTGGCTGAAGCCATGGATACAAAACCCATGATATAACGGCTGGCAATATCTTATTTACACACACATAATATCTGTATAGTGTGTGTGTGTGTGTGTGTGTGTGTGTGTATGTGTTTGTTTGCTGTATGGCTATGTGCCTCTATTCCTTATAGATGGTCCTTGAGGACAGTGAATATGTTGTTTGCCATTGCATTCCAGATACCTAGCACGCCACCTGGCACACAGTACATGCTCAATAAAGATCTGTGGGGTGGCCCAATAAGGTCCACCACCTGTCTCCTGCTCTCTCTGGCAGAGGAAGGCAGAGGCAGGTTGGTCTTCCTTCTGGTCCTCCCCGACAAGCCCAGGCCTCTGGGTTTAAATGTCTCCGCATTCTGCAGGGTCGTGTGGCTGGGGAGGTACCCTGAGTGAGCACAGTTGTATGCAAATATGACATCAGTTTATATCAGGGAGCAGTTTATGTCAGGAACAGGGAGTAGACTGGCCTCTGTTTGGCCCTGTGAAAGGGGGTCCATGTCTGGCACTGAACACACAGGCTTTTTCTCATCATGGGGATGGGCTCTAGAGAACAAGGCTCCTTTTAGCTGCGTCTCTTGAGGCTTAAAATATTTGCCGTTCTTAACGCATTCTTGACTGGATGTGTCTCCTAATCAACTCAAATCCGGGCTTTCCACCTCACTGGTGTAATTAATTCCCTGGAAGGTTTAGAACTTTCTGTAGGAGAACTCAGGGGTTCCTGGGAAGTACGCTTTGCCAGATAAAATTTGTATTTGCTAAATCCAGCACTGTCTCCCAGGGTCAACCTTCTGTTGGGGCTCTGGAGATCTGCGAGGAATGGGCCCACCTCTTTAAGCTGGGGTGTCTTGATGCATCCTCACCACCTGTCAGCCCCAGGAGCTTCACCCCTGCCCTCCCACTGCCCAGCTGACTTCTCAGAGGCCAACATGACCCTATATACCATTGAAAAAGACAGCTTGTAGCAAGGTCACTTTGATACTCCCAAAATAGTTGAGTGGGCAGAAGCAATGAGCAGATGGGTAAATCCATACCTGCTGTCTCCTTCCGCATTTCCTGACCTATCTTTGTGGCTTGAAACACAGGCTTTGAGAAGGACCAATTTGAGTGTGAATTCTATCTCCATCTTTGCCAATCATGTGACTTAGGGCAACTGGCTTTATTTCAGTAAGTTCTGAGTTTTTAAATCTCAAAATGAGTTGATGAGAATACTCAATATCTCACAGAGTTGTGAGCAGAAATAAAATAATAAAATAATGAATACAAAGCACTGAGCAGCATGCTTTTCAAATATGAAACATGGAAAAAATACATTTCCTTGCTTAATTTTACATATATATTATGCATATAAATTTACATGGTAAAATTTGAAAAATTGCTAGTTGGTATTATCTTGGAATTCATTCATCCATCAATTTATCCATTCAAGGAGTTATGAATAAAGCTCTATTATTGGCCAGGCATGGTAGCTTATGCCTGTAATCCCAGCATTTAGGGAGGCTAAGGCGGGCAGATCACCTGAGGTTGGGAGTTCGAGACCAGCCTGACCAACATGGAGAAACCCTGTCTCTACTAAAAATACAAAATTAGCCAGGCATGGTGGTGCATGCCTGTAACTGTAGCTACTTGGGAGACTGAGGCAGGAGAGTCACTTGAACCCAGGAGGTGGAGGCTGTGGTAAGCTGAGATCACACCATTGCACTCCAGCCTGGGCCACGTGAGTGAAACTCCATCTCAGAAACAAAACAGGCCGGGCATGGTAGCTCACGCATGAAACCCCAGCACTTTGGGAGGCTGAGGCAGGTTAATCATGAGGTCAAAAGATAGAGACCATCCTGGCCAACATGGTGAAACCCCGTCTCAACTAAAAATACAAAATTTAGCTGGGCATGGTGGCGCATGCCTGAAGTCCTAGCTACTTTAAAGCTGAGGCAGGAAAATCACTTGAACCCAGAAGGTGGTGGGTGCAGTGAGCCGAGATCGCACCACTGCGCTCCAGCCTGGCAATGGAATGAGACACCATCTCAAAAATAACAACAACAACAAATAACAAAAACAACAAAAAAACTCAATTGGTTGGAACTGGGAGTAGGGAGAGTAGAGGTGTTTTGGAAAACTGACATTACAGGAAAAACCAAGGCCCTCATAATTTATCCCGGCTGCTTGACTTACTTATCACCACCTGCCCCTGGCTTTGGCCACATCCAATACTTGCAGCTCTCTTAAAAGTATCATGTCCTCCTGGGCTTTTGTGCCATGTTTCTTGGCTATCCAGAAAACTCCTATTTAACTTTAAGAACTCTGCTAACCATTTATTCCCCCACTCCGCACACGAATTAGTCATTTTTTCCCACCAATTACTTTCGTTGGTTCTGCCATTGCAGACTCCACATTCCAAGCACATGTTAGTTGCTTGTTGGTGTCCTCCAGAGAACTGAGAGCCCTCTCAATGCAGGCACTGTGTCTTACCCATTTCGTCTCTGCAGGGGCTTGTATAGGGCAAGACACAGAGTAGGTACCCATCTATAGATCTATGGGAGTGGGTTTCACCCGACTCTCAGGTTCATTCTGGGAGCCCTCTCGTGAAAGCACTTTGTCTTACTCATTTCGTCTCTGCAGGGACTTGTACAGGGCCAGAGTAGGCACCCATCTATAAATCTATTGGAGTGAGTTTCAAACGACTCTAAGGTTCATTCAGATCCAGAAAGAGTTTTTAGACTTTCTCCTTGGAAAAGAGCAACCATACTAGTTGTGAAAGCCCTGGGCAGCTTCTCCTGATGGATACAGGCTTAGGTGCTGCTAAGACTTTCAGAAAAAGTGAAGCCCAGGCTTTTCCTTGCACCAGTTGAGACTCGTATTTTGCCACCATATTCCAAACCCGTGAAGAGCTCAGGATGATCATCTCCAGAGGAAATAGTTTCCGGGCTCTTTCAATCATGCAGGTAGTCCCCACCTTTCTCCCTTTGTCAGAACAATGAAGCCCACTCTAAAACGCAGTTTCTGGCTGGGTGCGGTGGCTCACATCTGTGATCCCAGCACTTTGGGAGGCCGAGGCGGGCAGATCATGAGGTCAAGAGTTCGAGACCAGCTTGGCCAACATAGTGAAACGCTGTCTCTACTAAAAATGCAAAAATTAGCTGGGCATGGTAGTGTGCTCTGTAGTCCCAGCTACTCAGCAGGCTGAAGCAGGAGAATCGCTTGAACCCGGGAGGCAGAAGTTGCAGTGAGCTGAGATTGCACCACTGCACTCCAGCCTGGCGACAGAGTAAGACTCCGTCTCAAAACAAAACAAAACAAAACAAAACAAAACAAAACAAAACACCCCACAAGGCAGTTTCCAGGAGACAGGGTGACATCTTGATGGCACTGTCAGCTCTTTGACATACAGGACATTCCTGTACCGTGGACAAAAAGTCTGAAATCTGTGAGAGAAGAGGAGGTAGTAGTTTATGCCTCCAGTGTCCCACGACTACCATTAGTAGGGTGACGATCTGTCCTGTGTAATGGGTCAACAAGGAGGAAATACACATGGGCATTCCTGCCCAATGAGAGTTGTACATGTGAATTTATGAATACTCATAAAAAAATGTGTAATTGGCCAGGTGTGGTGGCTCATGCCTGTAATCCTAGCACTTTGGGAGGCCAAGACAGGAAGATTGCATGAACCCAGGAGTTCAAGACCAGCCTGAACCAAATAGTAACATCCCATCTCTACAAAATTTTTTTTTTAAATTAGCCAGCCATGGTGGCATGAGCCTGTAGTCTCAGCTACTTGGGAGGCTGAGTTGGGACTACTGCTTGAGCCCAGAAAGTTGCGGCTGCAGTGAGCCGTGATTGCACTAACTGCACTCCAGCCTGGGCAGCACAGCAAGACTCTGCCTCAAACAAATAAAAAATGACATGTTGTTGGTTCATACAAGGCTATTTGATTTAATAAGCTAACTTTTAAATCCATGTAGCTTTCTTAACGTTTGAAGCTAAAGTTACCGTAACCCTTAAGATGAATAGGACTGAAAAAAAATATACAACAAGCATGCTTATGTAATTTGAATATTTGCTTTCTGAAATCCATGCTGGATTGTCTAATGATTTCCAATACTGCAGTTAAAAATAGCTAAGTATGCATGACATTCTAGACCCTATGGATTAAATGAGTTTTTACAAATGAGGAAGCTGAGACTCCGAGAAGTGAAGGAATGTGCCCCAGCTCTCACAATCATCAAATAGCAGGGCCAGGAATCAAACCCATATCTGCCAAATCCAGAGCCCTAACCACTGCGTTCTCCTAACATGGGAGTAAACATATTCATTACTAAGTTGCTGTGTATTTTACAAATACAACTGGTCTGTAGTAATTTCTCCTGACATGCAAAACCAAATGAATGTTCCTAGGTTGAGGAACACAGATCTGAATGCCAGACAGATTTTATGAACACAAAATAAAAAGAAATCAAAGATGAACAGCATCTAGATACTCCTTATGGGTTGTTTCTCTTGTTGTCTTACACCATGGAATGCTCCTGATACTCTAACTACTGGCTTTATGCTACAGCGAGAGGTCAGCCCTTCCACCAGCTGTGCCAGCATGCAGAGATGTTTAAAAGGGGAAGACATCATAGGTTTGGTTTTGAAAGATTTTGAAATTACCATTCAAGTGTGCCCTTTAACGAGTACTTCCCTACCTGCCTCCCCACCTAATATGCTGGACTGCCCATCTGCTTTTATGAGCAAACACTTAAACGTGTATAAGATAATGATTCTTTACCTATTATCTCTGACGTAGGGCACGATATTGGCATAACACAGGCACATTCATGGCAGGCTCTCTTGGAGCAGGAGCCGTGCTAATGATTCCATAGATTATCTCATTAAACTTCACAGCAACCTCAGCATGGTAAATGTTTTGACAATTTTACACATGAGGAAACTGAGTCTTAGAGAGATGAAGCAGCTTGATTAAGATGACCCAGCAAGGGGCAGAAGCTAAGATGGAAATATAGGTCAGTCTCACCCGAAAGACCCTTTTAAAATTATTATTATACTTTAACTTCTGGGGTACATGTGCAGAATATGCAGGTTTGTTATAGTTGTACACGTACCATGGTGGTTCACTGCATCCATCACCCCGTCATCTACATGAGGTATTTCTCCTAATGCTATCCCTCCCCTAGCCCCTCACCCGCCGAGACTCTTAACTCTATGGCATCATAGACATAAATGAACATATACTAATTCAGGGATTGGCATGCATCACAATACATTTTTAATATCAATATTTAATGTGCTTTACATGTTCTAAAGCACCTCCATACAATGAGGGTGATATTTAACGCTTATTGAACTGCCGAGCATCAGGTTCTGTTCTAAGTGCTCTGCGTCAGTGGTTCTCAAACTTGAGCATGCATCAGAGTCTCCTGAAGGGTCCATGACAACGTAGATTGCCGACCCCACCCCAAGGCTGTGGACCAGCCAATCACTCACTGTCGTTTCTTTCTGTGTTCTCCTTCTCACTTGTCATATTCTGGTCTGTTTGTCAAATGCCCAGGTCTCACGTTGTTGCCCATTCTTATAACACTCTATCCTTTCCCCCTTCATTCCTTTGCCTCCCATTCCCTCCTCCTCCTTCAGACACCAGTCCTCCATTTAGTCCCTGAGCACGGTCATCTTGGGTCCTCTAGACCAGGTGCTTACATCCCCGTGTTCTGCGGCAACTTTTACTCCTCCCTCTAGTACCAATCACCACTGCCATCGATGACTAATATGCCTGTTTGTAAGTCTATATCATATCCACAGCACTGCAGGCTTCAGGAGGATGGAATGAGAACTGAGTTTGCTCACTCTGGAATACCCAGGGACCAACACAGTTTCCTCAGGGCTGTATTTGACAGATGCTGAAAGAAAAAGATGGGGGTAGGGGAAGAGAAAGAGAATAAAGGGGAGGAAGGGAGGAAGGAGAGAGAGAAGGAAAAGAAGGAAGAAGGAAAGAAATAAAAGAAGAAGAAAGGAAGGAAGAAGAGAAGGAAAGAGAAAAGAGGAAGGGAGACAGAAAAGAGCGAAAAAAGGGGAGAGAGAGATGGAAATAGAAAGAAAGACAAAGGGACAGAGAGAGGTGGTAAGGGAAAGGAAGAGGGAAAGGGAAGGAGACAAGAAGTATAAATAAGTTTACTGGGGTGGAGTGGGGAGAGGTACGTAGCTTGCGTGAGGGACAGGGAGCGCTCAGAGTTCATCTCCCTCTCCTGTCATGGAGTCAGAATCCCACGCATATTGAGAGCAGTGGGTAAGTGCATGGAAAAGGGAAACTGCCGAATTTGCCATGAGGTGAGCTGCAGGATGAACACAATCAGAGTGACCAGTGTCTAGCCTGGGGGATGGGGAACAGGACTGACAGTCTGGTGGGTGTCGGTGGGAACAGAGACCACGCACCTCAAAGGCAATGAGGCTGCTTCCTGCTACACACATCCCTTTCCCAGCGGAACTGATTTTTCTTCTTAATAAAGGCAATAATAATCTGAAAAGCAACTGTGGCCTTTCAGATATGTCACCGGGAAAGTGGATGGGTCCCCAGAGTCATATAAACCCAGCGAAGAGTAGTCCCTGTGTTTGGAGTTCTCAGCATATATCCAACGGGCCAGAACTATAGAGCTAAATTTTCCTTCAAGTCTAATTGTTTCATGTGTGGCCAAGGAAAGCGATGATTGGAAAGGGCTTGAGAACATTTCAGCAGTTCATGAGCAGGGAGCAGCAGCTGTCGGGGAAGACAGAC
Source organism: Aotus nancymaae (assembly GCF_030222135.1). NCBI lineage: Eukaryota > Metazoa > Chordata > Mammalia > Primates > Aotidae > Aotus > Aotus nancymaae. The sequence continues at coordinate 32,313,452 of NW_026988443.1, read as the reverse complement.
CAAGGGAGCTGAGATCGGCTTTCTCTGCCCCTCGCTCTAGATTTCAACCGTCAACCAGTTAGTTGATCTGTTTACTTTTGGCTGTAAATGCCACAGTATCGTTGAGTAATATCATCTAATCAGACAGTGATAATAATGATATTAATAGGAATAATAGCAGCTAACATTTGAATTTTCTTTTTTTTTTTCTTTTTGAGATGGAGTCTTGCTCTGTCACCAGGCTGGAGTGCAGTGGCATGATCTCAGCTCACTGCAACCTCTGCCTCCTGGGTTCAAGCAATTCTCCTGCCTTAGTCTCCTGAGTAGCTGGGACTACAGGCATGTACCGCCATGCCCAGCTAATTTTTGTATTTTTAGTAGAGACGGGATTTCACCATGTTGGCTAGGATGGTCTTGATCTCCTGACCTCAGGTGATATGTCTGCCTCAGCCTCCCAAACTGTTGGGATTACATGTGTGAGCCACCATGCCCAGCCATGAGCAGCATTTTTGAAGAGCCTAGTATATAGTACTTGATTGACAAAACTGAGTGTATGTCTTCATTCCCTTCTAACTATGAGATCCCATGCATGTGCCTGCTAGCTGTGGCCTTGAAGGAAATGGATTCAACATAGCTGGACCACAGGATGATGGATGGAGTGATGCTGGGACAGCCACAGGGGCAATGAAAAGGGGAAAGGGAACCTCATTTAATGAATATTACATATCAGAGGCAGCCACAAAATCTAGGAAGAATATTCAGACTGTTGGATAGCATGAGAAAGAACCCCAAAGACTGCTTAATGGATTTAAATTCACAAGATCGCTGGGAATGATTGTTCCTCCCCCTGGGATTAACTCAGTTGACAGGACTCTGCTTAGCTCAGCAAATAACTCTTCGAGAATATAGGGAAAAAAAAGATGACTCGTGACAGCTTTTTGATTCGCAAGTATTTACTGCATTTACTATGTGGTAGAGACCAGACACAAAAAGAATAAGAACCAGTTGCTTTGAATGGAGAGGCTTATAGGTTTGGAGAAATAAAATAAAAGAAAAAAAAGAAAAGCAAAACAACACTTTTTTTTTTTTTTTTTTGAGATGGAGTTTTGCTCTTATTACCCAGGCTGGAGTGTAATGGCGCGATCTCAGCTCACTGCAACCTCCGCCTCCTGGGTTCAAGCAATTCTCCTGCCTCAGCCTCCCGAGTAGCTGGGACTACAGGCGCGTGCCACCATGCCCAGCTAATTTTTGTATTTTTAGTAGAGACGGCGTTTCACCTTGTTGACCAGGCTGGTCTCGATCTCTTGACCTCATGATCTACCCGCCTCGGCCTCCCAAAGTGCTGGGATTATAGGCGTGAGCCACTGTGTCTGGCCTCAAACCAACACTTAATAGTAATAACAATAATAATGATAGCTGACACTTACTTTAATGCCTGGCCCTATGTTTAGTATCTCTCAAGCATCAGCTCATTTAACATACACAGAGACCCTCTGATGAATAAATGCATTGTTATTATGCCCATTACATGAATGAGGAAACTGAGAAGTATTTTGCCCAAGGCAGTAAGTTGTGGACATGGACAGACTCCAGAGCCCAGGCCATTAATCTTAGGAAAACGGACGGATGAGGAGAATGCAGTCTGGGAGGCAGAAGAGTGTAATACATGGTATATGAAGTCAAGGGAATCCTAGCGGCTGGGATAGGTCATGCCTGGAATCTCAGTGGTTCAAGATAACAGAATTTTCTTGTTTTTTCCTTTGCTCACATAAACTTCAAATGCAGGGACTGGATAGAGATGAGGGATAGAAGAGAGTGAACTTATTCAGGGTCTCAGGCTGATGAAGGCTCTGTAATCTTTTTTTTTTTTTTTCTTGAGACGGAATCTCGCTCTGTGTCACCCAGGCTGGAGTGCAGTGGCGTGATCTTGGCTCACAGCAACTTCCACCTCCCATGTTCAAATGATTCTCCTGCCTCAGCCTCCTGAGTAGCTGAGATTACAGGTGCGAGCCACCACGCCTGTCTTATTTTTGTATTTTTAGTAGAGAAGGGGTTTCACCATGTTGGTCTTGAACTCCTGACCTCATGATCCACCCTTCTTGGCCTCCTGAAGTGCTGGGATTACAGGCATAAGCCACTGCGTCCGGCCAAGGCTCTGTAATCTTTAACATGGGCTTCCCAGCTTGACTTCAACACCTACCAGAAAACTGGAGAGAAAGAAAGAGAGATCATGGAGGATCTCACAGGCCGGGGCAGGCCTGGAAGTGATTGGCCCAAATTCAGATGCATGGTCCCTGCTAGGTGCTGGGGCAGGGGGCATGGAGGATGGTTTAAAAATGCAGTCTCTGGCTGGGCAGCTGCTTACCAGCAGCAGTGCTGTCCACAGAAGCAGATTACAAAGCTTCTATAGAAAAGGGAAGGGCCACACACATTATAGAGGCTGGAAGTCCTTCAGTATTACTGAAGTAAGGAGAAATAGAGGGAAAGTGGCTAGAGAGAGAGAGAGAGAGAAAGGAAGGCAAGTGCTTGGATAATGAGAGCCATGTCCAGACGCTAAGGGGACGAACTTGTCCCCAGAACAATGGGAACCACCGTGGATTAGCAACAGGAAGAGACAAGAGCAGATTGGGGTGTGTGGAGAACCATTCTGGCTACAAGTAAGGAGTGAAAAGAATAAGGAGAGGAAACGTGAGCAGGAGGCCTGTTGAACAGCTGCAGCATTCACCTGGTGAGGGATACTGGTGCCAGAAGTAAAACAGCAGTGGATGGAAGAGAGAAGTGATATAAGAGACACCCTACTGGCTGGGCACAGTGTCTCACATCTGTAATCCCAGCACTTTGGGAGGCCAAGGTGGGCGGATCACTTGAGGTCAAGAGTTTGAGACCAGCCTGGCCAACACAGAGAAACTTCATCTCTACTAAAAATACAAAATTAGCTGGGTGTGGTGATAGGTGCCTGAACCTGGGAGGTGGAGGTTGCAGTGAGCCAAAATTGCGCCACTGCACTCCAGCCTAGGCAATACAGTGAGACCCTGTCTCAAAAAAAAAAAAAAAAGAAAAAGAAAAAGAAAAGAAAAACACCCTGCTGTCTGGAATTCCTTATATGAAGGCCTACCTCCATTTCACTTCTCAGCCCAGCCCACCTCTACTTCTAACAAAGCCTCCCTCACCTCTCATGAATGCCCATTGTCACTTCCACTTTGCATGAAGACCCTCTACCTCCGCCCTTGTTCACTTTATCTGCTTATCATCCACAGATTGGAGTTAAATGCCACTTCCTTGGGGAAGCCTTCCCCGATTCCACTCCTCACCTCTCCTAGTGCTGCTCAGGTCTCTGTTGTGAATACTCACATCACCTTGTATCTCCCTTGTGTAGCACTTGGCAAAGTTATCCACGTGACTATTTGATTTATACGCCCTTCAATGTATAGGGCTTCTCACTGAAAGAAGAGAATCTGTCTTATTCTCTATTGAATTCCTAGTGCCTGATTCAAAGTCTTGAACAGAGTAGGCCCTTACTGCATATGTGTTGAATGAGTGAATAAGTAAATGAATGAAATCGCAGGATTTGGAAACTTGTAGCATGCTGAAGAAGAACGAACCATGATTCTTGGGTTGCTGGCTTGAGTAACTGGGTAGATGTTGGTGCCTTTTAGAGTCAATGACGGTTTTCTTTTCAACAAAATATACTCCTGTGGGGATGCTGTAGTTGGTTTTGTCTTTCCTGCTAAAATTGTATGACTATTCCCCATGTCCAAATCCTTAACACACTGAAGATCCTTACTCACCCCATGCTCTTGTGGTTTAATGTTAAGGTGGTGTTGGTTTGGGGAGGACCATGAGTGCTCAGGCACATAGATGGTGTGGAAAGGCCTCTAATGCCCCCTTTATATCTTCTACCCCTCCCTTCTGTGGTTTATCTTTTGAATGACACTAGAAAATGCTTCATCCATAATGAATACAATTTAATCATTGAGTGGTTACCATTTAACTCCGTCTGAAAGTTAAGCTCTGCTTTCCTTTCCAAGGTCTATGGCCCAGTCCAGGCTGTTGTGATCAGAGAAACTTCTCTCAACCTGCTTAGTGTTTTCCCCAAATGTCTTAGCTGGATGTCTGTGGAGAAAACATCATTTGAGCCTAGCAGAGATTCAGGGATGATTTTTCCAGCCCTTCCTGTGATTTGCAGTTGGGGCCAGAGTAGAGGAAGATTCAGCTGTCTTCAGGTTGTCTCCAAACTGTCCTTATGGAAGGGAAAGCTAGGACCACATCATGGCAGAGGCAGAGAATATGCCTAGAGGTGAAAGAATTTGAAAACTCATTTGCCTTCATGAAATCCTTTGGCTGAAATAGTCTGTCTCTCTGTGTTTTTCTCCAGCTCTTTATCTTGGAATGACTTTAGTTTTACAGAGAAGTTGAAAAGACAATACAGAGATTTCCAAGATACCGTTTGCCCATATTTCCTTAATGCAACACCTCACATTGCTATGGTAAACATCAAAACTAAGGAAACAACACTGGTATCAAACGGTTAACTAAACTGCAGACTTTATTCTGATTCCATGTTTTTCCATTAACGGCCCTTTTCAGTCCAGAAAACCACGTGTTGCGTGTATCTGTCATAGTTCCTCTGTCGCCTCCCATCTGTGATGGTTTCTCAGTCTTCCTATGGTTTTCATTACTGTGGCAGGTTTGAGGAGTACTGCTCAGGTATTTTATAGAATTTCCCTCAATTTGGGCTTGTACTATGTTTTAATCATGATCAAGTTGGGGTTATGGGTTTGGGGGAAGAATATTAGAAAGGTAAAATGTCAGTCTCATCATCTGAGGGAGTACAACACATACATGGAAGCAGCACCTTTTTTGCATCTAGTATGTGGCCGGGAGTAGTTCAGTAAGCAGTTATTCAGCCACTGTTATGTGCCCAGTAGTATGAATATAAAGAAATCTCTCCCTCCCTTCTGCTCTCTCTCCTCTGCCTTATCCCCTCTCTCTTTACCATTTATAGACTAGACGTCAGGTATTCTGCTAAGCCCTTTGTTTCGCACTTAATCCTTATGTGAGGCAAATGTTACCATTTCTGTTTTATAGAAACTAAGCTCTTTGCCTAAAGTTTTTCCCTCCACCCCACCACCTACTAAATGACAGAGCTGAAGGCTGGATTCAGGTGTGCCTGTCTTTTTCCTATCAAGCAACCCAGCCTTCAGTAAATGGTAACTCTGCCCATGAAATGTTGCTGAGAGGATGAACCATGTATTATTCTGTTCTCACACTATTAATAAAGAAATACGCAAGACTGGGTAACTTATCAAGAATAAGAGGTTTTGCCGGGTGTGGTGGCTCACACCTGTAATCCCAGCACTTTGGGAGGCTGAGCAGACGGATCACCTGAGGTCAGGAGTCTGAGACCAGCCTGGCCAACATGGTGAAACCCCGTCTCTACTAAAAATACAAAAACCAGCTGGGCGTGGTGGCACGCACCTATAATCCCAGCTAATCGGGAGGTTGAGGCATGAGAATCACTTGAAACCAGGAGGTGGAGGCTGCAGTGAGCTGAGATTGCACCACAGCACTCTGGCCTGAGAGACAGAGCGAGACTCCGTCTCAACAACAACAATGATAAAGAATAAGAAGTTTTATGGACTCCCAGTTCCACATGGCTGGGGAGGCCTCACAATCATGGTGGAAGGCAAAGGAAGAGCAAAGTCACGTCTTACATGACCGCAGGGAAGAGAGCTTGTGCAGAAAAACTCCCCTTTATAAAACCATCAGATCTTGAGAGACTGATTCAGTATCATAAGAACAGCATGGGAAGGACCAGGCCCCTTGAGTCAATTACCTCCCACTGGATCCCTCCCACAACATGTGGGAATTCTGGGACCCATAATTCAAGATGAGATTTGGGTGGAGACACAGTCAAACCATATCAAACCATAAACAAATGAAAGGCTGTAAAGATTCTCCTGTAGCTTTTATTAAGGGGCTAAGGTTACCCAGACAAGAGTATGGCTTGCCACGGGAGTGGACATCTGAATTTGTTGAGAAGACCATTTTGGAAAGAAAAAAAACAGCATGTGAAAAGGCACAGAGGTTCAGAAGTTCAAATTTTTCTTTACTTTGATGCTATTAGATTACGTTAGGAGCGCATCATAAGATAAGAGTGTTCTGAGAAGAGTGAGAAGGTCATGGTGGCCAGAGAGGAGAGTGCTGATCTTGCCTTTTCTTACCAGAGACAGTTTCTGAAAAGGCACGAATAGAGGTGCATCTGATCTCCCTCCAGGGGCTGGCTGGGGGTGGTGGAGCAGTGATAGCATCAAATGGGGTCAGGAAGCCAGGGCACATGCCGCCACTTAGGTTCACTTCATCTTCTCTCTCTTTTTTTTTTTTTTTGAGACAGATTCTTGCTCTTTTGCCAGGCTGGAGTGCAGTGGCACGATCTCGGCTCACTGTAACCTCCATCTCCCTGATTCAAGCGATTCTCCTGCCTCAGCCTCCTGAGTAGCTGGGACTACAGGCATGCACCACCACACCAGGCTAATTTTTTGTATTTTAGCAGAGACAGTGTTTCACCATGGCCAGGATGGTCTTGATATCCTGACCTCATGATCATCCCACCTCAGCCTCCCAAAGTGCTGGGATTACAGGTGTGAGCCACCACACCCAGCCCACTTCATCTTCTCTAACCATCAGCTTCTGTAAATGGGAATGATCCTTGATCACTTCCTATAGTAATCTCTGCTCAGATGATATGATAATAAAGGTAAGAGAACTCTGAAAACTACAAAGCATCGCATGTCAGACACAAACCCAAATAACCTCACAGGAACAGTAATGCCGCTCTCCAGAGACTGAGCACACCTGGATCACAAGGCTCAGAGTCGTAGCAGCTTCATGGACAGGGCTCATTAAATGGGATTGGCAACAAAACTCTTGAGGTCCCAACATGAGCCTCATTCTGTTACTTATTTTGTTACTTTTCCTTTAAAGGCTTGTGAGCCAATTTTCAACCAGGTTCTAAAGATCTTACTAACAGCATTACCATTTGGGGCCATCTGGTCATGCTATTGTCAGAGGAAAACAGTGTCCTCAGAGATATGACAGAGCATGGAGGCAGCGGACAATTCCAACAGTGTATCCTGCTCTGGACTGAAGTATTTTTCCATGCTATATTCAAGTTTCCTTAAAACCATAGCTCAGTTTGGTACTCCTCACATGCTGTCTGCAAATTTCCCATCCCAGCCTTTGATGAAACTCAGACAGAAGTCTTGGTGCCATGAGGGCTACACACTTTATATAACCCTATTTAGGAAATTTTATCCCAGCTATGACTAGGTTTAATCCTCGTCATCATCTCATTGACATCAAGTTAGGAAATGTGTACCTGAGCCAGTCTTTTGGATCTTGAAAACATCTATGCTGAGTACTGGGTGGAGGGTGAACAAATATTTGTTAAATGAAGGACGGAATGATCTGGGCTGGCTCTCCCAGCATTTTAGGCTGTTGAATGGAAAGAGAAGAGGTTTTGGAATCAGCCAAATTGGGGTAAGAATCCTAGCTCTGCAATTTGCTACTTTTATGTTCCTCAGGCCTCTGCAGGCTCACCATAATGAAAAGGGAGGGAGAAAGGCAGCCCGGGGAAAGCAGCAGTTACCTGTTTCCCTTTGCTGTGTAACAAATGAACACACACTTAGTGGCTCAAAACACAGATTTATTACACTAAAGTTCTAGAGGTCTGAAGTGCAAAATGGATTTCACTGGGCCAAAATCAAGGTCTTAGCAGGGTTGTGGTCCTTCTGGAAGCTGCAGAGGGGAATCCATTTCCTGCCTCTTCCAGCATCTAGAGGCCACCTGCTTCCTTGGCTCACAGCCTCTTCCTCCATCACAGCCAGCAGTGTAATTTCTCTAAATCTCTCTCTGGTTCTTCTGCTTCCCACTCCCACCTTTAAGAACACTTGTGACTACATTGGATCATCCTGAATAATACAGGATAATCTCCCTATCTCAAGGTCCGTACTTTAGTCATACCTGTAAATTTTGCCATGTAAGGTAACATATAGGTGCCAGGGACTCACTGGACGTTCCTCTGCAGGGGAGTGTGATGGTGTGAGCTCTCGGCAGGACTCCTTGGTTTTTGTAAGACAGTGTCCAAACCATCCCAGCTCAGTGGAGTGTTCACATATGTGGCTCTGCACTTGGCCAAAACTGTCTTCTCTAATGGTAACCTTGAACTGCTGTACCACTACCTATCAAATCTTGGTTGAGAGACACATTATTCAAAGAGACCAGCCCTCCTGAGAGATAGGTCCAACTGCGCTTTTCAACTCTGTCTGGAAATTAAACCAGACCACATCCTTCTGGCCCCCAGAATATATGCTCTCACTAAATTTTGCTTTACTTTGATGCACTTAGATTACATTAGGAGAGCACCAGAAGAAAAAAACATCATGGAAAGAGTTGCATTTGCTGTAACAGCTTTGTTGAGGATGTGTATTGCATTTCTGCATATATTTCTTATGAGAAACCGCAGAGAAAAAGTCCTTTGGTCCCCAAAACCAGCGTTAGTTATGGTTACACCTAGTAACTGCTTTATTTCAATCAAATGAACACTAGTTCACATGGATGACCATTTTTCCCTATTTTCACTCACTAATAGAAAGCTAAGAGGCGAAACTGTTGTTCATCTTCAGCAAAGCTTTAGGACAGCATAGCCTGTGCTATGAACATTGACTTATTTTCCAACCCTCATTGTCCACTTTACCCAGTTCCTTCACCTGTTTTATACTTTAGCTAGTATTGTCGGTAGCATCTGTAAGCCCAGAATAAAGCATGGTAAAAACTTTTTTTTATTTCCCAAGATTATATTCTGTTTTGTAAGACACATGCCCCGATACATTCTTCTTTGCTCTAAGAACAACAAAAAATAAATAAAAACATAAAAGGATATCTCATAGGTGCCGATGCGTAAACATGAATTCTCAGCAGAACTGAGTCCAGCACTGTTGTAAAGACTGAGGCTTATGCTTATAATATGAAAACAAGTCTCTAGTGCTTTGTATGCTGAGCGTACTAAGATCATAAATGCCAGCATTCTAAATGGCTTGCTTATTGTTAGCAGATTCACTGGAATTGAAAGCCATTTCTTTTGTAAGGGATGCTTAGCTTTTATTATGTCTTTATTCATGGTCAAAAGACATCAGCAAATTTGCTAAAGTGATTGAAGATATTCTTCTTGAGGCATTCTTAAAGTTTCCTATCTTTGCCCTCATGGTTTTGGATGTGAACTTGTTTTCTTACATAGAAACAACGGAAATGTGCTCTACACTGTGTAGGGTTTTGATAGTCACAGAAAGACAAGTTTTTAAAAAAATCAATGCTATGCTAGCAAAACCTTCAGTGAAATATCTCTGAGATACATCTAATCATAAGAGTTTATTTCTGAGTTTATCAAACCACAGAATCAGTGACTCTGAGAACCTCTCAAACCCTATAAGATAGGGTATTAATCTGTATATCCACAGATCCTAGAAGATGCTTGCTGTGTGTTTAATATTTTTGGAACTAGTGGGTAGTACCTTCCACTCTCAGAAACACCAATATGCCACCCAAACCCCAGTAGACCAATGACAGACATACGGTGCTTGCCATGTAGTGGGCATGCAATATACACTGAATGGCTGGCACTGAGACACAGACAAATCATGGGATAAATTTCTGCCATCCCTGAAATCCAGAGCTGAAATTCTGATTTCCATCATTTCCCCTCTTGGCAGAGACACACCTGACAGATGACATTGACAAGTGCAACCACTTTCATGAATGTACTTAGGTTTATGTATTATTTCCAGTGTGCTAGTATAATCTCGGCCCACCTTTCTCCCACTCAAGAAAATGTAGCAGAATACAAATGAGTAAGAATGTCATTAATACGGGAACCATCAAGTCCACTGCAATTTATTGAAAAAACTAAATCACTGGCAAAATGACCATTTTTGTCATTTCAAATAATAGCAGGAGTAGATGACTTGTGAGACATCTTACAATGATTGACACCACTTTTCATCGTGATACCAAGACTGTTGAGAATGCTTCTCAACAGGAACCATCTCTGAGAGCCACTGTGTCCTCACAGGCCATTTTGTCGACCCTCCAAAACTCCAGAGAAACCATCTCTCAGGCTTATCCTATCCTGGACGCAATCATCTATAGGGGCTCTGCTGTCCACATGAACTCTACCAGAACCATAGAGATTATTCCTACTAAAGGACATAGCTCACATAAGATCTGAGGAGCATGTCACTCCACTTCCACCATCATAAACTTCAGGAAGAGAAGTTAAAACAGCTGACTTACCACGCCACCACCAGCTGAGTGCACAAGCACAGACATCCCTTCCCGGAGGTTGGCAACTTCAAATAGCATCACGTAGGCCGTGACGAAGTTCATGGGGAATGCGGCAGCCTCGGAGAAGCTCATGTCATCTGGGATCTTGTAGACAAACTCCACTGGTGTGCAGACCACCTCTGCCCAGGCATTGTAATTGACAAATGCCATGACACGGTCCCCAATCTGGGCATGGGAAAATACAGAGTTAGTGGAAGCTACCTCATGACAGAGGCTCAAGGAGAGAATAGAATTACTGGGAGCTGGCCAAGTGGTGTGGCTCTGGTCTGTAATCCCAGCACTTTGGGAGGTCAAGGAAGGTGGATCACTTGAAGTCAGGAGTTGGAGATGAGCCTGGCCAACATGGTAAAATCCTGTCTCTACTAAAAATATAAAAATTCACTGGGCATGGTGGTGCATGCCTGTAGTCCCAGCTACTCAGGAAGCTGAGGCAGGAGAACTGCTTGAACCCAGAAGGCAGAGATTGCAGTGAGCTCAGATTGCACATTGCACTCCAGCCTGGGCAACAAAGCAAGACTCCCTCTCCCTGCTTCCCCAGCAAAAAAAGCATTATTGGGAGCTATCCATGGTACAAACACATTGTTTCTCCTAACTCATACACTTGTGAACTTGTGACCTCTGTCCAAATTTTTGAGTATCACAATCATTTTTTCATACTTTGATGAAACAAATAACTTTTAAAATACATTTGCAGTGAAAAAAGCTAATACGTTTCACAAGTCATACAACTGATTAAATATACCATTGATCGCTCTATATTTCTTGTCCACCAATCTTCAGCCACTACCCTCTCCTCTCCAGACCCATTGCTTGAAACCCTGGACATTATTTAGGTGGTAGCAAAAGTCCTGGGAAGTGTCAGTGCATCTAAGCAAGGTAGTAAAACGATGCAGAGCCCTCCTTCATTCTTTTGAAACCACCTTTCACCTGGCAAACTTGTGACCTTCCTTTAGGGCTTCTCAAAAATCTAGTCTCCATAGCCAAGCAAGAGGAGCTTACAGCATGGCTGGAGGATGGATTTCTCCCCATGAGAGGTTTTTCTATATGTATATTGGATCACTAGAAAATGTATGATTTACTGAACAATCACAATGTACTAGACTATAATCTTCATTTTGTCAGTTATTTAATACACATGAATGCTTAACAGGATATAATTTTTATTATAATATGAAGAAACTGAGACTAAGAATGAGTGGGTATCTTACCTAATGACATACAGAGTAAAGCCTGTCTAATTACAAATATTCTTCCATGATGTCACAATAAGCGCCCACCATGTTTACATATGAAGTCCCTTCTTGATCTTAGGTTCTAGGCATTGGAAATATAATTGTAAATGAGGTACAGCTCATGCTTTAAGATTACTCATATTCCCTGATTTTTTCATATGGCTAGTGCTATGAGTGGTAGGGCTTAGAGGCAAATCTACTTGGAAGGGATAATATTTCAGTAGAGAATGCAGTCATAAGGCAAAAGCATGGAACTATGATGGTGATGTTTCAGATATCGGTCCAAAGATAACAGAGTTGATTTTTTGGGTGTGGGAATGGTGGGTGGAGTCAAGGGATGTCAGAGTAGCCTGGAGGTGAGCTCCCAAAGCCTTGGGGATTTTCCAGGTTGGCCAGTTCTGTGTATTTTGGAATAGAGCTGCTTCAGCCTCAGTGTGTGTCTGGAACGGGATCCAGAGGACTTGATGGTCCATTTGGCTACAGGATGATACAGTATAAAGACAACAGCCTGATCTTGGCACGATTCAGATGTGGGTGATGAGGAGTTCAGGTGAATGAGACAGTTGGGGACAGCATCGACAATGTTCTAAGTGAGCCTGGCCACCTCTGTTCCAGGTGACAGGGCAGCTCTGTCAGGGGAGTTTGGGTACCTAATTCAGAAAAGACACCTGAATCACAGAATCAAATTGCTCTGCCCCAGTGTGTCTTCTGGGGCTCTCCTAACAGCAACAGGAACAAGGTAAAGCCGAATGTGCTCGCTCTAAGAGGCAAGTAATTAATCAATGTGATGATCCGACAGCTGGGCAAGGAGGACATTCTCACTGCCTCCTCGCATCTCCTTTCCTTATCCTTGGGAAGCGTGACATAAACCTAAGCATGTTTTCCCCTCTCTGAATCCTCCCAGGGCTACTGGAGAGGGAGAAGTCCTTGCCTAGCCTTACCCATATGTTATCTGTGGCTCAGCCCCCACCTGCCTTTTTCTCTACCCTCCCCAAGCCCCTGAATGACCCTAGACTTCTTGGATACCGGAAGGGGGTGGTTCTCCACACTTGTGGTGACAGCAGTCTGTCCAGGAGAGGGGCATATTTTATTTATAACGAATAAAACATCAGCCAACAATAAAAAGAGGCAGCAGTGGGTGGGAGTTCAATGTGAGTGACGGAGAAGGGAAGTCTCAGCCTCTGTCTCCCTTATGGCCATGCTGGAAAAGCAGCAGGAAATACAAGTGCATGCTCACCCCCTCATGCTTTTGTATCTGCTATTTCTGCAGCTGGCACTTTCTTTCTTTTGGGAAAATATTTTATTTTCCTTTAAAGCTCAGCTCAAAGTTCTTTTCTCCAAAACTTTCCCTGATGACCAACCTTCCCCTACAAAAGCAGGACTGACATCTCTTCTTACTGCTATTAGCATTTGTGCTTACTGAGTGCTGCTTGTGTGCTGGCACTGAGTACACAGCAAATTACATTAATGCATTTAATTCTTATGGCAACCCTATGTGGTAGCTTTTATTACTGCTCCCATTTTATAGACTGAAACCTAAAGCTCAGGGCAATTAAACAATTTGCCCAACACCACACAGTTGTAAGTGGTGAAGACAAGATTTCAGGCTGGGTGCAGTGGCTTATGCCTATAATCTCAGCACTATGGGAGGCTGAGGTGGGCAGATCACTTGAGGTCAGGAGTTTGAGACCAGCCTGGCCAACATGGCAAAACCTCATCTCTACTAAAAATACCAAAAATTAGCTGGGCGTGGTAGCGCTTGCCTGCAATGTCAGCTATTTGGGAGGCTGAGGCAGGAAAATTGCTTGAACCTGGGAGGTGGAGGTTGCAGTGAGCAGAGACTGTGCCACTGCACTCTAGCCTGGGTGACAGAGTGAGACTCCATCTCAAAAATTTTTTAAAAAGGCAAGATTTCAATGAAAGTCCACCTGATTTCTTATACAATCCTTCATCATTGTGCAGATCCCATTATATTGGCTTATCCTTTTATGTGACTAGCTCCCCCTCTAAATGAGGAGCTCTCAGAGGGTGGAGGCTGGGTTTTATTGATTATAGATTCTCAATGCATGACCCAATGTTTGGTGCATAGTGAGTTATGGGTTGATGGATAATTGCAAGTAACTGAACCTTGTCTAACTTCTCCATGGGTGGGAAGTAGAATAAGGGAAGAAATTCATTCCTGGAGAAGTTTTCAATAGTCTCATAGGAAACATCTCTATGTCTAAAGGGGAAAATCAGTGTCTGCAATTGACTACGATGCACTGCTGGGGCAGGGACTGCTGGGGCAGGGGCTGCTAGGAGCTGTTGTTATTGGCGATAATAAATGGCATTTATCAAAACAAAAACTAGTTATGTTCCTGAATCTGGGCTAAATGCCTTTATTTACATGATCTTATATAATTCCCACAAGAACTCCATGAAGTTCTTGAAGTTCATAACTAAAAATGAACTATCATTGTGTCCATTATATAGATGGGAAAATTCTGGCTGGAAGGTAAAGGAGTCTTTGAAGAGCAGAAGCAGAAGGCTTCCAGTTCAGATCTGTCTCTCTGCAGAGCTCTCCCTTGTTCTAGCCAGTTCGCATTTCCTTGTTGTTACTAAGACAAGCTGTTTGTTACTAAGAGGAGGCTATCCTAACTGACAGCCCATGCTGGTTTGAGGGTTCTTCTCTTATTCTGCAGGAAAAGATACAGCAACAATGGGAAACTCCCCTACAGATCTGGAGCTCGAGCATGTGAGCATCGATGAGCTTTCCTTTTCTTGGCAAGGGGTTTGATCTTCAGCTAAATGTGTGTTCTCGCTGATTTTAGGGGGATTCTAAAGTAGCACTGGTTCATGCAGCTGGCAGTAGCCTCCACCAAGGCCATGGTGAGTTTTCTTAGTGCTAAGACATTTGTAGAGGGAGAATCACAGAAATGCTGGGAGTCACCATCACTAATGCCATCTCCTCCTACTGTTAGGTAAAAGTTCAATCTGACCAGGTGTGGAAGCCCACCTTAACCCTCTTGAAACCATGAAATAAATGACCTCAGATAGTCTGATTCCAGATACAAATAATTCATTACACCTGAGATAAGTACTCCGAAGGAAACATAAAGTTAAGTAAGGGTGCATAACAGGGGAACCTACAAAGTGTGGAAATATTAGTTGACCTTTGCAGAGCTCAGTCTCCTCAGCCCTGAAATGTGTATATTAGTAAGGGGTCCTTATGAAAACTAAATGGCATAATACACACAAAAGACACTTAACATGGTGCATGGAAAATAAGGAAAGAGCAATACATGTTCGCTCTTTAAAAGAACAGATTGGTCAGGCCCAGTGGTTCACGCCTGTAATTCTCGCACTTTGGGAAGCCAAGGAGGGCGGATCACCTGAGGTCGGCAGTTTGAGACCAGCCTGGCTGACATGGAGAAACCCTGTCTGTACTAAAAAAAACAAAATTAGCTGGGCATGGTGGCACATGCCTATAATCCTAGCTACTCTGGAGGCTGAGGCAGGAGAATTGCTTGAACCCAGGAGGCAGAGGTTGTGGTAAGCCAAGATCTGTACTCCAGACTGGGCAACAAGAGTGAAACTCCATGTCAAAAAAAAAAAAGGTCAGATTGGTTCCCGACCTGATGGAATTCACAGTTTAGCAATCAGCAGTTAAATACTGACTCATTATATTTCAGGAAGCAGGAGACATGGCTGTCTAAGGAGGAAACTGAGGGGAAAGAGTCTGTCCCACTGTCAGTGAGTGTCCCAATCCCTGGAAGGGGTGAAGACCAATAGATGAATGTGAAAAATATCATCTTCAGGCCAGGCGCAGTGGTTCACATCTGTAATCCCAGCACTTTGGGAGGCTGAGGCAGGCGGATCACCTGAGGTCAGGATTTTGAGACTAGCCTGGCCAACATGGTAAAATCCCGTCTCTATTAAAAATACAGAAAATCAGCCAGGCATGGTGGTGCATGCCTGTAGTCCCAGCTATTCGGGAGGCTAGGGCAGGAGAATCACTTGAACCCGGGAGGCAGAGGTTGCAGTGAGCCAAGATTGTGCCGTTGCACTCCAGCCTGGGCCACAGAGTGAGCTTCCATTTCAAACAAAAATGAAAGAATATCTTCAATACAAGGGTTTGGATCAGAAGATAACTATGGTCTAACATTAGCATCCTCTTCACAGAATCACAAAAACCCAAGGACAGAGCCTCAGTACCACAGAGTAGCTGATGGCCTCCAGGGTCAGCACAGAGTGTAATGAACAGAGTATTTCAACAGAGTGGTGCTCATGGCCATCACTGCAGGGCTGGCTGCTCCCACATCTCTCCTTTGACTTTGTTCCATGACTTCCATTTCATTATCAAAATAGTCGGTATGTCCAAGGCAGAGGCTCAGCTCCAGCCTCAGAGTCCAGAGGCAGGCAGATTGAAAACACATCCAGTTCATCTCATTATTTGATTCTGCTAAGAGAAAAAATCAGTCCTGGCCAAATGTGCCCAAGTTATTCCTTTACTACTGGGCCTCCGGTGACGACTTTTCATCGTCCTTTGCAGTCTGTCAAACCAAGAGAGCTATTCAGTGTGCTGCTGTAAGGAATTCCATCTCCAACATGACTGAAGAACTGAAGTTAAAATTATAGGGGGACAGTTTTCTCCCATATCATACCCTAACTGGGAACAAATAGGTGACTTATTTATTTGTGCAGCTACAAGTCATTGGAAGGGAGAGGGGTTGAAGGGTGGGCTTGATAGTAAACAAGCCAGGGCAAATTAGCAAAAGATAAGTCATATTGAAAGGAAGAACACACATAATCAAGCATAGTAAGTTCTCCCTCGAAACCAAGTCCAACAATGTCCCTGTTTCCTGTTATATTCTAAAATAATTGGTTATTTATTCAATGCTTGGGGTTAACAGAGTGAGCTGCATGATGTTTTCTTTGGGAGCCATGTGGAGGATTGAAGAGAAGATAATATTTCTTATGTGCAGCACTTTGAGGGTGAGATAGTACACCTTTGGTTATGTTGCTTACCTGGGGACAGAAAAATGTAAATTCGTATAAAAGAAAAGAAAAGACTCATTTACTGTCTCTCTCAACATTTATCTGCTGTTATCTGGAAACCATTGGTGAAAATACTGATACATGGGATGAGACTCCCAGACATTCTTTGTAATGAATTTGGAGCATATTGATGTTTTCACACGATATTGAGGCTCAGACACACTGAGATGGAGAAGCAGGCTCAAATTCAATTTCAAGGGCATTTTGGCATTGCATTTTATAGGATTCTTCTTTAGTTCTCCTGTCCTGCATTTATTATCACAGTATTTGGGGGCTAGGGAGTAGGAGCTGGCTGTGGATTGATGGCTTTGCAAGTAGGGAAATGGGCAAAAAGGCTTATTATATTATACTGACTACTTTTGTACGTTTTCAAAATTCTCCATAATAAAAATTTTTTAATTTGTAAAAAGATGTATGAAAAGATACAGAACTCCTCAGATCGTGAGACTGTAGGAAGGATTAAGAAAAGCTCTGGTGATGTAAATCCAGGTTCTGCTAGTACTAGCTACTCTTCTGACCTCACCAAAAATGACGACCCTCCCAAACCTCATCTGCAAGGGGATAATAACAATCTTTGCCTTGCAGGGTTTTGGTGGAGGCTGACAAAACCTAACTTCCCCATAGTTCTGGTTATAGTGGGTTCACAAATATTCATTCCTCCCTAGGGGAGCACTTAATTATGAGTAAGAGCTCTTATACCTGATTTGCATTGGTTTTGCTGACTCCAAACTACTGCAATTTTGTGCAATTGACTTGTACACAGGTTTTCAGTTGTTATAGACTGGTTTCTACTTGATTTGTGTTATAATAGTAGGAAGGGTCATACATCTTTTTACAAATTAAAAAATGTTTTATTATGGAGAATGTTGAACACATAAAAAGTATAGTCAATATAATATAATAAACTCTTTTGCCCATTTCCCTGCTTCCAAAGCCATCAATCCATGGCCAATTCTGTTCTACTTATCAGGTACCTCCACTCTTTGACTTTAATATCTTCTTCATCCAAAATGCTACTTCCCCAATTCCTGAAATAGTTAGGGATTTATAAATGATCACTTAAACGTACCGTTAAGTGAATATTTGAAGGAACCAAATTATAAAATAGCCTATTTCCTCCAAAGTTCTGTGTTTTGTAGTTGTATTTTGAGCTCAAGATGATGAGAAAATAGGAGTTCTGGATATGGGAAGAGGGTATGCACCCTTAGCTAATCCAATGCCAAACACTTTTGTTTAATAGCTGCATGACATGAATTAAGGGGAAGATAAGATTGGTCCTGCCCACTGCACCAGAATGCTGCCAGGAGCAACCAAGATAGTACATAAGAAAGGCATGAGACCTTAATGACTATAAACATTGTTAATAGTCCATATAAGACAATAGTATTAATGCACACCCTAGGTTATTTCAAACACTTCTTTCTGCATCATCTTTCATTGTCTCAATGGATTCCAGATGAATATCACTCTTTAAGTAAGAGTCAAAACATTACCTCATATCCTTTCACGCTGTCCCCCAGAGCTTCAACAATCCCGGAACACTCAAATCCTGGCACCAGGGGAGTCTTGGGAGGGTTGTCAATATTCCCTTGTCGCACCATCAAGTCAATGAAGTTTAGACCACTGTGAAGAGCAAATATGAAAGAAGAGAAAGTCAAAATGAGATCCAAAAGAAAGCACTAACCTGGTTTTCTTTTCCTCTCTTTTATTCTCTTCCTTTCCTCCCTCCCATCTTCACTCCTTTCTCTCTTTTTTTTTTTCCTTTTTGGCAAAATATCCCTGATAGTAATGCCACTTAGCTAGATGTCACCAATAAAGCAAAATTCAGTTATCTCTATGCAGATAAGTAATACATTTATGGCAATGAAAACAGTACTTGCAAAGTTTACATTGATTTAAGAGATGGCCCCTTTGTCTTCTCTGAGAGCCTGTTTATGCTTACTCTAAAAACATACTGACTAGCCTGGTTATTAGACATCCTAGTACTTAATCAAAGGTAGGAAGTTTACCAGGAAGTGCTTATAAACAGACACATGGAAAGCAGCCAGATCCAATGGCCACCAGCCAGTGCCTGAGAAAGAGAAAAAAGACCTAACTAAAAAGGTCTCCAAACAACCAACCATTGCCCCTCAATCATCACACACACTTATAGCAGCACTGTGCATAAACAGCTCCCATAATGGTGAATATGAGCCATCAGGAGATTACATTATGTTCCACTGGAGGAGAGGGGACTGAGAGAGAGATCAAAGGAATGGCCCAATAGCTATGGGAATACTGAAGTATTTCAAAAATCTAAGTTATTTCCAGATGAGAGATATATTAGATGTTTTCAATTAACACATTACTTTTGGAATAAGAAAGTTATTAAAAGATATCAAGGTCATCATCATGAAAAACCATATACTTGATTCCAATGATGCTATTAGCAATGCTCCTGGACTCTTTTTATTTGATCGGAACTACTCCTGGGACTTCCATTTAACACTCATTTGCTAATCACATGGGAAAACACATCCCATTGAACATGCATTTTTCCCAACAGATGTGGTTCTAATGTACTTTCTGGGCTGTTTTGTTTGTTTGTTGGTTGTTTGAGATGGAGTTTTGCTTTTGTTGCCGAAAGTGAGACTACATCTCAGAAAAAACAAAACAAAACAAAACAAAACAGCAGTCAAAGAATATTTGGAATAATGGATACATTTCTAAATTATATGTGTAGGCTCCCAAAGGTCCTACTTGAATGGTTAGTGGTTATCCAGGTAATTTATTCACTGAAATGTTATCCAATAACATGGCCAGTTCCTTCAGAGCTTGTGGAGATGGAGGTACAAATCCCAATTCCACCACTTCTACCTACATAACCTGGGAAAAGTTATGTAACTTCACCATGACTCAGTTTCCACATCTGTAAGGTAGGAGTCATGATAGTACCCACTTCACGGGGTTGTCGTTGAAAATTAATGCAAGTAAAGCACTGACATGTGGTGCCAGGCATGTAGCCAGTATTCAATACATGTTAGCCTTGAAATTTGCATCTTCTGTTAAGAAGGCAGAAGTATGTGATATATTTTAGGAAGACACCCATTTAAAAAAGGGTTAAACAGTTCCAGAGCTGATAAGGGAAAGCTTCAGCTATCTCTGAACTTGACTTATATAAAATGGCCTATTTTCGGATGCAACCAAATAGATAAAGCATCACTGTATAACACTAAAGGAAATTTCTACATTCCAAATCAAGTACTCCATCCCATTTTATGTATATTTTAGCTCACTGTGTTTTTCTTTGCATGAAAACCAATGACTTCCCAATACCCTGTTGGAAAAATGCTAGAAGAAATTAGTTTCCATTTCTGCAAACATGACAGCCCCCTGGAGAAGGCCTCATCTTTGACACTTATTATGCTGGTCAGCTGGGCTGCCTTCATTCGCCGACCCATGTGAACTGAGCCCAGTGATGGTAAACAGAGCCAGCTACTTAAATTCCAGTGAGAGGAGCCTAAGACTGACTTTTCCAAAGCCTGTAGCACCGTGTTTCCTCAGTGAGGCATTCAGCGATTCTGTCAGGTCGTGGGGAATGCCACCTGTTTTCAGGAAGCAGGTGTATTTTGGAGATGGAGACTAGGATGGGTCAGTATTGATTATCTCCACACAAAGGGGATATAAACAATTGTTAATAGAGTTCTCCCAAGTGTTGGATCAGACCTGTTTCTCCTGAGATGGATATAGCTAGCTTTTACTGAGAGTTTAGTTTGTGTCAGGTACTGTGCTAAGTGCTTTACTTTTGTTATTTAAAACTCATCCACAGGGCGCAGCGTCTCACGCCTGAAATCCCAGCACTTTGGGAGGCTGAGACAGCAGGATGATGAGGTCAGGAGATCAAGATCATCCTGGTCAACACGGCAAAACCCCATCTCTACTAAAATACAATAAATAAATAAATCAATAAAAATAAAATAAAATTAGCCAGGTGTGATGGTGCGCACCTGTAGTCCCAGCTCCTCCAGAGGCTGAGGCAGGGGAATCCCTTGATCTTGACAGGCAGAGGTTACAGTGAGCCGAGATTGTGCCACTGCACTCCAACCTGGAGACAGAGCGAGACTCCATCTCAAAAAAAAGACTCATCTATACTCCTCCTATGAGGTATGGAACTATCCTACCAATTTTTCATATCAGAAAACTGAGACCCAGAGAGCTTAAGTAACCTGCCCGCCATCATATCTTTTGAAAGTGTCAAAGTCGGATTTGAATTCAAGCAAAGTCTAGAACCTGACCCCTTAGGCAACACACTTTCTCTCTTTATGGGGAACTTCTCTATGCCCTGCCCTTGCACATACAAGAGCCACGTTTACAGCTGTTCATATCTTCCGCCTTGCAGATAGTTGATGGCACCAATGTGGGCCCTATATTGGAGGAGTGACCGTTCATAACCTAGATAGGAACCCATTCCTTAAACTGAATAAATGAGCTGGTCCAAGAACTGGGTATTCTCTCTAAAACTACGAACTGGGAAACACACGTCAAGAGAATGACTTAGCAACAGAAAGGACGTCAAAAGACAGAAGTTAATGAGAGAGACCTAGCTGACCTGAGCTTTGGGGAAGCATACATGAAAAAAGCCAATATATGGAAGAATTAAAAGAAAAAGCATGAAGAGCAACAGAGTCAACACCCTGCACCAGGGTGAGGCTTTGCAGACTTCCATTGCTTCCATTGCTGAGTTCCCTAGAATGAGCAGAGGTCCAGTCTCTGGGCTTGGGGAGGTCCAGCTCCATCACACTTCCTGATCTCTGATTTCCATGAGTTCCTTCATTACTTCACACATGTGTTTATAGCAGAACCTCTTTGCTTGGGTTACCTGTGTGGTTCTGTCACATGAAATCAAAAAGATACAAACTCAAATGAATACCATAATCGACCAGTCCCAATCACCCATTGAGACAGACGTTATTGACTCTGTTTTTCTTCAGACAAAACAAATAACTTTGTTTGTTCAGAGATAAGTTATTTACCCAAGGCCACACAGATAGTAAATAGAGAAATCTATGAACTTAAAAACTTGGGTCTAATCCTTTCCTTTTTCCACAACAGAAAAACAAACAAACAAACCAACAGGGGCTTTTCAAGCTATACATTTGCACAATTGCAGTTTCCAGTATTCTCTAAGATAATTTGATTTTTACTTAGAATGTTTTTGGGGGTGGCAATGACTATGCCTGATGACTCAGGCCCACAAAGGGAGTAAAATTTTTATACAGCTTTTAAACATTTGAGATAATTGCACACACACAAAAAAATGGTGTTGGAAAATGCCTGAAATGAAGTTCTGTTAGGTAATCCTATTTTTCTCAAAGATTGGTATAATTTTAATAAAAAATGTAAGACTTTCTTAGCTTTCCTCCCATGTTAAATTATTAGTCAGAGGCTAGGCTTAAAGAGTTATTGTTGACACATAGCATCCTGAAGGAATGAAGACAGAGGTTTAAAAAAGAGACCCTGAAAAGCACAGAACATAGAATAAGGAATCTGAAGATATGTGAGGGAAGAAGATACAGGAAAACTGGGGGACGGTTCCTTAAAATAGTAACACTTTCTTATATTTGTATAGCACTGCAGTTTACAATGTGCTTTCATACACATCTCATTGAACTTTGTAACCAGCTGAGAAAAGCAAGAAGCGAAGATATCATTAATCCCATTAAATAGATGTGAACATTGAGCCTCAGATAAGAAAACTGACTTGTTACAGGCAGCACAGTTAGTACATGACAGTGACAGAGCTGAGGCTTGAGTCAAGGTCTTTCAACTCCTTGCTTATTGTATATCCCATAACACCATGAAATTGCAAGTAAATCAAATGTTACTAAAATCAAGAATTTTAAGATTCAGGGATGGTCGGGCACGGTGGCTATGCTTGTAATCTCAGAACTTTGGGAGGCCGAGGAGGGTGGATTACCTGAGGTCAGCAGTTTGGGACCAGCCTGGCCAACATGGTGAAACCTCATCTCTACTGAAAATACAAAAATTAGCCGGGTGTGGTGGTGCGCACCTGTAGTGCCAGCTACTTGGGGGGCTGAGGCAGGAGAATTGCTTGAACCCGGGAGGAGAGGTTGTAGTGAGCCGAGATTGCACCACTGCACTGCAACCTGGGCAGCACAGCAACACTCTGTCTCAAAAAAAAAAAAAAAAAAAAAAAATTCAGGGACTAGAAGACTAAAAGGAAAAGTGAAGGGAAACAGATGCAGGTGCTTGGTTTTCGTCCCTGTGCTGCCATCAGTTAGCGGTGGAGCTTGGCTGAGTCCTGAGGTCTTCTCCAGCTCCCAAAGTCTGTTTGTTTGATGGTCCTTTATCCTGTGGGCTCTGTTTCAAATATTATCAAAATCAAAGCTTAGATTGAGAGGGTGGCCTTGAGAAAAAGACACTGACTTGCATGCTTAGACTCTGTATAGGTGTTAAAAGCTAGCCTTGGGTTCTATACTTTCTTTTCTGTTATCTAATAAGTGAGGAATATCACCCTGTAAAATCTCCTGAGAGACGTGTAGCTGCCTTTACTTTTGTCCTACCAAAGTCAACAAACATTGCTCCCAGGATGATACTGCTACATGTTAGGTATTAAGGGATGGAGTGTTTCAATCTCTATTTTGTGCAAAAGGAAGGTGAGACTTAGAGAGACTAGAGTACCTTGTCCAGGGTTATAGAGTTGGTACCGGAACTGGGAATCTAAGCTCTTTTTACATGACTGCCAAGCCTGAGCTCTGTATACCAGGCTGGAGTGCAGTCATTCTGTCATCTAGAAACCATGGCAGGCTGTTATGTCTTCTTGTCCCCAAAGCCTATCATTTGGAATTTTTTTTTGGTTATGCTAACAATATCAAATGAAGACACACTTCATTTCTTAAAAGACATTACTAAGTGGATAACAAAAGAATCAGCCCAGCTATAGTTTATTAGTTTTCCAATTTGAGGTGAAAATTGACTCAGAAGAAGGAGTTTAGCAAGGAGGATACAGGTAGCATTGAGATGCTCCCTTGCCCTTTATTCTCCTGGTAAAGGAAGGCAGGGGTTGCTCTTATGAAAAGATCTTAGGCCTCTTGCTATCCTGTTCCTTCCTCACATTGTCAGTATCCTCAGCAGCAATCACAAAAATCCAGTGTCAGATCATTAAGCAAATATCTCTCTTCCAAAGCCTACTTCTCTATTGATGCAGATTATAGAACCCCATCCTATATTTTCATATTACACTCAATAGAAATCCCAAGTCTTGCTCTGTTATTAGCTCAATTAAGAGACAGATTGCTAAAGAATCTTCAGAAACCCATTGTTTTATTATATTGGTGCAAAAGTAATTGTGGTTTTTGCCATTACTTTTAATACTTACTGTTGAGATTTTGTTAATCATGTAATTTGTTACAACATATATTTATAACTTTATGAAGACAGTACTTTTTCCTCAAATCTCAGCACAAGGATTGGCTTTATGAATCTTATAGGGCCAGTACAGTATAAACACTGGTTGTGTTTCTTTCTTTGCATTGGCTGTTAGGAAGCTCTAAGCTAAATTTGTCAGTCATTCTCTATATCATCTTTTTGTTGTTGTTGTTTTTGAGACAGATCTAGCTCTGTCACCCAGGCTGGAGTGCAGTGGTGTGAACATGGCTCACTGCAGTTTTGACCTCCTGGGTTCAAGTGATCCTCACACCTTGGCTTCCCAAAGTGCTGGAAAGTGCCAGGCCACTGTCCCTGGCCTCTATAGCATCTCAATACTCAACTTCATCTTCACCTCGGAATACTTTGGAGTTTCCATTTTTTTAAATCCTTACATTCCATTACCAGTATTACTAGTACTGTGAGTCGTTCTCAAACTTTATTCATCAGAATTTCTAGCAGGGCTGGTTAAAACACAGATTGTTGGGCCCCATCTCTAAGTTCTGGACTCAAGTAGAACTGGGGCGAGGTCTCAATGTTTTCATTTCTAAGTTTCTAAGTTATGCTGATGTTGCTGATCTGAGAACCACATTTAGAGAATCACTGATTTTTTTTTTATTTTGTAAGCTGATCTGAGAACCACATTTAGAGAATCACTGATTTTTTTTATTTTGTAAAGCTAATTCAAATCTTTTCCCAAGTGAGACAGTAAAAATTAAATGGTTAAATAGAAAGCAAATGAAAAGATCTAGGGCAGTTGAATTTTTTATCCTAGTCCAGAGGATTATAGTTATCCTTGCTAGATTTGGTGTTTTTAGATTAAGTCCATCATTCTAATTTGTCTGTTTCTTGAATCCTCATTCTTTTATCAAAAAAATTAATTCTCCCTCCAGACTTTGTATCCTCCGAAAATGTGGTTATCATGGCTTCTACATCCAACTTGCTTATAAAAATATCAGATAGGCTGCCCCATTCCTGGGTTACTAAGGATGTTCATGAAGACCATGAAAGATGTCATGGAGGAAATTTAAAACACAAGACTAGCTGACATGCTTTCTTCTAATCCTGAGCGCTCACGATTCTATGAAATAGCTCCAAGACACCTTGAAGTTGTGTGCAGTAAACTCAATAAAGACTGTGAGCCCTCTTTCTTTGTAGACGATGGCAGTAGAACCCCTCCCTCTGTCCATAGCATCAGTTGCTGAGAAGAGAGGGTGGACTTGAGTACAATCATTTTTTTAATGCATGTCAGGATCATCATGACATTTATTTTTTTCTGAATGTGCACATCCTGGCCCCAGCTCTGAGAATCTCTTCAGTGAAAGCACACACTCTCATGTGCTGTTGGAGTTGCAAAGGACCACTTGAGTAGCCCAATGTCAGCTGTTCCCATGGAAAAAAAAGGATGGACACTTTCTGAGAGGGCTTGCCTACAGGGCTTTGTGACTGTTGGAGGCATCTCCATGAAGCAAACAGAAATCTGACCATTCTAATTTATCTGATGATGGAGGATGGTAAGGAAAAGAACTGATTTGTGGCTAGTAATTGTCATAGGTAACTTTTTTTTTTTTTTTTTTTTGAGGTAGAGTCTTGCTCTGTCACCCAGGCTGGAGTGCAGTGGCACAATCTTGGCTCACTGCAACCTCTGCCTCTGGGTTCAAGTGATTCTCCTGCCTCAGCCTCCTGAGTAGTTGGGACTACAGGCATGCACCACCACACCCAGATAATTTTCCTATTTTTAGTAGAGATGGGGTTTCTCCATATTAGCCAGGCTGGTCTCAAACTCCTTACCTAAGGTGATCCACCCACCTCGGTCTCCCAAAGTGCTGGGATTACAGGCATGAGCCACCACACCCGGACATAATAGATAACTTTTATGGGGTGCTTTCTATGTATCAGGCATGGTGTTAAGTGTCATTTCATTTTACAACAACCACAAACAAAGCTAAGAGATCAACAACATTACCCCCATTTTACAGCGAACAAAACCAAGGCACACTGAGGTTTACAAAGTATCGGATTTACCTGGTTTACATTGCTTGTGAAAGGGCCTGTGCTCTCGACTACTGTACTTTGCTCTCCTAGAGAAAGATGATCACTCAGTTTTCCCAGTTACAAAGACAGGACCTCTCCACTCAACTGGCACATTGAGCACTCACTGTATACTATGCCGTATACTAGGCAGTGGATGCCCAAAGTTAACAAGGGGCTCCAAATTCTCATGGGGAAACAGAATCGTAAAAGCTGATCACAATACGATGATGAGTGGTCTTCTAGAACAACGGTCTCCAACCTTTCTGGCACCAGGGAGCAGTTTTATGGAAGACATCTTTTTTTTACATGGAGCAGGGGCGTGGGGATGGTTTCGAGATGATTCAAGCACATTACGTTTCTTACGCACTTTATTTCTATTATTATCACAGTGTAATACACAATGAAATAATTACACATCTCAGCATCATGTAGAATCAAGTGGGAACCCAGAGCTTGTTTTCCTGCAACTAGATGGTCCCATCTGCGGCTGATGGGAGACAGTGACAGATCATCGGGCATTAGGTTCTCATAAGAAGTGCACAGCCTAGATCCCTCGCATGTGCAGTGCGCAATAGGGTTCATGCTCCTGTGAGAATCTGATGCTGCCACTGATCTAGCAGGAGGTGGAGCTCAGGGGGTAACATGAGTGATGGGGAATGGTTCCAAATAGAGATGAAGCTTCACTCGCTTGCCCGCTGATCACCTCCTGCTTGGTGGCCCAGGTCCTAACAGGCCACGGACCAGTACTGGTCCATGGCCCAGGGAGCCCTGTTCTAGAGTGTAGGCAAGTACTCATGTAGCCACTACGGAACATGCTAACGTACTATATAACCATGAAGTCCAAACATCAACCTCCAGAAAATTCTCCCCAAAGATTTATTCCTAGTCCTCCTCTGCAATCACCAAAGCTAAGTTTAAATCTTTAGCTTTAGCTATCTGGCTCCTCCTCAAGTGGGTTGCTTGACCTTGGCCCTTAGTTTTTTCATCTCAACAATGGGATAGTAACACACCCACCTTATGGGGTGTTGTGTGGATTGCATGTGACATTGTATGTAAAACAGAGTACCTCGTACAGTAAATGCTCAATAAGTATGAGCTGCTATCTGCATCACTGTCATCACTATAACACAAAGAAAATGCTATAGGTCAGGCTCCCCGGAAAACAGACTCCGAGACTGAGATTTGCAGCAAGAGGTCTGATAGGGAGAGTTCTAGAGGACAGCGGGATGGGAAGGAGGGAAGCTGGATCGGGGAGAGGGAGAAGTTGAACTCTAACATACTAGTGAAGGGGTCTCAGTTCATCCTTGGAAAGTTCCAGACATAGCATGGTTCCTTGAGTAATTCTGAATCAAGGCAAAGGGGACTGGGCCTTTGTACCCCTGCATCAACTGGTCGGGAACAAGGGCTGCCCCCAGGGAGAGAGTGCAGACTTGGGCAAGGAGACTTCCTTTTGCTGAGAACAATTCCTCAGGAGAAACCAGCTGTGAGCTGTCAGCTGCCATCACTCCTGGTAGCTGGGGCAGTGAGCTCAGATTCTAAAAGGATGCTTTGGGGTGGTGCACACGAGCGCATCCGCTACAAAGAGAGTGGTGTCATCTCTCCTTTCAGGGTTTATTCCCTTGTAATCACAGAGCAGCTGTCGCTGATGGTGAATTTTTACGAGACTACGTTTCACGGTGGTCCCTGAGGAGGAAAGATCTAGTGTTTCTTATAATGAATGGTGCAAAGGCAGGAAAAAGAATGAGATCTTTAAATAAAAACCTGAAAGAATTGAGAGGAAAGGGAAAAAACCTGCTGCGGTCAGGTGCTTCTCACAAGTATCCCTTAGGAATGGGCGTGCCTCTTGCTCCCAGTCTCTCAGCCTCTCGGCCCCATCCTGCCTTTCCATGGAGGGGAGAAGACAGCAGAGTGGCCACGGCTTGATTTCTCCCTGGCGCCACCAAGGACCAGCGTCCCCATGGAGAAATAGTCCATTTTTGTTATGACATGACAGCCGTTTCCTAAGATATGTCTGCTGATAAAAGTAAGGTTTAGTAAAAACGGTTGTTCCTATAGAAAAAAAGAAAATGAAGATTAGAAAAATAAAAAGATCAAGACATTAAAAAAAAAAAGGGCGGGGGGCAGAGGCCATGCGCAGTGGTTCACACCTATAAGCCCAGCACTTTGGGAGGCTGAGGTGGACGGATTACCTGAGGTCAGAAGTTTGAGATCAGCCTGACCAACATGGTGAAATCCCCTCTCTACTGAAAACACAAAAATTAGCCCGGCATGGTGGCACGTGCCTGTAATCTCAACTACTCAGGAGGCTGAGGCAGGAGAATTGCTAGAACCTGGGAGGTGGAGGTTGCAGTGAGCTGAGATGGGGTCAGTGAAATCCAGCCTGGGTGACAGAGCAAGACGCTATTTAAAAAAAAAGATGGAGACTAAGGAAAAAGAAAACAGGAAAAGGAACAAGTAGATAAACTACCAAATAGATAAACTGCCAAAATACATGCTGCATTGGTAAACTGCTTGGGG
Source organism: Aotus nancymaae (assembly GCF_030222135.1). Lineage (NCBI taxonomy): Eukaryota > Metazoa > Chordata > Mammalia > Primates > Aotidae > Aotus > Aotus nancymaae. The sequence continues at coordinate 32,284,830 of NW_026988443.1, read as the reverse complement.
AAAATCTATGAACAATCGCACTCAGGGCTTTCTAGGTGTCTGTGGGAAGTCGGAGGTCACAATGCTGGTGGAGAGGCAGGCATTAGGGAAAACACCATTGAATTCCCAATAGGAAGCTTTCACCAGCCCCCCGCCTGGGAACTTTAACCAGCCCCGCATTCATGGCTGCCAGTTCTGGGCAGAGCCAAGCAGACCTCAGGTAAGGCTTTGTGCCGAGCAAAAGCAGCAAGGGAAGGGCGCTCTTTGCTTATTCTCCTCTCGTCTTGCTGATAATATGTTCATCAAAGCACTTAACTCCCAACCCACGTGGGGTCAAAGAAGCAGATGTTTGATTCATTTTCTCATTGCCCCAGAACTGAAGCTTTTGTTTTTGTTTTTAATCTCAATTGAAAACTTGGAAATGCCTAGGAAAATAGGCATTGATCTTAGAAAATCTAGGGCACAAATCTTCTTTTTTCTTTTTTGATTTGCTCAAGCGCCCGTTTTGTTATTTCAAGACTGTGAGAACAGACTGACATAAATTTGCTAGGGAAGAGAAAGCTCGCAGTGGCCAAAGCAAGGACACCGTTTATGCAAATCTCGGATGGCAGCTCTTATTTGAGAACAGCCCGAACTGTCTCGGATCGGTCTTAGGATTCACCTGAAGAATCCACCTGTGTTCAATCAGAGGCTGGAACGGGTACAGTGGGAGGCTTAGGCTCCCCTCCCAAATAGCTGGCCCGTGGCTCTTGACACCAGTCCCCTTGGTGAACAGTTCCACATAACCCCGCCCACCCTCTCTGACCACTGTTTTAAGGTAAGCAAGCCACTGCAGCCATGGGAGACACATAAGAGTTTTCCGACCCATTTGTTTTCATTCATCATTTACCACTTTACATGAGTAGTGGTGCTGTTGCCCCACCGAGATCCCTTTCTCCATCACCTATGCTGGGAGAAAACTGGGAGAAAAAGTTCTCTTTGCACTGGGAGTTGATACATTTGTACACAGCAGCTGGGGCTAAAGATCACCACCTTTTCCAGCCTCGGGAAGGAAGCTCATTGTAGCAAAAGCACAGGAAGCTAACCCATGAGGAGAGAGAGGATACAAGATGGAAGGGAAAGGAGAGGGGTAAGCCTAGAATCCCAGGGGCAAGCTCATCACGATGGCCAGCATGGCTGAAATAGAGAGGGAGGTGAGGGAGGAAGTGACTTGGCAGTGATGGCAAGGGTAAGACAGCTTGGGATACAGTTGTATGAGTTATTTGTTGCTACAGTGTCTGAGAAAAGAAATACATTCAGATCATATATCCAAATTAGTATTCAAAACACACCTCAGTAGTATTTCCAATAGAGAACAAAACGGCCAAGGAGACATATTGAGAATCTAAATGTCTCGAGCCAGTTTTCAGCAGAGACAGAAAAGCAGGGTCCGAAAGGGTCCGAGACAAGCATTCCTTGATGCTGAGACTAACTCTTTTGACTTTGAGACCCGGAGTTATTTACTCTCAGCCTCTCCTTGGGACACAGCAGGAGGTATTTATTCATAAGGTTCCTGAAAAGGTTAACATCTTCATGCTCCATGATTGATGTCGACCACGGCATTGACTCCAAACAGGTGCTCAGCAGTGACTGGTTGCATAGAGCATTTAATGTCACCCAATTTAAATTCAGCAGACCCCTCTGAGTGTTTTGGGGATTGGCTAGGCACTAATGTCACAACAGTGACAATGACATCTCTGCTTTCCAGGACTCAGAGATCAACAAAGGAACAGCTATGCAGCATGACAGTTCCACATGAGGAGGCTGTACAAGAGTCACAGCTAGCTTAGAGAGGGTAGTTCTTAACTCACGTGACTGGGATCAGGTTCTTCTCACAGGAAGTATCACTGAATGGGCGTGCCCCTTGCTCCTGTTCTCTCAGCCTCTCCAGCTCCATCTCACCTCTCCATGGAGGGGAGAAGATAGAGTGATCATGGTTTGATTTCTCCTCGGAGCCAAAGAAGGACAGGGTCCCCGTGGAGAAACAGTCCATTTTTGCTACAACACGACAGCTATTTCCTAAGACATTGCTGCTGATAAAAAAGAATGTTTAGTAAAATGATTGTTTCAACAGGAAAAAACAGGAGGTGAAGACTTGAACAGCCATGTCCAACAGAACACGCTGCCATGATGGAAATGTTCTGTCCCTCCTGCTGTCCAGTGTGGTGGCCACTTGGCCACATGTGGTATTGAACACTTGAGACGTAACTAGTGTGACTAAGGAACTGAACTTTTAATTTTAGTTAAGTCATATTTTAGTCTAATGGAGCATAAGAAGGAGGCAATAGCAGCATCCTACCCTATTATCTTCCCTGTAAACTATGAGCAACTTTAGGGCCAGGTCTTGTCTTAAAATCCACCTTTCAATGTTCAGTGCTTAGCACAGGGTACATTAAAGGAACAACAATTTCTCCACTGAAGGTGTAAGCAGGAAAATACCTAGGAATGATTTGAGCTGTCTTCTTTCTTCCAGCTGAAGAAATCACCTCTTAGCCGTGCTTGGCTGGCAGCCCTGCTGTGTCCACTGCTGTCATGGTGAGAAGGAAACTGAGAAGATCAAAGACCTGCCTGATTGATGCTCTTCAAAAAAAAAAGCAAGGATTTACTCCTGGCAGATAAAAGACTAGATATGAAAGCTGAACAAAGATGGCCAAGAGATGGCAAAAGCAAGGATTGAAAGTCTGGAAGAGTTTGAAGAGAGCAGGAGAGAGCAGCAGCACCTGCGGGATATACACAGGAAAAGAAAATGTTTGAGAAGATTTTTGTCCGCGCAGTGAACGGATCAACTTTAGTGTTTTCTAAAGGACTCAAGCCTTTGACAGTGCTTTTCAATCGTTTTGGAAGCTGGGTCTCCTCCATTTAAGAGCAAACGGGCCCAGCTATCTGAAGGATACAAAAAGAAAAAAGACTAGGAAAAGGAAAGAAAACGGCTAAAAATGCAAAAGGAAGACGTGGAGTCTCCCAGGTGTGCTGCTGGCTGAAGACAGAGAGGCTGAGGCTCAAAGCTGTGTCACGGTGAAAACTGCCTTTGCTGCTCATTCCTTAAGAAGTAGTAGTCCCAGAGACATGGACTGTCTGTCTCTCCTCCCAGGTAAGAGAAAGCCTTTAAATCTGAAAGGACTGTTTTAGGAAGGTGGGCGCGTCGATGGCTGCGTTATGCATCCCAGGTTCTGGCTGTGAAACCTTGAGTCAGAGTTTATTACGGCGTCCCCAGTTGGAACCATTTTAGTGAGTTTAACTGAGAGGATAAAGGGAAACCAATTAGAAAATCATTCAGAACAATCATAGGAATGGTAGGTTTAATAGCCCCCCATTAGCTGATTGAACTAGGCATAGCAGAAATAAATGAAAAGCATTTCTTTCTGATTCTAGATGAGGGATGCTTTTTGTTTTTATGAAAGTGTGTACTTTGATGGATAGTCTGGTCAAAGATACAAGTGTGTCTGTGTTGGGAGGAGGGGCAGGAGCTATGGAGATTGCAGTTTGAAAGTCTCACTAGAGGCCAGGCACAGTGGCTCATGCCTGTAATCCCAGCACTTTGGGAGACCGAGGTGGGCAGATAATGAGGTCAGGAGATCGAGACCATCCTGGCCAATATGGTGAAACCCCGACTCTACTAAAAATACAAAAAAATTAGCTGAGCGTGGTGGTGCACACCTGTAGTCTCAGCTACTCAGGAGGCTGAGGCAGGAGAATTGCTTGAACCCAGGAGGCAGAGATTGCAGTGAGCCAAGATACTGCCACTGCACTACAGCCTGGGTGACAGAGTGAGACTGTCTCAAAGAAAATAAAAATAAAAAGTCTCACCAGAGCTCCCTTGAATCATATGGCTCAGACTATCTGGGCCCGGGGGGCTGCCCTGCAATGTGTCTATTTGCATGACGGGCAGCTACGTCTTCTGGGAACAACAAACCTCCTCCTAAGTGAAGAGTGAGTTGGAGAATACAGCCCTGGATGAAGCTGGCTGGGGTCTAACAGTGGAGACCTGCATTCTGAACATGGTTATTTCCTACCACTCAGGCTCCCTTTCAGTTCCATAGGGCTCCTGTCCAGAACAGAGCAGGGAAAAGCAGGGGCAAGAAGCGTGAAAACCCTGGAAAGTGACAAACTCGTTTGAAGTCAAGCTTTCTGTAGCTTATTTGTGTGAGCGTTAGCAGGTTCCTTCACCTCCTTGATCCTGTTTATTTCGTCTGTAAAATGCTTGGCATCACAGAGCTCACCGTAAAACACTTAGCATAGAGCTTGTGGTACATGGAAAGTACTCAATAAAGGCTATTATGGGGCCGGGTGCTATGGTTCACGCATGTAATTCCAGCAATTTGGGAGGCCAAGGTGGGCAGATCACTTGAGGTCAGGAGTTCAAGACCAGCCTGGCCAACATGGTAAAACGCCATCTTTTCTAAAATATAAAAATTAGCCAGGCGTGGTGGTGCATGCCTGTAATCCCAGCTACTAGGGAAGCTGAGGCAGGAGGATCACTTTAACCTGGGAGGCGGAGGTTGCAGTGAACTGAGATCGCACCACTGCACTCCACCCTGGGCAACATAGACTCTGCCTCAAAAAAACAAAACCAAAATAAGGCTATGATGATAATAGTGAAATAAAATTAATGCATCTTTCCTATTAACTCCAAACAGTGGGAGCATTAAATATACAAGATAGCATGTGCTGCTTTGTAACCTGCATTAAGGGAAAATGAGCCACAACCCATGCAGGGAGCCTGACTTTCTATCTGGAACAGGGAGAAAATGGGGACATATTCTGGGTAGCTTTAGTTTATGGCAGCAGGAAAAGAACAAGGCAATAGGAAAGGTTTAGGATCATTTGCGGAACCAGGAGAACTGTGTTTCTGAGGACCTGTGCAACACCTCCTAGGCCACCCTTGAAACTATCTGTGGGTATTGAAGGGTGCAGTTTGGGGGGCCTGACATCCACAAAAGGTAGGGACATAGTCGTAGAAATACGGTTTGTTTTATGATTTTAACATGCAGGTGGGTAGGCCGTCCCCAGGTATACATTACAATTCCATGTATTGTGGGATGCAATACATGGAGAGGAAGAGAGGGAGATCTCCAGGAGCTGGTATGTGATTTGCAAAGGACCAATCAAATTCCTTCCTTAATACATGAAAACTGGGAGGAAATAAGTTCTCTTTGCACTGGGTCTTGCTACATTTGTACAAGGCAGCTGGAGCTAAAGGCCACCACCTTTTCCAGCCTCAAGAGCACATGAAACTAACTCATGAGGGGAGAGAGGATAAAAGATGGAAGGGGAAGGAGAGGAAGAAGCCTAGAATCCCAGGGACAAACTTATCACGATGGCCAGCAGGGCTGAAATAAAGAGAGAAGTCAGGGAGGAAGACAGTGGCCTTCCTTCTAAAGATCTCTAAGCCTAGTCCAGTTTCCAGCACACAGTAAGAGCACAGCGTAATTTGGTTCCATTTCCTCTCTTGTTCCTTCAGGAATTAATCTTGATCTTCTTGTATATGTCATGACACAGTGGCACGTCCCGCTTGAGCTACTTTTGATATCAGGGTTTGTACTCTTTGGAAGAGACAGGTGGAGTCTGAATGAGGGACTCCATTCAAAAAACTTTATGAATCATGGAGGGACCTTTTAATGTCCTATTTCTTTGTACCTCCTCCGCACCATGAATACCTATTAAACACATCTTATTTGACACACTTCTTTTATTCATTCATTCGACAGATATGAAATGTGTCAACATCCTTGCTAGGCACTTTAGGTGCATTATCTTTCTCTATACCCACACAAAAAATTTTACCCCATACATGGTATTATTGTACCCATATTACAGATGAGCAAACTGAGATTTGAAAAGACTAAATCATTTTTCCAAGGTTATACAGGTTGCTAAAATGATCAGCCAGGATTTGAAGCCAGGTTTGCTTTAGTTCACAGATTCACTATTTGATAACCAAGAAGCATACTGCCTTTCATCTGGTTTGGGTGTATGGCCAGTGCCAGGTTAAGAAATGAATCACTGTCGTCCCTTGCTCAGAAGATAATTATCCTGGAATAGGCTCTGGGGACCATAGTAATTTAGAGAAGTCAGGAGTGAGAGGACCCAATGCTTTGGCTTTGGGTTTTGTTTGGTGAAGGACTGTTTAGTATGTCCCTGGCTTCAGGAAAATGCCGGGGATGAGGCGTCGGGGGTCGTTGACAGGAGATTGAGGACAGACACTGACTGCACGCTCTCATCAAGAAAATATCACGTCCAAAGATGAAACAGCTTCTTTCACTGGAACATCGATTATGTTCTTCTGGGCCTTCCAACATAAAATTCACTCATTTTCATACCATGGCTCCAACCGATTTTCTGTATGAGATCACACAGAGGAATCAAACTAATTTGAGATTACATGCTCACCACCCTTTCCTGTGAAGACTCTCTTCTTTCTTCTTATTACACTTTTTCTTCTGTGACAAATGCCAAGATGTCCAAAAGGCTCTCTTAGGAAAGGGAAGTCCCAGGAACTTGGGTGTCATTGGGGCACTATTTCTTCATGCCTGGGTGAGCTCTGCTGTCAGTGTTGAGTGTCAGTGATGTGCCCACAGTGTGGGATTTGACTCCTTTGAATGAGAGTGAACCAAGCTCCAGAGGCCGGATTGTCTACACACACCCAGCTAGCAAAGAAATCCCTGCGGCAACCCATGGGTGGGGATGCAGGGGGCTGGTGGGAGGACAGCAATAGGTTAGTCAAAATCTATTCCCAACCCTGAAAACTGGATGGCCTTGAAAGCCAGCATCCCTTAAAAAAAAAATTGCAGGGCACAGTGGCTCATACTTGTAATCCAAGCACTTTAGGAGGCCAAGGCAGGCGGATCACCTGAGGTCTAGAGTTCAATGGTGAAACCCTGTCTCCGCTAAAAGTACAAAAATTAGCCAGGTGTGGTGGTGCATGCCTGTAATACCAGCTACTCAGGAGGCTGAGCCAGGAGAATCACTTGAACCTGAGAGGTGGAGGTTGCAGTGAGGCGAGATTGCACCATTGCACTCCAGCCTGGGCAACAAGAATGAAACTCTGTCTCAAAAAAAAAGAAAAAAAAATTGCCAGGTGGTGTGGCTTATGCCTGTAATCCCAGCACTTTGGGAGGCCGAGGCGGGCAGATCACTTGACATCAGGAGTTCGAGACCAGCCTGGCCAACATGGTGAAACCCAGTCTCTACTAAAAATTTAAAAATTAGCTGAGAATGGTGGCAGGTGCCTGTAATCCCAGCTACTTGAGGGGGCTGAGGCAGGAGAATCACTTGAACTTGGTAGGCAGAGGTTGTGGTGAGCTGAAATTGTGCCACTGTACCCCAGCTTGGGCGACAGAGTGAGACTCTGTCTCAAAAAATTAAAAAAAAAAAAAAAAAAGAGAGCTAAGCAACTTGCTCAAACACACATGGTTAATAAAGGGCAAAGCAACATTTTAACCCATGTCTGTCTTCCTGAAACCAAAGCCCGGCACTTTCCAAAGGACAGGCAGCTTCCTACTCATCTGCATGGATTCCCTGCCAATGCTAGTTGACCAACTAGGTGGAAGGAATGAACCTTTTCTGAATGGACCCATCCACCTTCATTCCTGCTTTTCCTTCAGGCTCTTCCTTTTGATCCCAGCTTATTTTTACTTCCATACTTTCAACCGCCCAAAAGTTTTAATCCTGAGGAAATACCTACTACAAACAAGTCATCAGAATTATGACAACAGTGTTGATTTTTAGCAAATTAAAATGTTCTAAATGGCATATTTAGGCTATTTATTGTTAAGCTGTTAATAAGCTGTTAAGCTATTTGCCATTTACTTCATTTTTATTTTCTGAAATTATTTCTACTTGGATGAATCCTATTTCATATAAAGTATTATTATAACAAATCTTAATTCCTGAATCTTTTTTCCCCTCCATTGTAAATTCTACCAATTGTTGCTTCTGTTAGTGGGGTTATTCTTTGGTGGGTATTATTATTATTTTTTAGCAGCAGAATGGAAAAATTGGAAGACAGAAATATGTGAAGATACAGACTGAGGGAGAAGGGACATAAAAAAGAGAAAAAACAAAGGCTTCTGTAGTGATAGTGAGATCAAAATATTCTCAGGGGGCAAGATGGTTAAGTATAAACAGTGGGTTCAAGTGAAGGGGGCAGAGCATATTTCTTTGTTCTTATGAGATAGAAGAATCACTGATTCTAGGTTTCCTTTCCTCTTCAAATCACCAAGAAAGCAAGAAGTCCAATTCCATTATTGGATAAAGACCGGATGGTGTCACTATCACCAGTCCTCATCCACAAGGACTCGGTTGATGAGAGAATGCAAATTTCATTAAATAAAAATGACCCCAGAGCTAGCACGTCCATGTTCTCATCATCAAATGAGGCTTAAATGTGACTCAGCATGGAGTCATCCTTTCCTGTCAAATCCTGACGCTTCCATCCAATACAGAGTGATTCAGAACACATTGTTCCAATCTCCATGTCAGAGCGGCTCCTGGCTTGACTATTAGAAACCCTCTGAGCAATGTCTCAGTTTTACAAACATCTGTGTCACTTAACCTCATGGACTCTGCTTGTTTATCTGAATAAACACAGGGAATATCATGTTGGCCATCTTTCATTGCATCAACCTTACTAGTGACAGTTTAATGCTCTGCTGTTTTGGGATAACTTACACTCAATTTGCCAATGTAGCAATGGCCTGATCAAGGTCAAGGAGGCAGAGGAAGAAACACCAAACTCTTGAGTGGATTCAAGGAGTGGTGATTGTGTTTAATCAGCATGGCTGTTCTGGGTCAACGGTCATAGTAACTCCATCTAGATGGATCCCCCAAAGCATCCCACATACTATATCCCACGAGTGTAGACAAAATGGATGTGGTGCAGAGACGCAGTGGCTGTTTTGGGGTGGGAGGCAGGATGGTACTGTGCAATTTTGAGTCTTACCTGTTGTACTTCAAATCAGTCAAATACATTCCTGGCTCTTTTTCTGTATTCCTGTCTCTGTGTCTGTCTGCCTCTGCCTCTCGGTGTCTCTTGGTCTCTCATGATTTGTGTGTGTGTCTCTCTCTGTCTCTTTCTCTTTTATGTCTTTGTCACTGTGTCTCTCTGATTCTCCAAAATGTAAAGAGCTCAGGAAGAAGGCACACTTGGGTTTTCACATGGCTTTTCCACTTAGTGCTTTGTGATCCTGATGCATCTGTGAATGTCAGTTTTCTCATCTTTAATTGGAGATGGCAATACTGATTTTGTTGAGTTGCCATTAGGATGAAATGAAACAAAGAGTGTATTACAACCAGCTCATTTCCTGGCTCATAATAACTTGCCAATACGGTTTGTTTCTTCCCTATCTCCCGTTTACTGTATCCTCATGACATACGTATTAGAATCCCACCAATCTGCTAGCTTTCTTCTGGTGTGGCCTGCCCTCAGCCCATTTTTAGATCAGCCAATGGAACCATGACTGGCTGGAACCGTTTTTCATCCAATTGGTCTCTTTCCAGCAGTTTCATGTAGCCTCTCGCTGTAAATCACTCTGGGAAAATAAATGTCCCTAATCCATTAGTGCCCTTCTACTGCAGGCCAATTTGAGCCACAAACCAGAGAAGGTTTGTTAATGGCCACTTAAATACATTCCTGCAGCCCAACCTGGAGACCCTCTGCCAGCCTAAAATCCTAGCAGCCCCTGTCCAAGAGACACTCGACTGTGACAAGACTGATGTCAGCATGGCACAGTTCTGACTCATATCTGTTGGGGCAAACCACACACCTTAAGACAGTCCCAGTTTATGATTGTAGCTTCTCCTGTTTAGGAGTAATTCTAAATAGTGCCCCGTCTGCTTTCAGTTTGAGACCAGCCTGAGCAACATAGTGAGACTCTGTCTCTACAAAAACTGCATTAAAAAAAATTCGCTGGGCATGGTGGCACATGCTTGTGGTCCCACCTACACAGGAAGCCAAGACAGTGGAGGATCACTTGGGCCAGGGAGATCAAGGTGGAGTGAATCATGATCACGCCACTGCGCTTCAGCATGGGTGACAGAGCAAGACCCTGTCTCAAAATATGAGTTCCAGTTTGAATAATAAGCTATTATAAAGTATCTATGGCAACCATAAGTAAAAGTTTAGATAATAACGGTTATCATTTTTTGACTACTTGCTATGCCTGCCTCAAAATATAAGAGTTCCAGTTTGAATAATAAACTATATAAAGTATCTATGGCAACCGTAAGTAAAAGTTTAGATAATAACAGTTATCATTTTTTGACTACTTGCTATGCACCAGGCATCCTTATAAAGGTCTTTGTATATGACCTGTCATTTAAACTTCATTACAACACTATGAAGGGGGATGCTATTATTATCTCCATTTTATAGTCCAGGAAACAGAAGTTTGTTAACATGTTCTTAACAACAACATGGCCAAGGCCAACCAGAAGGCATTGTTTGCACCTCACCCAGTTCCCATCTATGGGTAGTGTACCCATCCCCAAACTGCTGGAAGTGTTGGCTGCTCAAGGCTCAGAGCCGTCTCCTTCCCTGGTCATGTCTGACCAGCTCTGTCAAATGGAAGCCAATTCTGCTTGAGAGGCTCCATGTCCCCACTCAGAAAGCAGCCCACAGCCAATGACACACAAGCTTGCTTCCCTCTGTTCCTTGCTTTAAGGTGGAACTGACTGCAGTGAGATCCAGCTAAGACCACATCCTTGCTTAGCTCCTTCCTCTGCTCTAGCCTGCTTCACTTGCTCCCATAATCCTAAAAGGATGCTTTCAATAAGCCACCTGAGACCTAAGACATCCAGTTAGCAAGTAGTAGAGCTGGGACTCATAACTAGGAAGCACTCTTAATCACTCAGCAGATGTGACACGATATTGCCTATACATGATTAAAATGATGGCCTCCAAGTTGTCAGGTCACCAAGCAGCATATACCACATTGGTCTAGATATGGCAATGACAGTCACAAAGAATGCTACTTATCAAATGCTGATAGCAGGCCAGTCTCTTTATTGCATCTGACTCTCTCAACAACACCATGAGGTTCATCTTATTATCCCCACTTTCAGATAATGTATGGGAAGTGTGGAGACATTGAGACACGTCCCCCAATGTTACGTGGATAGGAAGAGGGGAGGCTTAAGCTTATATCCAAGTCCATGTTTCTTCAAAGGCCACATGTTTTTTCCACCTGATCACTTAAGCCTCTTGTGGCATAAAGTATTCAATGAATAATTGGTGAAATCGATCTGCCATCAAAACTGACATTCCAGAAAAAATTTACACAGAAGACTCTGCTAGCCCTCCAACCTTGGCCCCAGTAACAGTTCTTTTTGAGCTGCATTTGACCAAAGTGTCTCTACTTTCCGGAGAAAGCCATACTACGTTGGGAATAGCCAGAGAATATTCTCTTAAGCCAGACATAAAAAGAGCAAAGGAACCACCTTTGGTGGAGAAAGGAAAGAAAGTGAGACTACATGCTAAAGGAAGAATCGCATTTCTTATGGTTTTTCCACCAAACGAGACAAAATGGAATAAAAGGAAAACAGCAAAGATTTAAGGAGAAGAGGATTCAAAACCTAACTCTACTATTGCGTGATGTTTTTGGCAAATGACCCAATGTTTCCAAGCCTCAATTTGCTCTTCTGTTCTATAGGAAAAATACCCATCTCATTGGCCCATGAATGAAAGAGGGTAAATGATATAAAATAGCTATTTCTTTGTGCCTCATCTCTTCCATTTTCATAAAATTTATAGCCAACTGGGACTGTCATTCAGGTTTAACTAATACTGGTTCAAATGGACTATGCTTTATTCTAAGCAAAAAGCATACCCTATTATGACAAAAAGGTTTCTATTTAAAATAGAGAGCAGATAAAAGGGAGACCTTCATCCAGGAAGCCATCAGCTGATTCATAAAAGTACAGAATGAGTCATCCTGGTTCCCAAGGCTAAAACTTATAATCAATGGGCTTGTCTGACCAGCCAATCCCAGCCCAGGGGAGAAGGAGCTGCCCAGTGGGCCATCTTTACAAGCCTATTCCAATCCTTCCTTGTAAAACCATTAACTCTGCTTCCAGCTTGGTGAAAAGAAAATCAATCTGGGCTATTTGCAACACTGTATTGCAAATGTACCCGCAGCCTGGTTGGCTTTCTGAACAACTGGGGTGGGGGAAGTGCAGTGATTCCTCTGTGTGTGTGTGTGTGTGTGTGTGTGTGTGTGTGTGTGTGTGTTCAGCTCCACTGAAGAACAGGCTTGTGCATCTGGCTTTGAAAATCAATCTCTTGGCCTTCATCTTGACATTTATTATTTCAAAATGCTTCAGTTCCTATCAGCAATTATGCCATTAGCATAAGACTGGAAAACACAGACCCATGTGTACTGCAGATGATGCTCTTTCCTTTAAGAAGTAGTTTTATCATTTTCACTCTCTAAATATACACTCTAACATAGAATCCTAGATGCCAATCCTCAATTTGGATAAAGAGTCATAAATTACATACACATACATAAGTAACTGTATGTATAATTGTATATGTGTATATACATATATATGTATAAGTGTGTGTTTACAGATTTTTTTTTATGAAGTGGTTAAGGAAGGAGAATTCTAAATACATGGTTTTAATTTTACTAAGCAAAAGCTCTTCCACCAGCAAGTGAAGAAAAGTAATGACCCAACAATCCCCCTCCTGGTTCTTTCCTCAATCCATTCATTTAGAGATAACTTATTTAGGATATGAGTGCGCCAAACAGCGTGCTAGGCATTGTGAGGTAGGGGAGTGGGTTAGGCTTTGGAGATTTAACTGTGAAAGGGCAGTATAAGCTCTCCTTCTGGGATCAAACAACTTGGTTCAATAAGAGTTCATTGTATAGGATGCCCCGGTTTGCAAAAGCCTCTTCCCTTACCCTGAATTCCCCACAGAGGCCCACGAGTGGTGTTCAGAGTCAAACCTGACCAGCTGCATACGTGAGCAACAAGGCAGAGATCAGCGCCTGCCTCTCCCACTAGCTGCCTTCTGATCTGGCAAATGAAACCTGCGTGTGCTCTCAAGGTGGTGAAGGGGAGGGGACTCTCCTTTGCATTTCTCTTGCCTCTAGATCAGGTCTAGATCTTGGGTTTCTGATGTAACCTAGGAGCTCGGGAGCTGGCTGCTGCTTTGGAGAGCACTGTGTATTGGGGTGGCGGGGAGGGACTCAAGAAATAGGCTCGTCTTACCGTGATAACAGCAAGTTCCCCTTACAAGTTTAACATGCAAACCTAGTATTGGGTCCAGTTCGCCTCTGCCGGGTAAGCCCTTTCCAGAACTTCAGGGAAATGACCTTACAGTGCCCGCACACAGAGACGCTTAAACTCTCCCGGGGAACCTCGGCTGAGCGTGAGGGCCTAGAGAAGTTCCCCCAGGGCGAATGCAGAGTAGAGGGCAGCTTAAAGAGGTGAGCTCCTTCTGAGACGGGAACAGGAATTCCGGGGAGACTGATCATGGTTTTTTCCCGTCTCGGAAAAACAAGAGAATGCATAGGGGGATGGAGAGGGTTGTGCTGCAGCCCCGGCCTCCCCCCTCACCAAGCTTGGATGCACCGTACGAACTCTCTTGCTTCCTAGTTCCTTTCCTCGCCAGGCTACGGGGAAGAAAGAGTGCAGGACACGAGACCCAGCCCTACACCCTGTCCCAGGCCCGTCAGGACAACAGCATAGAGGTGAAAAAAAGATCGGGTATCAAATTCCCGGCCAAGCCACTTAGTGGCAGCTGAGTGATCTTGGGCAAATCACTCATTCTCTCTGACAGGCGGCTTTCTTACCTGTAAGGGGATCATGATGGCACCTGACTCATTAGGTCCCAGGAAGTATTAAATAAGATCTCACGTGTTAAACAACAAACAGCGGCTGGCACAGAGTGGGTGCGCAGTTCTTAATACACGTATTTTTAATTCTGTTAACCATCAACCCCCCTATGCGGAAGCTGAGTTTTCCCCTCAGACTGAGCACTCCCGCAGCGCAATCTTCCAGACCCGGGGTGCTGGGCGCCAGCATTCTCCCCGCTCCCAGGAGCTCATATTCTCTTCCTGTCACCCCTAGATCTGGCTTGGGGAGGCCACCCCTCTGCATCCTCCCAGCTTTGGCCGGGGGAGGCTCTGAGACCCGGGTGAGGGCGCGGAGCGGGTGCGCGTGGCTGCTCTACCGGGGCAGCATCCGCGGCTCTCCCACCCCCTCCCCAGCGCCCGGCGCGCAAAAAGAGGGAAAGCGAGAAAGGCGCGGATACTGGACCAGGCTTTGACGCGGATCTTGAGCTCGCCGTCCTGAGGCTCGGGCATGGCCTTCCTGGAGAGCCGCAGCTTGTTGAGCCCCCCGAAGCCGGCCAGCACCACCGCGCGCATCTCCTGGGCGTCCCCGAGGCGGTGCGAGCCGTCGCCGCCGCCGCCCTCCGCCGGCTCCTTGCCTGCCTCCTTCTCGATCATTTGCTCGGTCTCCTCCGCCTTCTCCACGCCTTCCTTGGCCATGGCGCTCGAGGGCGCGGGACGCACGGGCTGCGGCGGCTGCGGCGCTGGGGGATTGGGGCTCCTCTTCCGCGGGTTCCTCCTGTTGAATGTGGGATGCTCGGCTGTGCAATGGCTGCAGCCTCTGCGAGCGCCGCCGCGGTCCACAGCCTCCGCCGTAATCCTCACAAGAGCCGTGCCCCTAAGCGCTCCACCCCGCCCTAGCCCTCTTTCCTGCCCAAATGAAGTCTCAACTCCAGTTCCTGAAATAGTCCCGAATTAGACTCAGGATCACGGCCCCAAACCCAATTTACCGAAGATCTCTGACTAAAACGAGCCTAGAGAGGCCACCTTGTCATCCCACCACCCGTGGCCCCAGTACTTGGTTATATACGGCACAGACTCGGGCGCCTTGAAATGGACAGAGATGAATGTCTGGGCCTGGAGGATGCCTTCCCGCGACAAGGTTGCCCTCTCTCCCTCCCATCTGCGGGGCTGGGCGGGATAGCCGGGAAATTAGGTGGTTTCTCAAACAGCCAGTTCTGGGTGGAAGGGCGGAGAGGTTAAATCAGGGAACTAGAGACCCGGCTCACTGCCCTGTAGAGCCCAGTCCGGGGTCTTTTCACTCCAGACCTGCAGGGTCAGCCGGGATGCTCTTTCCTGGGTGTCACGAGGGGCTTCCTTAGGACGACGAATTCTCACCACCCACACCATTTCGGGTCATTAAGGAGGTTCCAGACAAGAATCCTGTACCAGAAAGGATTCGTGTTCTGATCCCCAGAAGACCAACGTGTGTGTGTCCGCTCTCCAACACGTACGCACACGCACAGAGTAGTAACTGGTATTTTGTTTTATCAGGCTCTTTAGCAAAAAAAAAAAAAAAAAAAAGAGCTCTTAGAAAAACTTGGTTTTTCTGAAATAGAATGATGGTGAAGAAGGTGGTTTTCCGAGGGCAGCTTAAGGGCAGAGAGGCAGTTGAGGACTAGGTCTCTATTCTATTATAGTTACTATGCCATTGCCAGCCTTGAGAGCTTGAGCAACTCATTCAACCTTCCTGAACCTCAACACCCTCATCTATAAATTGGGTACATTAATTTTTTTTTCTGTATTGTGTGAAGTGCTGGGATGGATTTAATTTCAGTAAGACATGGTCCTCGTATTGGAAAAGCTCAATTTCAGAGCATGAGGCAGGAAAGGCACAGTCAACAAATGTGACACAATGAATGATCTAAGTGCTGCCTCTTCTCTCCCCACATTCTTCTTGTGCCTCACTGTTTAAATGCTCTGATCTATTCCTTAAAAAAAAAAAAGAAAAAGAGGATTATTTCCTCTCCTTCCACAGGGCTCTGCACCTGCTGTTCCCTTGGCCTGGGATATATGTTCCATCTCCTTTATCTGGTGTTAACTCCTACTTCATTCTCACCTCAAGGGTCCATTCCTTGTGGAAGGAACTCCAACCTCCAGACTGGTATCCTATATGACTATAAACACTCGTGTCCCTTTGTAGCTAACATTTATATGTTTATCTGATAGTATCTGTTTCCTTTAACCAACTGTGAACTTCATGTGGGCAGGAGCTATTTCTACTTTTATCCAGTGTGGTTTTCCCAGGGCTTAGTACATGATTGGTACATAGTAGAATATGCACAGAAACAGCCTGTTGAATTAATGAATGAGTCAGTAAAAGCGGATGTTGTGGGGGCCCAGAGGGAGGAACCATTAACTGGTCCAGAGAGTTGAAGAAGTTCTTGTGGAGGAGGGAATATTTGAGCCAGACCTTGAAGGATGAGGTGGGTTCTTCTGACAGAAAAGGTCACAGGCTTGTTCAAATACACAGAAAGGTAACCGGTACAAGGGCTTTTGAGATGCTGGCTTGCTCTACGTAGGCAGAACATTGGTTGTATTTAGCAGCCGTTGGAGATGAGGCTGAAGGGTTGATTGGGACCAGCCTCCGAAAGTTCTCACATACCAAATTATAAAATTTAAGACATAATCACAGAGGCAATTGGCACCATAAAGGCTTAAAAAACAAAAACATGGGAAGAGCATTAGCAGAACTGCATTTTAGGATAATAACTTTGACAGTAAGTGGGTGATGGATTAGATGATAGAGTTACTGGAAGCTTGGAAATCAGTTAAGAGACTTAAGTGCAGACAAAAAAAAAAAAAAGAAAAGAAAGAAAAAGAAAAAGAAACAAAATAAATGAGAATGGTCCCAACTGAGGCAATGGCTATGGGATGGAAGGAAGAGGGCTAAAAGAAGCCTGAATAGACAGAAGTTGGTTAGTGAATTGAACATTTTATTATGAATACAATTGTTCAAATTGTTAGTCATGTTTACATTGTGAGATATAGTATTTAGGCTGAATTCTATCCTGAAACAAGAATTTGAACACCAGTGGTTTATTTTGGAGGTAATCCCATGAAGCTCTGGCTGGGAAGTAGGACAGTGAGACAGGATATTGATAGTACCCAATATGGGATGTATTAATAAGCAGATTACTACAGTGGGCCATTGGAGCTCAAACCCACAGGGGACATTTTAGAGACAGTGTAGAACACATCTCAGAGTTGTCTCACCCAAGGAGTGAGGACAAAGGTAATTATTCACTAAACTCTGCTTGATTGGCCAAGAACTGTTTCTGGAATTGTTAACTCCTTGACATTTCCATCTGTCTCGTGTACTTGGGCTGAGAGAATCCCCTGGAAGAGAACTGTGGATGCTTTTTGCAGGAAGCTATCATTTTATACGCGGAATGATGCGTTTCAAGGAGACATAGCTTTGGCACCAATAATATCTGCAATATGTGTTATTGTTTTGGAGGCATCTACTGTTCTAGACACTTTAGGTATATTTCTTAATTTGATTCTGAGAATAATCTCTTGATAAGAATTTCTATTCCCCCTTTATGGAAGAGAAAAATGAAAATGAATCTTAACATGATGAATTATTGTGCTCAAAGGAACATGCTAGTTATAATGAGATAGAAGACAAACTCCAAATCCACACTCTTGACATCTCACCATGCGTGTTTACATGGACAGGCCAAAGCAGTTCTGCCCCTGACTGACAATACTCCACGGCATTTTTTAATGCTCTCTGCTGTGTTTTTCACCACCTACTATCTCTGTACCACCAAGGTCCCTTGCCTTGGTTCTGAGTGTTTTCCTTCGGCATTAGTAAAGTAAATCTACTTTGTAGTCAGCACACAGCATGTTTAAGAGAAAGTGTTTGTCTTACAGCGTGTTAAAGGGAATATAATTACTTCCTCCAAGGGGATCTTTTGGCTGTTTACAAACCTCCAATTATAATTGGTAGGCAGCTGATTATCACAACCCAGAGGAAACAAACCATGGTCTGTGCTGCTTGTCAGGGGAGATACCCTCCTCTGAGTCCTATATACCACTATTGTTAAGTATTCCCAACTCTGGTCCTCCCTGGGGGAACGTAGAAAGGGACACAGTGCATGGCATATCTCCAAATAAACACAGTTAATCAATTTTTAATTTGTAAAATTGATTCCTTGGACATTCACTCAGAGCCTCAGCTTTGAAATTTCTTATGTTATTGTAGAACAATGTCAAACGGTGGCCACTGATAGTAAAACATAGTATTACAGCTCAGCTCTGTTAACTGGCAAACGGCTTGGGGAAGGGTATGTGTGCTTGGGTGAGTGTGTGGGGGTGGGGTGGGGGAGGCGGGATGTAGAAGACAGGATACAGGAACACCGAATAGAGGTAAAGTCTTTCAGTAAGAAAACATGGGAAATAATCTTAGTATGATTTTAGAAATGGTTTTCTAAATGATTTGGAATGGTTCGTAACTTCCTAGTGAAATATGTTATTTGTGGAAGATGGTCAATGTGCCGACTATATGCTTTAATGTTTGTTGTATTGTTTCCTCTTCAATGCAATTTGAATCATTTGTTGTACATACATTATATTATTTCATCTTTAAAATAATCCTATGCTGTAGCACTATTACCCTTATTTTGTAGAGGAGAAAACTTAATATAAACTGAGTAAATTTCCCAAGATTGCCTACTTAACAAATTGCAGCGTTGAGATTTGAAGTGGGAGCTATTTGACTTTAAAATGCATGTTCTTAACCACTACACTTCAATGTTTATGGTTTAATTGTTGCTCTACCTATTACTCACAAAAATGCTATCAATTAGGTCAAGAAAAAGGAGATAAATTTAGGAGGTCAATAATGGAGAGAGGTAGAGGATTCTGGCCAAAGAAATATCCTAACAAAACCCAGGGGCTTATATTAGAGGATATGTGGCATAATTTCTTATAGTTTACATTTATGCTATTTAAAAAATAATGAAAAAAAATGAAACATAATTGCCAATGAGCACAGCACTATTTTTCAGAGAAGTGCTAGAGAAGTGTGCAGCCCATCCTGATGGTGGTAGGATAAACTTCCTGACTGCCCCTTGTAGGACCAGTCTTACGTGGTAAACTCTAGGTGTGTCAGAGGGGAAAAAAGTGCACTGATATTTACTTATCACCTTTTGAGTGGTGACCTTGTGCTCTTGCTAAATGCTGGAGATAACATGGTGAATAAGGTGAATAAGACAAATATATTCTCAGTTCTGATGGAGTTATCAGCCTTGTTGAGGAGATATATATTGGTTTAGATTGGGTTGCACAGAAGTAAACCTTTCTTAATTTGAAGATTTGCATACAAATGGCTTGAGAAATGACCCAGGAAGCATGGAAGAGGTCTGTGAAAGTGAGACAGGGAAGGAAAAGAAGCCAATATAAGGCGTATTACCTAGCAGGTTATCACTGCTATGACTCAGATTAAATAGTGCTGGAGAACTCTAGGAGACAGAACACACCTCAGAGCTATCCCCATCAAGAGGCAAAGACAATGGAGAATCCACCAACTTCTGTTAGTCTTTAGTTGAGGACTGTTTCTGTGGGGCACTAATCATCTGCCACTTCCAGCATGCCTTGCACATGGGCTGGTTGGGAATTGGCTGCCTGACAAAGCTGCCCTGAAAGAGTTGCAGGTATTTGTACTTGGAAGCCACTGGGTCATTGAACAAGGCAATGGTGGGCTCCAAGAGAGTGTAGGTTGGGCACTGACCATCTCTACTGCCTGTATTGAACCAAAAAATCATATAAGTAATTAGTCATTTACCAGTTCAATAAGTGCTCTAAAGGAGAAATGCAAGGGGTTATCTGCAGGGTCAGGAAAAGCTTCTCTGTGAAAGCAATGGTAATGTATTAGGTTCAGCTGCAGACAACAAAATATAGTACAATAAATAAAAATTGGCTTAAGAATATAAAATACTTAAGGGTGGTATGGAGGCTCTACATAATCATCAAGGATCAATGTTCCTTCCTGCTCTGGACTCCAGGTCATGAGTTTGGCTCCCATTCTCATAGTTTAAGATAGAGCCATCACATTTATGTTCTAGCTGGCAGGACAGAGATGAATGAGAGGGGAAGACAGACCCGTATATTTCATCTTAAGGGCACTTCAGGACTCCACCATAATACAGGTACTTACCTCTTATTGGCCAGAGCCTAGTCACATGGCCACGTCCAACTGCAAAAGATGCTGAGAAATCTAGTTTTTTCTTAGCTAAGTAACAATATCCAAGTAAAAGTCAGAGTCCTACAATTGATGGGGAAAGGGAAAGATAATATTAGGAGGTATAGCAGTATCTTCCACAGATGCCACTGAAGGGCTTTAAACAAATGAATAATAGACTGTGTGGAGAATTAAGAGAAGTCCCCATGGTCTCCCTATGACACAATGTTACCGGAGGATTCCGGTCCCTGGGACTCAATGCTGCCCTCTCACAACTCCTCCAATATATGCTTTCACCCTGTTGAATTTTTCTCTCCATAGGATCCAGCTGCAATTTTATTTTTTTATTTTTCAAATGTGAGTGCTAATTTTTAATGCCTGTCAAGTACACAATAGATGTTTCTGATAGGAGTGTGGCTCCATTTAAAACAGTGGTTTAGAAACTCAGCCTCTTTCATCTCACAGCGCCACATCTTCAACACAAATTCCAGGTTTACTATGTTTCTTCTGTGTCTTGATGAGGGCTGTCATTTTTTTTTTTAATTAATTAATTTTTTTTTATTGCATTTTAGGTTTTGGAGTACATGTGAAGAACATGCAAGATTGTTGCATAGGTGCATATGTGGCAGTGTGATTTGCTGCCTTCCTCCCCTTCACCTATATGTGGCATTTCTCCTCATGATATCTCTCCCCAACTCCCCACCCCCTGCTGTCCCTCCCCTATTTCCCCCCAACAGACCCCGGTGTGTAGTGCTCCCCTCCCTGTGTCCATGTGTTCTCATTGTTCAATACCCGCCTATGAGTGAGAACATGCAGTGTTTGATTTTGTGTTCTTGTGTCAGTTTCCAGCTGCAATTTTATAATGGATGTTAACAGGAAAACTCTAACCAAAAGTGCTACTCATAAGACTCTGAATACCATTTGAGCTCTCTATTAGTCTGCTCATGTATAATAGAATTAGAAACATTTCACCTGCTCTTACTCTTTTTTTCCATAGACAGCTGTTATCTATGTAGAAATGATCTTATCAATTGTTTAGTATCATTTGGTAAACATGGTTGGCCAAGTAAGGAGGAAAATATACCACATAGGACTGAGTAAGGAATTTAAATCATATAGTTTATGTTTTTGAAATCTCATTCATGCTACAAGATAATTTCTGAGTAATTTCCTTTATTCCTTCCCCTTGGATATTACCTAGGGTCTTCCCTCTAGTGTGATGCTGTATGATTTCTTTTCTTTTCTTTTTTCTTTTTTTTTTGAGATAGAGTCTGGCTCTGCCACCCAGGCTGGAGCGCAGTGGTGCAATCTCTGCTCACTGCAGCCTCCACTTCCCAGTTTCAAGCGACTCTCCTACGTCAGCCTCCTGAATAGCTGAGACTACAGGCATGCACCACCATGCCTGGCTAAGTTTTGTATTTTTAGTAGAGATGGGGTCTCACCGTGTTGGCCAGGTTGGTCTCGAACTCCTGAGTCATGTGATCTGCCCACTTTGGCCTCCCAAAGTGCTGGAATTATAGGCGTGAGCCACTGTGCCTGGTCCCTGTATGATTTCTTGTGTGAATCACCACAAAATAATGCTGTGTGCTTCTTCCAAGTACTGCAGAGAACTGTGTTTTCCCCCAAAGTAGTTTGCTATAGATCGTTGTGAATAATGGTAATGGGATGGGGATGTAAAACTCAGGTTCAGAAGTTAACAAAGCATTTACTCCTCAAATAGGGTCCAAAAGAAACCAGAAAGAGGGCAAATTCCTCCCCTGCACTGTTTTTTTTTCCACCTTACAAGCTGAGATCATCATACCATAAATCAGGATGAACTAGTCCTCCAGCTAATTCACTCTCTTGTTTCCCTGATGTCTCTGGTTGGAGCTAAGGGCTGATGTCCCTGAAAGTTTTGTTGCCTTTGTTATCGTATTGGCCTATATCCAGTTGGTTGGGGCTTCCCTTGGAGTAATGACTGTGTGAAGCTACGAGACCTCAATGTAACTGAAAATGCACACTATGAAAAGGGCACGTTTTGCCTTTCCTGCTCTGAGGTTGGAAGGTTTAAACCCCAGGAAATGGGGAAATGTTCTTCAGGAATCCTGCCCTATTCCTTTTAGTATCCCCTCCTCTTCACAGAGCCTAATAGGGTGCTTTACACAGAGCAAATGGGAAGAAATCCATCCATCACCAGTCATCCAGTCATCCATCTGGCCACTCATTCATCCAAGTCCACATTCTTTTTGTTGTTGTTTTTTTGTTTGTTTGTTTGTTTGTTTTTTTCTGAGATGGAGTCTCTCTCTGTCGCCCAGGTCGGAGTGCAGTGGCATGATCTTGGCTCACTGCAACCTCTGCCTCCCAGGTTCAAGCGATTCTCCTGCTTCAGCCTGTTCAGTAGTCGGGATGACAGGTGCCTGCCACCACTCCGGGCTGATTTTTGTATTTTTCGTAGAGACAGGGTTTCACTTTATTGATCAGGCTGGTCTCAAACTCCTAACTTCAGGTGATCTGCCCACCTTAGCCTCCCAAAGTGCCGGGATTATAGGCGTGAGCCATCATGCCTGGCCCAATTCTACCTTCTTGTATGCACTAAGGAAGGTAAAAGGAACACAAACCTTGTTTCTAGGACTTGTTCAGATCCCAATTTTCCCATTTCCTACCTATGTGAATTTTAGGCTCTGAAAGGTTAAGAAAATGGCCCAATAAATGAGAGTTAGAATATCTAATTCTGCATGAGATGCCATGCCATACTCTTCCAAGTATTATTTCCCAGGCATAACAGTTGATCAGTGGACAATAATTTCCTTTCTGCTTCCTTATGAATAAGTCCTGGCACATGTCTTGAGCAGGGAGGCAGAAACATAGAGAACATGGTACAATGTTCAGGGAGGCAAGACAATGTAATTAGAGGCTACATGCATATGCCCTCCAATTAGACAGGCTGTGTTCCTGGCTTGGCCTCTTCTGGGCTGTGTAACCATGAACAAGGTTCTGTTGCTTTGTTTTCTAATCGGTAAGGTGTAGGCATTGATCACATTGTCTTCACGAATGTGTGGAGAAATTTAAAAGGGCTGATTGAAATAAATGTCTGTGCTTAGAAAGAAACTTCTTTACATGTTAGTACTTTGTAACTGCCTTTGTCATATCACTTAATATTAAACACCTGTGTTTAGAATGAAACACTGTGTTTAATTTGAAAATGTTAGAGTCCTAGTTCAGTGTTTTCCAAAGTCTATTCAATGGAACAATACTTTCCTAAATGTTGATGGATGTCAGGGTAAAAGGAGGGTCTGTGGTCAAATTAGCCTGAGACACTCTGGGTCAAATACAATTAAGCAGCTTTCTTTAATGTAGATTTAGAGTCTTAGCATAACTCTTGAATCTCTACATAGGGATACAGAACACAGCTTTGCCCAAATTTACTTGACTTCCAGCCCTTTTCCATTGAAGTTCACAAGATTAGCATTTTGCAGAGTATCTTTTGGGGAAAACTGCTATAGATAAATACATGGATAACTATTTCTAAGTGTCTTCTCAGGGTTAGGCACTGTAGAAGGAATAAAAGAAAAAAATAACATGACTCTGACCTCAAGGAGCTGACGGGCTTACTTAAGACGAATTACACCACAAATAGTTTTAAGAAAACTTAAAATCTAAATGCAGGCCCGAGAACATCATGAAGCAGATGAAGTGGGCCTGGTGTGGAGCATAATAGACAGTGGTGGGGACTGTGACAAACCAGAGTGCAGATGTCATTCTAAAGGGAATAGTGACTGGGTGTGGTGGCTCACGCCTGTAATCCCAGCACTTTGGGAGGCCAAGACAGTTGGATCGCTTGAGCCCAGGTGTTCGAGACCAGCCTGGGCATAATGAGACCCCATATCTACAAAAGTACAAACATTAGCTGGGCATGGTGGCATGCACCTGTAGTCGCAGCTACTCAGGAGGTGAGGGGAGGCTGCAGCAGGAGGGTTGGGGGAGCCTGGGAGGTTGAGGCTGTGATGAACCATGATCACACCACTGCACTCCAGCCTGGGTGACAGAGCAAGAGTCTGTCTCAACGAGCAAACAAACAGATAAAGGGGATAGCATCAACTCAACTTCGATCCATCATTGCCATGTGAAAATGTGTGCCCAGGGTTGCTGGGGCTTCCAGGTGTTTCTGAGAAGCCCAAAGTCTGGATTTTTATGTGAAATATGCCAAATTGATAAAAATTTGACAAATATTACATAGGCTAAACAAAACATGTCTGTGAGCCAAATTTAGCCCATATGGCTCCAATTTGCAATCTTTGCTCTAAGTCAGGAGTGATTTTACCCCTTGGAGGACCTTTGGCAGTGTCTGAGGACAATTTTGGTTGTTACTACTAGTGCTACAGGCACCTAACGGTCACAGGCCAGGGATGCTGATAAACATCCTGCAAGGCACAGGATAGCCCTACAGCAAAATATGATCCGGCCCAAAATGTTAATAGTGCCAACGTTGAACCATCCTTTTCTAAGCCACAGATCCTTAGCTTCT
Organism: Aotus nancymaae; assembly: GCF_030222135.1. NCBI lineage: Eukaryota > Metazoa > Chordata > Mammalia > Primates > Aotidae > Aotus > Aotus nancymaae. The sequence continues at coordinate 32,260,286 of NW_026988443.1, read as the reverse complement.
GGGAGCAATGTAGCCTGTGGTTTTGACTTGCTGCCTGCGTGACTTTGGAAGTGTCCTTGTTTTGGTTGGTAAAAGAAGGTCCTTGGACTAATTGATGCTCAGGGGACTTTCCAGCCCAGAGGCTGAGGTCACATTAGTCCTCTCTATTGGCAGTGGCTCTCTTTGCAGACGCAACAGTGATCGGAAATGATAGCTATTGATGTGACAGCACACACTACAGGAATGTTCTCAACCTGGAATACTGTTTGTCCTTTGGAAGAGCTCCGATGCCTGTTTCATGCAGGTCTTATTGCAGACACTTGAATAAATTTGAAGCTGATGTTAGAAGGCTACTAAATCATTCTGTGCAATTTTTTTAGAGACTGTTATATTTTGTTGAGGGAAAAAGCAAAGGACACAGTTTAATTTAATACACCACTCCCTTTCCAAATATAGACAGTCTTACAGATATTGATTTTGAGTTTTGGCATTGCATGTGCCTTTTTATCTAGTTGGTCATCATGAGCGAAGTTCATTTTTTAGCTTAAGGATTTAACTGAATCATTTCCACAGTGGAATGGACGCAGGCAGGAAGATGAGGTGCATGGGGGCAGGGAGTGATACTTGGTTCAGGAGAATCAGTGATTGGGGGGACACAGACTACCTGTACACGCAGGTACTAAAGACTGGAGTCTCCAGTACGTACACCCAGGGCATCGCTACTAATGTCCATCCACAGGCAGTGCGAGTCACTCAGGCTGCTCTCTCACTGTGTTGGCTGCTATAGCAAAACATCATGAACAGAGTGGCTTATAAACAACAGAGATTTATTTCTCGCCGTTCTAGAAGCTGAAGTCCAAGATCCAGGCACCGGCAATTTTGATGTCTGGTGGGGACCTGTTTTCTTGTTCATAGAATGGTGCCTTCTAGCTGTGTCCTTATATGGTGGAAGGGGTGAGGGGGTCTCTCTCAGGCCTCTTTTATTAATTTTTATTTTTAAAAAATTTATTTTTTTGAGATGGAGTCTCACTCTGTCACCCAGGTTGGAGTGCAGTGGCGCAATCTCAGCTCAGTGAAACCTCTGCCTCTGGGGTTCAAGCAATTCTCCTACTTCAGCCTCCTGAGTAGCTGGGATTACAGGTGCATGCCACCACACCCTGTTAATTTTTGTATTTTTAGTAGAGATGGGGTTTCACCATGTTGGCCAGCCTAGTCTTGAACTCTCAGCCATCAGATGATCCATTTGCCTCAGCCTCCCAAAGCACTAAGATTATAGGCATAAGCCACTGTGCCCAGCCTTCAGGCCTCTTTTATAAGGGCACTAATCCCACTCAGGAGGGCTCTGCCCTTTTGAGCTAGTCATCTCCCAAAGGCACCCCCTCTTTAATACCATCACCTTGGGGCTGAAGATTTCTGCATATAAATTTGGAGGCGGGGACACAACATTTAGTCTATTGCATGGTATCACTGCTCCTTTTCTCAACACTCTGCAGAGCTTCTCAAGCAGGTATATGTCTAGGGCAAAGGGGTTTTCTGTGATCCTGGAGAGGCAGAAACAGAAGTGTTGTTTGCTGTTTTTGGAGTGCTGACCCTATGCCTCTAACTCTCTCCCAGAGGAGGTATGGCATTTAATGATGCTGCATTTTATTCAGGAACCACAAAGCAAGGTGTTTGCAACATTTACTTTAATAGCAGCATGTCAATTGTTAGGGTAAGTTCTTCTGGGATGGTGATACAAGCTTGAGGATATTAGAGCTGCAGCAAAATGAAGCCCTACACTGTGTGGAGAGTGCCACCTGCACCTGTGCTCCTGTTGGGGACTTTGGGGCCCAGAGGAACTGCACCAAAACATGTTATATCCGCCCCTTTTCTGGGTAGCAATTGCTCTTCCAAATGGTTCCTATACCCTTAGTTTATTCAGCTGGAAAATCAATCCACTTGTATGGTAGGTGTAAGAGCAAATTCAGGAAATTCCTGCCAATCCGCTAACACACTTGAAATGCAACATGTAAAGATTCATTTACCAGTGAAGGTGCGATGATGCCTGATGTGCAGGTGTCTTCGTTTAGGATAAACTAAGTTTAGGACCCTGCAACTCTGATTTGAGGCCAGGCAGGAGAGAAGCCCAGGAAGCACTGGTGGTGGAGGAAAAAAGTTAGACAAAGAATGAAAAGAAACAGGAAAAGGGTGCGTTTTCAAGCAAGTAGGCACCTGGGGATCATCCCCACTGGGGAATTCTGGAAGACTGTGTGAAAATGTGTATTTTGAGTTATTCTAAATAGCTACTGGTGAAGCTGGGATATTTATACACCAATAATTCCCCTTCTATCATGGTGTGAGGGCTGCTTTCAGGGGAATTAACTTTTCAGAACTTCTGGCTTGCTCTACTTCCATAGCAATAGCCCTCAGGCAAGAAGTAGCAGATGCTCACGGTGAGTATCTGTAGCAGTAGAGAGTTGAGAGAAGGGGCTATGGGTGGAGAAGTGGTGGCACCTGCTGTATGTAGCACACTGATTTAAATTGCAATCGTCATGATACAACTTGTATGAGTGCAAGCCAGCTGTAATATCCTCATGCCTACAGCTCTCATAAATAACTCTAAAAAGTAAGGCACGCTTACCTCTACATTTGCAAAGCAGTAAAAAGCAACACAGGTGAAAATAACAACAGCACAATGTGAGGCATGGTGGTGTTTGGTCAAACAAAATCAACGTTTGCAATACAAATATGGTACCGACTACAAGGGGCAGGTTCTTTTGAATATACCCTGCCTGTAATATTCTGTGATAACTACACGCCCTCCTAATTTTCTATCTTCCAGCTGCTCCAAAAAATCAATTCTGAAGCTCATTTGGTCTTCACTTGACGTAAATGCTTCCTTTGGTATTAATTTTTTTTTCTTGGTCACTGAAGGTCCTTACTTGAAGCTGACTGAAAGAATATTGGGTGGTTCACAGATGACTGGGAAGGCTGCAGACACAGGCTTTGGATGCCTGCTGGAACAGTGGAAGTTGAGAAACAGCTAGGACCCCAGCTGAAATCATGCCTGTCTGGTAAGGACATTGCTGTCCCCGTTTCTGCTAACGGGAAACACTTTTGTTTGTGCCACCACCACCAGCACCACCAAACATGGGATACCATTGCTGCTTCACTGCCACATTGCCACTAAAATCTCAACCGTGGGGTTGGGTGTGAATCTGCAGTAGAGCTTGAACCATAAGCCCACATCCCTACTTAGGGGAGGCTGGCAAAGCCAATGCCTCATGTCATCCATATTAGAATGGGATGTGGGCTTTCCTAGCTCTGGGATTCAAGGTGCAGCATACCCCAGACATAGCAAAGGGGTTCCGTTGCTAGGCAGCCTAAAAAAGGTGACTAATGTCTACTAAAGTGTCTTTCTTGTTAGTGTGCACAATTAAAGAGGCAAAGGAAAAGCTTGGTGGACAGGTCCTAAAAGATTGCTGAAATGTTCAAATAAAAAAATATTTTAACATTTTAAATATGGGGAAATGAGAAGTACTCAGAACATGAGAACAGTAGAATCTTGTCTCTGTGTGCCTGTGACCATGTCTTGTCCTAGAAGGCGGAAGTTATGTCCACACTTTTTTTTTCCTTTAGAGACAGGGTGTCTCTGTCACCTAGGGTCAAGTGCAGTGGTGTGATCTCAGCTCACTGCAGCCTTCATCTCGCAGGCTCAAGCGATCCTCTCACCTCGGCCTCCTGAGTAGCTAGGGCTACAGGCATACGCCACCACACCTGGCTAACTAAAAAGAAATTAAAATTGTAGAGACGAGGTCTAACTATGTTGCCCAGGCTGGTCTCCAGCAGTCCTCTGTCTTTGGCCTCTCAAATTCTGGGATTACAGGCACGAGCACCTTGCCCAGCCTATGCCTACACATTTCTTAATGGATAAGAATATGTACTGAATGTGTATGTGTAAACAAGAGGAATGAGCTGGCAAGAAAGGGAAGGAAACAGAGTTTATATTGAGTCTTCAACTCCCAAACATGAATAGATTGGGGGTGTTGAGTTAATAGGAAACAGAAGAGAAGGCAATTTTAGAATAGAACAGAAAAGAATTCTACTTTGTAGGAGAAAGGAAATCAATAAAAGTTATATTGAAGCCCTGGGAACCTCCGCCATGGAGAAAAAACACATGGGTATAAAACTAAGAAAGACCAGGGTATCTAAAATAATACCAAAGATTCTACAGAAAAAAAGGTACTAGAGGAATATTCAATGACAGTCTGGCTTTCTACGACCCTGGAAATAAAACTCAAAAGAAGTTAACCACGACCTCTTAAGCAGCTGATCTTCCTAACCTTGGTTAACACACTAGAGTTTCCTGGGGGGAGATGATGATTTTATTATTTTCAATAAAAAATTATGGGGTCCCAGGTAAATTTATCTTACCAACTTTTCTCTAATTTTACAAAAAATGAAATTATTCCCATCAGAAGAATATTGGAACAGATGGGCTGCATAGTCTATTTGAAATTTTTTCCCGTCTGTATTTTTGGGCATCTGGGTATTAACTTGGGATTTCACGGGAAGGCATATGCTCAGAAGTGAAAGTCATTTTGAGATAGACACAGCTCCATTGAGAAGAACATCCTCATTCCTAGAAAAGGCCCAAGACAGGGCAGCAATTTAAGAATGTTTTAGTTGGTGAGCAAGAAGTGTCTGAAAAAATAAGCTTTAATAAATGAAAGTTTAAGTGCTGACCTTCCTGCTGTTTCCAGCAGATTGCAAAATTGTGTGAGCGTGTGTTTGTGTGTCTTTGAATGCTACAATTCAGTTTGGTTGTACCTATGGGGCAAAGGACCTGCGTGGAATATTTTCAGAAGTGAAAAGTGGTACAAGCGTGTGAGAGAGTGATTTGGGTATATGAGACAAAAAGTCTTAACAAGGTAAAAGTTTGGACCCTTTTTAGTAAAGCTGTTCTTAGTAAACAATTAATCTGTGCAAATATTTCAGCTAGAAGTATTTCCATTGTGGCATTAATTAGGAGACTCCAAACCTGGTACTCTAAACTTCTGATGGTGGGAGTCAAGATAAGAGATGTATTTTTTATATCCATACAATTTAAAACTGTGGGATCTTTGAAAAGATTATGCATAGAAGACTATTTTGATCAGATTAAAAAAGCATCCCAAATAATAAGTTGTAAATAATATAAGTAAAATAATATATCTTGCCTTTGAGGTATATACATATGCATATGCATTGAGTATTAAGATTTGGAAAGATCAGTATCTTTGTAGCAATTATCTCTGATTGATATTTTTATGGGTGTAGTGAAATTTTTATTCCTCTTGCTTTTCTTTTCTTGTTTTTCTATAATTAGCATATATTGCTTTATAATTAGACAGTTTTTAATGACCATATTTTAAAGGGAAAAAAAATCCAGCGTAGTTCTTCCTCTTCAGCTTTATCGATGAGAGAAACAAGACATACTTTTTAATAAGTGAATAGCTGTGTGGTTTGTGATATTTTGACATACATCTCATGAATGGACACAATATCCTGTGAAGGATAAAGTCATTTTATCTTCATTTTATTCTTATTTATAAAAAACTAAGAGGTAAAGGGATTATAATACTGCTTGAGAATAGAAAAGCTGAATTCAACCCAGGTGGGTTTGTTCCAAAACTCGTATTATTTTCATCACACCAGGTGTCATCCAGTTCCCAAATGATCTTCCAGAGAACCCCTTATCCCTGCTTTTGATTTCCCAGACTTTGAGGAAAGAAGGCTGCTTTTTAGGGGGAAAAAAATTTCAAGAGTTTATAGTCTGATTTTAAATACCCAACAAATATTGCCACTTGTAGAGGGATTATTTCTGCCCTTGCTCCTCTTCCTGGGACAGAGAGTGTATTAAGCTTAGGATAATAGTATCTAGTAGTAGGACACAGGGTGAAGAAAGAGGCAGAATTTTCTGGAACAGCACAGAGGGAGCATTACACTTGAAACTGTAGAATCTGGCCGCCTTGTAGATGCTTCACTGGCAGAGTCCAAGGTGAACCTGCATCCCCATTCCCAGTGGCCCACCCAGAAGAAATTCAATGAATTAATAAATAAATGAGAAGTGGGTCAACCTTCCTTCAAGAGTGGGTAATCTAAAGGATTAAAAGATACCAAGAGCAGCAGAGGAGGGAGTGGAGAGAGAATGTTTAAAAGGAGAAAATAGCTTTTAACTTTCTAACTGCAAAGTAGGTAGTGCTAAGGCATAACGTTAAACACTTAGATGAAAGGTCCTATCTCTATTCAGTTACTGGGAGAGTTGATGCTAAACTAAAGAAATAGGGGAACCATTGGCCCTGGGCTTCATCTGAGTTGGATGGTATGACTCAAACCCAAAGTATAGGATTGTTTGACACATGCCAAGCCTTGTTTCACATTGATCCCCAGTGTCTGAGTGACTGACTAATGCTAAGTTACCAATAGATTTTACCACTCATCTCTTCTTGTCCTGCTTGATTTTATTTTATTTTCTGAACAGGGGGAGCATCAACATGCTTCCAGAAGTCAAAACTGTATAAATACACTCCGAGAAGTATTCCTCCCTTCTGTACCCACTCCATCTTGTTCCTCCTAGCCAGGTCTTGTAGGTAACCAACTTCATAGTTTTCTGGCTTTTCCTTTGAGTTTCTTTTTGGAAATATGAGTGCATGTATATGTGTTTGTCATTTTTTCCTCTTCTAACACAAAAGGTAGCAATTTATGTATTCCTCTTTGCACTTTGCTTTATTCTAAACCTAAAAATGTCTTCCAGAAGTCACTCTATAATCATTTTATACATATCTTCCTTCCTTCCTTCCTTCCTTCCCTCCCTCCCTCCTTCCTTTCTTCCTTTCTCTCTCTCTTTCTTTCTGATGGAGTATTCCTCTTGTCACCCAGGAATGCAATGGTGTGATTTCAGCTCACTGCAACCTCCGCCTCCTGGATTCAAGTGATTCTCCTGCCTCAGCATCCTGAGTAGTGGGATTACAGGTGCCTGCCACCAAAGTCAGCTAATTTTTGTATTTTAGTAGAGACGGGGTTTTACCATGTTGGCCAGGCTGGTCTTGAACTCCTGACCTCAGGTGATCCACCTGCCTTGCCCTCCCAAAGTGCTAGGATTACAGACGTGAGCCACCACGCCCAGCCAAATCTTCCTTATTTCTTTTACAGCTGCGTAGTAATCCATTATGTGTATGTACTTAACTTTATTTCCACTCAGTTTTTAACTCTTCACAACTATTAAAAATTCTATTTTTTAAATAGTATAAAACACGTCAGTGGCCTGGGAGATTGGCATCACCAGCCTGCACATTTGCATGGAGTTGAACATGTTCCCAAGGGAAGGAGAGGGCTCTGGGGTTGGGATATTGGGATGCAGAAGCAATCAGTTTGTGGTTGGGTGATGAGAACATTTCCCAAGACTGTGTCCCACATGAATGGTTAGGACACATTTCCCACTTCTTCACAGTGCACCAGGGAGGAGATAGATATCAGAGGAAAGTGGCTGTGGGGAGGATGCTCATAAGGAGGCAGAGCCCCAGGTACCAGGACCCTCAGCCTTACAAAACGCCTGCACTCAAGCTTTGCATAGAAGCAACAGAGAAATCCTCCTTCGAGGGGCACATCAGTAAGAACCAGGAGCCTCCTGAACAAAAATTCTGCTCTTGGGAAGACCTCTAGTGCCTTCACAAGTTGGAGGGAGATCCATTATTCTATTTTCTGCCATCTCAATGGGATTGGGAAGATTAGCATAGGCTATTCCTATATGTATTTATGCATTTGTTTATAGCTGAGATGCAGAAGGCTGTCAACAGATTTTATTTTATTCATGAAAACAAATGCAACATTTCTTGTATCCTGTGTATTGAAGTTAGATTCATTCCTCCTTCCTAGGTACTGTCTTATTTAATTCTTACAAAACTACTGCTGAGAAGATATTATTCCAACTTTTTAAGTTTTAACTCTAAGATCCTGAGAGACTAAGCTTCTTGTCCAAGACCGGACAGCATGTAAGTGGAGCACTGGAGTTTGTACCCTCTGTCTCTCTCCAAACTCCCCAATTCATCTTTTCCAAAGAGCAGCATTTCCCAAAATAATGGAACCCTTAATAAGTTCATGGTCACAGAAATCATACTCCTTCAGAATGTTAAAAAATACACTCTGGTGTGTTTTGTTCCTTCCATTCAAACTCACTCAGGAGGTACACAGAGGTCAAAGTATTATGTGCTTTAAAGTCTGTATGAGGAAATTGTAAATATCCAGGAGTATTTTTGAACAATCAGATGAAGCAGTCATGGATATTTATTTGTCATGTTTTGTGAATGACACAATTCAATTTCACTTTTTACTTGGGAGAGGAGGAAATTCACTCCAACTAGGAGAGGCAGCAATGAGAACTTACAAGAAGAGATATAAGGCAAATACATTCAACTGACTATCAAAGTGGCTTTTTCTTTTCCTTTTTTTTTTGAGACAAAGTTTTGCCGTGTCACCCAGGCTGGAGTGCAGTGGCAGGATCTTGACTCACTGCAACCTCCATTTCCTGGGTTCAAGCAATTCTCTTGCCTCAACCTCCTGAGTGCCTGGGATTACAGGCACCCACCACCATACCAGGCTAATTTTTGTATTTTTAGTAGAGATGGGTTTCATCATGTTGGCCAGGCTGGTCTCAAACTCCTGACCTTAAGTAATCTACGGGTCTTGGCTTCCCAAAGTGCTGGGATTATAGGCATGAGCCACCGTTCCCAGCCTCTTTTTTATTACTGTCTTTGATTAAAAGCAAAAGAAAACCTTTCAAAATGAGCTTACGGGAAAAGCAAGGTGGCACTGGGAAGGAAGCCAAGGGCAGACAGGAGAGCACAACAGGGAAGATGTCTGAAACCCAGACTGCCATTTTTTTAGCTCTTTATGGGACAATGTGGTATTTTGTCTTTGCATGTCTCTGAAAATTTGCTTTTCTCTTCCCTTTTTTCTTTGCTTCTCTGTGCATGTGTTGGAAAAGTATTGTTTTGGCCTTCAGCATGCCTCCTCTTGGCTTCTTTCATGGACGAGAAAGGAAATAAGTCAACCATTGTGAATGAGAGCACATGAATTTAGTAGAAAATGGAGAACCTGAAAGACTTTCTCCTCCCAAGTTGTAAATGACCTTTCAGAGGGTGCAGAGCTGGCTCTTCAGTGGAGGGAGAGTTCAGGAATTGATAGGGCAGACAAAGGCATGGAAGCTCAGGGAAGGTACATTTGCAAATCGTCTAAGGTCATGTTCTGCTAAGAAGCAGATACAGGGTTTGAACCCAGCTGTCTCTGATTTAAAACCATTATACTATGACTGTAAGACAGGAATTATTTTTCTTTTCCTGACTCACTCATGGGTTGTTGGAACTTCAAGTAAGGTACATAGCTGCTAGTACTATCTTGGGAACTGAAGAGTGCCCACCATATGTGACAAGTTTGTTACTAACAAACCCACTAAGTGCCAGACACACTTACAGTAGCAGAACCCAGATTAAGAAGACAAATGAGTCTGAGTTGTGCAATGCAGGGATGGGGCCTGTCGTGATTGAAAATATTGATAAGTCATTCATCACGGATTTTTTTGCATCCATTTTGATTTTTTAGAAATAATGCATTTAGAGTATTACTTGTCTTTATGACTAAGGTTTTTTGATGCCCCTTGAAATTTTGCATCTGAAATGAGTGCCTTACTCTCCTGACCCTACTGTTGCTCTTTGAGTGGTTCATCTTAGCAGGTTTCCCAAAGTGTGGGACACATACAATTAGTAGTGCACACATAATTTTAGGTGGTACCTTGCCATGATGCTACATAACATGGGCCACTTCGTGAGAAAGTTATTTTTCCTTTTTCTTTCTTCATTCTTTTTCACCTTCTCAACCAAGTGAAAAAGTCTCAAGCTGAGTGCCAGCAAATATCCTGACACCTTTCTGACACCTAGTAATCTACTCTTTGAACAGTAAGAGATTAGACTTGAGGCTCAAATCCCCAAGAGGTGTCCTAGGTGTCTTTCTGTTTGCCCTCTACATCCACACTCTTCCTTTTTCTACACCCTCCTCAATGCCCTGGAAGGCCTGTCTCCATGGGAACCATTGGAGTGGATCTACAGGCTCATCTGGCCTCCAGTTTCTGGATTGTCCTAGTAATCAGGCATACCAGCAGACAATTGGGAGACAGGAGGAGGACAGCAAGTTCAGAATCCTTATTTCTCCAGCTCATTCCCTTTCCCATTTGGCTTTGTTCCTGTAAGGGAGGCTGTAACTCCCACTACGCTGCCCTTCCCTTCCAAATATTCCCCCAACCTATGTGTTCCAGTAACCCCCACTCCTTCCTCCACTCTCTTGCCTGGGGTAGTGTTGCCAGAAAAATATAGAACATCCGGTTAAATTTGAATTTTAGATCAATGACAAATCACTTTTAGTATAAATAGGTACCATACATTGCAAGAGGCATAGTTATACTAAAAAATTCTTTATTGTTTTCTGAAATTCAGATGTCATTGGACATCCTGTGTCTTTATTTACTAACTCTGGCAAACCTGGCCTTGTGGATAATTGCCCTCTACTGTTACTGGCTCTTTTTTTCATTTTCCTTAACTTTGCCCATATCATTGTTCATAGTTTCTCCATTAAACTCTCCTCCAATTCCCCTTTGACGATGTCATCTATTTTCTGACACATCCCACACTCATCACACTTGTATTAGTAGGCACCAATATTGTATCTGGCTAGAATTATATGACATTTTGTTTCTCATTTTTAGTTCATCTTCTCTTTATGGCAAGTGATATTGGTTTTCCTTTCGTGGTAGTGAAATATATTTTCTTTTAAAAATAACTGGCCAGGCCTGGTGGCTCATGCCTATAATCTTAGCACTTTGGGAGGCCAAGGCGGGTGGATCACTTGAGGCCAGGAGTTTGAGACCAGCCTGGTCAACATGGTGAAACCCTGTCTCTATGAAAAATAATAAAGAAAAAATTAACTGGGTATGGTGGTGAGTGCCTATATTTCCCGCTACTCAGGAGGTTGAGGCAGGAGAATCGGTTGAGCCCAGGAGGCAAAGGCTGCAGTGAGCTGAGATCATACTGCTGCACTTCAGCTTGGATGACAGAGCAAGATTAACCTCTTAAAAAAATTGTTTGAAAGTAACAGTAGAGGTGGAGCATAACTATGGCAAAATTCATAGAGAAGGTTCACACATGGACTGGCTTCTGGGAAACACTCGAGACAAAAACCATGGTCTCTGGAGGCAGACCAACACTGGTTCAAATCCCAGCTCTACCACATAGGGCTGTTGCAAATATGAAAGGAGATCCTGAATGCCAGACCCTCAGTAGGGTGTTGGGACTGGGATCATAGCAGGCCATATTTAAGTAAATACACACACACACACACACACACACACACACACACACACACCCCATCACCCACCTCAAGCAGTAAAGTGACTCACCCAAGGATACACAGCAAATGTGAGAAGGACTGAGGCTGCAGTGCAGGAACTTGGCCCTGAGCCCAGTGTTTTTCCATAAGACCACAGGCCCCGTTGCCTGGTGTGCCAGGGAACTTCCACGTCAGCTGGCCCTGCTCCTCACCCTGCAGGGTGTCTGGAGAGAGTGGTCGGTCCTCATGACGTGGTGTTTTGGGAGGCTAGAGTCAAGGCTTTTGAATCTTGCCACGTTGGTGTTTCAGAGAGTTGTTGAAGACAAAAATTTTTCATGGGCTTAGTAAGCCCAGAGAAGAAAAGAAGAGGTCTTCCTTCCCTAGTGAATGAATGAATCGGTAAATAAATAAATTCAGGGAGGTGTGAGGTGAATCTCAACCTGCCAAACCCTGGCTGCATGCCCCATCCCCATGCCTCCTGTATACTTCCCACCAGCTGCAAGTTGACTTCATGTGGCATCTTTTCCCCTTCTAGGGCCCACGTCAGGAATTTAGGTCTGGCCTGGGCCCCTCAGCTCTCTGGAATGTTGGTTAACCTGCTGAAGTGGTGTTCTGATCTGATCGAACCAAGAATCTACTAGGTGCAAAGCACAGAGATGGTGACCAAGAATGAGCAAGCAGGATTGAGGATCCATAAATGTGATCACTAGTCAAGAAGAGGAATGCCATTTATGGAGCCACTCATGCTGCCATGGACAGTTCTAGAAACCTCACATGCAGCCTCTCCCTCAGTCCTCATGACAGTCCTGAGATGGGGACTCTGCACCTCAAATACCAGTGGTGTTACCATCCAGTGTGCCCATCCTATTAACACTGATCATTACAGCTGCTCCTGAAAGAAGATAGTTTTGTTGCCTCAACTTACAGGTATGGATGTGGAGGCTTAGAGAGGTTAGTGACTTGTCCAAAACCACAAAGATGCTACGTGTTAGAGCCAGGATTAAAACCTAGCACTGCAGCCCTAAATCCCAGCCTCTTAGTGTCAGATTCTGCATAGCATGTGGTTGAGGAATTTGCTTACACAGCTGGTGAGAGACAAAGCAGGATTTGAGTCCATGCACTTTCCTCTACATAATTATGCATCTCAAGGGATTTACTGGGTTGTAATCTTAGAATCCACATTTCTATTGAATTGGGTCAAAGTACCATAAAAGTGCTGTGGGGCCAAAATTGGGGTGGGAGAGAGAGGGAGGAGGGAAAAAGAAAGATGGCAGGTTGGCATAATAGGAGTTTATACAGAAGTCAGCATTGAAGGATGGCCTGGATTTGATGAGATGGTGAATGGAGTGGACATTAATCAGGAAGGGACGGTGTGAATAAAGACTGGAAGTAAGGACAATGCAGAGACAGAACTGGAGAATAATCTAGATTATCTACTATCTTCTGTGCATGCCCATATTGGCTGTCTCTGTAGGCAAAGTTTCTGATGTGTGTTCATTGGGGCCCATTCTGTAGAGATCTTCCTTCTGATATTGGATTCCAGATTTCTCACTCATAGCCACCAACCGCATGAACCTTCTACCATTTTGTCCTTAAGTTTTCATGAGCAAAGGGTTTGCCAGGAAAGCTAAGAGCAGGCAGAAGTTTCATGAAGAGGGACTCAAACTTTCTCAGCCAAGAACACTTTCTATCAAATATTCCTATCTTTCCCGGGAAGGTGGTAGTAGGAATGGGCTTCTCAGGCCAGGCACTGATGTCTCAAGTGCCTCTGGAAGAGACAAACCTCTGCTTAAGGGTGCATGTTGGTTAGGTGACCAGACAGCTATGTACATTGGCTTTTGTTGGAAAAAAATAAGTTTTTGTTTGTTTGTTTTTGTTTGGCACAAAGCCCTGTTGTGTCAGGTCCTTTTTTTCTGAAGCAAGGACCATCATGACTTTCATATTTGCCTTCTTTGATGAAAGAACAAAGCTGAGAGCTTTGCATTTTTTCCACTTTGCAAAGTGTACCTTTCAAGCATTGTAAACAAGTCAATAACTGATATCTGTCCAGTTTGCAAAGGGCTTTAGCACTTCTGATTCACGATATAACTATTAGGAAAATTGGGTGTTAGTGTCCAGAGTCACTGATCTCTGCAAACATTTGACTAAACTGAGGCTGGAATTGGTTTGTAGAAATCAGGGATGAGAATCCAGCAAATGCAAAACTTCCAGTGCTTGGTTCAGTGCATGTGTCATTGCGTTATGGTGTCTCTCAGGTGCTATTTCTCTGTCATTTAAATTTGGTGGCACATTACACTTCCACTTAGCACAATGGCAAATGTAGTAAAGGGTTTAAAAAGTTAGCTACACAAGACAAGTGTTGACAAGGATGCGGAGAAATCGGGGCCCTTGTATGCCATTGGTGGAAATGAAAAATGGTGAAGTCACTGTGGAAGAGAATATGGACATTACTCATAAATATAAGTATAGAACTACCAGGCCAGGCGCAGTGGCTCATGCCTGTAAACCCAGCACTTTGAGAGGCTGAGGCAGGTGGATCACGAGGTCAGGAGTTCAAGAGCAGCCTGGCCAACATAGTGAAACCCCATCTCTACTAAAAATACAAAAAATTAGCCATGCATGGCATGGTGGCAGGTGACTGTAATTTCAGCTACTCAGGAGGCTGAGGCAGGAGAATTGCTTGAACCCAGGAGGCTGAGGTTGCAGTGAGCCAAGATCACGCCATTGCACTCCAGCCTCGGCGACAAGAGTGAAACTGTATCTCAGAAAAAACCAAAAACCAAAAAACTACCAAATGATCCAGTAATTCTACTTCTGGGTATTTACCCAAAAGAATTGGAATCAGGATCTTGAAGAGATACTAGTTTCCCCATATTCATTGCAGCATTGTTGATAATGGCCAAGAGGTGAAAACAACCAAGACCAACACACACCTGAATCTGAGAAACACCGAGCAGACAGCAGGCTGAGCTTATCTTGAAGGAATCCAGGTGCCTTCCAGGCATGCTGTGCTAAGAGCTCTCTTGCCGCTTAATACCTGGCATCCCCTCTCTAGTTAAAAAGGTTGAAACAGCTACTGGCATGTTGATTACCACCAAACAGCTGTACCCTCAGCTCAGATCACAGTGGCATCTGCTTGGAACAGAACATTTTGTTATTCTGGGTTCCTTCTTCTCCAGCAGTACAAGCATGATGGTGCATATGAGAGATATTGAGCAGATATTTAGTCAAACACCTACCATAAACTGAAAAGTTAATTTAATTGCTCTGAGCTTTCAAAATAGCCTCCATACTGTTACCACAATGACCTTTCTTCTGTGTAGAAAATGACCCGATTTTGACACTTTAATGATTGCCTCCTATCTACAAGACGAACATTAGTGTCCTTGGTGAGTCATTCAAAGCGTTTCCTAATGTGACTCTGACTGCTTTGCTTCATCTTCTGATCTGCCTGGCTTCATACATACACTATAGTTTACCTAATCGTTACAGCTCCCTGGATGAGCTTTGCTGTTTCATGTCTTCTTCTGTGCACTTTCAAATGCTGTTTCTGCTGTTTGGAATGTTTCTCCCTGTCTTGGTCACCTGCTGAATTTCTAATCATTTTTCAGGACTTAGCTCATCACTTTTGTAAAGCCTTCCAGTTTAATTACTTCCTGCCATTGGAAACATATCAACCTAAGGAATACATTCTTTCATACTGGATTAGTATAAGTTATAGTCAATTTATTTACTTGCCTTTCTCCACGAAGTCATGTCCAGGTGAGCATATGCTAATTGTGACAGCCACTAAATAAACGTAAATTTCAACTTTTATTAAGGACCTACAGGTGCCAAATTAGAGACACAGGTATAATAGGCTGTATTATAGCCCCCCAAAACACCCACATTCTAACCCCTGGAACCTGTGAATGTTGCCTTAAAAGAAACATTGCAGAGGCGGTTAGGTTAAGGATCTTCGGATAGGAAGATTACCCTGGAATATACAGGTGGACCACAAGTGTAATCACAACTGTCCTTTTAATGGATGGTAGGAGGAGGGACCACACGGCAGTGTGAATACTGAAGCAAGATGATATACTGCTGACTTGGAGATGGGGAAAGGAGCCACGAGCCGAGAAATGAAGCACTAGAAGCTGGAAGGCAGAGGAACGAATGCTCCTCCAGAGCCTCTGGAGGGAGCATGGTCCTGCCAACACTTTGGGTTCAGTCCAGGAAACTGATTTCAGACTTCTGGCTGCCAGAAGTTCAAGAGAATACATTTGTATTGTTTTAAGCTGCTAAGTTTACAGAAATCTGTTACAGCAGCAATAGGAACCTAATACGTCAGACAGCAGATATAATAGGACAAGAATAACAGATGGTAATTATAGAGGAAGTATGAAATAGAGCAGTGCTTCTCAAACTTCATTATACACAGGGATCACTGGGGATCTGGTGAAAGTGCAGATGCTGAGTCACTAGGTCCAGGGAAGAATCAGAAGCTCTGCATTGCTTGCAAGCTCCCAGGTGAGGACAGTGCTACCTGTCCAGGGACCACACTTTGAGTAGCAATAAAATAGCAATGGACAGATGTAGATGAGACAAATCAGAAGACAGAGTTTTGGAGGGGCAGCTGTGATAATTGATATAACTTCTTTTTTTTTTTTTTAAATGTGTACAGATTTCTTCTGTGACCCAAGATTTGGTCTATTCTAGAGGATGTTCGACGTACAGGTGAAAATGTATTCTGTAGCAGTTGAGTAAAATGTTCTGTAAATGTCAGTTAGGCCTACTAGATGGAGTGTGCAGTTTAACTCTACTGTTTTCTTGGTTGATTTTCAGAGTGCATGGAGGTTTTTTTTTTGGTCAGCTACTTCTTTTTTGTTTTTTTATACATTAAGTTCTGGGGCACGTGTGCAGAACATGCAGGTTTGTCACATAGTTATACACGTGCCATGGTGGCTTGCTGCATCCATCACCCTGTAATCTACATTAGGTATTTCTCCTAATGCTATCCCTCCTCTAGTCCCCCACTCCCCAACATGCCCCTCTGTGTCCATGTGTTCTTATTGTTCAACTCTCACTTATGAGTGAGAACATGCAGTGTTTGGTTTTCTGTTTTTGTGTCAGTTTGCTGAGAATGATGGTTTCCAGCTTCATCCACGTCCCTGCCAAGGACACGAACTCATCCTTTTTGTGGCTGCATAGTATTCCATGTTGTCTATGTGCTACATTTTCTTTATCCAATCTGCCATTGATGGGCATTTGGGTTAGTTCCAAGTCTTTGCTATTGTGAACAGTGCCACAATAAACATACGTGTACTTGTGTCTTTATAGTAGAATGATTTATAATCCTTTGGATGTATACCCAGTAATTGGATTGCTGGGTCAAATGATATTTCTAGTTCTAGATCGTTGAGGAATTGTCACACTCTCTTCCACAATTGTTGAATGGTTGTCTTCCACAGTGGGAGTTAATTTACACTCCCACAAACAGTGCTAAAGCGTTCCTATTTCTCTACATCCTCTCCAGAATCTGTTTTCTCCTGATTTTTTAATGATCACCATTCTAACTGGCATGAGATGGTAGCTCATTGTTTTGATTTGCATTTCTCTAATGACCATTGATGATGAGCTTTTTAAAATATGTTTGTTGGCTGCATACACGTCTCCTTTTAAGAAGTGTCTGTTCATATCCTTTGCCCACTTTTTGATATGTTTGTTTTTTTCTTGTAAATTTGTTTAAGTTCTTTGCAGATTTTGAATATTTGTCAGATAGGTAGATTGCAAAAATTTTAAAGACACCAATCAGATGGTCATGAGTTGGTGCAGTGATGTGCCCAGGATGGACCTATATTCATACCACCAATGACTCACTGCCCCTCCTGGTCAGGTGTCCAGAGGCCTCTCACTTTTATTGCATTGGTTATTCCCAGTAACCCTGCAGAGTAGGCATCCTAATGTTTGTTTGACAGATAAGGACGTGGAGGTCTAGAGGATTAATGGCTTTGGCCACACACACATGGGGCTAGAACTGTGTAACTCCAACATATGTGGGTTACTTTTTTTTCATCTTTTCTCTACTATCTTTTCTGAATCGTGGATAATATAGATGTGCTATGGGGCTTTACAGAAAGATCCATGATCCCAGCTAAATGGAGATTTTCATCCTCCAATGAAACATGCTTGTATTACGAGAGACAGAAATTGGACTTGCCAAACTCTGGCTGAGAAGGAACCAGAGTTTTTATAAGGGCATCTTCTTAGGGAAAATGACAGCCCAAATGCTCAGGAGGCAGAGCGAACCCTGCACAGACATGAGGGCTGAGAGGGTGGAGAAGCAAAAAGCATCCCCTCCCTGTTGGTAGTAGAGAGGATGTATAGGAAGGTGCATGAGCATGCGTCAACCCTGGAAGAGTACCCATGGGGTCAGATCAGAGAAGCTAAGGGCAGTCAGCAAGTCCAAGGAGCATGGAAAGGGCAAAAATGGGAGGAGAAATTAAGACTAGGTCCGGATCTGGGACTAGATCTGGAACCAGAGACTAGATCTAATACCAGTACTAGATCCAAATCCTGGACTAGATACAGAATTGGGACTAGGTCCAGATCCAGGACTAGATCCAGAAGGAGGACTAGGTCCAGATCCAGCACTAGACTGAGAACCAGGAATAGATCTAGATCCAGGACTAGATCTAGAACCAGGACTAGATCCAGAGACTGAGACTAGGTCCAGATCCAGAGATTATATCCAGAAGGAGGACTAGGTCCAGATCCAGCACTAGACTGAGAACCAGGAATAGATCTAGATCCAGGACTAGATCTAGAACCAGGACTAGATCCAGAGACTGAGACTAGGTCCAGATCCAGAGATTATATCCAGAAGGAGGACTAGGTCCAGATCCAGCACTAGACTGAGAACCAGGAATAGATCTAGATCCAGGACTAGATCTAGAACCAGGACTAGATCCAGAGACTGAGACTAGGTCCAGATCCAGAGACTATATCCAGAAGGAGGACTAGGTCCAGATCCAGCACTAGATTGAGAACCAGGATTAGATCCAGATCCAGGACTAGATCCAGAACCAGGACTAGATCCAGAGACTAGATCCAGAACCAGGGCTACATGTGGATCCAGGGATACATCCAGATCCAGGACTAGATCCAGAACAAAGACTAGATCCAGATCCAAAGACTAGATCCAGAACTAGGACTAGATTCATATGTAGGGACTAGATCCAAATCCAGGACTAGATCTAGATCCAGAGACCAGATACAGGTCTATAACTAGAAAGGGACAGCAATGGTATCAGGAGCCAAACATCAGCCACAAAGGGAGCCACATCCTTTATCCATCTCCAGCTCTGCAACTTTGGCAGGTCTCCTCATCTGCAGCCTGGGAACGGTTACACTGATGCTGAGTGACGGTGAAGAATGGAATAAATCTACATAAAGCTCCTGTCATTTTAGGCTGTGGTGAAAATGACCCATTCTCTTAGAACCACAGTGTCTCCTATTGTTCTTTGAGTTAGTGGACTTATGGTCATAGATGGAACAAGGTGACCTGACGTACGAGTTTGCCACAGAGTTCCTGCAGTTTCTGAATGAACAAGCCCTGTATTAGCAAGCTTTTACTTGGTATCGTTTGTGTTATACTTTTATGGTATAGAAGGCATAGAGAAATCTCTGAATGTTTTCTAAATGATTAAAGATCATCAGACATTAGGAGGAGAAAGGAAAAGTAAACTTTGGGTAGAAAGTTTTAATCTCCTGAGTGATATATGTGACTGCTGGATGGTACTTACATAATACATGATATAGAAGGTGCAGCAGGGCTCTGTGGCTCGTGCCTGTAATCCCAGCACTTTGGGAGGCCGAGGTGGGTGGATCACCTGAGGTCAGGAGTTTGAGATCAGCCTGGCCAACGTGGCGAAACCCTGTCTCTACTAAAAATACAAAAATTAGCCGGGTGTGGTGGCGTGTGCCTGTAATCCAAGCTACCCAGGAGGCTGAGGCAGGAGAATCACTGGAACCCAGGGCACAGAGGCTGCAGTGAGCCAAGATTGCACCACTGCACTCCAGCCTGGGTGACAGTAAGACTCCATCTCAAAAAAAAAAAAAAAAAAAAAGAAGGACCTTCCTCCTACTCCTCTTACACCCTCCTTCTCAATCCCTTCTTTAGAGGCTCCTATCTCAGTCCCCAAAGTTACTTTTCTTTCCTGGGCAGCAAATTTTGTAGAGTTTTAGAGAACACTCATCATAAGGAAGAACAATGTTACTGTAGGCAGCATTACAAATACACCAACAACAGAAGTTTTACAATTAGAGAGAAGTGGACTGAGACCCTAGTTTACTTGGAGAAGTTACTTAATCCTTTCTGGACATCATTTTACAGATGATGTCACTGAGAAGAATTTTTTTTACGTTGTCTGTAAAATGGGAATGAAAATAGCATCAACCAACCTCATGGTCTTTGTGGGGATTTGGAAGAGCATTTAGACCAGGGGTCAGGAAACTTTTTTGTAAAGTGCCAGATAATGAATATTTTTAGCTTTGGAGGTGATAGGTTCCTGTGGCAGCTACTCAGTTCTGTCAATGTAGGGCAAAGGCAGCCACAGACAATATGTAAACAAAGATTCTAATGAAACTTTATTTACAAAAACACGATTTTGGGCCATAATCTGCCAATCTCTGCTTTAGAACAATACCTGTAAGCCTTCAAAAATAGTGGTAGTAATTATGACCCTAGACTATTGTTGTTAGAGCATTGTTATGTTGACCTAATCTTTATTCTTTAACAAGCAGATTCTCAAAAATAGGGGCTGATACTATTCATTTTCATCTTTATCCTCCTTGGAAGATTGTTTTTATGGAAGTGCTGGTAGGGATGGGGTGGATTCTTTCTTTTGGACTTTAAACTTGTGAACAGAATTCTATAATCCAAGTGTTTTGGGTATTATTTCTAAAAATATGTTGGCCCCTTAATGATTTAATTTTTATTGATCAACTTGAGGGTAATGGAGGATAACCCAAGAAATTAATAACACATTACATGGTTCATTTCTCATTGGTCCATCAAAGATCAACTGCAGAGGAAGAGAAGGGAAATTTTATATGGGAACAATTATCTGAAAAATGTGAGTAGCTCAAGATAATCTGATTGTTTACTTTTAGCTATTCCTGAGGGCTAAGTACTTATAGCCCAGAGAATTTATCAGATGAGTTTAGTCCAAGAAACACAACTTTATTTTCCCACTACTGGCCGAACATAAGTGCCACTTTAACAGTGCTGCATGCCCTACAAACATTGATGGCCTCGTGTTCCAAATGAAAAAGTTCATTATTGAGTTTCTCTTCTGATGTGTTATTAACTGGAAGCTGAAATTAATGAATTTTGTCAGATTGCCTTGAGTGGTGAAAGGAAACGGTAGAATTCTTCAGCAGTCAATTTCTATTCTGCCATCTGCTTAGTATTGTTTTTGTTTGTTTGTTTTGTTTCTTTGTATTTTTTTAATAAATGTCACTCCTAGGGCTCTTCTGAACTTAGTATGGCCTAGAAATTTCAGGTCACAATGGCTAAATAGCATTGTATTTCCCTACTGATGTTAGGGTTCCCTTGGTTGCAAGAGACAGAGACCCAATTCAGACAAGCCTAACAAATAATATTATCAATGCACATAACTGGGAAATTCACTGATGATCAATGGCCAAAGGCAATATGAAAACATGCTGTGTAGATGAAAATACAGTTACCACCAAGCCCTAAAATAATGCATCTGATTTGCCTTCTTTGGTCTTTCATGGAAAATTTAACATTGATGGGGCTGGAATATAGATTCTGTAATAGCAATCGTCACTTAAGTAGCCTTGTGTTCTTGGGAAAGCATTGAAATTCACCAAAATCACCAAATCTCCTTTCACTGTACAACAGAGCTTGGCATTCTAGACTTGCCCATAGGATTTTAACAACAACTAAACAAGAAGCCAAGTGACAGAACTCTACCAATATACATAATTGTCCATTTCATTTGCTCTTTGGGTCCTTTTACACCCAACTGTTTCTAGTAGGAGTGGGTGGAAGAGGAAGCCATGGAAAAAGAGTTGCCTACTCAATGTGGGTAGAGGATTAAGGTTTTCAAAATCGACAAGTCCTATGAATCGACCCACGCTTAGTGTTTTACTGAAAATCTGCAGACTGAGAAACGTGTCTTCTGAATGTGATGGCTCAGCCTATTTCTTAGTTATAATATTTTTCCCAAATAATTACTCATATTTGACCACCATTTAAATCTATATCTTCAGGTCAGAATGCTTGTAATCATTTAGTGGACTTGAAATTTTGCACAATGATGGACTATTTTTTTTCTGTCTTGGTATGCAAGTCATAGGGGATGGTCTTGGGAGATGCATCAAAATTGTTTAAGACAAGTGAGTGGTAAGAACCTCAGAGCCCTATAGAGGCTTCCTACATTTATCTCTGTGGGGATACCTCTTTTCTCCCTTGAAGCTACATATAGGAAGTGCTAAAGCAATACAAGAAATAGCAGCCACAGCAGTCTATCTTATATCATGATTTCCTTTTCACTCTCAGGTTCTTCTGCCCAGACTCAGCTTGTTATCCCAGGCTTTAGTCCTTTCAGGTTGATTTTATCCAGGGGACTTGTGCTTCTGGCATCTTGTTTATAGTGGGGTACCCTACCAAGCTCCAACCTGCCTGTGCATTGCTGGACTCCAATGCTGGCAAGTTATAATGTTCTTCCTGGGACATGGCTCAGCCCCCATGTGAATTGGCTGATGAAAATAGATACCCAAGAGAGGGAGCAGCCACAGCCTCACACATCTTCCTTACATTTAGAAAGCTTTGTCAAACTCCTCAGAGTGTTTTGTGTATGGCCAATTTTTACTGCAGGTGTGAATATAATAAACTGAGGTTAGAGGGGTGATGTTATGGGGCATGCAAGCAGTGGACTGGGAGGGAGAACTAAAGGGAAGGAAGCTGGTCTCACAGCCATGAATATTCTATTGAAGTGTTGCCTGGGCCCCTAAACTGATGTATGCCAGAGCTGTGTCAAGGATCACGTCCCTCTTATCACCTTAGCTGAATTCAGTAGCTGAAAATTCTAGTTTCAGTAGTTGAATTTTGCTTCCTATCTTTTTACATTTAGGGATTAGGTTTTTTGTTTTGAGGGGATTTTGTGTTTTTAAGTAAAAAAAAAAAAAAAAACTCCTCATACTCAGACATTCCAAGTCCTTATATTTTATATCTTTTCAAAACTTTGTTTTAAAACTTACTTTTACTGATTATCAAAGCAGTGTGTACACATTGTAGAAAAACTAGGAAAAAAGACCCCCAATATAAAAAACTGCCAAAAACTAAAGAATGTAAATGATAGTCATCATTTCCTTACAAATAGAGAAATAAGAGTAAAACTGATGAAAATGAAATCATATATATCTTTCTATAATTTACCATAATTTATTTAAACAGTTCACAGTTTGTTTGGTGTCTAGGTTGCTTTCAATTTTTCCTAATGTGTACAAACATAGAGCTGGACTACTTAGCTGAGAGTAAATTAGACAATTTTGAAAACTGAAAATAGAAATAGAATGAATAGAAATAGAAAAGAATGAATAATTCTAAAACATAAAGATGCATGAATAGTAATAGAATTAGCCCATGATGAAACAAATTATCAATATTAAAAAATAATACAAATTAAAGTAGCAGTGCTTGGGAATTTTATTTTTACATAATCATTGCTGCGATTTCATTCTTGTACTGACCTACTTCTTGGCAATAAAATGACCTTGACCATCTAGGTTTCAACCAAATTAATGCATTCATCCACTCAGTATTTATGTATTGAATTCCTAATGGAAAATAGAATATAATTAAAAGTCCCCACAGTTACAGAGCTTGTGTTCTAGTGTGAGAGACAGGAAAAATAAAACCATGTACACAAAAATACCAGATATGGAAGTAGAGTAAAATATGAGTGCCTAAGAGAGAATTACCTTAGGGTTAGACTCTTCCAGGAAAGGACAGGTGTACTGAGAATTGATGATAAAACAAGTGCCTTCAATGCAAAGACCAGTGAAGACAATTTCTGGGAGGGGCACATCTAGCGCAAGAGCACTATGGTGGGGGCAAGCTTAGCATTTCCAAAAGAAGAAAGCTCAAACTGAGGGAAGTTCAGTGACCAAGAGCAAGAAGGGTCAGAAGTAGGCAGAGTCCTCAAGGTGCCAGTTTTGTCAACCACGGACAAAGACTGAACTTTATTACAGGCACAGCTGGATGGGCACACTAGCTTATGCCTGCAATCCCAACACTTTGGGAGCAAGAGGAGAGAGGATTATTTGAGGCCAGCCTGGACAACATAGTGAGACTTCATCTCTACCAAAAATGAAAAATAAAAAAATTAAGCCAGGAACAGTTGGATGACACTAGAAGGTTTTCAGCCAAGAAATAGTATGATTTATTCACGGCTTCAAAAGATTACTCACTCTGGATGTTAGGTGAAGAAGTGTAGAGTCCAGCCCAGCAGGGTTCTGTGAGCCCCTCTCTGCTAGTGTAGAGACAAGAAATTGTAGAAATAAAAGACATAAGACACAGAGATAGAGAAAAGAGAATTTGGGCCCCGGGAGTCCACTGCCAACCAAAGGGCAGAGTCCGGCAGTGGCCCTGAGTGTCTGGATGCTCTCACTTTTATTGAGTTGCAAGTCTAGGGGCAGGGTAGGTAGGGCGTAGGTAGGGCGTGGCTTTGGTGGTCAGCGACTGGGGGCAGGGTAAAATAGGGCATGGCAGTGACAGGGTCAAGTACATCACGTGTCATACAGGTAGGGGCTCAGGAATTAGCCGAGATGAGGTAAGGAGCATAATGCGTCAGCGCTTTACCACACTTGTTATGAAAGAACAAAGACATTAAGATTTATATTACTCTTACTGATTATCTTTTCTAAGAAAAGAAGGAACCAGGTGCAGATGCGAAACATGAGAGTGGAAAGTGACCTCTGAAGAACAGCATCACATAAAGACAGTGAAGCCCCGGGGGTGTCTGTGTGTCTACCTGACAGCCGTCAGGCCTTGCCACAAGAGCCTGGAGAAGTGGGGTTTTCTCCTAACTCCTCCGGGGAGGGAGACGTCTAATCCATTTTGGATGTCTCCTTCCCTAGCTGGCTAAACAGTGTGCACTTTCCCTGCGCTGGCTCTGCCGCACAGCTGAGGCGCCCCCAGTAGCCCTTACACAGCCAGCTGTGACAGAGGGCTTAAAGTGTCTTGCCTTAGGGTCATTTATTTCACAATGTCACCCCAGGTTCACACTTCCGACCTGAGAGGCATTAGTAAAGAAATTAAGATCACCAATGAATAACTAATAACGACTATGATTATATTTCTAGTTACTTTCTTCTTCATTATTTATATAGAAATAGACTGAGGCTTCTGCCTTCTGACTCGGCACTTATGGGCTCTCCCCGCTACAAAGAAGAGCATGTCAGGAGCAAGAATAGGTGCAGGGGAGGTAAGGGGTTGAGGAGGAGGTGATGGGGCTGGGACCAGGTGCGTCACTGGGAAAGGGGGACGGGATGCATTTGGGGCATGAGTCAAAAGCAGAATGAACAAACCTCCTGATGAAGTGCAGGGAGCAAGGAGGGAGAAAAACGAAGTCAAGCATAACACCTCTGGGACTCCTAAGAATAATGATTTTGTCTGGTGAGTGTTTTTGGACAAATAGCATAACATGTTTGGGCACCTATTATAATGTAAAGCATAGTGTAAAAATTGTTTCTGATGATAATAATTGTACTTTCCATTTATTAAGTACCTGCTATGATCTTAATACTGATCCTTTTCTTACTTATTGTATGTAGAGGGGATAAAAATATTTACGTTGAATTAAATACTGTTCCTTTCATCTCACTTATTAAATTACCAAATAACCCATGTTTTTCATATGGCCTTTGCCCCTTGAGGACTGCATTGCCAAGGAAACAGATTGTTAAGCACAAGCTCTGCAACTAAATCCTATTAAATGTGTCATAATTCAAACAAAATGCACAAAGCCAACCAGCACTTAGGTTTGGAATATTAGCGTCCAAGTGTCCCCCTCCTAATGCCTAACTATATACTTAATAAGGTTCAATGTTTAGATGCCTGTCTAATTCTACCCAGAGCCCTGAACTTGTACATTCCTGCCCCAAATCCCTGATCTGAATGTCAGAGTTTTTAATTAACCTCCCCAAATGGTATTTTCACATCATAAACTCTATGCATGCTGCTAGCTTCAAACAGTAGAAAAAAAGTGATTTTTTTCTTTTCCTCAGATTTTTCCTTTGTAAAACACTAAGCAGAATGGCTTCAATGCCTGGATATGCTTAAAGAAAGCTGGAGAAAACCCAGAACTGGAGATTTCAAAAGCAAAAGGAAATAGTGCCTAACTAGTTCAAATGTGCTTCACACACAAGGAAGCTGAGGTTCAGCAAGATTGTGATTTATGTCTGCAAGGTCACAGAGTATACTTACGGACAGTACTAGGGGCCATGCCTACCTCCCCTGGCTGGTGATACCTTCCTTTGTCTCAGGGTTCTTCCTTTCACCACCCTCCTCCTAAAAGTCATCCTCACTGCTTCTTTAGTATAAATTCTTCACATCCTTCTCCCTCACCTACATCCTTTGCTCCCCAGTTTTCCCTTCTGGCCCTCATGGCCTTAGCTCTATCCTTCTTCTGCTCACTTCCTAAATGCAGCTTATTCCTCCAAGTCCCACTCCTGATCTTATTATTTACCCCTCCCACCAATACGCAGGCTCCGGCTCATCTAGCTCTTTACAGGATCAATGAATTCACCATCCATATGTGTTTTGCACAGCATGTTGTTTTTTCAATTCATTGCCCATGGCTTTTGCTAGAAGCCTGTCCTCACTTGACCCTTGTCATTTCATTAAAAAATATCCAGTGAAGTGAGAGAAAAGTGTAATTGAAACCAATGTACCACAGATAAACTCTTCTTGTTTAGGAAAATTCACTGCTAAGCTTATTGAATGTGGAAGGTGGGTCCTAGTGGGCATGAGATGCATGGAGCCAAATAGACACATTCCTCTGAAAGGAAAAGAATGTCACTTTAGCAGTGGGAGCAAATGGAAAGGCAAAAGGGAAGAACAAGCATGTTAAAGAATACAACATCAAGCGGAAACCCTGTAAGGTTTGTTCTCGCCGAGTTTAAAATGAAGAAACTGAGGCCAGCACAAGAAGATCCAATGCAAAGGGTTTATTCAGGCTCTCGGGTGAGGTTCTGCGGTCCGACAGGAGGGGCCAGAGAAGTCGCATGGACTGCTCTCAGACATGGGGTTTTACAGGGAGTGGAAGAGCTCGATTGGTTGTGGGAGAGCAAGACTGTCACTGGGTAGAATTACAAGCCTTCAGCTAGGACTTGGCTTGCCGTTGGTTAGAATTACTCAGCTGCCATTGGCTAGAAAGGTTCGGCTGCTATTGGCCAGAAAGACTTGGCTGCTATTGGTTGGAAAGACTTGGCTGCTATTGGCTAGAAAGAGGCTAGGGTTGCAGCACCTTGTTTGCATACTGGACTTTTTAAGGGAAGGTCAGGCTGTGCGAGCATGGGAGAAGGGAACATGCCTGAGCATGTCTGAGCTTGCCCGAGCTCGTCCAGGCTTTGGAAAAAAGGGGGGCGGTCTGCGTCTGTGCTCCCGGCGAGGCTACCGGCCTTACAAACCCGACTTGGCAGAAATAGACAGGACTTATTTATTTATTTATTTATTTTGAGACGTAGTCTGGCTTTGTCACCCAGGCTGGAGTGCAGTGGTGTAATCTCGGCTCACCACAACCTCTGCTTCCCAGGTTCAAGCGATTCTCCTGCCTCAGCCTCCCAAGTAGCTGGAACTACAGGCAGGTGCCACCATGCCCAGCTAGTTTTTTTTGTATTTTTAGTAGAGATGAGGTTTCACCGTGTTAGCCAGGATGGTCTCGATGTCCTGACCTTGTGATCTGCCCGTCTTGGCCTCCCAAAGTGCTGGGATTATAGGTGTGAGCCACCATGCCTTGCCGAGATGGACAGGACTTTTAAAGAACAAGAAAAACATAATATTCAAATTTAAGTTTGGCTCCCTTATGTTGCAGTCAGAGTTTACCTGGCTGATATCCCTATGTCTCCAACTAAAGCCACTCAATGATTTACATACAAGTCACCTTAGGAAAAACAAGGTGAAACAGTCTCTGTCCTGGATTTGGGTTAACACTAAGGAAAAAGACCTCAAGATGCAGAATGCAGAACTAAGATTCACTGAAGCTGGAAATTGAACCAAAGTTGATTGGAAGAAAGGTACTCCCTGAAGGATTTGAATAAATCTTGGGGAGAATATTAAGCTTTGCACTGGAATTACAATGGGGATTTAAGGCAAGTTTTTCTAGATATGAAGGGGCATAGGTCCTAAACACATGGCAAGCACTGAGGCTAGAAAGGTAAAGAGGAAGTAATTCTGCTTCTCTGGCAGGTCTTAGTACATCAAGACGGCTAGGCATGGAAATCACAAAGTTACAAGGCAAAGACTGGTTAAAGATAGAAGCCACTCACTCCTGTTCACTCTAGGTAGAGCACATACTTAAGACTAAGTTGATGTCAGTAAAGATGAGAAGAACTAGCTTTGATAGATATTCAGAAGATAAATTCAGTATGATGTGATGACAGATTAAATTCTTAGTTTGGGTTTACCTAGAAACCAGCCCTGAGACAAAGATTCAAGTTGTTTATTTGGAATCTACAGGGCGCATTGTTATGGGAGTGGGGAAATGAGACAAAGAAAGGAAGACAGCCAATGAAAAGAGGTGAGAAACCCTCCAGCATAGCAGGCACCCAGAGCTTAGTTCAGCTTGGGAGCAAGGTACAGAACACCTGTCTCAGAATTATCCCACCCAAGGGGCAAAAAACCTGAGCTATTGATATGTGAAATCCCATCAGTCATTGGTTGAGGGCTGAGGTGGGGGACTTTAATTCCCTGGCACTTCCAGCTGGCCTGCTGTGGATTTGGAAAAAGCCTGCTGGAACAGAGATGCAAATGTTGGCTGTTGGAAGTGATCTGGAGCTCACTGCCATGGTAGGGTCCTAGGGATGTGGGTAGAACACAAACTGTTATCTGTACATGGGGTGATCATTGCTTCTCCATGGTCCTAGTGTCCTGGCCACACATGAGTCATCTAGAGCCACTCTGTCCAATAGAAATATGCTGCAAGCCATGTATATAAATTTAAAATTTCTGGTAGCCACATTCAAAGTACTAAGACAAGAAAGCCCATTTGGGCACAGCCCTGAAGGCCAACCCTTTTGGAGGTGCTTCTCATGCAAAAGGAATTGTGCTGGAAAAAGTAGGAGCTGAAGCCAAGCAGCCAAATTCTGCCATTAGGAAGTGTGTCAGGGTGCAGTGATCAAGAATGGCAAGAAAATCACAGCCTTTGTACCCAACAATGGTTGCTTGAACTGTATTGAGGAAAATGATGAAATCCTGGTTGCTGGGTTTGGTCGCAAAGGTCATGCTGTTGGTGATATTCCTGGAGTCCGCTTTAAGGTTGTCAAAAGTAGCCAATGTCTTTCTTTTGGACCTGTACAAAGGCAAGAAGGAAAGACCAAGATCACAAATTTTAATGGTGAAAACGCTGTAGTAATAAATTTTCACATGCCAAAAAAAAGTACTAAGAAACAGGAGAAATTAATTTTCACACTATATTTAACCCAGCATCTCCAAAACGTTAACATTTCACCATGCAGCCAATACTAAGTCTTTGAAATCCAGTGTGTATTTGACTCCTATATCGTCTCAGTTTGGACTAACTACATTACAGGTGCTCTGGAGCCACAGGTGTCTTGTGTTTGCCATATTGGAAAGCACAGCTCCAGAGTTATGTCGTGGTCTAGCCCAGACCAGAAGGCTGCTCCAGGAATGTTGATTCAGACTTTGATATATTTGCTGCAGCTTCCGTTTACTGAACCAGCAAAGAAGAGATGTAAAAGACACATATGTTTTCAAAGATGTGAGTGAGTTGACTTGGGTCTCCGTTGTTCCTCTTTGTTCCTTACAGAACCTAAAGGCAGTCTATGGAGGAGTCATGGAAGCAAGTGTGGTGGGGGAGAGGTGAGAAGACCAAGCAAGCAGGCATCTGTGCCCCTTACCCCCTTAACTGTCAGAGCAGTTTCACTTCCACATGTGACAGTCAGGCCAAGGCATGGTGGCCTATGCTTGTAATCCTAGCACTTTGGAAGGCTCAGTTGGGAGGATTACTTGGAGCCAGGAGTTTGAGACCAGCCTTGGCAACACAGCAGGATCTTGTCTCTATTTATAAAATGAAATCTAATATAATAACCATATATGGCAGACAATGAGTTTCCCATTATCATCTTCTTCCTTGTTAGCTGGATCTGCCTTTCACAGTGGAGGTGAAAATGCCAGATGCCTTTTTTCCCAATTTTTCTTGCAATTATCATATGGGCTTAATATGTCCAATGGGTCATATAGCTAGTGATGAGAGCAGACTGGGTTTTCTGTCTTCAGTCTTTCCTACTATACCATATTGCACTTCCAGGAGATTCTACATGTGGAAAGGTCCATTCTAAGTTAGGAACGAATAGAATTAAGGGACCCCATAGTGTAAAAGGGTGTGAGAAAGGGGAATGGGAGAGGATTAAATAATATAAAGATGTGTGTTTGTGATATGTTAGGACACTTTCCGGTGAAAGTTGTAGAACTCCTTCTAAGCTTGCTCAAGCACACTGGGGAATTTAACTATGAAAGGTGGGAGCATTTTATGGAAACATCCAGGTCTCAAGAACAAACATCCAGGGATTCTAATGCCCTCACAACACGCAACTGACTTTCATTGCTCTTCCATTGTGGTCATTGATTTTGTTCTGCTCTCTTGTTGCAGTCAAGCTTTCTCTGCTTCCGAGGGCAAATGGCGGAACACAAACACCCACATATGCTCTCTTCCAGAGGGCAGGCAGACAGCCTCCGGTGCGGCTTGGTCCTAATCTCAAGGGAATTACTGAAGGACTAAATCTGATTAACTGAGTTTATGCTGGAAAGTCAATAGTGTCCTGTTTCCATGGTAATCCCAAGACAGAGGGGAGAGCTATTTCTCAAAATGAAGAGATGTTTCAGAAGGGGGCTGTATAGTTTTCTACGTCTGTCCTAACAGATTGCCGCAAACTTGGTGGCTTAAAACAATAGAATTTTGTTATCTCATGGTTCTGAAGGCCAGAAATCTGAAATCAAGGCATTGGCAGGGTCACACTCCCCCTAAAGGCTGTGGGAAGGACCCTTCCTTTCCTCTTACAGCTTCCGGTGGCTCCTGGTGTTCCTTGACTTATGGTCACATAATTCTAATCTCTGATTCTGTCTTCACATGGCTTCTTCCCTGTGTTTCTTCCGTCTCTGGGTCTCATATTTCCCTCTTCTTTTATTTATGAAGACACCAGTCATTTGATTTAGGGACTACCCTAAATCCAGATGATCTCATTTCAAGGTCTTTAACTTAACAACCTCTACAAAGATTTTATTTCCAAATAAGGTCACATTCACAGGTATTGGGAATAGGATTTGGACATATCTTTTTGGGACCACTATTTAATTCACTGAGACCAGGTGTGATGGCTCACTCCTGTAATCCCAGCACTTTTAGCTAAAATGGATTAATGTATGTTTATAACTGATTGACGAGTTCTAGCAAAATGTTTCCACTATCTTCAACTTATCATTTAGCCTGATGTTAGACCATACAGAGTTTTTTTTTAAATGGTGTTATACTGCATGTGGCCTTCTTCTTCTTCTTCTTCTTTTTTTTTTTTTGGTGAGATGGAGTTTCACTCTTGTTATCCAGGCTGGAGTGCAGTGGCGTGATCTTGGCTCACTGCAACCTCCACCTCCTGGGTTCAAGCAGTTCTCCTGCCTCAGCCTTCCGAGTAGCTTGGACTACAGGTGTGTGCCACCACACCCAGCTGATTTTTGCATTTTTTTTTTTTTTTTTTTTTAGCAGAGACAGGGTTTCACCATGTTGGCCAGCCTGGTCTTGAACTCCTGACCTCAGATAATCCGCCCACCTCGGTCTCCCAAAGTGATGAGATTACAGGCGTGAGACACCACGCCTAGCCAACCATACAGATTCATAGTTAGAAAAAAAATATGTAGGCATCTTTTCAGCATGCCACTTGGGATCTGTGGAATATAACAGAAACTCAAGGCTGATGGAAAAAGATCAAATGTGACCAGAGTGAAGAAACACAAGAAGAAAGTGAGTAAAATAATCAGAAGGAAAACTTCAAGTTTCACGTGGGTGATAAGTGAAAAAGAGAAAAAAATGAACACAGAAATGCCACTGACATCTATGATGAAGTGGAGAGTAAGGGCTTGAAGATTTAAAATAAAAAATGAGGACAGTTATAGTCGAGGAAATATTAAACCAAGTCTACACCTATAAAATAAAAATTTATGATCCTGAGTATGAGACCTTAAAGAAGGATAAATTGCTCCAGGAGATATATCTTCTTCTTCCAGTTGTATCTGATGGAATCCCTGAAACAACTACTACTGCTTAGAGCAAAAACATATTTCTACCAGTTATTGGCCAACTAACCTTTAAACTCTGACTTCTTGGGCTCACTCATCGGCATGCAGATGGGCCAAACTATTTCCCAAGCGTATGTTATCTTCTGGCATAGTTCAAAGTCTTTGGAAAATCGAATGGACTTTAGCTCAGGTATTTAAGCAGATTATACAAGTCACAGGCCATTGAATTAGAAGCCACCTATGGGTTGGCCATTGATCCTTGGTCTATTCATCTGAGTATAGGGGAACTCAGACTGATGGGTCTTATAGTATGTGATCTGTCCCTTCCAGGGTTAGGGCTAGAATAAACACAAAGATACACATGTATTATATAGATATATAAAGGAATACAATGAAGTAGTGTCATGCTATTAATATAAAGTAAGGGGTAGTTGAAGAAGTGTGCAGAAATTGGCTCATAAAGTCTGAGTTGTGTCCAACATAGCATGGCCCAAGGAGGTGGCTGAGTGGGCTTGGGAAGACAATAAAAAATTCTTAACTGAGGCTGTGTGTGGTGGCTCACTCCTGTAATCCCAGCACTTTGGAGGCCGGGGTGGGAGTATCACTTGAGATCAGGAGTTACAGATCAGCCTGGCCAACATGGTGTAACCCTGTCTATACTAAAAATATAAAAATTAGCCGGGCATAATGGTGCATGCCTGTAATCTTAGCTACTCAGGATGCTGAGGCAGGAGAATTGCTTGAACCCAGGAGGTGGAGGTTGCAGTGAGCCAGCATCAAGCCACTGCACTCCAGCCTGGGCAACAGAACATACTCCAACTCAAAAAAAATAAAATAAAAAATAAAAAAAATCTTAATTGAATATACACACAAGTCCTATTAGGAACCACACTAAGTATGTCACATCTGAGACAACTGGACGGGGAGAGGATCACTCTAGCAATTTTAACAAAACTTCATGTTATTCTCAAATAAGAAACCCATTGTTAACAAGAATAAAAACACTTGGATAACATCTAATCATCTCATCTAAGAGATGGAAGAATGTTTTCCCTTCTCAGTCCTTTAACTGGAAACTGGCACCATGAATGAGTTGTTAAATTAGCAAGTATGCCAGCACTTTCATTCATTAATTGGTATGTTCCATTTTAATTAAAATCATCCTGGCTAATTACTCATTTCACTGTTTGCAACACCAGCTGAACAAGCAGGAGGACATGATGAAGGCAAAAATAAATGCTGCCCTCTCTCTAGTTTATTAACTTTGAATTGCTTTCCCTTTCACATGTGGTGACTCAAGGGAAACGTAAATTTAACCTTCTATTCTTGCTTCAAGTATGCGGTTATAGCAGAAAGAGTATGGGCTATGAAACTCATGCATGTGGGTTTGGATGCTGGCTTTGCCATTTATGAACTGTGTGACAATAAGCAAATATTTACCATCTCTGATCTTTAAGGTTTCCTGTCTAGAAATAGGAATAATAATAGCATGTGCTTATTACAAAGAGTTGATGTGGGGATTAATGGAATAAAATGAAAAACTGGGTACACAATAGGTGCTTAATAAATGTTAGTCTAACTCTGAACTAGAGAAATAACCATGGTTGTTATTGTTATGATATGTTATCGTTACAATAGTACCATAATTAGTAGCCAACTGGTAACTGGGCACTTATTTCCCAGGCACTGTGCTGAGCACTCTGGCACGCTTTAAGTAAAGAGGTCCCATGTGTTAACTCATTTAATCCCCTGGCAGCCCTAAAACAGAATTTATTTCTCCTACCTTACAGAACAGGAAACTGAGGTCTACACAGAAGGAATAACTTGCTTAAGGTCCCAGAATAGGCTGACGCCGGAGCTGAGATTCAAAGCTAGGCATCCTGATTCCAGACTCAGCACTCTTGAAATTTCTTTTTTTTCCTTTGGTTATGCTTTAAGTTCTGGGGTACATGTGCAGAATATGCAGGTTTGTTACATAGATATCCACGTGCCATGGTGGTTTGCTGCATCCATCACCTCGTCATCTACGTTAGGTATTTCTCCTAATGCTGTCCCTCCCCTGACCCCCACTCCCTGGTATCCCTCCCCTAGCCCCCACCCCCGACAGGCCTCAATGTGTGATGTTCCCCTCCCTGGGTCCATGTGTTCTCATTGTTCAACAACCACTTATGAGTGAGAACATGTGGTGTTTGGTTTTCTGTTCTTGTGTCAGTTTGCTGAGAATGATGGTTTCCAGCTTTATCCATGTCCCTGCAAAGGATATGAACTAATCCTTTTTTATGGCTGCATAGTATTCCATGGTGTATATGTGCCATGTTTTCTTTATCCAGTCTATCATTGATGGGCATTTGGGTTGGTTCCAAGTCTTTGCTATTGTGAACTGTGCCACAATAAACATATGTGTGCATATGTCTTTATAATAGAATGATTTATAATCCTTTGGATATATACCCAGTAATGGGATTTCTGGGTCAAATGGTATTCCTATTTCTAGATCCTTGAGGAATCGCCACACACAGACTCAGCACTCTTAACCACTTCTTTACCAAGATTGCAGGGTTGCAAAGAAGACATAGTTGAGTTGTCTGGATGGCAGAATCTAGAGAATTTATAAAATCTAGGGACTGGAGAGATCGTATGTTTTGGAATGTCCATCTAGCCCCCACTTGCCCTTGCCTTTGAACATATTTGCAGGTTCCTGGAAACCTTCCAGGTGACCCTTGTTAGGCCAGATAGAAATGAGGACTGAGGCATAGAGTGTCTGTTGTTTTTCTATGTTTGTATCAATCAATTCATGCAGATGTTTCTTGTCAAAATAATGACAGGATACAAAAGAGAAGGTTCGCATCCTCCTGGCTTTCAGGTAGTTAACTGTGTTTGTTCCTTACTGCTGTACTTCTTTATTATTATTATTATTTTGAGACACGGTCTCACTCTGTCACCTAGACTGGAGTGCAGTGGCACAATCTTGGCTCAGTGCAACCTCCACCCCCCAGGTTCAAGCAATTCTGCCTCAGCCTCCCAAACAGCTGGGATTACAGGCATGCACCACCACATCTGGCTAATTTTGCACTTTTTGTAGAGATGGGTTTCACTATGTTGACCAGGCTGGTCTTGAACTCCTGACCTCAAGTGATCCACTCACCTCAGCCTCCCCAAATGGTGGGATTACAGGCATGAGCCACTGTGCCCTCGCCCTGTCCTTCTTGAAGCTGATTTGTTTAGTGGCTTCGCAGATTTCCTGAGGTCTGTACCTTGCCAATAATTTCTCTTATTCAAGCCAGATATATTTAACTAGGACTCTGAACACAGATAACCTAAAATATACCACTAAGAAGAAGGAAGGGGACAATACCTCCTTTGCTAAGCATCTAACCCCATACATTGTGTGGCCATGAGTGTGCTCAGACTGACTTCAGCTGGATCAGGCAGGTCTGGACGAGTTCACATAAACAAACAGTTTGGAAGGGAGGCTTTCTGCACTGTCAGAGAGGTCAACCATCTACCCGGCAATTATATTGCTGTCAGATTGTAAATACACATTTGCAAATGCTTCTATAATTGTTCGGAAATAGTCCAGGCTTGTTTATGCAGCACTGGTTACAGAATGTTAATGGAGAAGCATACCTAACATCTGCTTTCATGGTTGGAGCCAGATTTCTGCCGTTTAAACATATATGGGTATAAAGCAGCAGATCGGGTATTTGCCTCTGCCAACTCTTAGGAAAGAAAAATCCAGCAGCAGTGGACAGTTGCATGGCTGATGGATAGGTCTGGTGTGGGCATCACATTTTCAACTATAACAAAGTCTTATTAAAAATGATTTGGCTCTCTAGAAAGCTAATAAGAACAATAAGATGTGAAATTGCCATCACAGAATTGTGGTTGCGTTGCTTGACTCACTTGCCTCTCTGGCGTCATGAAGGATGATTAATATCATAATTAAACAAAAAAATCCTTGCTAACTCTAAAGCATGATATATGGAGACGCTCGTGTAAGAAGCAGAAGATCTCAAGACATGCATTACAGAATGTCTGTCTTTTTGTCTTTTGATTTGGGGCTTGTGCTTTAAATCACCGTTTTTCTGCCCTCATCATCTCGGAATATCATTATCCCAATTGGTAGGCATATAAGCCTCTCATATGCCTCAATTTCAGCTGCTCTGAATGGTGACTGCCAAACCCCACCTCTACCCAGGGCATCCTGTGTGTGTCCAGGACCTACATGTAAAGTGTCAGATTGGCCGGGCGTGGAGGCTCATGCCTGTAATCCCAGCACTTTGGGAGGCTGAAGCGGGTGGATTACATGAGGTCAGTAGTTCAAGACCAGCCTGAGCAACATGGTGAAACCCTATCTCTACTAAAAATAAAAAAATTAGCCTGGCGTGGTGGTAGGCACCTGTAATCCCAGCTACTTGGGAGGCCAAGGCAGAAGAATCGCTTGAATCCTGGAGGTAGAGGTTGCAGTGAGCCAAGATCACACCACTGCACTCCTAGGTGAAAGAGCCAAGATCACACCACTGTGCTCCTGGGTGAAAGAGCGAGACTCTTTCTCAAAAAAATGAAAAAATAAGTGTCAGATCATCCCCATTTCTAACTGCTTGCAACACTTCAAGTTCAGGTGAATATTCTAGCTACTTTCAGGTGTTGGAGCATATTGGTTAGCTCTGCTGTAGAAAAGTGACTCCAAATTATAGTGGCAGAGAGTTGATACAGAATTTTATTCTTTTCTGATGTAACAGTACCAAGTGAAGAGCCCAGGTTAGAAGGTTACTTTGCTCCACAGAGTCATTCAGCGATTCAAGCTCTGACATCTTTCGGTTCTGCCATTGCCCTAGGAGTTGTCCTCATTTGTATGGTCAAGGCTGGGTTACAGACAAGTCTATGTTGCAGCTCATGGAAAAAAGAACTAGAGGGACTCCAGGGAGGCTGGCTTATCTCTCAAACTGGAGATGACCTGCAAAGTCAACTTTCATCCATAACTCATTGGCCTAAATCAGGTGCCAGAGTCAACTTGAATGGCAAGATATCACAAGTAATGCTGTTTCTACCTGGAGAGCTGTGGACCCAGCTTAAATTCTACCACCATAGATGAGAGGGAAGACAGGTTATGATGGATGGCCGGAAGTTTCTGTTACATGTAACAGACAAAAACAAATATTGCTGGCCATTTGGGGTGGCTCGCGCCTGTAATCCCAGCACTTTGGGAGACTGAGGTGGGTGGATCACCTGAGGTCAGGTGTTCGAGACCAGCCTGGCCAACACGGCAAAACCCTGTCTCTAATAAAGATACAAAAATTAGCTGGGTATAGTGGCAGGTGCCTGTAATCCCAGCTACTCAGGAGGCTGAGGCAGGAGAATCGCTTGAACCCTGGAGGTGGAGGTTGCAGTGAGCCGAGCTGAGGTCATGCCACTGCCCTCAAGCCTGGGTGACAGAGAGAGACTCTATCATATATATATATATATATATATATATATATATATATATACTCCTACATATATACTATATATATATACTCCTACAAATTAGGTAAATGCCACATGGTCATATATTTTAAAAAATCTTTATTAAGGGCTTACTATGTGCCCAATATTCTTTCTAATATGTGTAAGAAAAATATGATTAACATATTGTGGGTGAAAACTGCAACACTATAAACATATTTTTCCACTTCTGAATGACTTTTACTTTTTCAGACAATAGAAGGCAACTGGAAAAAAGGCAAGTTTCTACCTACATACTACAGAAAAAATATTCACACCTGTCAAATTCCAACAGCAGGCATCATTGTAGTTCTATGGAGAAGCATACACAAAATTCTCGTGGATAGTTCTTTGTCTCTTAGTCTCGTAAATCATAACTTGCTTGTAGCATGTTTGTGAACCTTCAGGAATAACTCTTCAGAGGATGGTAGTACATCATTAAGATCAAATTGAACCTCAAAGGTGGGTTTTTCTTCCAAAATAATAAAGGCCACCAACACTGCAAGGTTTGCAGTCATTCCCTTGATCTGGTAAGTGACCCCATTTTCAGGGTTTGTGTACTCAAAGATATGATAAATAAAACAGTCACCGAACTGTGTGACGTAATGCTGGACATGGACATGTGGATGCAAGAAATAGGCCAGAGGCACCAGGAAGACATCCTTAACTTCAGCAGGATTCGGCTGGGCCTGGAAGTTGTGGTCTATGAAACCCACAAATGGAGTTATCAGTTTATCTGTCTAAAAGCAGAAAAAAAAATACAAATTAAGAAGTGAAGTGATACTGTTTCAAATACTAAAATCATGCCACTTCTAGGTGAGCTAAGAAAATGCACCGAACCTGGGAGAAGGGGAAGAAAGCTAACTCTGGAAATAAATTTGTGTCCCCCCGAAATGGGAGTCAACCTACCCTTCCTGAGGTGGCATCTATGAGAGGCCTCTGAAAATGATTTCTTGTATGAACAAAAAGTAGTACAATCTTTTGGAATGGCAATTTGGCAGTATCATAAAATCATGCTCCCTATGACCTGGGAATTGCATTTGTGTATCTGTATATAAATTCCTACTGGTCAGAAAAGACACAAGTATAAACCTGAAGCATTACTTTCTACAACAGCCCAAAATTCGAAAGCTGTCACTCTTCAATTTATAGGCATTTAAGTTATATAAATTATGGTTATATCCGTAAAATAGGATACTGTGTAGCTTTTTAAAAGAATGGGATAGACACTGTGCCTTCTTAGTAAAGAAAAAAATGTGCTATCCTTATGAACAGAAAAGTGATATAATACTAGTTATGACATATTCCCATTTATAGAAAAAATTTATATAGATGTATATCCACACATATATATAATTATGTGTCATATATATAATTATTTGTGAACTATTTTATATAACATACATGTTTATATTACATGGGAGAGGGATTTCTATTTACAACCACAACTGCTCGCAAATGAACATGAGTGGCCAGGTACGGCGGCTCACGCCTGTAATCCCAGCACTTTGGGGGGCCGAGGAGGGCAGATCACCTGAGGAGGCAGGAGTTCGAGACCAGCCTGGCCAACATGGTGAAACCCCATCTCTACTAAAAATATACAAATTAGCTGAGTGTGGTGGCACGTGCCTGTAGCTCTAGCTACTCAGGAGGCTGAGGCAGGAGAATTGCTTGAACTCAGGAGGCAGAGTTTGCAGTGAGCAGAGATCGCACCACTGCACTCCAGCCTGGATGACAGAGCGAGACTCCATCTCAAAAATAAAAATAAAAAAGCAAATGAACAGGAGTGTTGTCAAATGAAAGACTATTTTGTTATACTGGAAACCCTGAGAGGGAGGCCTGGGGCTGAGAAAGGATATGCAAACTGCTAAGAGCTGCCTTTGTATTAGAAAGTGAGAAGAATTGGAATTCCTGGAGCATCCCAAGAGAAAGTAGGTGGGAAAAGCCAGAGAGCTAGACTCATGGTGAGGCTGGGATCTGTCAGGCTTGCAGAATGTTCTCAGAGGGACAGCCAAAGTCAGGAAAGCAAATGTAGGAACAGAGACAACTCAGACCATTAACCAAAATAATGGTGAAAGTCAACACGTGGACCAGGAGAAGACAACAGGAACAGAGACTTCATATGTCCTTGGGGCAGGAAATCTGAGGTCATTAAGTTACCCCAGGGCAGAGGCCACATTCTACCAGCACCTAACACTACGCCTGGCTTTGGTTAAATGCTTAGTCTCTGAACATGGAGTTTTCCAGAGTGGATTCTGAGATAAGGACTCAGATGCAAGTGATTTTTAAAGAAAGTGCTCCCAGCAGATACAGGTAAGGGGAGGAGAGAAGCAAGGCTCATAAGGGAAGAAAGCTGGCAAGGACACCATGGGGTATTCTGGAGTGTAAATTACTATACAGTTTGTCCCACGTGGAGACAAAGGAGCTGGGATTTCATGCACCCTAGCCCCAGTCAGTCACTGGTTAAGGACGGCCTACCCAGAAGTAAATTCACAGGCACTCCCAGCATTCTGTGCAGGACACATGGAAAGGTGGCTCCAGTACTGAGGGTACCAGTATTCAGAAGAAAGCTGCAGGTATTGTCAGAGACATTTGAACCAGAGCAACTCCATCTTGAATAGGGGCTGGGTAAAAGAAGGCTGAGACCTACTGGGCTGCATTCCCAGGAGGTTAGGGCATGCTTAGTCACCAGATGAGACTGAGATACAGGTCATAAAGGCTTTGCTGACAAAACATAAAGACGTTGGCCAGGTTCAGTGGCTCACTCCTGTAATCCCAGCACTTTGGGAGGCCTAGGTGAGTGGATCACGAGGTCAAGAGTTCAAGACCAGCCTGGACAATATGGTGAAACCCATCTCTACTAAAAATACAAAAATTAGCTGGTTGTGGTAGTGCGTGTGCCTGTAGTTCCAGCTACTCAGGAGGGCGAGGCAGAAGAATCACTTGAACCTGGGAGGTGGAGGTTGCAGTGAGCCGAGATTGCGCCACTGCACTCCAGCCTGGGCAAAGAGGGAGATTTGGTCTCATAAAAAACAAAAAACAAAAAGAAAGAAACAAAAAAACACATAAAGACCTTGCAGGAAAGAAGCCAGCCAAAATCCACCAAAGCCAAGATGGCAATGAGAGTAGCCTCTGACCATCCTTGCTGCTCATTATACACTAATTAGAATACATTAGAATGTTAAAAGACACTCCCACCACCGCCATGACAGATTACAAATGCTATGGCAATGTCAGGAAGTTACCTTATATGTCTAAAATGGGGAGGAACCCTCGGCTCTGGGAATTGCCCAACCCTTTCCTGGAAAACTCATAAATAACCCACCCCTTGTTTAGCATAGGATCAAGAAATAACCATAAAAATGGCCAGCCAGCACCACATGCTGTTGCTCTGCTTACAGAATAGCCATTCTTTTGTTTCCTTACTTCTCTATTAAACTTGCTTTCACTTTGCTGTATGGACTCACCCTATGAGATCCAAGAACCCTCTCTTAGGGTCTGGATCAGAACCCCCATCCGGTAACAGTGTGAGTTATCAGAAGCCCTGGGGTGGTAAGAGGAATAATGAAGGGACCTGGACACAGCCCAACAACGTATGCTCCGTAAATATTCATGGTGGTTGCTGCTACCACTTAGTGACCACAACTTATGGGCACCTAGTCTAGTTCCCAACACCCTGTGATTTCTTACAACAATCTAATCTCAAAGAAGCCTTAACAACTACAATTAGCTGCTCAAACTCCTGGGTACACATCAGAGACCTTTGTAAAAAGAGGCACGTAAATGTCTTAACAAAAGGGAAACTGGGGTGGGGGTTGTGGAGTCACAGCCTGCCTGGAGGGTTTACATAGATGGTGCGGAAAGCCAATAGCATCCTTCTCCTCCCAACTATGATCTCCAGACATTACCAAATTCCCCTGCGTGGAAAAAGCACTTCAGGTTAAGAACCACATAGATTAGGTTATGCTTATAATTTTCAATAAGTGGCATTTTTTCTGGTATATTTTAAAAATTAGCGAGGGCCAAAACACCCAGTAACCTTCCCTCGAGTTTCCAAACACAGACCTTTCTTTAAAGCCTTTGTTTATTCTAATCTCTCAATCATGCTATTTTAGAAATCTCCTGTTCCAGGAGTGTCTGGCCCCCAGGAATCTCCCGGAAACACATTTTCCTGTCAATGCTGCTGTATTCTATCCACCCACATGCGGAACTCAGTAGCATCTGGGGACCTTGGGAATGGAGTTAGTCTCATTTTGGAAACTTTTAATTAGTATAGTTAAATTTGTTAATTGATTTCTAAAGTAAATCCTCCAAATGCTGGTAGATTTTGAGAATCTGAAAATCTTCCCTGAACTGAAAAGAGCTCCCATTAGAAAAAAAAAATGGAAAAGGAAGTAATTGACACATTTCTTGTGTAATCCCACGTCTCTACCTCTTTTTCATACACACACACTTAGAACACATTGATTAAGTAGCCACTAGCTTCTTGCAAACAAAATCACCCTTGAGTGTTGATCTTTCCATTTTTAAAAAGAACCTAATTAAGACTGCCGTTTCTCAGCATTACTGGTCTTCAAAACACTGTAATACCAAGACTTTCGTCCAATGGAACATAAAGGATGATCTAACCCACTGGTTTTCTAACTGTTAAGCAACAGTGGGACTGTTCTTTTGAAATAAAAACCTACCCGAAAGCCCAATATATAAAACATTCAAAGTTCATACCTACCTCTAATATCATGTGATGAGAGCACTTCACCTCCATGATGTTCTCAAATTATGGCCCCAGTTTAACAATGAGAAAAATATCAGACAAACCAAAATTGGGGAACATTCTATAAAACACCTGACCACTATGCCTCAGAACGGTCAGGTTCATGAGATTAAGAAAGTCTGAGAAACTATCACAGACCAGTGGACTAAGGAGACATGACCATAAAATACAACACAGTATCTTAGATGAGATCCAGGACCGAAAGGAGAACATAAGTAGAAAAGCTAGCAAAAAGCAAATAGAGCGTGGAGTTTAGTTAATAGTATACTGACACTGGTTTCTTAGTTGTGACAAATGTACCGCAGTGATGTAAGATGACAACCATAGGGAAACTAGGTCTAGGGTATACCAGAACTTTCTGTACTATCTTCATGACTTTTCCATCGATCTACAGCTATTCTTTAAAACATTTATACCAGAAAAATCATCCTGTTGTTCAAGATCAAACTTCTTAATACAATATTTACCCTTTCCAAAGTCAGTTAGTACAACAAAGAGGTTGTGGTGAACAGATACAGAATAAGATCTGAAGCTGAGCACAGTGGTTCACACCTGTAATCCCAGCACTTTGGGAGGCTGAGATGGGAGGATCGCTTGAGACCAGGAGCTCAAGACCAGCCTCATCAACATAACGAGACCTCCATCCCTATAAATAATAAAATAAAAAAGAAAACAAGATCTGGTTATATCAGCTCCAAAATTCATTTAAAAAAATATTTTAAATGTTTTTGTGTATATTATACTGTCAAGGAAATCCTCATTTAACACAAATGCAGTTATGAATAGTAAGAGTTTTTAAATAGCTTGCCTAGTGATTTCATGGTTCTATTCAATTAATGCATTGCAGAGAGGCTTTATTCTATGGTATGTAGAAAAATGAGTATCTTTATGGCAAAAGTAATGCATTGGGGGTCTTCAAGGGGCTAAAATTCAGCATATAGCACATTGGAATGTGTGTTATTTTTTCAAATGAACTCTCACAATCAATGTATATTGGAGAAAAATAAATGTGAACCGCATGTTAATAATTTTGAAGCATCCCAGTTTGGCACCCAGTTTGAAATCCACTGAGGGAAGTTCAACCCTTTTATTTCTGGATGGGAAAGAGGGGCCCAGAGAGGCAAAAGGGGCTACCCAGAGCCACTCAGCTCATGAGGGGCAATGTCGATAGGAGAACCTGGTCTCTTGACTTTACTTATAGTTCTCTTTGGGGTTATATTTGGAAAATGTGGAATCCTGAGAATAGTAGATCCACCTGGCGGGGGTGCTTCTGAGAGTCTGAGAAAACCCTTACATCAAGAAGACATGGCACCAGGCAGCAGACAACTTCCACTTGATGAGGACGCAGCCCCACTTCCTCCTGGGCTTCTCGGAGGGCCGTGGCTGCATCATCTTTGTCTGTAGGTTCTTGCTTACCTCCAGGGAAGCAAACTTCTCCAGGAGCCCTTCTTAGCTGGATATAGAAAGAATAGAGCCACAATGTGGGATTCTAATTTTGGAACTATTTACTCATTCAACAAACACTGAACTATTCTGTACCAGAGACCATTCCTACCCAGGTGGTGGTAAGTGACGAACAAGACCCCCACCTCCCAAAAATGTGTTTCCTTGAATCCTTTTTAAGAAATTAACCTCAAACTTTTATCACTGCAAACTATTATTCTATTTGCCCCTAAAAGATACCACACACCGTATTAGTCTGTTCTTGCACAGCTATAAATAAATAGCTGAGACTGGGTAATTTATAAAGAAAAGAGGTTTAGTTGGGTCACAGTTCCGCAGGCTGTACAAGGAGCATGATGCTGGCATCTGCTCGGCTTCTGGGGAGACCTCAGGAAACTTACGAACATGGGTAAAGGTGAAGGAGGAGCAAGCACTTCACATGGCTGGAGCGGGAGGAAGAGAGAGGGAGGGGAGGTGCTACGCACTTTAAATAACCATATCTCATGAGAACTCACTCACTGCCATGAGAACACCAAGGGGGAAATCCAGCTACGTTATCAAATCACCTCCCACCAGGCCCCATGTCCAATATTGGGAATTACAACTGAATGTGAGATTTGCATGGGGACAGAGATCCAAACCATATCACACACACACAAACAGATTGACACTGCTAGGAGGAAACAGCTGAAAGAATAATATAAAGGGCAATATTATCGACAGATAATTTTGTCCAGTCCTTTATTGGGTGCTTATCATGCTCTGGACATGTTGTTTCACAAAGATTTTTCCCACTGGGTCCTCAGAACAGTTCCATAAGCTACTAATTTTTTAAAGAGGTGAAATTCACATAAAAGTAACCATTTTAAAGTGAAAACATCAGAGACATTTAATACATTTACAGTGTTGTACAATCATCCCTACTATCTCATTTCAGAATATTCCCATCATCCCAGAAGGAAACCCCAAATAACAGTTGATTCTCATTCTCCTCTCCCTCTGTCCCTGCTTTCTGTCTCTGTATATTTACCTAGTCTCGACTTTCATGTCTAGTACTTTCCCTTCACATAATGTTTTTGAGGTTCTTCATGTTCTATTGCGTATTGGTACTTCCTTTTTTATAGATGAATATATTCTATCGTATGTATATATCACAGTT
This sequence comes from Aotus nancymaae, assembly GCF_030222135.1. Classification (NCBI taxonomy): domain Eukaryota; kingdom Metazoa; phylum Chordata; class Mammalia; order Primates; family Aotidae; genus Aotus; species Aotus nancymaae. The sequence continues at coordinate 32,215,511 of NW_026988443.1, read as the reverse complement.
TGTTTATCCACTCATGCATTGATGGGCAGGTAAGCTACTCTTACACTATTATTATTTCCACTTTCAGACAGTAGAACTTAGGCTCACAGAGGCAAAATAACCTGACCAAGTTTACTCGATGAGATGGAAGGTAAACCAGTGTTCAATTTACGAGCCTGCGTTTTTAATCAGTACAACATACATTTATGAAAAGTTTAGTAAGACACAGTAAATATGGGTCCTCCAGCTATTAGCATTGTGTTGGCATCTATGTTTATCTTTGTGCATGTTGGTAAAGGAATAGAGGTCTCTCCGTTCCCCACATTTCCCCCTTCCTTGATTCCATTCCTTCCTGCCTTTAGGAGAACTGACAGTGCCTCCATCTGTAGCATCCTAAAATTAACCCTCTTATCTCTGTCTTTAAAATTATTTCTCTCATATCTTGGGCAGAATTGGAAAGGCACAAACCCTCCACTCTTCTCTCTTCTGCAGGGCCAAATATCTCAGCAAACTGGCCTCAATTTCTTTTATGTCCACTTGTGCTTAGTACCCACTCTCCTTTCTCTCCTGAATTGTCAAGGAGCCCTCAGGCTTAGCAAGAGTCCTGGGCCTGCCTCTTTCCAACTGTGTGCAATGGGATAATGACAGTATGCTCCTCACAGAGCTGCGAAGATGGTTCCACGGAGATGGAGTAGATGCACAGGAATGGTGCCTGGCCATATTAAATATTTAATAATGAGAACTTGTAAGCTCAGTTCTGGACATTTAGAAGCTCAATCAAGAAATCATGTTGGCTTTTTTAGCACCTGGGCCAATATATCTATGTAAGGATAAACTAGATGCCTGCAATGGCCTGAATGTTTATTCTCCCACAAATCCGTATATTGAAATCCTCACTCCTAAGGTGATGATATTAGGAGGTGCGACCTTTGGGAGGTGGTCAGGTCATGGGGGCAGAGCCCTCATCAATAAGATTAATATCCTTAAAAAGAGGCCCCTTTTTCCTCTGTAAGGACACAGTAAAAAATGACTATCTTTGAACTGGAACTGGGCCCTCACCAGACACCAAATCTTCTGGCAGCTTGTCTTGGACTTTCCAGCCTCCAGAACTGTGAGAATTAATATCTGTCATTTATAAGCCGCCCAGTCTAAGGTGTTTTGTTATAGCAGCTTCAGAGGACTAACACAATGCCATGATAAACTTTTTGACATTCTATAGTTTACAGCCTCATTTTGGCAAGCCTTAAAAAAAATTTTTTTTAAGTCCTTCCGTGCTGACAAATCAGGAACATTACAGAAATTGCTGCCGTAGCTAAATCCTCAGACATCTTCACATCAATTATAGTCATGAGAACAGGTAAAAAGAAGGCTGATGGACATATTTCTACTATCTTGAACATTCACCACCCACTGCAAATATGTCTCACCAAATGCCTAAGAAATACACCTAATGTTACAGCAACTCTGAAAAAGTGCTTTATTGTTAGCATGTTCACCTCCAAGGCAGCCAGGGACAGAGGCACCTCCAAGCAGTCATCAGGCTTGACAGAAATACAGACCTGATGTGCTGCCTATTTAAAATGTACAGTCATGTGTTGCTTAACAATAGGGACACATTCTGAAAAATGCATTAGGCAATTTCATCATTGTGTAAACAACACAGAGTGCACTTGCACAAACCTGGATAGTGTAGACTACTACAAACCTAGGCTATATGGTGTAGCTACTGCTTCTGGGCTACAACCTGTATACCATTTGACTGTTTTGGATATTGCAGGCAACAGTAACATACTGGTAAGTATTTATGCACAGGGAGGGTAAGTAACTAGGCCAAAGTCCCAGCTGGCAAGGAGAGAGCCTGCATTCAACATGGACAGCTAGCCTCAGAGCCTAGGCTGCTAACTTCTATGCTCTAGTATTGTTACACTATAAAATGTAAAAATATATATTACATTTAGACTATATTATATTTATTACATATATTATTTTTTATATAATATATATAAATATAATAAATATAATATATTACATATATTATATTTAGACTCTATTACATTTTAGACTAAAACAGTCTAAACAGTGGTCTAAAACAGTGGTCCTTGGTGGGGGCAATTTGGCACCCCCAATCCCTGCTAGGAGAGTAGGCAATGTCTGAAGGTATTTGTGGTGCGTGTGCTACTGGCATACTGGACGAATGTGTGTGTAAGCTTTGTGTGTGTGTGTGTGCGCTACTGGCATCTGGTCAGTAGAGGCCAAGGATGATGCTACACACCCCACATCACACAGGACAGCCTCCACACCAAAGAATTATCCAGCCCCAAATGCCAATAGCACCAAGGTTAGGTAACCCTAGTCTGAAAGCATTTTAAACTGCGTGCTAGCTAAATCCTTCATTTTCTTTGCCAAAACTTCTCCAAAACACCATGTTATCCTGGGACTTGTGGTTGTATGCCTCCGACATCACAATTTTGAAAGCCCATTTGAGAATTTGGCTTCAAAATGTGTACAAGTGACAACATTTCGTGAGATTTTCTGATGCCCTGAGATTTAAGGGTAGGAAACTTTTTGTCCACCTACCTTGTCTGACCGGACGGTGAATAACAAATGGAGATTTCCTTCTTTAGCCACCAATGGCAAAAGGATGGAATATTTGTTATATGGCAAGTGAGAATATTTGCTTCCAATATCATACTTCCTTAAGCGGGCCTTAGCATCATCTAGCAAACTGTTTCTAAAATAAAAACAAACGAGATAGACATTTTAGTAAGCAGAGTGATCGTAAAAAGGTAGTCTTGCCTCTGTTTCTGCTTTGTTGTGTATTTAGGAGTTTGCCATTTCTGACTCTGTACTTTTCAATAACACGACAAAAATAATAGTATCTAAATTGCATGGTTGTTTGCAAGATGAAAATGACAAACCTTCTAAGCACACAGTTTAGTACACAGGTTCACTTTGAAACATAAAGTATGGTAAAATATTTTTTTCAATAATGCAATAGTTGAATTTTAAAATCCATAGTTATATTCAGAGAAGACAGGTGTGCTGAAAAAGTCACTGTTGAGGTTAGAAGACTACCTTCTGTCAAACTCTTATGTCTTCAACTTCTTTATAACAATGGTTCCCAAACTTCAGCAGCAACAGAATCACCTGGAGGGCGGGCTACCACACAGACTGCTGGGTTCAATCCTAGACTGTGAGTCAGTAACTCTGGTGCAGGGCCTGAGAATTAGGATTTGTATCAAACTCCCACTAGTGTTGCTGACGGTGTGGACAGGGGAACACATTTTGAGAACAATTTCCCAATAATACACAAATATTGGGATTTATAACCACAAATGGTACCATTCCTATGTGGACTTGTTTTTGTCCTTTTGACAGATGTGTTCTGTTGCTAGTTTGTATAGTGGGTTGAACAGTCCCCTCACCCCCAATATTCATGTCTACCCCAAATTTCAGACTGTGACTTTATTCAGAAATAGGATCTTTTCAGATGTAATTAATTTAGAGTGACCTCTAAATCCAATGACTGTTATCCTTGTAAGAAGTGGAAACGAGCCGGGTGTCAGGGGCTTACGCCTATAATCCCAACACTGAGAGATTGAAGCAGGAGGATTGCCTGGGCCCAGGAGTTTGAAACTAGCCTGGCCAACATAGCAAGACCCAGTCTCTACAAAGGAAAATAAATAAAGCAAGCAAGCAAGCATAAATTAGCCGGGGTATGGGGCATGCAAACTGTATTCCCAGCTACTTGGGGGCCTAAAGTGGGAGGATCACTTGAGCCCCAGAGTTCAAGGCTGCAGTGAGCCATGATTGCATCACTGCACTCCAGCCTGGGTGACAGAGTGAGACCTGACTCAAAAAAAAGAAAGAAAAGAAAAAACATGGGGAGATGCACATAGGGAAGAAGACCATGTGATGATGGCGGCAGAGGTTAAAGTGATGCTGCTGGGAGCCCAGGAATACCAGAAACCACCAGAAACTGGAAGAGGCAAGGAAAGATCGCCCCTAGAGCCTTCTGAGGGACAGTGGCCCTGCCAACACCTTGATTTTGGACTTCCAGCCTTCATGACCATGAGACCATTTGTATTGTTTTAAACCACCCAGTGTGTGGCACTGTGTTATGGCAGCCCTAGAAAGGAACGGTTGGATTTACTTTTTCCGTGGGAAGGCAGTTTTGCATAGTGGGCAGAATCAGATGTATAAGATGTCCAGAATTGGCTTCAGATGTGTATAGGAGGCCTGGCGTGGTGCTTCATGCCTGTAATCCCAGCACTTTGGGAGGCCGAGGCAGGTGGATCACTTGAAGTCAGTTCAAGACCAGCCTGGCCAACATGGTGAAACCCCCTGTCTCTACTAAAAATACAAAAAGTAGCAGGGCACCATGGCTCAGGCCTGTAATCCTAGCTACTCAGGAGGTTGAGGCAGGAGAATTGCTTGAACCTCGGAGGCAGAGGCTGCAGTGAGCTGAGATCACCTACTGTACTCCAGCCTGGGCAACAGAGCAAGACTCTGTTTTAAAAAAAAAAGTTTATAGGAACGACTTCTCTGAGTTTCATCTCCACTTGTGTCAGGCTTGAGGATATTCATGAAGATTAAATGATGCAGTTCATATACTGTGGCTGGCACACGGCTGGTCCTCAGTGAATGGTAACCACTGTTATAAATCTCCCCATCATTAGATAAGCAGTTGTTTCCAAGAGGTATTTGCTATTTTTTGCCTCCTCCTAGATTGCAGGGTGCTCACCAGATGTGGTTGGGTAACAGCAGTGGATTTCAACAGCCAAATGGCCTGGAAAGAATCACTGAAAGCTGGCATGGGGCATTGCACAGTGCATCTCATGTACGCAGGTCCGCCTCCAGAAAAGGAAACTGTGGGCTGGTGGCTTTTAACAACCCAGAAACCGCATAACTGACCAGAGAAACCAGCAGAAGTAAAAAGCTGCAAAAACTTATCTGTCTACTTTAGGGGCTAGCTGCTGGAGTAATCACCGTCAAGATAGGAACAGCAGTAGCAGCCACCCCGTTCTGAGCATGGTCTCACTTTCCATATTTTTCATTTTATTCTCACAACAGACCGGCAAGTGATCACAGGGTCACCTCCAGGCTCAGAGAGCTTATGTAACTGACAGACCCAAGGTCACAATTGGAAGTAGCCACTGAGGGACTTGAATCCTGGGCTGCCTGGTGCGGGCTGTGCCACCCTCGGGGGTCCTTGGGTCCAACCCTGGAGACCCGGATTTCAGAAGAGCCAAGCCAGGAAGAGAGAAGCGTTTTGCCCTCGGGGAAGGGGAATAGAGTGTGTATGAACCATAGTGGCTAAAGCCGGCTCTGTTCCTGGCTAGAGCAGGTGCAAAGGTTCGGGGACCCTGCGGGCTGCTAGAGGCAAGTGCTCCCGTCCGGGGCTCGCAGGTGAACTGGCGGGAGCTGCAAAATCAGAGAAGGCCAAAAGGCCTCAGTGGCTTCTGCTGCGATTAAGGCCGGGACTGGTCAAGCTCGGGGTGCCAGGGCTGGAGAAGGCTTTACCTGACTGACTCCTGGGGAAGACCAGGTCGTGACATTATCCTGGGGAATGTTTGTTTCCGAAAGAACTCCTCGGAGCTGCTCGGCCGGAGGCGCTTGCGCAGAACAGCTCTGGGCCTGGGACTCGGCCTAAAGCCAGAAGAAGGGGCGGGGCTTAGAACAGGAGGTGGAGCGGGGTCTGGGGCGCAGACGGGGATCGGGGCGGTGCTAGATCAGGGGCCGGGGGCAGGGGTCGAGGGGGGGCGTATGGCCAGAGGCGGAGCTAGAGGTGGGGCGGGCACGGGGCGGGGCTTACGGCCGGGTCTCCCAGGTTGCACAAAGCAGTCTCTGCCCTGTTCCTCGGGCTTCTATAGAAGCAAGAGGCATAGGAGGAGTTGTGGAATTTTCAGCTGAAGAGTTTTTTAAAAAAAAAAAAGTGAAAATATAGTGCTGGTGAAGTGATAGGATTTTACATTCATCCACTGTTGCTGGAAGGTTAAGGTGATTCATTCTATTTTTCTGAACTGCTGTCAGCACCTGTTTACTGACCACGTGTATGCACTGGGTGCAGATCCCACAGCTAGCAATAAGACATGGAGCTCACAGTCAACAGTCGAATAATAGAAACATAAATCAATCACATAGGGCTGGGTGCAGTGGCATATGCTTGTAATACCAATATTTTGGGAGGCCAAGGTGGGAGGATCATTTGAACCCAGGAGTTCAAGCCCAGCCTGGGCAACATGGTGAAACCCAGTCTCTACAAAATAAAAATTAAAAATTAGCCAGGCGTGGTGGCATGCATCTGTTACTCAAGAGGCTAGTTACTCAAGAGCCTGAGGTGGGAGGATCTCTTGAACCCAGGAGGTTGAATCTGCAGTGAGCTGTGATTGGGCCACTGCACTCCAGCCTGGGCAACACAGGAAGACCCTGTATCAAAAATAATAGAAGAAGATAAAAATGCTTTAAAGCAAAAAATAATCACACAAATAAAGCAGAGGCCTTTGGTCCTTCCAGAGCATGTGAAGGAGAAATGTGACTTGCTGAGAAATACTCAGTGTATGATAAATTATATTGTTATGCTAAGAAGAACAATGGCAAGGAAAACCTAGCTACTCCCTTTCCAAGTGGAAAACTACTTGGGGCATTCTAAAGTGGCAAAACAGTATATGTACATCGTACACTGATTAAAACAATTCTTTAAGCATGTGATATGTGACCCTGCCCCCATGGCGCCCTCGTGGAGAATACTTTCTAGTTTATTCATGATCAGTGGTGAGCAGGCACGAGCTGCCTACCTTGTTTATCTTGGTTCTGTGAGAAAACACAGAATACCTGTTTGTTAATAATAATCACCTGTTCAGAGAGACTAACTACGTGGGTCAGACTATGCTCAAGGCCCTCAGTCCGGAATGCTGTCAGCCCTTGATGCTCTCAGTTCGGAAGGCCGTTGGCCCCCAGGTAGTCCCACTTTGCTGTTCTATTTGCGTGTCTGCTTTTTAATGCCTTTAGTGCTGCCTCGGTGGGGGCCTCTATGGCCGAGCTTGTCTTGGTAGTGACCCAATTAGACAGAGAAGGCTTGGTAAGAGGAAATGGAAGTGCAGCTCATCTGGAAAGCAGCAGTTCTCAAAGTGCCGTCCTCAGGCCAGCAGCATCAAGATCACCTCGGTCTTGTTAAAAATGTGGACTCTGGGCCAGGCTCAGTGGCTCACAACTGTAATCTTACCACTTTGGGAGACCGAGGCAGGCAGATCACCTGAGGTAAGGAGTTTGAGACCAGCCTGGCCAACACGGTGAAACCCCGTCTCTACTAAAAATACAAAAAATTAGCCAGGCATGGCGGTGGGCACCTGTAATCCTAGCTACTAGGGAGACTGAGGCAGGAGAATCACTTGAACCCAGGAGGTGGAGGTTGCAGCGAGCCAACATTGCGCCACTAAACTCCAGCCTAGGCAACAAGATGAAACTCAGTCTCAAAAGAAAAAAAGAAAAAAAAAGAAAGTAAAAGAAAATGTGGACTTTGGGGCACACGCCAGATCTGCTGAATCAGAAGCCAGGGGTCAGGCCCAGTGATCTGTGCTGTAAGGAGATTCGGATGCTCTGTGAGGGATAGTGGGGATAAACGAGGAAAAAATGCAAGAGAGAGTGTTCCAGGAAGAGGGCAAAGTTTGTGCAAAGACAGCAGAAAGAGGCCGGAGAAAAGTGTGTCTGAATGAGCCTGGTGCAAGCTGAGACTCAAGGTGTCCGTGCAGGGCTGACTTCTCCATTAGGCGCAGGAGGCACACAGTAATTTTAGGGACCTGTAAAAATGTTTTAATTGTACTTTCCTTTAAAGTCAGAAGAAGAAAAGGAATGTAATAAAAGCAATATATAATAATCCAGCCTAGATTACAGTCATCTTTTTATAAATGCAGTAATAAAATATTCATTTTAAAATTATTTTATGGAAGAACGGGTGCACGAAAACAAAAGTAGCTAGGGCCCATGGAAGTAATACTGTGGCTGGCCCTGGGTCAGTGGGGCAGTGTGTGATATTAATGAAATGTCGCTGTGATATTTATACTATCCAGTGTTTACACAGTGTGATATCAATGAAATATCTCTGATATTTATAATATCAAGTATTTACAGACTATGACATCAATGAAATATCGCTGTGTTACTTACAACATCCAGTGTTTACACACCATGACACTGAAGAAACATTGCCATGATATTTGCAACTTGTTTACAGATGGGGTATAGGGACCGTGACATTGAAGAAATGTCGCTGTGATATTTGCAACATCCCATGTTTACACACAGGTTTACGCATCGGGATGTCGATGAAACATCACTGTGATATTTTCAGCATCCCACGTTTACACACGGGTTTACACGTTGTGACATCACTGAGATTTGCTACATCTCGGTTACACACAGGGTTTACGCACTGTGACATTGGTGAAATAGCACTTGATATTTATCCTACCTAGTGTTTACACACTGTGATAATAATGAAATATTCCTGTCATATTTATAATATCCAGTGTTTCTACACCATGATATTAATAAGTATCACTGCGATACTTACAACACCCAATGTCTTTTTTTCTTCTTTTTTTAAATTGTACTTTAGGTTCTGGGATACATGTGCAGAACGTGCAGGTTTGTTACATAGGTATACGTGTGCCATGGTGGTTTGCTGCACTCATCAGCCTGTCATCTAGGTTTTAAGCCCCTCATGCATTAGGTATTTGTCTTAATGCTCTACCTCCACTTGTTCTCTACTCTATAAAAGGCTTTAGTGTGTGATGTGCCCCTCCCTGTGTCCATGTGTTCTCATTGTTCAACTCCCACTTACAAGTAAGAACATGCGGTGTTTGGTTTTCTGTTCCTGTGTTAGTTTCCAGCTTCATCCATGCCCCTGCAAAGGACATGAATTCATTTTTTATGGCTGCATAGTATTCCATGGTGTAGATGTGCTGCATTTTCTTTATCCAGTATATCACTGATGAGCATTTGGATTGGTTCCAAGTCTTTGCTATTGTAAACAGTGCTGCAATAAACATACGTATGCATGTGTCTTTATAGTAGAATGATTTATAAGCCTTTGGGTATATACCCAGCAATGGGATTGATGGATTAAATGGTATTTCTGGTTCTAGATCCTTGAGGAATTGTCACACTGTCTTACACAATTGTTGAACTAATTTAAACTCTCACCAACAGTGTAAAAGCGTTCCTATTTCTCCACATCTTCACCAGCATCTGTTGTTTCCTGACTTTTTAATGATTGCCATTCTAATTTGTGTGAGATGATATCTCATTGTGGTTTTGATTTGCATTTCTCTAATGACCAGTGATGATGAGGTTTTTATCTTATGTTTGATGGCCGCGTTGATGACTTCTTTTCAGAAGTGCCGTTCGTATCATTTGCCCACTTTTTGATGGGGTTGTTTGCTTTTTTCTTGTAAATTTGTTTAAATTCCTTGTAGATTCTGGATATTAGACCTTTGCCAGATGGATAGATTGCAAAAATTTTCTCCCATTCAGTAGGTTGCCAGTTCACTCTAATGATAAGTTTATTTTGCTGTGCAGAAGCTCTTAAGTTTAATGAGATTCCATTTGTCAATTTTGGCTTTTGTTGCAATTGTTTTCATGTTTTAGTTATGAAGTCTTTGCCCATGCCTTTGTCGTCAGTGGTATTGCCTAAGTTTTCTTCAAGGGTTTTTATGGTTTTAGCTTTAAGTCTTTAATCCATTTTGAGTTTTTTTTTTAATAAGACGTAAGAAAGGGGTCCAGTTTCAGTTTTGTGCATATGGCTAGTCAGATTTCCCAGCACCATTTATTAAATAGAGAATCTTTTCTTCATTGCCTGTTTTTGTCAGGTTTGTCAATGATCAGATGGTTGTAGATGTGTGGTGTTAATTCTGAGACCTCTATTCTGTTCCGTTGGTCTATGTATCTGTTTTGGTACCAGTACTATGCTGTTTTGGTTACTGTAGCCTTGTAGTATAGTTTGAAGTCAGGTAGCGTGATGCCTCCAGCTTAGTTCTTTTTGCTTAGAATTGTCTTAGCTATACAGGCTCTTTTTTGGTTCCACAGAAGTAGTTTTTTTCTAGTTCTTTGAAGAAAGTTGATGGTAGCTTGATGGGGTTAGCACAGAATCTACAAATTACTTTGGGCAGCATGGCCATTCTCTTTTCTTTTTTTTTTTTTTGAGATGGAGTCTTGCTCTGTCACCAGGCTGGAGTGCAGTGGTACAATCTTGGCTCACTGCAACCCCTGCCTCCTGGGTTCACGCGATTCTTCCATCTCAGCCCCCCGAATAGCTGGAACCACAGGCGTGTGCCACCAAGCCTGGCTAATTTTTGTATTTTTACTAGAGATGGGGTTTCACCATGTTGGCCAGCATGGTCTTGATCTCTTTACCTCATGATCCGCCCACCTCGGCCTCCCAAAGTGCTGGGATTACAGGTGTGAGCCACTGCGCCCAGCCAGAATGGCCATTTTCACAATATTGATTCTTCCTATCCATGAGCATGGATTTTTTTTTTTCCATTTGTTTATGTCCTCTCTTATTTCCTTGAGCAATAGTTTGTAGTTCTCCTTAAAGGTGTCCTTCACATCCTTGTAAGTTGTATTCATAGGTGTTTTTTTCTCTTTGTAGCAGTTGTGAATGGGAGTTCACTCATGATTTGGCTCTCTATTATTGGTGTATAGGAATGCTTGTGATTTTTGCACATTGATTTTGTATCCTGAGACTTTGCTGAAATTGCTTATTAGCTTAAGAAGTTTTTGGGCTGAGGCAGTGGAGCTTTCTAAATATACAAACATGTCATCTGCAAACAGAGACAATTTGACTTCCTCTCTTCCTATTTGAATACCATTAATTTCTTTCTCTTGCCTGATTGTCCTGGCCAGAACTTCCAATACTATGTTGAATAGCAGTAGTGAGAGAGGGCATCCTTGTCTTGTGCCGGTTTTCTAAGGGAATGCTTCCAGCTTTTGCCCATTCAGTATGATATTGGCTATGGGTTTGTCATAAGTAGCTCTTATTATTTTGAGATACATTCCATTGATACCTAGTTTACTGAGAGTTTTTAGCATAAAGGGCTGTTGAATTTTGTTGAAGGCCTTTACTACATCTATTGGGGTAATCATATAGTTTTTGTCTTTGGTTCTGTTTATGTGATGGATTATATTTATTGATTTGCATATGTCAAACCAGCCTTGCATCCCAGGGATGAAGCTGACTTGATCATGGTGGATAAGCTTTTTGGATGTACTGCTGGTTTGTTTTGCCAGTATTTTATTGAGGGTTTTTGCATCAATGTTTATCAGGGATATTGCCCTAAAATTTTCCTTTTTTATTGTGTCTCTGCCAGGTTTCGGTACGAGGATAATGCTGGCCTTGTAAAATGAGTTAAGGAGGAGTCTCTCTGTTTCTATTGTTTGGAATAATTTCAGAAAGAATGGTACCAGCTCCTCTTTCTACCTCCTGTAGAATTTGGCTGTGAATTCGTCTGGTCCTGGGCTTTTTTGTTGATAGGCTGTTAATTAATTTCAGAACTTGTTATTGGTCTATTCAAAGATTTAACTTGTTCCTGGTTTAGTCTTAGGAGGGTGTATGTGTCCAGGAATCTATCCATGTTTTCTAGATTTTCCAGTTTATTTGCTTAGAGATGTTTATAGTATTCTCTGATGGTAATTTGTATTTCTGTGTGATCAGTGGTGATATCCCCTTTATCATTTTTTATTGTGTCTATTTGGTTCTTCTATCTTTTCTTCTTTATTAGTCTGGCTAGCAGTCTATCTGTTCTGTTAATCTTTTAAAAAAAAACCAGCTCCTGGATTCATTAATTTTTAAAGGGTTTTTTTTGTGTCTCTATCTCTTCAGTTCTGCTCTGATCTTAGTTAATTCTCTTCTGCTAGCTTTTTAATTTGTTTGCTCTTGCTACTCTAGTTCTTTTAATCGTAATGTTAGTGTGTCAATTCTGTATCTTTCTCATTTTCTGATGTGGGCATTTAGTGCTATAAATTTCCCTCTTAACATTGCTTTAGCTGTGCCCTAGAGATTCTGGCACATTGTCTCTTTGTTCTCATTGGTTTTAAAAAACTTATTTATGTCTGACTTAATTTTGTTATTTACCCAGTAGTCATTCAGGAGCAAGTTATTCAGTTTTCATGTGGTTGTGCAGTTTTGAGTTTATTAATCATGAGTTCTAATTTGATTGCACTGTGGTCTGAGAGATTATTTGTTATTATTTCTGTTATTTGCATTTGTTGGGGAGTGTTTTACTTCCAATTATGTGGTTGATATTAGAATAAGTACTGTGTGATACTGAGAATAATGTATATTTTGTTGATTTGGGATGGAGAGTTCTACAAATGTGTATCAGGTCTGCTTGGTCCAGATCAGCAGTCAAGTCCTAAATATCCTTGTTAATTTTCTGTCTTGTTGATCTCTGTAATATTGACAGTGGGGTGTTAAAGTTTCCCACAATTATTGTGTGGGAGTCTAAGTCTCTTTGTAGGCCTCTGAGAACTGGTTTATGAATCTGGGTGCTCCTGTATTGGATGCATATATATTTAAGACAGTTAGCTCTTATTGTTACATTGATCCCTTTACCATTTTTTAATGCCTTTCTTTGTCTTTTTTGATCTTTGTTGGTTAAATCTGCTTTATCAGAGACTAGGATTACAACCCCTGCGTTTTTTCTCTTTTCTTTTTCTTGGTAAATATTTCTCCATTCCCTTATTTTGAGCCTATATATGTCTTTTCACATGAGATGGGCCTTGTGAATACAGCACACCAATGGGTCTTGACACTTTATCCAGTTCACCAGTCTGTGTCTTTTAATTGAGGCATTTAGCTGATTTACATTTACTTGTCTGTAAAGGATTTTATGTCTCCTTTGCTTATGAAGCTTAGTTTGGCTGGATATGAAATTCTAGATTTAAAATTATTTTATTTAAGAACGTTGAATATTGGCACCCACTCTCTTCTGACTTGTAGGGTTTTTGCAGAGATAGCCACTGTTAGTCTGATGTGCTTTCCTTTGCAGGTAACTTGACCTTTCTCTCTGGCTGCCCTTAACATTTTTTCCTTTATTTCAACCTTGGAGAATCTGGCTATTGTGTGTCTTGGGGTTGCTCTTCTCAAGCACAGTCTTAGTGGTGTTCTCTGTATTTCCTGAATTTGAATGTTGGCCTGTCTTGCTAGGCTGGGGAAGTTCTCCTGGATTATATCCTGAAGTGTGTTTTCCAACTTGATTCCATTCTACCCATCACTTTCAAGTACATGGATCAATTGTAGGTTTGGTCTCTTATGTAGTCCCATATTTTTCAAAGGCTTTGTTTGAATCTTTTCATTTTTTTTTCTCTAATCTTGTCTTCACACTTCATTTCATTAAGTTGATCTTCAATGTCTGATATCCTTTTTTCTGCTTGATCGATTTGACTATTGATTTTTGTGTATGCTTCATGAAGTTCTCCTGGTGAGTTTTTCAGCACCATCAGGTCATTCGTGTTCTTCTCTAAAGGGGTTATTCTAGTTAGCAGTTCCTGTAACCTTTTATCAAGGTTCTTAGCTTCCTTGTATTGGGTTAGAACATGCTCCTCTAGCTCAGAGGAGTTTGTTCTTATTCATCTTCTGAAGCCTACTTCTGCCAATTTGTCAAACTCATTCTCCATCCAGTTTTGTGCCCTTGCTGGAGAGGAGTTGCGATCATTTGGAGAAGAGGCATTCTGGTTTTTGGAATTTGCAGCATTTTTGTGTGGTTTTTCCTCGTCTTCGTGGATTTATCTATCTTTGATGTTTGATGTTGATGACCTTTGGATGGGGATTTTGTGTGGGGGTCCTTTTTGTTGATGTTGATGTTATTGCTTTCGGTTTGTTAGTTTTCCTTCTAATAGTCAGGATCATCTTCTGTAGGTCTGCTGAAGTTTGCTGGAGAACCGCTCCAGACCCTGTTTGCCTAGGTATCACCAGCAGAGGCTGCAGAAAAGCAAAGATTGCTGCCTGCTTCTTCCTCTGAAAGTTTCATCCCAGAGGGACACCCACCTGATGCCAGCTGGAGCTCTCCTGTGTGAGGTGTCTGTGGACCCATGCTGGGAGGTGTCTCCCAGTCAGGAGGCACAGGTGTCAGGGACACACTGTGATTGATATTAGAGGAAAGATCACGACAATATTGCATAATACCATGGGGTGTACACACAGGGTTTACAGCCATTGTGATTTATTGGTATTAGTGGAAAGATCGTGAGAATATTTTGGGTAACATCACAGGATGTACACACAGGGTGTATAACCACTGTGATTGATTGATATTAGTGAAAAGGTCACAAAGATATCCTGCATAAGCTCACAGGATGTAAACACAGGGTTTACAGCCATAGTGATTGATATTAGCAAAACGATTGCAAGATTATCCTGCATAACATCACAGGGTGTACACCCAGGGTGTACAGTCACTACAATTGATATTATCTTAAAAATTGTGAGGATATACTGCATAACATCATAGGGTGTACAATCCCTGTGATTGATTGACACTGGCGGAAAGATTGCAAGGATATCCTGCATAACATCACTGGGTATACACAGAGGGTGTACAGCCACTGTGATTGATATTAGCAGAATGATCACAAAGATATCCTGCATAACATCACAGGGCATACACACAGGGTTTACAGCAACTGTGATTGATATCATCAGAAAAATCAAGAAGATATACTGCATAACATCACAGGGTGTTCACACACAGTGCACAGCAACTGTTATTGATTGATATTAGCAGAAAGATCACGAGGATATCCTGTATAATATTGCAAGGTGTACACACATGGTTAACACCCACTGTGATATTAGCTGAAAGATTGTGAGGATATCATGCATAATATTGCGGGGTGTACATTCACTGTAATATTAGCAGAAAGATCAAGAGAATATCATGCATAATATCACAAGGTGTCCACACAGAGTATACACCTACTGTAATAGTAGCAGAAAGATCACAAGGATATAATGCATAATATCACAGGGTGTAGAAACAGGGTGTACACCAACTGTGATAATAGCAGAAAGATCGTGAAGGTATCATGCATATCACACAGTGTAAACACGGTGTACACCGACTGTGATAGTAGCAGATCGATTGTGAGAATATTATGCATAATATCACACAGGGTATGCACCTACTTTGACAGTAGCAGAAAAATCACAAGGATATCATGCATAATATAACGGGGGTACACACAGCATGTACACCCACTGTGATAGTGGCAGGAAGATCATGAGGGTATCATTCATAATATCACATTGTATGCACACAGGATGTACACCCACTGTAATATTAGCAGAAAGATCATGAGGATATCAGGTATAATATCACAGGGTGTCCATCCACCGCGATATCAGCAGAAAGATCAGGAGGATGTCATGCATAATATCACAGGGTGTACACTCACTAGTAGCAGAAAGATCATGAGGATATCATAATATCATATTGTGTACACATGGGGTTTATAGCCACTGTGATAGCAGCAGGAAGATCGCACATGCTTTTGGAAAAAATGACACCGATAGACTTGTTTTTTGCAGGGTTGCCACAAACCTTCAATTTGTAAAAGACCCAATATCTGCAATGCACAATAAAGTGCAGTGCAATAAGACAAGGTGTGCATGCATATCCTGTTTATTAAAAAAAGTGGTTTAAGGTGATTGAACTGATGTCAACATGAAAGCTAAGTGGGGAACATGAACTGTTCAAGTGGGAACGGGGAGGAAATTTTACCAGAAACCAAGGATAAGGTGCTAAGATGTTCAATGCATTTAAATTTATCTTTGAGTTCACAGGTAGCCAAGGGAAGGAAACAAGAACACCTCTCCCTTTTTCATTCAATGTCTATGTCCTGTTGAATGTTTCTACCTTGCATTTCCCTCGTAGTGTGTGTCCGCAGATGATCAGCACCTTTAGCTGCTGGGTTGAACCAGTGTTTTTACCTTTCTCAGTAGGACAGTAGAGAAAGTGAGAGGAGATCAGCATCTAAGTCTTAAACCTGCCCTTACTTCTGAGGGGTGGGGCATCCTCTGTGTGTGTTTTACTAATGATGTTTTTTGGGAACTGACCTTACAAAGTCTACACTAGTTGCAGTCCTTGACCCAGTCCAGTACACTGGAGAAGGGTCCGTGGAGATTGGAGTTTGTCCCTGATAAAATAGGATTTTAAATAACTATAGGTCCACAGAAAGGCAATGAGTAACCGAAGAGTTTTGAAGGGGAGGAGACGGCATCATTACTGAGGTGTATTACACGTGGATTAAGTCTGAGCACTCCAGAACCAGATGAAACTGGATTCAAATCCTGCTTCAGCTGTACCCTGCAGTTTAAACTGGCAGTTTAGATAATAGGGTCATCCCTTTAGGGCTGTTATAGCACATTTTGAAATGATGTACATGAAATAGGATAGTCAGTTCTTGGTACATAATAAATGCTCCATGAATGGCAATCTCACATATGCTGATTACAGAGATGTTTTTGAGCTGATTGTTGCTCATCTTTCTACCTTATTATGCTATGGGCATTCAAGTGTAACATGTTTCATCTGAGCGTGAAGATACTACTATTGCTCACTGATTTTTAGCTCTCCTTTTCTTCTTGGACACATAGGGAGCTCCACCTCCCTCACAACTAGGCAGAGTCATGAGACTTGTTCTGGCTAATGAAATGTGAGTGGAAATGACATGTGCCCCTTATGGCTAAGAGAGTGAAAAGCCATTGTAGGCATATCCCATTTCTGCCTTGCAGCAATATCCTTGGAGCCACATACTGAGGTAACTGTGTCCCGAGATGCTAGAGCTCTCTTAGCCCGAGTCTTAAGTGATTGGAGGAGGGCTGTCTTCCACCCATTCCCCTACTCTTGCCATTATATACACACATACCATGCTGAAGATGTAATGTGAGCATGGCATGTAATAAAAATATGCCACTGAAAACTTGTGTTTATTTATTTACTGCCTATCCCATCCTAACTTAACGAGTACAGCACTTCAGTCAACAGCTTTCCAGTATCCACCAGAGGCAAATTTGATACAGTGGAAACAACATCTCAGTTTTTATTGAATTATAGTTAGGGAGCATAAAATTATGCCAATAGCCTTGAATGCACTATTATTGAGAAATTAGAACCTTCCAGCTAACAAACACCGAGATCATGTTAATCAAAGAATGAGGTGTTTCTCTGAAATAACACATGTTGAGCAGTTTTTATTTCTATTATGTTGTTGTTACATTTGGATCTTGGAAATGTTCACTGTAGTTAAGTGTGTGCCTTACTATAATTCTGTGAAGTGGTACAAAGTCTACGTATGCAAATGTGTGTATAGATATACATATATGTCAAATATTAACAATCATGTATTTATAGCACAGACTAAAGGTGAATCTGGATAAAGATGAGTCTGTAGTCTGGCCCCAGGGTTCTACCAGTTAACTACACACAGTGTACCATCTTTGAGAAGTTGAGAGAGGCTTTTTTAGGAAGAGTTCTGCATTGGTCTCCCATGCAGGTAGCAAGTATATCAGGACAAGAATTCTTCCCCATCTACAAGTGAGTCAGAGCATCTAACAGAAAAAAAAAGAAAACATAAATGAAGGAGAGCAGAGAAGGAGAATACACTGCTGTCAAGAGCAGTGGTTCTCAAACTTCAGTGTGCATCAGCATCGCCCAAAGAGCCGTGAAAGTGCAGCTGGCTGGGCTCCACCCCAGAATTTCTGATTCATTAGTTCTGGAGTGGGGCCTGAGAAATTGCATTTCTAGCAAGCTCCCAGGTGACGCTGCTGCTCCTACCTGATTCTCAAAACCTCACTTTGAGAATCACTGCCCCAGAGCTTTGCTTGTCCAGGAGGATTCTGTGGATGAACAGCATTGGCACCAGCTGGGAGCTTGGTAGGCATGCAGAGTCCCAGGCCCCACCCAGACCTGCTGAATTGGAGCCTGAGTTTTACCATGATTCCCAGATGATTTGTGTTCACAGTGAGGTCTGAGAAACATCGCACTGCAAGAAAGAGAAGTGCTTTCCAGCACAATATGAGCTTTTAAAAACCCAGCTGCTATTAGTAATGGCTTTCCTAGTGTCTACCAAGTTCTGCCACAGTCCCTTCCTGTTTTGTGATCACATTGAATGGATTTTCATGCTCCTCTGATCCCCAAGTGGAAGTAAACTTCCCAGATCAGAAAACCCATTGTAGTTTACCAATTTGCACAATACTGTGGTAGAGGCTATGATACCTCCATAGCGTGTTGTACAATGTGGTGTGCATCAGGTCTGAGTTCCAATCCCAGCTTCACTTCTGCATTGCTTTGCGTCTTTCTCAAGATAATTTCCCTAAGCCTCCTTGTAAAGGAGTCTCACTGTAGGATCTACCTTATAGGATTGTCGCATAGTGTTAATGTGCATAAAATTCTAGAACAATTTTGGACATACAGTGTTTCTTAAATGACAGTTGTTACTATGTTCTTTCTCCCATGAGGCTTTTCAAGTCTAAGCTTCTGAGTTCTTATCTACATGCCTAAACACACACTGTGAGCTGTATGGATGTCTGAACTTGTGGATTGGTGTTTCATTCATCTCTATATCTTGATACTACTTAGCACACAGTAAGATGCTCAGTAGATGTTGTCTGAATGAATAAACCTGCAAGTGTGTGTGCGTGTGTATTGTGTGTTTTGTCACTGTACCCATTAGACTGGGAAGTGGGTTTCTCAGGAACACACACGAAGTGCAAGACTGACGAAGTTCCAGTGTAATCAAACTGCACATTGTTTTCCCAGTCTCCCCACTCTTGAAAGCTAATTCTCCATCAGAGAGAGGCAAACCAAGGCACTGTGAATGTCAGTGGCACAGCAGGGTTAGAAGACACACCCAGGACATGACAGTCAAGGAGAAAAGGCCAGACACCCAGGAAGGTGGGGAGCTGAGACCAACACCCAGCCCTGGGATGGCTGCTTCATGCTCTCACCCAGGTGAATGAATTACGCTTAGCGGGTCCTGAAACTCACTACGCAGGGGGCCACATCTCTTCCCACCTTTTCCCGTCTCTACTACCACCATCTCCACCTTCTGTCATCCTGTTCAAGTACTGATACAAGAAAATGAAACCCAAGGGAGGGTCATGGCTCACAATAAGCTGCCAAGACATCATAGGCTTTTAGACCGTCACTTTAGCTAACTCTGGGCTCAAGAAACTGGCTACCTTATTCACTCTAGTACCTGACAAAGACTCTCTCCTTTAGTGAGGCTCCTCTTCTTGACTACGCTTTGACTTTGGTTAAAACTAAAGTGCTGTCTTTGGCCTGCCTATCCCAGTTTTAGCATGAATGTTGCTATGTCAGTTTAGCAAGAACCTCCATACCCTTGATATCTGATCACCCTCCATACCTGATCAAGTTCCTCCCCCACAACTTTTGTTATGTAAGTCCTTGACCTGTCTCCAGTAAGAATCTCCCTCTTCTTCATGTCTCCTCTTAGTCATTTTCTTTCGATTGTCCCCCGTCAGTCTTCTCACTGGTGATCACTTCTCAGATGTCCGTGCTACATTCTAAGTTGAGCCCAAGTTCTCCTAAGATGATTATGATAGTCTGGACACCTGTTGTGATAGACCTAAACAAAGTCTTACTAACCATTTCAATGTGGGTCAGAATAATTTTTTCTCTAACCATCCTCAGACCTAAGCACAGTCTGTGACTGTCATAAATTTGTGTAACACACTTCTGCCTCAGCATCCAGTGTTAGGCCTGACACAGGTGGTTTGAAACCCAGGTGTACCCCATCACCTTTGGCCTGGTTAAAACATTCCCTCCCCTTGTAGCTGTTTGCAATATAGCCCCCTTGTTTCTCATCCAGTGACCCCAAGCCTGGCATACCGTGGCTGCTGATCGTGATAAAACCCAATGGTCAACACCAGATTCATGTAAGAAAATCTTCCCCTTCCCAAACGTGTTTTCCTTAAACTAGCCAATCCATAGCCCCCTGGGAAAGTCTAAGGGATAATTACCCTGAATCTTAATAAAAGCCTGTTCCCCCAGGCCCTCCCGCTCTTGCTCTCTGCCCATTGTTTGAGCTCTTTGTGGCCTCCAGACTTCCTGTAGCCTCCCGCTGGCAACTCCAACCTCTCTGGATCTGTAAGTAATACATTTCTGGTTTCATGCATTGTGGTTTCACCTTCTCATTGTGTCTTACCTACTCGACACACCTGAACCTAACTCTCTTCCCAGTGAGGGCTTTCCAGAAAGTGACTATCTTGGCTTTTGACTGCTGTCCTTGAAGAAACCTGAAGAACAAATTAGGGAATCACAACAGCAGCCGATGGTAGTGTGACACATGAGAATGGGGTAACTCAGAATAGTGTGATGTTTGGATTCAGGGAGTTCTTCCCCTTTCTAGCAGTGTGACCCTAGACAGATCACTTAACCTCTCTGAATTGTAAGTTCCACATCTGGAAAAGGAAGACAGTAGCTATGCTACCTATCTCAATGAGTTGTTTTGAGGATTAAATAAAATAATGCAAGAAATGCATTTAGCACTGGTTCTGATACCAAACAAGTATGTATGTGTTTATGTATATATGTATTTATTTAGTTAGAGATGGAGTCTCACTCTGTCACCCAGGGTGGAGTGCAATGGCATGACCATAACTCACTGCAGCCTCAAAGCCCTAGCTCAGGTGATTCTCCCACCTCAGCCTCCCTAGGAGCTGGGACTATGGATGTGTACCACCACACCCCACTAACTTCTAAATTTTTTTTGTAGAAACAAGATCTCACTATGTTGTCCAGGCTGCTCTTGAGCTCCTGTCCTCAACTGATTCTCCCACCTCGGCCTTCCAAAGTGCCAATATTATAGGCCCAACAAATATTTAGAAAATGCTAAAAAAGAAAACCACAGGTTTTCATGTTCTACTTAAATTTGCAATTCACCTCTGTATTATCCACATGATCTTGGGCAAATGGTGTCACCACCAGTCCATTTCCTTTTTTGTAAAATGGGGTGATGATGCCTATGTTAAGGGACTCGAGACATGTGGTGAGATTTATAACTGGAATCGTCCACAAAATGAAGAACTGTGTATATTCAGATTCATTCAACAAGTGTAAATAGTGCAAACTACATGCGGGACACTGGAGATAGAATGATCAAGCAGACCTGATTTCTTCCACTTTGGGGCTTATGTTCTAATGGCAGAAACACATAAACTGATAATCAAAGAAATAAATATATAACTTTAAATTTTAGTAGGGGTAGGTAGCTCATGCCTGTAATCCCAGCATTTTAGGTGGCCAAAGTGGGAGAATTGCTTGATCCCAGGAGTTTGGGGCCAGCCTGAGCAACATCGTGTGACCCTTCTCTTTACAAAAAATACAAAAAAGATTAGTCTGTTGTGGTGGTAGACTCCTGTATTCCCAGCTACTCAGGAGGCTAAGGCAAAAGGATCAGTGGAGCCCAGGAGTTTGAGGCTACAGTGAGCTGTGATTGCACCGCTGCACTCCAGTCTGGGTGACTGTGAGTCTAAATAAATAAATAAATAAAAATAAAGTGAAATAAAGTTCAATAGGTATCTAGAAGGGGAAAATACTGAAACCTGTAAGAGTATAAAGGGAGGTCGCTAATTGAGAATGTGTATAATTTAAATTAAAGAATTTAAAGGAAGTTCTGTTAAATGAAGGAGGGAAGTACACATGAAATCCCGAGGTGCAAAGGAGCTCAGCGCATTGGAAGACCCAAAGGGACATCAGGTGGCTGTAGGTAGTGGGGAGGCATTGGGGCATAGAGACATGGGAAGGGCCAGATTATGCAGGGTCTTTTCAGTCATATTAAGAAACTGGGGATTTAAGCCTCCATTGCAGTCTAAGCATTACCAGCATTATAAGCATCCCCCAAAGATTCTCTCCTTAAATTGCCTCCTGGTTGTCATGTTTTTGAAAACTGTTCGTATAACAGCTGTGGCAATGAAGCTTTGTTGTTCTGTGATTACTTGTCTTGCTAACATCTGTCAGTTCCTCCTAGAACTCTGTTTACCTAATTTGGTGAGGCTGGTACCTAGACCAATGGGCTTTGATATGACAAATGGCCCATGAAAGTGAGAGGAGTACGCATATAATGCTAATTTCCATTCCATCCAGGAGAAAAAGAAAAAGGTTACCAGCTGTGAAAAACCACCGGAATAAAAGCAGGTTTCTGATTGTCAGCCTGCTGAGAGATAATTTTGTCAGCATGACCTGCAGAAGTGGTAATAATTTGCAATTATGTACCAGCATTTCTCTTAGGGCACACAAACGCTTTCTAAATATTTCCCTAAACTCAGTGAAGCAGAGATGCTGGGATGTTATCATTTTGCAATTAAAAAGTGATCGTAAAAGAAATGTGTTAATAACCTTTCTCATGTTACATGTTTGGGAAGCTTCTCTAGATCAGTTTTTTCAGGAGGGAAATGGCACCTAGTGATGTTACCTGGACACATAAAAGCTTGGTACTTTCCTGCTTGTTTCCACTCTGGCTTGTTGCTTAAATTCTGAAGCAGCACCATTTTGCTTTCCTTATGCATTTAAGCTGCACCATCAGATGTAGTAGAACAAAAGCCCTTTAACCCAGGCATCCTCCAGAACCAGTAATACCTTGGTGAACCCTTTATAAAGGCCAAGGGAAATAATGGCAATAAGCTCCTTCTTTAAGTTACTCCAACAACTTCCTACATCCTCAAAGAATGTATCTCACTAATGGGTTGCTGAGAAAAACATTTCCTTTTCCCATTTCAGAAATTCTTCCAGAGCTGAGACCATGCATTCCATCACCCATGAGAACCAAGTGTCTGTACAAGAGATTATGGTGAGGGTCTCTGCTAACAGCCCTCATAAATGTGGGGTCTAATCTTGGTTTTGGAAGCCACTAACCTTGCATGACTTTGGAAAAACCATTTAACCTATGAAAACTATTTACCCTTCTATTATGAAATGTCTGCCTTCCTGTGATTGCCCAGAGGTTCTTCTTGCCCACTGCACAGACAAAACCAATTCGTTGAGATAGAGGTATTGCAGCAGAGAAAGAGTTTAATTAATGCAGGACTAGCCACGTGGAAGATGGGGGTTTATTAAATCAACCTCCCTGAAAATTTAGAGGCTAGGAATTTTCAAGGATTGTTCAATGTGCAGAGGGCTAGGGAATGGGGAATGCTGATTGGGTAGATCAGAGGTGAAATCACAGGAGCTTTAATCTGTTTTCTTGTGCTGAATCAGCTCCTGGGTAAGGACCACAAGACCAGATGAGCCAGTTTCTTGGTATTGGTTACTGTTTCAGGTAGCTGGTCCATTAGAATGCAGTCTGAAAAATATATTGAACACCAATCTCAGGGTTTGTAATAGTGATATTATCTATGGGAACAATGAGGGGAGGTTATAAATCTGGTGACCTCTGGTTACATGACTTCTGAGTCATAATTATAATCTTGTGGCTAATCTGTTTGTTTTACAAAGGTAGTTTCAGTCCCCTAGCAACAAGGGAGTAGTTTGAGGAAGGGCTATTATCATCCTGGCTTCAAGGTTAAACTATAAATTCCTCCCATAGTTAACTTGACCTATACCCAGAAATAAACAAGGGCAGCTTGGAGGATAGAAGCAAGATTAAGTCGGCTAGGTCAGATATTTTTCACAGTCATCATGTTTCTATGTCCGCTTTCTTTCACTGTCATGATTTTTGCAAAGGCAGTTTCAGTCTGAGAATGTTGTACATCAAAAACAATAACGTAAGTAAAAGCAGTTTGAAAAACCATAAAAAGAGATACATACCTAGGGAGGGATTTTCATAATGGCATCTGGGACTGAGACCTAAGATGAGGCATTCTTACCTCTCTTCTATGCTGACCCAGAAATAAGCATCGTCCTTATTATCCTTGCCTGCTTCACCTAGAATTGGAGAGGCAAGTCCATGGTACACAGACTTTCTTTCTCATCATTCACTCATCACAATTCCTATCAATCACTGATGCCAGAACCCCTATCACCCCTGAGTCTGTTTCAGCACAGCACTCTCTACAGCCAGTTACAATTATGACATTTCAATTACAGTGGTCGTCTGAAATAAAATGAAGCCTGTCATGAATACCTCCTACTTCTTGATACCTCTTCTAACTCCCTTGAAACTTGCAGAGCAGAGGATGGAGTGTGAAATGACGATATAGTTGCTATCCAGCCAAGTATTCTTTTGCTCAAGTAAGTATTTTAGTCTCTGGGGAGGGTCTCTGTCAGAAAGGGTGCCAGAGACAAGGATGCACATTAAATATTCTCCCTGTTTCTCAGTCCTGCAATGAAGACCCCTTAGACTAGTGGTGGCCAATGGCCTTTGAACAGAAGTGGCCTGTGTCTCCGTTGGGTCAAAGTATGGAGTGTTCTGGGCCAGCTCTTTCTTGGGTCTTACTGCCTAAAAGATCACAAGTTGCACATGGTGAAGCTATAGCAGTGGTCCTCCCCAACCTTTTTGGTACCAGGGACCAGTTTTGTGGAAGACAACTTTTCCACAGATTGTGGGGTAAGGGAATAGTTTCAAAAATGCTTCAAGTGCCTTATATTATGCACTTTCTATTCTCATTACATTGTACTGTATAATGAAATAATTATACAACTCATCATAATGTAGAATCAGTGGGAGCCCTGAGCTTGTTTTCTTCAACTAGACAGGACCATCTGGGAGTGATAGGAGACAGGGATAGATCATCAGGCATTAGCTTCTCATAGGAGCACACAACTTAGATCCCTTGCATGTGCAGTTCACTGTAGGGTTCACACACCTATGAGAATCTAATGCTGCTACTTATCTGACAGGAGGCAGAGCTCAGGCAGTAATACAAGCAATGGGGAGTGGCTGTAAATACAGATGAAGCTTTACTTGCTCACCTGCTGCTCACCTCTTGTTGTGAGGTCTAGTTCCTAACAGGCCATGAACTGGTATGGGTCTGTGGCCCAGGGGTTGAGGAGTTGAGGATGGTAAGGTTTCAATGGAAACCCTGAACTTCTCAGGCTCCTTGGACACAGAGTATTAGTTTCCCAAAGCTTCCATAACAAGGCATCACAGACTCAGTGGCTTAAACAGCAGGAGTTTATAGCCTCACAGTTCTAGAGGCTAGAAGTCCAAGATCAAGGTGTTGTCAGGATTGGTTCCTTCTGAGGACTATGAGGAAGAATCTGTTTCATGCCTGGCTCCTAGCTTCCGGCGGTTTGCTGGGGACCTTGGTGCGCGTTCCTTGGCTAATAAAAATGTCACCCATTTTCTGCCTTCATCTTTATATGGTGTTCTTCCTTGTGCATCTGTCTTCACACTTCCCCCTTTTATAAGGACACCAGTCTTATCAGATTAGGGACCCCCTACGCCAGTTGGCTCTATCTTAATTAATTACATCTGCAATGATCCTATCTCCAAATAGAGTCACATTCTGAGGTCGTGGGGGTTAGTACTTTAATATACAAATTTAGGGAGGACACAGTTTAACCCATAAGGCAGTGTTGACTCATGTTGTATATCTGTCATGAGTGAACAATAAATTTTTGTTTTGTTTTAAGCAACTGAATTTTGGGGGATATTTGTTACATCAGCATGATCTCACTTGTAATTAACATGACATTTAAGTGGTATGCACATATTAGGTCATTCGCTTGCATATAAGTGGGCTTGAAGTTGACAGCAGCATTTCATCTGATGAGTAGACTCACCCAGATGTGACTACCTCTCAGGTTGTTGATTCACATTCTTACAGCATCACAGAACTGAAACCAGCTGGGTGGTTATCTGAACACCTAAATGGGTCCTCCATGCATCAACTTCAACTCTCTCTCTCAGAAGCATCACAAAATAATAATAGGAAAAAAATATGATTTTCTTGAAAAAAAGGCAAATGATTTATTTGTTAGCACCAGGGAAGCGAAGAATGATCTCTAGACAACTAGCACAAGTAACTCAGCACCTGATGGGGAAATTAGGACCTTGACAATGAAATGGCAACGTGTCCAAGTTCACAAAGTTTAATAGACAGAACTGGGAATGGGACTTGGATTTCCTGTTCTAAACCTGGAGAGGGAAGTTTGAGCAAATGAGAATACGCTGCTGGGCTTTGCGCTGTTTAAACGTAAGCAATGGAAGTCACTGCAAACACAACTTTCACATAACTGAACAAGAAAGAAACCTCATGCAATAATAAAAATTGTGCACTTGAAATATGGCTAGTATGAATTCAGGGATGCTTTAAATATAAAATGCATACCAGATTTTGAAGACAGAAATGGTAAATAATTAATAGCATGTTAAAATAATATACGAGATGAAACTAAATATATTAAGATTTTTCTCTTCTACATGTGGCTACTAGAGAATTTAAAGTCACATAAGTGGGCTGCAATTGTATGGGATATTACATTTACATTTTTTATTGAATAGTGCTGATGTAAATGAATTAGTAAAATGCAGTTTACAGAACCCTATTCCAGAAGAAGTAGATAGCATCTTTGGTTTTGAAATCTGAGAACCTTAATTTTAGGATTCCCAGCTAATTCTTTTGCAGAGTAAATGTTGATGCTAGAATGTGGCCCCAGTGAGCTGGAGATGGCTGGAGGCTGCCCTTTTAGTTCACCACAGTCTGCACCATTCCCTAATGTCCTCTACATTGAGGCATAGCATCCCTTGCCGTTGACCAAATGACAAACATCAGCACAGGTGAATGGATACAGATGACTGTAAAATATTTTTGTTTACCCACATCTCAAACTTTCTTGGAGGGGGAAATATAAATCATCTTTACTTCCACAAATACTCCCTCCCATTTTTCTTGAGACACAGAATTCTCATTAAGTGTATGACAGGCAATGAATCACGAGGCTGTAATTCATTCTGCTCCACTAGGATGCAGCCAGCGGTGATCTGCCTGACCTCTCTGGCTAACGAAGTTACCCAGTTAGCCCATCTAACCAGAGTCCACCTGTTCCCTCTGCTTGTGGAACGTATAGTTCTAGCCTCCTTATGATTCTGTGAGAATGCCTGAGTAGTTAATTATGCTCTGAATCTCATCAGGGTTTTTCAATGATCCTTTATGTCAGAAGTGGTTGAAGCCCTCTTAAGTTTGGCCAAGATATTCTATTTCTAACATCAAAAGTAAAAACTGGCTAATTTAAATTTGGGAGGACGGGCACAGTGGCTTATGCCTGTAATCCCAGTGCTTTGGGAGGCCGAGGAGGGTGGATCACTTGAAGTCAGGAGTTTGAGACCAGTCTGGTCAACGTGGTGAAACCCCCTCTCTATTAAAAATACAAACGTTGGCTGGGCGCGGTGTCTCATGCCTGTAATTCCAGCACTTTGGGAGGTTGAGGTGGGCAGATCACCTGAGGTCATGAGTTCGAGACAAGCCTGACCAATATGGTGAAACCCTGTCTCTACAAAAATTCAAAAATTAGCTGGACATGGTGGCAGGCACCTGTAGTCCGAGCTACTCGGGAGGCTGAGAGAGGAGAATTGCTTGAACTTGGGAGGCAGAGGTTACAGTGAGCTGAGATAGCACCATCGCCTTCTAGCCTGGGCAACAAAAGTGAGACTCAACCTCAAAAAACAAAAAAACAAAAATTAGCCAGGTGTGGTGGCACATGCCTGTGGTTCCAGCTATTCAGGAGGCTGAGGCAAGAGAATCACTCGAACCTGAGAGATGGAGGTTGCAGTGAGCTCACACCACTGCACTCCAGCCTGGGTGATAGAGCAAGACTCTGTCTCAATTGATCAATCAATCAGTAGAATTTAATTTTTTAAAAACCAATTACTTTGTGTTATATTTACAATCTGGGCTATACATCTGAGTGCCCGCTGGGAACAAAATAAATTTCATGTATTAGATTGGATTTAGGGGTGTCTTTGTTCTGAACCACAGGCAACATGATTATCATTTTTTAAGGAGTCTCAGGGATAATCATTTTCTTTGGAAAGGTGGGACTTCTAGAGAAAACTCTATGGGAGAAACATTTCCTATTTACTTATTGTCACTAGATAATCCTTAATATCATGGGAGCCAGAGATATAAAACTGAAAGATGTGACTTGATTGTAACACAGCATTTGAATCCTAGGTATCAATGTTGTGTTTGAGTGTCTATTCATTTTCTTTTGCAGCATAAAAAATGACTACAAGCTTAGTGGCTTTAAATAACATTTGTGGTTTGGTTTTGTTTTGCTTTGTTTTGTTTTGTTTGAAACAGAGTCTCACTCTGTGGCCCAGGCTGGAGTACAGCAGGGGAATCTTGGCTCACTGCAACCTCTGCCTCCTGGGTTCCAGTGATTCACCTGCCTCAGTCTCCTGAGTAGCTGGGACTACAGGCATGCACCACCATGCCTGGCTAATTTTTGTATTTCTCAGAAGAGATGGGGTTTTGCCATGTTGGCCAGAATGGTCTTGAATTCCTGACTTCAGGTGATCCTCTCACCTCAGCCTCTGGAGGTGCTGGGATTACAGGCACGAGCCGCTGCTCCTGGCCATGACAGTTGTTATTATCTCATAGTTTCTGGAGGTCAGGAGTCTGGGCATGACTTAGTTGGAACCCTGTTCAGAGACCCACAAGGCAGCGGTCAAGGCGTTGGCAACATTGCAGTTTTCATCTGGAGCTTGCCATGCTTTTCCAAGCTCCTTCCAGGTGCTGGAGGAATTTAGTTCCTTAGGGTCGAAGGTCCCCATTTTTCCAGGAGCTGTCAACAGCGTTATTCTCAGCTCTTGGACGCCTCCCTCTTACCACATAGCTGTTAGTTTTCTTCAGGCCAGCAGATCACATCTCTGGTGCTTCACTTTCTTGTGAAGCCTGATTAGGTCAGATATACCTGAGATAATCTAATAACAAGTGAGATATCCATGTCCCACACCCAAGGGGAGGGGGCATACATCTTAGAACGCTATCTCTCATAGTCTGTCTTCTGGCACCCAACAATTAACTCCCTTTCAAGGGTCTCATGCCTTTATAACATCAACTCGAGGTCCAAGATCTCATCATCTAAATCATGTTCATCATAGTATCCCATTGTATTCACTGGCTTCAGTCACACTCATTAGAGAGAAGTTTACACAGGTGTGTACAAGGTGACACTCTTGGGCACTATCATAGAATGCCTGTAGTCACAAAGCATCTACCTATGACTCTTAACATGAATAAAAAGTCATTTTTGCTTGCAGTGTTCCAGTCATGGCATATGAGGCCATTTCTGATGTGCTTGGGAAGCCAAACCCTCAACATATTTATCTTCCACGTGATTGGGTTTCCCGTTCCCTGCTTGTTAAACCACTCCTGAAAGAGTCTGGACTGCACACAACCAGCCTTATCAGAAAGAAGTCCCCAAAGTGGACTTTCTAGAAATGGCAGAAGTCATAGCACATGCACTTGTCCAAGTTGTGGCTGTTAGGCCTGTTGGATCGGAGATACAAGTTCCTGCCCTCCTCCAAGCAGAGGAGAGAGGATTCTGTTTTTGCAGGTGTTTGGAAGTTGGAGCAATAGCCACAAAACCCAACCCTCTTTCCCATAGCATGTATCCACCTCTAACTAGAGGGATAAGAAATTATAGCCCTTATTTCCCCTTTTTTCAAGGATCTTTTTGCTTCCACACTGGATTTCCAGAGAAATGAGACATATTTAAGGCGTGTTTATGCTTTTTCTCATTATGTTTGAGTCTTTGATTCCAGATAAAGGTCATCCATCTCAGGGGAAAAAGCCTATTTCACACTCTTTCCACTAGGAAAATAGTCTTTGATCTTATTAATAAAGTTATAGATTGGACTTAATAAAAATAAATATTGTTGATATTTCTTATTCAACACATCATATGGATCCTTTAAATTTACAATCTATAAATAACATTAATATAATTTCTATTTGATTTTCAATAGCATATATGCATATATGTATATGCATAGGTGTGTAGATTTTGAGATTAAAGGTTTCCAGTTAGAGAAATACTACAAATTTTTCTATAAAACTGAGGATAATTAAAGGAGAGAATTAAAGTAATCCTAAATATCATCACACAAAAGTAACTACAGTATTTATAATTTTCTGCAACTTAAAAAAACATTTCAGCTTGTATACTTAAAAAACTTTTTTCTTATGAAAAACTGGAGTATGCTATAATACGAACACAGTTTGTGTCCTGCTTTTATCACTAAGCATTTTATATCATAGACTTTTCTCAAAACCATTTTTTTCAAAAATTATTTGGAATTTGGTAGTTAAGATTTGCATTTTTGATGGATTGGAGGTGGTTCTTGTTTTACCAGTGGAGGCTGGAAATATGTCATTAAAGTTATTATCTCTCTACACTATCATGACATTGATGTTAAATATAACTTCTAAAGAATTACCTTTTTCTCTTTCAGCCACAGAGTAGCACTGTTTGTAAGGTGAGTATTTGCTTATTTTTCATGTATTTAGTATGACATATGAGGAGAAGGAAGAAACTTACTCCTGATGTTCTCTCTGTGGATCAAGTGCTCCCTCATTCCTTGATTGGCAGGGAGGCAGCACAGAATGGGATTTTCCAGCATGGGCTTCAGGGGTTTGAATCCCAGCTCCACCATTTGTGGGCTGTGTGACTTTGGGCAAGCTACTTAACGTCTCTGTTCCTTAGTTTTCTTATCTGTAAAATGTGGATAAAACCAATGATTATCATAGGGTTGTTGTATGTATTAAATGTGACAACAAATATGTAGCAATTTAGATGAATTCTAAAGTAAGAATGGTGAATATTTACAAATTTTAGATATTCTCCTTCTCCTCTTTCTTCTCCTTGTCCTCATCATCATTTTCACTTTCTACTTCTAGCTTTTCTTTCTCTCTTCAGTATGAAAATCCTTCAAGAAGCAAAAGTTATATTGGGATGTATATCTTGTCTTTTCCTCATCTAGTATTGTGTCTTATACTTAGTGAAAGTTGCTTCATAAATATTTGTTAATTACATTGTCGTTTTCCTATCTCTACAAATAGACAAGCATGTTTTACTCCAAGGACTACGCTCCAGTCATTGCTATAACAAACAGAACAATTTTGTATAGAGTAGATGCACAATCATGCACTTATTTCACAAATTTATTGCTCAATTATGCCAACCTATTTTATCACATCATTATGTACACCTGTGATGTGCAAGGCCTGAACCGAATTCTCTGTCAGCCACTGCCATCAAAAAGCCCAAGGTATACTATGATTGTTTTGTGTTTAGAATGTGCTCAGTATTTTGCTAGGCTTCTATTTTTAACACAGACACATCAAAAGAATTTACCTACCTGATTATTTTTATCGTTTTTGGCTGGTAAGGCTCTAGTTTGGAGAACAGTGTTTTCCTGGTTTTACCAATTTTAGCAATACCTGAATAAAAAGGAATGTTTACTTGTAAGTAAATTCTGAAATGAAATATTACATATAAATCATGCAGTCCAGGCATGATTGTAAATTTGTTAGCCTATTGGAATTGCTACAAGCTTCTTCCTTTTTCTTGTAGAAATAAAGGAAAAGGAGCATCGAGGTGTCACTGGGTGACTGTGCCATGATCCAATCACAACAATCAGGTTGGAAAAGTGCTAACTGAGACCCAGCAGTGCTTTCTCATCATTTCCCTCCCTCTCATCTCCACCTCTTTATTCTTACTCTTCTCTCTCCTCCTCACCTCTTATTAAACATGAAGTAATGCTCCATGGCCCAATTCAAGATTCTCCATGGAACACTTTTTGTTGGAAAAAGATGGAAGGAGCTGCTTTGGGGCTCATGACAGCTCTTGTTTGCCGTTCTTATTTATAATAGGCTAGATAATGATCTCATGGTTTCCATAAACTAGCTAGAATTTCTATCCTATGTAAAGGAACAAGTCCCTGCTTTATTTTTCTTCAGAGCCTACAACTACCTGAAATTTCATTATACGTTTTACGTTTATTTGTTTATTGTCTAACTCACTAGAATACAAACACTGGAATTGGAGAGCTTATATTGAGTATATTTCTATATCCCCAGTACCTAAAGCATCACCTGGTTTATAGTCAGTACTCAGCAATACTTGTTGAATGAATGACTATGTATGTAAGAATTGACCAGTGTACAATATAAAGATAACATCCTGTCTCTTATGTTCCTCTTGATTAAGAAAAGCATGGCAGTGGCAATAAAAACCAACATAAACCACAAAGAGGTGCTATGCTTACCCTTTACTTCTCACATGCAGCCTGTCAGCAAGCCTGTAAGTTCTGTTTTGAAAATATGTCTTGAACCTGACCATCTCTGTTGCTACCACCCAAGTCTAAGGCATTGTCATCTCCATATGGAGCAATGCAAAAACCTGTTTATGGATGTTTCTGCTTCTCTCTGTTTCAATCCATCCCCTCACACAGTAGCATCGGAGATCTTAAATTTGAATTGCATCATGTCGGTATTTACTAAAAATCCTCCATACCCAGAACTCTTAGTGGATAATCCATACTTGTCTCCAGGCCTTTGAGGCCCAGACTGACCAACTCTTTCCTTGCTCATTAATGCCATCTGATGCTTTTCCACTTATGGCCTGCCATGCT
Organism: Aotus nancymaae; assembly: GCF_030222135.1. NCBI lineage: Eukaryota > Metazoa > Chordata > Mammalia > Primates > Aotidae > Aotus > Aotus nancymaae. The sequence goes on along the minus strand of NW_026988443.1, from coordinate 32,182,934 downwards.
CCAACCATGGTGGTGGTTTTCTTTCTGTACCTGGTAGTTGCTGTGGGAATTCACTTAAGGTGGTTGCAAAAATATTAAGACAAAAATGGTAGAGAAAGTCATGGATATAGTCTCAAACCCTTTTGGAAAGCCTAAAAGTTTTTTCATAGTTTCAGTAGAAGTTTCAGCTGAAGGCAGCCTAAATCCCTTTTACATTTAGTTAATAAGATAAGTGAATGACTAGGGTATGTGGGAGAGTTTATCCTAAACTTGTTTACTCATGTGGTCTTAAAACTAAGCTTTGAGCAGGATAGCCCTCTTGGGAGGAGGTCGACCAGCAAAATTACCCTCTCATGGTGTTTGCTTTGGGCATCAGAACCTGGCCTTTAATGTTTCTCTTCAAGTGTGTTGACTTAAATCCTGTTATTAAATCTATACAGAATAAATGGGGGGGGAACTAGTGAGTGTTGTGTAGTTGTGATCTCTCTCTATGAGTGGCTCATGACCCCTCTAGAGCCCACTCGTTCACTGTATTATGTGGGTGAGTGCATTTATTCATCTATCACGCAGCTGGGGTCTGTGGGATAGACCCCAGCAATCTGTCAAGCTCTTTCCCACCTCTCAGCCTTTGCATATGCAATCCCCTCCATCTAGAATTCTCTTCCCCCAACCCCTTCTTTTCCTTTAGGCTGAGATGTCACTTTTGCAGAGATGCCTGCCATACTGTCTATCTAAATAAATGACATTCTGTTAGTCTCTTTCGATCCCTGTTTTCTTTATGTTCGTTACCTGTGTTACAGCTTCTGATTATTTGTTTCCTTGTCTTGTCTGCGCTGCTAGAGTGTAAGTTGCAGGAGACAGGGACAGTGGCTGTCTTTTTCACTGTCATATTCCCAATACTGACCATGAAGCTGTTCATTAAGCACTAAGCAGGTGCTGACACTCGTTTCTTGTTGCTGTTGCAACAAATTGCCACAAACTTTGTGACTTAAAACAATGCAAGCTTTTTATCTTACAGCTCAGGAGGTCAGAAGCCCAAAAGGGGCTTCGCTGAGCTGGAATCAAGGTGCTGGCAGGGCTGGAGGCTATGGATGTTCTAGGCAGGGGGACCTGTTCCCTTGCTCTTTCTGTCTTTCAGAGGCTGCCCTGGTTCCTTGGCTGGTGGCCTCCTTTCTCCATCTCTGCACCTTTCTTTCATAGTCCTGGATCCTTTGGACTCTTCTGCCTCCCACCTCCATTTTTGGGAGCCTTATGATTTCACTGGGCCCACCTAGATAATCCAGGATAATCCTCATATTTTGCAACCAGTGGATTAGTGCTGTTGATGCCATCTGCAACCTGAATTCCCCTTTGCCATGTAATTAAACATGTACAAGCTCTGGGGATTAGGAGATGAACATCTTGGGGGACCATTATTCTGCCTTAATAAATATTTGTAGAGTATTTGAATAAATAAACGGCCAACTAGCATGGAAGTTCTTTGTGGACAAATGACTGTATTTACATTTCTTTTTGTTGCTTTTTGTGTTTGCTCAAGCTAAGATGATATTCAGACTTTGTAATTACTCTGGATCATTCCTGATTCCCAGAGAGGTACAGAGGACTCAAAGATGAGTTCTTCCTTTAATTACCAGCCTCAGAAGAGAACCTGGAGACCCTTAAGCTATGAGGTAAAGAGGGATTTCAAGATCTAATTAAATATCTAATATTCTTTGGAAGGCATGAGATTTATAGTTGGTGCCACTGTAATTGGCATGGTCTCTCCTGGAGTGACAAATGTAGGCATTACAAATGTTTGCACCTAAGGTGATTCTAACCAGGGTGATTAATTTCTGGGAGATTAATACAGGGAAGCTGAAGGCCATGTTTTGCAATCAAGTAGAGAGCGTTTGCTTCGACCTGAATTGAATTCCAGCAATGGAGTGGAAAAAATATGGAGGTAGATATTTCATGAGGATCATATGAACGGTGCTACCCTTACCTATGAGTGGCATGAAGTAGTAATGTGTCTACTGAGAAAAGTTGCAGACATCCAGCATCCTACAATTTTATGTTTTCCCCAAGGACAACACAGTAAAGATAGTCAGTTGTGCAAGATGAGTTTTTCTTCCTGGGTGAGACCTCACATTTATCTGTCATCTCTTGGGCTATTTTTAGTGGCAGTGCTTTAAAAACTTAAGGAGCCTCTTTCCCTGCACCAGGCTCAAGCACAGGGTTGCTATGCAACAGGCTCATCTCCCTGCTGGTTCTCATACTCTTTTCTCTCAGATATTCAGTGAACTGGACCTTGGCTGAAACCAAACAATAGACTGAGGCTGCCTCATCACAAGAAAGAGCAACCGCTTTGGAATCTTGCCTGCCAGAGTCCTCACTTCACCTGCTCCCAGTTGTGTGGCTGTGGGAAAATCTCCTTATCTCCCCAGGCCTCAGTTTCCCTTTGTGTAAGATGGGCATGTTACTAGTATCTAACCCATGAGGTTACTGTGTGTGCAAATGTGAGTCTACATATAAAGCATTGAAAACAGTTTTCACAGAACGCTGGTCCATTTCAATTTGCACAAAATGAGTTTTGTTAAATCATGGAAATTGAAGAAGTTCTATCTGTTAACACTTTGCCCCTCTACTTCTTGTGTTTGTTAGAATCTGTCATAAGAGGCTGGGCACGGTGGCTCAAGCCTGTAATCCCAGCACTTTGGGAGGCTGAGGCGGGCAGATCACTTGAGGTCAGGAGTTTGAGACTAGCCTGGCCAATGTGGTGAAACCCTGTCTCTACTAAAAATACAAAAATTAGTTGGATGTGGTGGTGTGCATGCCTGTAATCCTAGCTACTTAGGAGGCTGAGACAGGAGAATTGCTTGAACCCAGGAGGTGGAGGTTGCAGTGAGCCAAGATCGTGCCCCTGCGCTGCAGCCTGGATGACAGAACTAGATTCTGTCTCAACAACAACAACAACAACAACAACAACAAAAAGAATCTATCATAAGATTGTTCTCTATGAAACTATACATAAATAACAGCAATACTAGCAGTTAACATTTGTAAGCATGAAATGAGTGCAAACATTCACAGTTAAACACCAGTTTATGGGTTTTTACAAAGGCTCTGTGACTCCTTGGCTTTGCTATGTGAGCATATGGCTATGCCTTGAACTCTAAAAGAAAACAAGGTCCAGGTACTTTTGTGTGTATTTTAGGGCAACTAGGAAAGAGGTCTGGGAAACTCCTTACTGAGCTATGGGTGGCATCATTAATTCTCATCTAAGGCTAATAGCCTGTCATGCTCGTCTGCCAATGAGAGTAAACTCCCACATCTGTAGATTTCTTCGGTTTACAGCTTCCTTTCACAGAGGTGATAGCACTTACTGATTGCTTATTATGTGCCTACAGAGTGCCATTTTCTTTTTAAAATGTGGTAATATTTGCTCTTCACAAGAACATTATTGGAGAGGTACTATTATTACTGAGAGGGCAAGCTACTTACCTGAGATTACTCAGCTGAGACATGCTAGATGTAGACTTTGTGATTGAGTGCTTAATTCCAGAGTGATATTCTTTACCATGACACTGTGCTTTCTTCCATTCGACATTCACAGAAACACTGCCCCATGAGCAGGAAAGTTACATTATGGTCTAAATGTTGGTATTTCCCTAGAACTCCTATGTTGAAACCTACTCCCCAATGTGATACCAATGAAGAGGTGGGGCCTTAGTGAGCTGATTAGGTCATGAGGGTGAAGCTTTCATGAATGAAATTAGTGCCCTTATAATAGAGGCCCAGGGGAGTGGAGAAGTTCATTTGCACCCTCTACCATGTGAAGACATGTAGAAGGTGTTATCTATAAGGAACAGGCTCTCACCAGACACTGAATCCACTTGTGTCTTACTCTTGGACTTCCTAGCGTCCAGAAACGTGAGTGATACATTTCTGTGTTGTTTTTCAATTACCCAGTCAAAGGTATTTTGCTATAGCAGCTTGAATGAACTAAGACAAGTAATATTCTGTTTTGTATCAGAGGAAACTGAGCCTTAGAGAAATAAAGTGATCTGAAGGTAAGCAGCCAGGCTGCAATGAAAAGCCAGGTTTTGGACTTTTAGAGTAGCAATCTTTTTGTTTTTCCATAGTGCTCCATTACATTGACTGGAGAAGAACAATTTTAGACTCTTTACAAAAGGAAAAAAGGGACATCCCTATGATCTATATGGCAAGCTCACCCTTTGTGCATTAAAAAAACATTCCTTTTCTGGTTTCTATGATTCAGTTAAGACGGCTGCAATCAGAACTGTTGGCCGGTGGGGGCACTCTAACCGTCAGGCAGGTTCAGCCTTGAATGTAGAACTTTTCACAATAAAGTGCTTAGGAATCTCCCCATGTCCTGTTCAGAGCAGATTCTCATCTGCGCCTGAGGAAAGGACTGTGACTCTGCATTTCTGGCTGGCTTCCAGGTGATGCCAATGCTGCTGGTTCTGGATCCACATTTCGAGTAGCAATGTTTTAGTTTCATTTACTAATAAGGGGCTGAAAACCTTGGATATGCTTTTGACTGACAAGAACTTATAGTCCGAGAGGTTTTCATTTCCTTTTCTACATTTTATTTGTTTTGATACATGATGCAGACATACTGATGGACCAAAATTTGGATTGGGAGGTCTGAATCAAGGCCTGACATCAAAGAGTCTTTAAAATCATAGATGCTGCAATAAACAAACAAATTAATTAATTAATAAAATTAAATTAAAACCCACAAACAAAATTCAAAACAAAAAAACAATCCAGGGCCAGGCACAGTGACTCACACCCATAATCCCAGCACTTTGGGAGGCCAAGGCAGGCAGATCACTTGAGGCCAGGAGTTTGAGCCCAGCCTGGCCAACATGGCAAAACCCCATCTCTACTAAAAATACAAAAATTTGCCAGGCATGGTAGTGCACACCTGTAATCCCACCTACTTGGGAGAGTGAGGCAGAATAACCTCTTGAACCTGGGAGGTGCAGGTTGCATTGAGCTGAGATTGAGCCACTGCACTCCAGTCTGGGTGACAGAGCGAGATTCTGTCTCAAACAAACAAACAAAACCCAACCTGGGATATATAATCAATATGGAAACAAGTGATCCTGGCCTAGGAAAAGGGCCAGAGCAGGAGGCCATAGCTGGAGGGAGGTGTTTTGTCAAGGGAGGTGATGTTCCCAGGGGGTGGAGTTATGGAAATGCCATGGCAAAGCCTACTAAAAGACCCTGATTCTGGGAAAGTAGTGGGATTTGGTGGGGGCTGGGGATTGTTAATGGGTACCAAAAAAAAAAAAATGAATGAGTAAGACCTACTATTTGATAGCACAACAGGGTGACTATAGTCAGTCATAATTGTGTATTTTAAAATACCTTAAAGAATGTCATTAGATTGTAATTCAAAAGATAAATATTTGAGGGGATGGATACCCCATTCTCCATGATGTGCTAATTTTACATTGTGTACCTGTATCAAAACATCTCATGTACCCCATAAAAATGTACACCTACTAGGTACCCACAAACATTTTTAAATAATATATATTATTTAAGATCCTGATTCTAGTCCTGATTTTTCCTGTAATGCTATGGCCTTCAGGGCAGCTTCTTGTTCTAACTTGTTTGTAATGATCCTCGGCAAATCACATTTTTCCAGCTCCCCATTGCATCCTGATGACCTATTTCTAAGATGACTGGATATCTTAGAAATTCTAGAACAATCCTCATTTCAATATCCCATCATAGTGTTCAGCTACATGCTCAAATCTACATCTCAACATTCGAATTTTACGAAAATACAGTTATCGTAATTATGCCCCATCAGCAACACGTAAACATTCGGTTTGTCTAACTGACACCCTGTATATCTCCGCAATTCTTAACCTTTGTGTGTGTGTGTGTGTGTGTGTGTGTGTGTGTATGTGTGTGTGTCATGGCCTTTTGAGAATTTGACTGAATCTGTGCATCAACATTTCAATGCAAAAAGGTGCATTTTTTCCCAAGGCATTTCAGAAACTCTCACAAACTCGGTTCACTTTAGGAACTTACTGGATCCACCAACTCCAGATTAAGAATTCCTTCTGTCGGCCAGGCACGGTGGCTCACACCTGTAATCCTAGCACTTTGGGAGGCCAAGGTGGAATGATCACTTGAGGTCAGGAGTTTGAGACCAGCCTGGCCAACATGGTGAAACACCGTCTCTACTAAAAATATAAAAATTAGCCGGGCATGGTGGTGCATGCCTGTAATCCCAGCTATTAGGGAGTCTGAGGCAGGAGAATCGCTAGAACCCAGGAGGCAGAGGCTACAGTGAGCTGAGATTGCACCACTGCTCTGCAGCCTGGGCAACAGAGCAAGACTCTGTCTCAAAAAAAAAAAAAATTCCTTCTGTGGATGATAGATGCTGATCTACATATACAGATATAAGATGTGTTTCTATGTCCAGTTTATCAGTATGCCACCCACCACCTTACAATTCTATTTTGCCCCTGCTTAAGAACATAGGTAGTTTTTAGTCATGGAGACGGTATGGGTATGGGTGGACTTGTGTGTGTTCCAAGCATAGGCAGGGTTTCATTTTTTCAAGTTATACTTTTTCGTTGAATGTGGTAAGATCCTCTTTTCCAAAGACATCAATTTGCTTAGTATGTGAATTACTCTTATAAAGGAAAGAGGGAGAGTAAGAAAGAGAATAAAAGAAGAGAGAGAGACAACAAATTCTGTGCTTGGAAACCCTAGTCTTTTCTTCATTACTTTTTGTTGAAGGCAGTATTATGACTATTGTTAATAACAATGTATACTTGAAAATTGCTAAGAGAGTAGATTTGAAGTGATCTCACCACAAAGATAAGTATGTGAGGAAATGCATATGTTAAATAGCTTGATTTAGCCATCTCATGATATATATATGTACACATGTATACCATAAATGTGTATCAATGGGTACAAAAGTTATTACAGTTTTGCCATTACTTTTAATGGCAAAAACCGCAATTAGTTTTGCACCAACTTAATATAATTCTAATTCGTCAATTAAATTTTTTTGAAAAGGCAATTGTGGAGTAACAGATGAGGTTCAGGAAAAATAATGCTATGCCTTTTCAAAGTTGTTGTGTACAAATGCATGGTTTTATGACCTTCAGAGAGCATCTACATTCATTGTTTCATTTGGAAATAGACAGCTTCTCTATTTAGTAGGTATCGTGTCCATCCAACAGATTAAGAATCTAAGACTCAGAATAAATGGTCTGCTAAAAGTCAGAGCTAGAAAGTGGAAGAACTGGGATGAGAGCTTAGATTTCCCATTATTTCTTCTCCCTTTGCCTCTCTTGTATGATGTTGTCTCTGGATTCTATCAGATAAGAGCTGGAACCATGCTGATTCTCACCAAGTGTATGAGCTGATGGCAGACTTAAAACCCAAAGGGCTTTTATGGTGGGAAGTGCAGCCCTTTGGATTTCATAGATAGATATCGACTCACCTGAAGCCATCATCCCCCTTGGTGCTAAAAGATGAATGAATGGCTTTTCTAATGCTAGAACATATATTTTTAATAGACAAGGTTTTTATATATAAACTGGAAGGGACCCTTGAGATAGTCTCATCTGAGAGATGTAAACTCTAAAACTTACGTTCTTGGTGGCAACATCAAAGAATGAGACTAGCTGATTGCATTATTTCGACAAGGACGTGCTCCTTTTACATAAGACAGACTTAGAAATAGTCCTCGGTTCCACAACAACATGCTCTCTCTGCCACTGTTATTGAATTCTCCTTGTCAATCTGCTCATGTACATATGTTCTTTTTTCTATCATTACTTGGAAAATTCAGTGGTTTTCCTACTACAGGAGAATAACAGAGTAATGTGAATACAAATGAAAAATAACTTCTGCCTCAACATCAGAGACCAATCTGGGGAGTATAGAAATTTTGGCAAATGAAGTTGTTAGGGCCCCTTCTGGAGAGCAGCTACACAACTCTAACTATTGTGTCCTTCAGGGATGCAGCTGTATGTGGCTTAACTTCCCCATTTTTTTCAAGAAAAGCTAAAAATCTGGAATTTGACTGGAAATCTCTTGACATAAAAATCTTGGCTATGTGGTTCTTTGTTTTTAATACTGTATGGACCAAAGAAAACATGTCTGCAAGCCAGATCCTGCCAGGTGGCAGCCAGTTTGTAATTTGGAATCCAGTCCAGCTACCTCATTTTACAGGTCAGGGTGCTAAGGAGAAAAGTGACTTCTGTACACTTGGACAGTAAGTGGAAGTGTTGGGGGATTGAGGTTTGGTCACCTGACTTCGATTTATATCTACTCCTGCTCCACCTTGCTGTTCCATTATTTCATTATTCCTAAACATGTTGACTTTGCACTGAAAGCAAACAACACCCTTTAATTTAAGTTACATGCAGGGAAATATGAATACTGGAGACATTCTTCAATCAAGTGCCAAAAATTCAAGGATCTCTTTGGTGATATTTAAGTGCTTAGTAATCATATAATTTCAGGCAACAAGAACAGGCACTAAGACTCCTCACTCAATATAACTTTCCTCCGTACTCAACCACATTATGTAATTCTCTGCAGATAATTTGTCTTAGAACCTGCAGTGTTTGAAAAGTCATTAAACCATAAATCAGTTACCCTTTGGAGCATCCTATACTAGATTCATCCAACTGAAATAATTTCAGTCATTTGAAACCAGGTGCTCTTGTAGGCTGCAGAATTTTATTATAGGAGAAAGCTTACAAAATAGCTCTTTAGCCTGATAAAGTCCATGACAATGGCAGGTATTTGTCCATATTTTGATTCAGGGCTTTTATGTGGTCCAATTAATCAATGGAGAAAGAATAACTTCCTTTGAGGACACTCAGAGCAACAATGTATTGTTTTTTTTTCATATCCTGCATATCATCTCTGGCAAGGCATTCAGGGATATCCCCTACAGGGATAAACACAAAGATGAAAATTATCAAGAAGAAGGGCAAGAAGAATTCATGCAATAATTAAGGTAAAGAAAAAGAGGAGCTAGTGCTACTGTTCCCAGGAAACAGATGGTGTGATGCTGGTAGGACTTAAGTGAGAAAATCTTCCCTATTGGAATAGTTTAACTGTGAAGATGTTTGGCTCACAATCAGGAAAGGCCTTAACTCTAGGGTCTCAAGATCCAGGACAATGTCTATCTTTTTCACCCAACCTTGGAATAGGACATGGTACTTAGTAATGAGGTGCTCAATAGATATCTTAGGTCTATTTTATTTTTACCTTATTATGGGATTATAATGTGTTAAGCACATTCTTAAGACTAAGAAAAAGTGCACACATACATTCACAAGAATTGTGCAAGGTAGATATAATTACAATTTTTATCTTAGAGTCAAGAGAATGGAGGCTGGGGAGGTTAAGAAGGATTACTAAGGTCACATAGCAAGTAGGTAGCAGGACTGAGAGGTCATCCTCATTCTCAAGTCTATGCTGCTATCACTAACCTACACTTCCATGTGTTGAAGATATGTGAGAAGGCATAAATGGCTGTCTCAAGATCAAGATCTCCATAGAATCCAGGTGTGGTTTCTGTATCTCGTAATCTGGCAGATGTGAGCATATCCAGAGACAGTGAAACGCACCAAAGGTGGCCTCCACTGCTAGGGAAAGGAAAAGTGGCACCAGATTGTCCAGGATCTCATATCCCCGGCTAATGCGTGCCTGTAAGAGCTTAACTTCCTGGCCCTGGAGCTAAGCATAGCCCAGATCTTGCATAGAGTTCACTATATGTCAATTCACTATGTGTCTTCAGGAGGTTACTTAAATGCCCCAGCCCTCAGACTCTTTATCTAAAAAGTGAGACATTGTATATGGTGCTTGTGACCCTTAAATGAGATTGCTGAGTGTATAATGGACTATGTTGTTTGCTGAGAGTGATGGCAAAGACAACCAAGCCAGCCCCCCACCCAAGCGGAAAACTGGTCAGGGTGTTCTAAAGTAGTAAACAATATGTGTATATCATACACCAGTTAAACTAGTCTTTTAAGCACAGGATATGTGACCCTGCCCCTGTGGCTTCCTCGTGGAGAATGCTTTCTAGTTTGTGTTTGATCAGTGGTAAGCAGGCACCAGCTGCCTGCCTGGTTTATTTTTGTTCTATGAGAAAACACAGAACAACTGTTTGTTAATAATAATTACCTGTTCAGAGAGAATAAATACATGGGTCAGAGTCTGTTCAAGGCTCTTAGCCTGGAATGCTGTCAGCCCCCTGAGGCTCTCAGCTCGGAAGGCTGTGAGCTCCCTGATAGTCCCACTTTGCTGTTCTGTCTTTGTGTCTGCTTCTTAATTCCTTCAGTGCCACCTGGGTGGGGATCTCTATGGCTCAGCTGGTGTTGGTATGAGATAATGTTTGCAAAGTTCTTAGCAGTGTGGCTGATACTTAGTAAACATGTTTTCTGTTCCTGTGATGTCTCAACATTTACCCGAAGGATGAAGAAGGGAGGAGAAGGAGTGACCTAGAGACAAACTCCTCCCCAGGTTTTAGGGATGATGGGGATGTTGAATGTATTGTCAAGTCCCAGCTCTGGAATTCAGGATCTGGCTACTTCCCTTCAGGATTTTCCTGATGCTCTTGATAAATTCCTGGTTTCTTGACCTGGAAAGTATAGATTTAGAGGAGGATGTCCTAAGTGAGTGAGAAATCCTGGGGAAACATTCTGATTGCTGACTCTGCAGCTTGGAGACAGAAAGTCAAGTTCTCTGCCACTTTCTCCAAACAGCCTGATGGTAGGTGGGGCATTTGTCTCATACGCTTTATATTCTAGGTGGGCTGTAAATACTCTGGGTTCACCCTCCACCCTGTGCCGTGCAGCTGTCTACCTCCATGTAGGATGATGTGGTCACATGCAAATACATCAGTAGGACTCTGGCAACCACCAACTGGTTCAGACAATAGAAAGCCTTTATAGGAGATGGTAGGGAAAGGGGAAGGAGTGAAGAGAGAGCAGTACTTATTTTAATTTTTAAAATTAATGGATAGCATAAGTGTAATAGTGAATGAATTTTTACAGTAAACACATGTGCAACCAGCACTCCAAATCAAGAAATAGAAATTAACAGCACCCCACAACCCCTCCCTCACCCCCTTCACCATCGTCACCCCTCTTTAAACATCAGGTTATCTATTTCCTGTCTCCCTCCCTGCAAGGTCACCAGAGACTGTCATTGACTTTTAATTGCAGTCACCATTCCTTGCGAAGTAGCCAGTTCTACAGGGCTGTTTTCCCCCTTGGTTCTGGAAACAATTCCCTATCCCCTGTTCCCTCTCACTTGGAGCTTGGCTGCTACAAGCTGCAGGTTTTTTCGCTACCTTCTGCCCCACGCCCACCCACACCTTTGTCACATAGTTTCTCTAACCGTCCTGTCTTGAAGGTAATATCTGTTTCCTGTCGAGACACCAACAGACAAACTAGGCTAGAATCCTTTCTTGGATGGAGTCAGGGCTCTGCCAATGGTTGAACCAGGAAATCCCCTCAGAGAGAGATATTACAGCTGGGTAAAATGTATACATAGTCTTTCAAACATTGTGGGTTTTTTAGAAAACTAGGTTATCATAGCCAGTTTTAAATGGTGTCTTCTGAGGAATCAAAGTACATGTGGGATGCCCTGGTTGATGTAAAGTGATGATAAAGAGTCCAGAAGGTGAATGCCATTGCCCAAGCTGGAAATTGCTGAATTAAAAATGGACTAGAGAGGGTGGTATTGGTTAAGGTGGAGAGAAATGGGTGGGCCCCAGAGATACTTAGGAGGCAGAATGTATAGCACTGGTGTTGGATAGAATTGGAGAGGAGGAATGAGGAAGAGTTGCCAAGGTGTCTTCTAGGTTTCTAACTTCTGTAGTAGGTTGGGTGGTGGTATCATTTGCTAAGTCAGGGGACCTTGAGAAGACTGAGTGGTGGGGGAAAGTTTGGGTTCAGTTTTGGATATATTAAGTTTGTGCTATCTAATGAAGAGGCTAAGTTGTATATCCATATGCAGGAAAGTTATAGGGGCAAAAGAAGTCAGGGCTAAGAATATAATTCTGGTGTTTGCAGTGTATAGATTGAACTTAAAGCTGTGCACATGGATAAGCTCACCTAGCAAGGGATTATAAACGTGGAAGAGAGCAGGGTTTGACGTTCTGGGCTAGGTAATACCTTTGTCCTGTGCATTACAGGATGCTAGAAGCATGCCTGACCTCTACACACTACATGCCAGTAGTACACCCCAGCTTCATGACAATCAAAATGCCCCCAGCTATTTCCAACTGTCCCTTGGAAGGCAAAATTGCCTCCAGCTAGGAGTCACTGGCATAGAGTATTGGTTCTGAGATGAGCTCTGTGGTCCTCTGTTACCTAGGTTCTGAGGCTGACTCTGTCCCTGACTAGCTGCAAGACCCAGGGTGGGTATGTTATTGAATTTCTCTGTGTCTCGGTTTCCTCCTCTGTGGAAAGAGGCGCCAGTAGGGGGTGGCCCTTCATTCCTTTTGGTGAGATAAATGAGAAAGCTTGAGAAAATGGCTTAGAGTATCTGGCTTATATTATTTGCAGTTGTTATATTCCCCATATTATTTATTTTGAGAAGTGGGGGAATGCAGGAGTGAACCCTGGAAAATGCCAGCATTTAAGATTAAATAGAAAAGGAGGACTGGGTGCAGTGGTTCATACCTGCAATCCCAGCACTTTGGGAGGCCGAGGAGGGTGGATCACTTGAGGTCAGTAGTTCAAGACCAACCTGTCCAACATGGCAAAAACCTGTCTCTACTAAAAATACAAAAGTTAGCCAGGTATGGTGGCCCAGTAGTCCCAGCTATTGGGGAGGCTGTATGCCTATCCCAGCTATGCCTGTAGTCCCAGCTATTGATGAGGCTGAGGCAGGAGAATCACTTGAACCCAGGAGGCAGAGGATGCAATGAGCCAAGATTGCACCACTGGACTCCAGCCTGGGTGACAGAGCGAGACTCCTTTCCCCACCCACCCACACCCCAAAAGAAAAGGAGGAGTCAGCAAATGGGATAGCATAGGAATAAGTAGCTGGAGCATAGGAGGAAAGAGGAGAGGGCTGGCACTGGAGGGTAGCAAGGAGGAGTCAGGGAGGCCATGCAGAAGACTCTGACTCTGGGAAGGGCAGTTTGAGCTCCAGGGGGCTCCTAACCAACTTTATACCCAACTTGGGCCTGGGAGGAACCAAATCAGTACAATTTTATTGAGACAAAGTGATTTAGCTTTTGTTAAATGTATTAGAGTTTAGGATTTTTTCTAGGAGTGATAGTTTTATAGCGCTCTTTAACAGCACTTAGAATATATTTATGACATTTTGGTAAAGAATTCTTTCTTCCTCTTGGTCATTTAAAAACAGTACAATAAGATTAGTGAAGACACATATACCATTGAATGGCGCACCCTGAAGATACCGTTTAACCCCCTTCATTCCTTCCTCAGGTAAGGCAGGGATGGTGGGGGGTTGCGTAATGGGCATTTGGATAAAGCAATTTAGAAACACAGCCATGTTCATCAGCAAAATTATTTTATCTGTGTAGTTCAACATCTTTGGTACCAGTGCCCCATGGAAATAAAAAGGTTTTCCTACATCTTGTCTTCCTCCTTCATCCCAACTCATCTCACATGTTCTCTGTTAATTCTCAACTTCCGAAACACATTTCTGCTCTAATAAAATGAATGGATGCAGGTGATAGAAAACAGTGATTCTTGGAAATTATGAGTATGTTCTCGCTCTCCCCCTCCCTCCCCTCAAATACACCTTATGTCCTTACTGTGTTCCAGATACTGAATTAGATTCTGGGAATACAGCAGAGAACAAAGGACACAGAATCTTGACCAAATTATCCATATATTTTTTAAAAGAAAGCAAATGCCTTAAAAATGACCCCACACAGATACTTACAAAAATGATAAAGAAAATAAGCAGACTGTGGCGATGAGGAAAGGAAGAGGTGCTTGTTCCCTACAGGATGGCCAGAAAAGGAATCTGAGGACATCATATTTAAGCCAGGATCTGTACAATAAGCCTTGAAAAGAACTAGGGAACAAGGCTGTGGGCAGAGAGAGTGCCAGGTAAGAAGGTGCTAGACCTCAGTAGCAGTGGGGGTGTAGCATGAGTCATATTGGAGAGGAGGAGAGGACCCCAGGAACCTGTGGTCTCAGCCCGGTAGACCACCGTTGAAGACTTTGAAGGTGCAGAGGGAGGTGGCAGAGATGAGGTGGGTGGGACAATTGTGAATGACCACACTTGTTCAGGAAAGAGCCCAGGGTGCCCTGCACCACTGTATGGTAAGGACTGGAGGTAGGAGGGCAGATTTGAGGAACATTTTACTCTGCCCCATCTCCATGTGACTGCACTTGCTATATTGGTTTTTAAGATTTTTTTTTTTTTTTTTTGGAGACAGTCTCGCTCTGTCACCCAGGCTGGAGTGCAGTGTTGCGATCTTGTCTCACTGCAAACTCCACCTCCCAGGTTCAAGTGATTCTTCTGCCTCAGTCTCCCCAGTAGGTGGGATTACAGGTGGCCACCACCACACCCAGCTAATTTTTGTATTTTCGGTAGAGACAGGGTTTCACCATGTTGACCAGACTGGTCTCGAACTCCTGACCTCAGGTGATCTGCCCACCTCGGCCTCCCAAAGTGTTGGGATTACAGGCGTGAGTTGCTGTGCCTGGCCAGTATTTAAGAAATTTTAATAACTCATGATGATATCTCTTCCTGGGGCTTTGGGGAATAAGGACACCTGCTAGATCCTCTCTATAGTGCTTTGAGATATAAACTAAGCTGCTTTTGGGTACTGAGTTCTTGTTATTATCTGTAAGAGAGGGAGGCTTGTTAAAATATCACCCTCAGCATTCATATTCTTAAGTGAATATCACATTGTTTCCCATAGCCTCCTTTGAAGGGTTCTTTCAAATTAAAACCATGGTGCAGGTGGAGGAAGGGAATAAAATGAAAGACTGCTTTTACTTTGAAATTCATTGGAAAAACGGTCCACTCATTAAGCTTTTATTAAGTGCCTCTGTGTAAGGCAGCTTTTGACCTATCGGGTCTCAGCCTAGTTGTAAAGTCAGACACACAAGTAAATAATGTCAGTTGATTATAGGTTTGAATAGAATGTGAACTAAAAAATGATGGCCCCAGAAAGTGAGGAGTTAATGCTGCCTGTTTCAACCGAAGAGATTTCCCAGGGGAAGTGACATAGAGGTTGGGTTGACTTGACAGCTCTGAGCATGGGCTCACCAGGTGGAAAGGGGGAGTGAAGGGACTTCAGGCATAATGAAATAGTCTGCAAAGGCCCTGAGGCACTAAGAAGTATGCAGGTCTCCAGAAAGCCGAGTCGTTTTAAAGGTACCTGGTGATGAGCAGCATCAGATGGGACTGGACAGCTTGTAGTGGGTGAGGCTATGATGGGCATTCAGGACATTCCAAGCAATTTGGAGATTCACCTATGGGCCAGTGTTTCTAAACCCAGTTTCAGTTATTCAAGTACCATTTTTCATTATATAAGATCAGTTTTAATTACATATATAATAATAATATTATGAAATTGTTTTTTCTTTAAATTACTTTATGTTGTTTAATGTACATAGGAAGACATTTTTAAACATGGTATTTTAAAGAAATACCATGTTTAAAATGAACATGTGAGTTCGACTGAACTGTGAGTTTCATGTGCTTAGTGAGTTTTTACATATTACATGTTAAATACATGACTTCTGAAACATTAAAAGCTCATCTGCAAACTGCCTGTCATGCCTCACTCACATAGTATCTCACGCTGTGAATAAAACTGCAGGTGAGAGAGGGCGTGGAGGTTTAGAAGCGAGTGTATGATACATCACACCTGTGTTCAAGAAGTATCACTCCAGTGGCAGTGTGAAGAGCAGAGTGGAAAGGAAATTAGATTTTCAAAATGCATTCCATTCATTATCTGCAAAGTTCAAATAATTATACAAATGAGGTACCTTCTGCGCCTGCAGAAATATAGTGGCACGGGGGAAATCACAGTATCGAAAGCCTCTGATTTTGTGGTGGTAGAGATATCAGTGCTCTCTCTCCTCTTCCCCTCTGCCCTGAGATTCTTGGATTCAGCCTCATCTCATCGGTATTTTGGAAGAATTCAAGATTCAAGAGGCTTGATGATGGGAAGTGACATCTTTGTGTGAGAGGAGAATGTTACTGTGGAAATGTCTATTGGAGGAGACACTGTAGTTCCGGAAGGACTCTGGTGATGAAATCACCTGGGACCCGTTCCCTGCCAGTCTTCGTGAAACACAGTGAGTCTAGGTGGTCTATTCCGGCCACCCAGGCCTTGCATCAAGGCCTTGCCAATCCCTTTTCAGCAGGATAATGGAAGGCCAGAATGGGGCTCAAGACGTATATGTCTGCCTTGTCAAATATAGGAAAAACACCTCAATGGCATCTCCCTCCAGGGTCAGATAGGCAGATGCCTTCAGGGGCTCAACAGGGGCTTGACATGAATGAAGTGGAACTGGCAAACTAGAGAACCTGACCCATTTAAAGGGATAAATAGTGACTCAGCAGTGCCTGCCTCTCTTCCAGTGATCTCAACTGAAATGGGCCTGGTATCTTTACATGCCTCTCTTTTTCAAGGAAATCAAGATTTTGTTGACCTCCCCTCCACTCCCCTCCCCTCCCCTCCCCTCCCCTCCCCTCCTCTCCTTGGAAAGCTGTGTGGCCCAAGCAAAACACACCCAAGCCCCAGACAAACATATGGGCCATACATCATAACCTCTGAACTATCTTACCTTCCCATCTGATTTTGTACCATTTCTGACAGTGAATGGTTTCTGCTTGATCACCTCTGAAAGCCAAAGGGCTCACTACCTCAAAATCAGCCCACTGCACTGTTAGAAAATATCTATGTTCAACAGAAAACCCATTTATATGTATATACAAGCCCAAATGTCTGAGCCTGGAACTCAAAACCAACTTCCCCACCTAACACGGTTGAAATCTGTATCCGCAGCAAAATTCATGTTGATTTGTAATCACTGATAGAGGAGGTGGGGCTGGAGGGAGGTGACTGGATCATGAGGGCAGTTTCTCACAAATGGTGTAGCACCATCCCCTTGGGGGTGTCGTCCTGATAGTGAGTGAGTTCTCCTGAGATCTGGTTGTTGAGAAGTGTGTGGCACCTCGCTCTGCTCTCTCTTCCTCCTGCTCCCCCAGTGTGAGACTCCTTTCTCCCCCTTGCCTTCTGCCGCGATTGGAAGCTTTCTGAGGCCTCCCTAAAGGCAGAAGCCACTATGCTTTCTGTATAGCCTGCAGAACCGTGAGCCAATTAAGCCTCTTTATGATGAATACCCAGTCTTGGATATTTCTTTATAGCAAGCAGAGAACAGACTAATAACAGCACTCCAGCCTAGCACATGCCTCGGGAGCCATCCTCTGGCCTCCAGATTGGCCTATGTACGTCTCTTGAATTTACCTTTTACTTCCTCATCATCAAGGTTTTATTCATAGATGCCCTGTGTCTAGAATCCTCTGGGTTCTGCTCTTAAATGTGCTAAACTGAATAGCTTATTTTTAAAATGCTAGCAAATTCATGTCTGCGAAAGTAATGCACTTTATAAAGGCAAATTATATATTTTGAATATACTTTAAAAAGGTCCTCAAGCTGAACCTACCTATTTAAACATTGCAAGTCAGAAGCACGATAGTTTTAAAGAAGGAATATGGAATGACAAAATGAATTTTGCATGTAGTTTCAATCCTAAAATATTTTTCTTAGCAAGAGGATAAAAAATTAGACTAACGGCAAGAAGTGAGAGGGTGGGAAACTCCATAATTGGTTTGGCTACTGAAAAACATTTCCATGAACTGCGTATTGATTTTTCTAGAGTTTTTCCCTGGTTAGGGCTTTATGAGAAGTATGTTCTGAATTGGCAGAAATGTAGCACAGACACCATTATCACCAATCCCTCCTGAGTCCATCATAAACACCACTAATGGAGCCCAGTGCTTTTCCCAACCAGCAGAATATAAGCTCCGCAGGGCAGAAACCATGTCTTCCTCGTTCACTGGTACAGTTTCTGCACCTGAGATTGTTGCTGGCATATGATATTTGTAAATTAAAATGTCTGAATGTCTAACCACTAAGGTCAGACTCACTTTCAGAATCCTCCCCAACATGTTTCTGTAGGTGCCACTGATCAGTTGAATTGGAACGTGATTGGCAATTCTGACTTGAAGATTTCTTTTGGGCACCCGAGGTTGTGGTGGGGGAAGATTTCAGTTCTGGGGGGTTGTGTTAAAAGCCTCATGGGGCCGAGTGCTGTGGCTCACACCTGTAATTCCAGCACTTTGGGAGGCCTAGCTGGGCAGATCATCTGAGATCAGGAGTTCGAGACCAGCCTGACCAACATGGAGAAACCCTGTCTCTACTAATACAAAAAACCCTGTCTCTACTAATACAAAAATTAGCCGAACGTGGTTGTGCATGCCTGTAATCCCAGCTACTCAGGAGGCTGAGGCAGGAGAATTGCTTGAACCTGAGAGGCAGAGGTTGAGGTGAGCCAAGATGGTGCTGTTGCATTCCAGTCTGGGCAACAAGAACAAAACTCCATCTCAAAAAAAAAAAAAGTCTCATGGGAGGTAGGGTGGGGTGAAGGGCTTTCCATCTGCAGGAATGCTCTCATCACTCATCCTAGAAAACAATCCCGGAATGGTAAGGGATGCTGACTTAGGAGCCTCTTATGGGGAAATTTGCACACCTTGACCCGTGTTCTAATCCTAAGAGACTCTTAAGTCTCTTCACATACACCATCTCCAATTCCCATTTTCCTCGAAGGAATGGGGAGATGGATGTACCGGGAGCTACTGCACCTGAAAGATGAGGTTCCGCTACACAGAAAGCTAGTGCTCCTCGCCATGCACACAGGGTTCCAGAAAAGTAGGCTGGGAGTCCCTCTTCTCATCTCCTAACCCCAACTTCAAATTTTACCATCAAATGGCTACAGACCCTGAAGTCTGAGATCCACGTGGGTGGCGGGTGAGGAGTCTGGGGGAGTTTCAGGGAAGGTTTCATTGATGAAGAGCATCTGCGGTGGGCTCTCAACAAGGAACAGAGATTTGAACAAGATTGTCCCACAACCTGAAGCAGGACGCAAAGGTTGCTAGTGGTGGAAAACAGAAGTAAGTTAGGAGTCGAGGGAGACGGTCAAGAAATGCCCATCTTTTCTGAAAATGCTGGCAGGATACGTAAGACCGGTCCTTAGATTCGGAGGATTGAGATGAGTTTTACTGGCAAGAAAACTGGTTTGATCTTGAGTACTGGCACCATTAATCAGAAGTAAAAGCCCAGATGCAGTGGCTCAGGTCTCTGATCCCATTACTTTGGGAGGTTGAAGTGGGCAGATCACTTGAAGACAGGAGTTTAAGGGCAGTCTGGGCAACATAGGGAGATTATCTCTCTACAAAAAATTTTTAAAATTAGCCATGTACAGTGGTGCTCATCTGTAATGAGAGTTACTTGGGATGCTGAAGTGGGAGGATCACATGAGCCCAGGTTGAAGCTGCGGTGAGCTGTGATCACTCCAGAGTAACAAGAAGGCAAAATTGCATTCTACCTGGTCAACAGAGTGAGCCTCCAACTCAAAAAAAAAAAAAAAAAAAGTGAATACCTCAGAAATCAGGGATGAAGGACAGCTTAGATGACTGGAGTTGTGAGAAGTTGGTTGTAGATAGACTCAGTGAGGCATTTCTATCTAGAGGAGACAGGTACTTTGCTTATTTGTTTCACAGACAGACCATTAACTATTTTAAAGACTTATGGGAACAAATGACAAACATACTTAGTTTGGAACAAACTGGTTGGGTGCTTAAGAAACAGAAAGATGAACATTTCTATGCTTTTTTTTTTGTAACTTCCTGGGCCACGTGATGGATCATACTGCTAACCCGCCAGCAGGTCAAATTCAAGGCACTGTTCTTTCTCTTTGCAGCTGGACTTTACCACTAGAGACTCCCTGTCACTTTGGACTTCACCAGTCCCTGCGTTATTAGCACAAGCACAGGACTGTGTGACCCAGAACTTCCCTTGGCTCGTTTCTAAAAGAATGCAAAGTAGCATTGTGGATGAGACAGGCATTTTCACATTTGTCCAAATAATTTTTTCCCATCACCGTTTTTGGCAGGCTTTTTGCAGCCTCCAAGAACGTGGAGAACTGTCTTTTATTTTCAAACAGCCAGAAGGAGCCTTTTATCAAATTACAATGATCAGCAATTTGTAGTCAGTGAATTCCAGGCTTTTGGACATATAATCAGTGAATGATTATACTACTCCTTCCTGAGGGCAGACTGACTTCTGGAAACTTTTAACATGGCCCAGTTGTTTGAAGGGATTTGGGAGCAGTGAGCTCTGTGTTTGGTTGGTTGGTTGGTCTTTTGTTTTTGAGACGGGGTCTGGCTCTGTCACCCAGGCTGGAGTGGAGTGGTGCGATCTTGGCTCACTGCAACCTCCACTTCGTGGGCTCAAGCAATCTTTCCACCTCAGCCCCCCAAGTAACTAGGACTATAGGCACATATTACCACACCTGGCTAATTTTTGTATTTTCTGTAGAGACAGGGTTTTGCCATGTTGCCCAAGCTGGTCTCGAACTCCTGAGCTCAAAGCAATCCACCCACCCTACCTTCCCAAAGTGCTGGGATTACAGGTGTGAACCACTGCATCCGGCCATGACGAGCTCCAAGGTGTTGGTATCATAGTAGATGACAGCTCCGTGCATGTTATGACCTCTGCAGACTTTTCGGTAGGACAAGATGTGCAGGTGAAAGAAGTGATATGGATGATCCTGATCCCATATGGGCCTAGGCTAATGTGTTATGCTTGTGTCTTAGTTTTTAACAAAAAAAGTTTAAAATGTAAAAAAAAAAAAAAGAAAGAAAGCTCTTAGAATATAGAATAAAAATATAAAGAAAATATTTTTGAACAACTGTACAATGTGTTTGTGTTTTAAGCTGTGTTATTACAAAGTTTTAAAAAATTAAAAGTTTATAACACACACATCAAAAAAAAAAAAAAAGTGAAAAGTAAACCTTGGGGAATAGAGGAAAATTTATCGGTTGGAGAGACCACAGGGGAGCAGAGACTTGATTTTACTCATTAGGATCATTTCCTGTAATTAGTTGAAAATGGATTTAGGCTCTATTAGAGTAGAACTATATGAAAAAATTGACAGAAATTTCAAAGCAAATGACAGAAATGTACTTCAAAGACTCTGATTACAGAGCAAATTACCTTCCATTAGACAAGGTTCAGCTCTAGACGAGACCTAGAGGGAGGGAGTATCACCAGTCAACACTGGTTCTGCCACACATTCCACCCCACAGTTGCTTTGTAGACACAAAGATGATGCCATGGGTAGGACCAGAAGCAACTTCACTTTCATCCCAGTGCTCTCTGCTCCAAGCATGTGTGTCATTCTAGAAAAGATGCTGGCCGTATATACTCTTCTGTTTTCTATCTAAGGACCCAGAGCTCTCCTACTTTGTGATTCTGAGTCTTTTTGGAGAGATGGACCTGTATGCCAAAGAAGATGTAACTATATTATATTGCATGTAAGATCCAAATAGGGGGAAGGAGGAAGACATCGACTTGGGCTGTGATGAGTAGAACTTGAATTGAGTGTGGTAGAACCTGGAAGGGTAGTAGTGAATGGCACAGAATTTGCAGACAGTCCTAGGTTAAATTCCTGCTCTGGGGCTGGGCGCAGTGGCTCATGCCTATAGTCCCAGCACTTTGGGAGGCCAAGGTGGGTGGATCATGAGGTCAAGAGATTGAGACCATCCTGGCCAACATGGTGAAACCTTGTATCTACTAAAAATACAAAAATTAGCTGGGCATAGTGTCACATGTCTTTAGTCCCAGCTACTCGGGAGGCTGAGGTAGGGGAATTGCTTGAAGCAGGGAGGCGGAGGCTGCAGTGAGCCAAGATCACGCCATTGCATTCCAGCCTGGCAACAGAGCGAGACTATGTCTCAAAAAAAAAAAAAAAAAAAAAAATTCAGCTCTGCCACCATCTGGACAAGTTTCATAATCTCTGACTCTCAATTTTCATATTCGTGAAATGGGATGACAGTTTGCAGAGCGAATTGAAATAACGTGTACATATAAGAGTTAGGACACTAACTTAACACTGCCACCTCATATCTGTCCTCCCTTTTGAGTTGCCGAACAGAGTTACAAATTCTCGGCTACACCTTCCATTCAGAGGTAGAGTCCAGTTCTCTTCCCCTTCTATCTGAGCTGTCTCTGGTGCCTTGCTTGACCAGTAGAATGATGTTCTGGGACTGAAACAGCTAGATCGTAAGGAGTCTTGCAGCTTCTGCCCTGGTTTTTTGGAAAACTTGCTCTTGAACCCTGAGACTATCATCCTGGGGAGACCACACGTGGAAGCACATGGAGAGGCCCGAGGCTGCGTTGAGAGAGTTGGTGGGCAGTGTTGTGCTGAACCCTATTAACCTCAATAGGGAAGGCACCAGGTTCAAGAAACCAAATAATTGAGCCAGCAAAAGAGACATGGGGTTTTATTAGGGGCTTACCCATGAGAGAGAGTCCAGTAGTGGTGGGCTAGAGAGGAGAACCACCTAACCTGTAGCCCAGTGGCTATGAGCTGGACACCATAACTGCATGGCCCAGCGGTGGCGAACTGGGTGGTTACAGTAAACTGCAAGCATTTGCAAACAGCATGCACTTTATACACGTAATAGCATTGCTTCTTAATAACCCCCCCCTTTAATGACCCCTACCTGGCAACCTTCAACCAACCCAAAACCCAGGACCTTAATCCTCTGTATGGCCCATGTTCCACGGGATGTGACAGCAGGAGGGTAGGGAGGGTGTTGGGGTGACTGGAAGAGCTCAGATGTTCCTCACAGAGTCTGCCATACAGGGTCATTCTCAGGGTATGCTTGTTATTGCTATCAGAGCATTCACCCTACAGGTAGTTCCAAAGGGTATGCTTGTTTGTGCTACCAGGGCGTTCATCCTACAGGTAGTTTCAGCTATCCAAACCTCAGCCGCTGGGTCAAGCCAGCAGAAGACTCAGACATTGTGCAGCAGAGATGAGTGGTCTCCTTCATACCTCACAGAACCATGAGTGATAATAAGAAATGGGGACAATTTTAATCCCCCAAGTTTTGGTGTGGTGTGTTACGCATCGAAAGTAGCTGCCTGGATGTTCACAGTCATGCTGTTGAGCTGTGAGTCCTTCCTTCCTGGCAGTCCCCACATACCTTCTTCATTCTCAAATTTGCTTCAGTTCTGAGTTTTGCCTGGCTTTAAATACTTGCCTCCATGTTCTCGTTTCACCTACGCCGAGATCACAGGGAGAACATAAAATCGAGAGTGTGTGTAAGGAAGTGCCTGGTACTTAGTAAGTACCTGTTGAAGGGAAAACCAAATACAATTATTGGAGAATCTGCCAAATAAGTGGCTTCATTGAATTAAACCAGTTGAGTAAAACTGGGTGATGCATTCAGCACAGCTTTTGTTGTGACTTAGAATACTGAGTGTGGGTCAGATTATATCTTTGTTTCAGGCTTCTAACCCAGCCCTTGTTCTCTCCGATGAGGAAGAATTCCAAGTTCATCTATCAAAATTTGCAGGTGGATAAAGAATACCCTGGGGGTGGATTTCCTTCTGCAAAACCCTGTCTTTGTTTTGGTAAATCGTATGTTGAGAGAAAGAGTTAGTATGCTTCCTCAGAGAAAGAATATTTTTCACTAGTATGCAGTTGATTAGTGTTCCATCTTGTTTTATCTGATGGCTTTTTCAGTTTCTGTTCTTTTTTTTTTGAAACTGAGTTTCCCTCTTGTTGTCCAGGCTGGAATGCAGTGGTTCGATCTCGGCTCATCACAATCTTTGCCTCCCAGGTTCAAGTGATTCTCCTGTCTCAGCTTCCCGAGTAGTTGGGATTGCAGGTGTGTGTCACCACACCCAACTAATTTTGCATTTTTAGGAGAGACAGGGTTTCTCCATGTTGGTCAGGCTGGTCTTGAACTTTCAACCACCCGTCTCGGCCTCCCAAAGTGCTGGGATTACAGGCATGAGCCACCTCACTCAGTTGGCTTTTTCAGTTTCTAATGAAAGTTAAGGACCTTCTTTCTACAGAGATGCACATCTGCATGCAAACACTATTCTTCATATATTCATGGAAGGAGTGGAGCTTAGTCACAGACCCCAGAAGCCCATTCCTGCATTGAGAATCCTGGACCTAAAAAGGATCTTATAATTTAATAATACCTTCTTCCTTGATAGAATAATCCTAAAAAACATTTTCTTTGTCTTTTTTGCCTCCTTGGGTCATATGGTGTAGAAGAATCTTTCCCCTTCCCCAAACCATCAGGGTTTTTAGTATAGCGTTAAGGTTGGTGATGAGACTTTGAAAAGCTTCTGTACAGCTAGGCTATCAGAGGTAGTTAGACTGATTCCTTGGCCTTCGTTTTTTTTTTTTTTTTCCCTCTTGGATGTTTCTGGATTTTACTCCGTTTATTAAAATCACACTCAATAGACTTATGAAAGCATCTGCTCATAAGGACAACTCATATTTAGCTTGAAATCAGCTAAGCAAAGTCTCCTCCAACCACACTGATTGCAGAATGCAATGCATAATTAAGTGTTTACCGAAAAAGCCAGCAAACAGGGCCTGGGGGAATATGTCAGAGCAGTTCTGGTCTCCATAGCAACATCCAATGAGCCTTCCAGAATAATGAATGTGTTCTCAGGATCACTGATGCAAGATGACAAAACGGCAACTAAGAAGAACAGAAAATCAACTACCTCATTATGTTCAGAGAATTAAATATTTAATATCTATGCTTTCTCTCCCGCATTCAATGATCCTCATTTATTTTTGGTTGTTTCTAAGTTGCTTAAATGGAGGGTAACTGACATCTGTTGAGTACACCCATAACTGCACATCTCCATGCTAGTTACGCAGCATTGTAGAACACACTTTATAAGCAATTAGGAAAATGTAGTGTCAAAAATCACAACAGAGTTTTTATTAGCCATGAAGCCAGACTGTCCTCTCCCACTGATGAGAATATATCTGCTTTGAAATGAAAAAAGCACTCCAAACCTTTCTGGGCAATTTTCTTTCCTCACTGAGAAGTGTGTTCTGAAATTTAGTGGTCTTTGGAGGACGTGGGTGGGGTTGAGGAGCTGCCAGTTTTCTGAGGGTCTAAGTGTTCATTGAATGTTCTCCTACGTGGCATCTTGGAGCCACGTCCCTGACTCAGACACCTGGGGCTGAGGAAGGCTCAGCAGCCACGTCTCGAACATCTTTCTCATGATCTTCCTGATCTTCTCATGAGGCAGCCAGGCACCACTGGGTCAGGGCCATCTCCTCTTCTCAACAAGCTCATTTACTTTGACTCAGTGACGTCAACATCCGTGACAGGTAATCAGAATATACTTGTTAGAAAAACAAACAAACTAGCCCTGTGGTTACCAGTTAGTGCTAACAGGAGGATCAACGCAAAAGAAACTATGCAAACTAAATGAAGATGGGGGCCTGAAGGAGCACCTACCTTCATTTTCCCATCTCTAAGTTTGGGAGGTTTATGCTACAGGGTACTTATTTACAGTGTATTGCTGAATAGTTGGTTTAGCATAATGGCATATTTATGTGTGTGTAAGCATATTCATATATACATTGTAGAATAGTAATACTTATTTATTGAGCAACTATGACTTGTCATGCACTTTGCTGGACAGTTTCACGTTTATTGCATATGATTATCATAATGACCCAGCAATGTATTTTATCCCCATTTCCATATAAAGAAACTGATATTCAGAAAAGCTAAAGAACTTGCCCATGACTAGCAAATGACAGGTGAGAATTCAGATAAAAATTTACCTCCAAAAATGGTTTTATGGGAATGTGTGTGTTTATATAGGTACCTGGGGCACACCTCATGGAGCGCGGTTAGGCAGTTTCACATACCTGGATGTGGAATTATGCTAGTCAAAGCAACACCAAGGATATTGCAGCCTAACGAGCCCATCATCTTCAAAGTTTGTAACATGTGGCGAACACGCTTCCACCGTGGTGGTGTCTTATCTCCATCTGAGGATTCCACAGAGTGCTCCAGTGGAGTTTGTTCCTTCTGAGAAACACGAAAGCAGAGGTGGGCTGCGTCCAGTAAAACCGCTGGAGACAAGCTGCAGCTTTTGATAATAAATGTGTGCAAGCCTGGCTGTGTGGAGTCAGGAGTATCGGCTGATGCGTGTTGTGCTGAAACCAGACTCCATTAGGTGAGAACCACTCTGAATGCGAGTTCTGAAATTAAAAGTTTCCACTGGGATATGAAGGAAATGGAGGAGTGTGTTTGCATTATAAATATAGTCCTCATCATTCATTATCTTTGACTTTTAGGACCTTGTCTTTCACACAGCCTCTCAATAGATGACTATAATTTGGAGGTTGGTTTGATGACCTGAGACTGTTATGTACATGAAAGCCAAAAATTTCTAGGGCTGCAATATCCATCATTACTTTTCAGGATTCCCTGTAGCAGGGAATATTGGGTTTTTTTTTTGGCGACAGGGTCTCAGTCTGTCACCCAGGGTGGTGTTCAGTGTGTGATCTTGGTTCACTACAGCCTTGAACACCTGGCCTCAAGCTATTCTCCTGCTTCATTCTTTTGTGTAGCTGGAACTCCAGGTGTGTACAACCATGCCTAGCTAGTCTTTCAATTTTCTGTACAGACAGAGTCTCACTATGTTGCCCAGTCTGGTCTTGAACTCCTGGGCTCAAGCAATCCTACCACCTGAGGCTCCCAGAGTGCTGGGATTACAGGTGTGAGCCATCATAACGGCCAAAATATTACATTTATGAGTAAGACACATCAACCTCTGTACTCATATTCATAAAAATTCTGGTAAGTATTCAATAAATATTAGAACCATGACATATAAAATAATAACCAAGGGCTTTATATGGATTATGTCATTTAATCCTTACAGCAATGCTTTTAGGTGAAGAAACTGATGCTTAGCAAAATTAACTAACAAGGTCAAGGTCACAAAGCTGATGAGAGATGAAACCAGTAACATTTTTGTAGAGCTGACAGCCAATTTTAGGTTCTGTTTGTAGTTATTTTTGTAGAAAATCAGAAGTTAACTAGACAGAGAATCAAGGCTATCCTTATTTGTAACATATTTCAGTTATGAGATTAAGACCATGATACATGTAATAGGACCTATTCTGTGTTAATCAACACATTCATTGGTCCGTGGAATATGATCGAGTATACACAATGAGGCAAAGTCTATACTGGTACTGAAGAGATGAAGGTAAGCAAAGTATAGTCCCTTGAGAGAGGCTAGAAAGTCTTATCAAAAAAGGCATACACAGGGTATTATGAAAACCAAGAGAAAGAATGCTTCACTGAGGTTTAGAAGTCAGAGTGGAGTTCAAGGTAGTTGTGTGGAGCCAGTAAGGTAAGTCAGAAAGCTGTTGTAAATGATAAAGAGACATTGGCCAGGGCACAGCTGGGAAATGTGAAAGGGTAGGGTGGGGTGATAATCTAAATGTATAATTACTGGATTCTTTACTAAGAGACCTAACATTCATTTCCCTTTCAACTTCTCCCCAACCATGGAGCAGTAACAAGGTTTGAGGCAGCTTAAAACCAGAAGGCTTTTTGGATTAAAGATAGTTGGAATTCCCAGCATTTTGGAGTTCATAAAACAACTCAGAAAGCTCATGCTCCTGCTAACATTATGTTTTCTACAGCACCTCTGTCCCAGGGGGATTTCTAGGGCATCTTATTTTTTCACACTATAGTGTCTATTTTTTTATTTTTTTGAGAAAATCCTTTGTCTGATTGAAAGTGACCAGTGTGAGAGGCCAGGCACAGTGGCTCATTCCTGTAATTCCAACACTTTGGAAGGCTGAGGTAGAAGGTTTGCTTGAGCCTAGGAGTTTAAGACCAGCCTGGGCAACATAGCAGGACCCTGTGTCTACAAAATATTACCAAAAAAAAAAAAAAAAAAAAAAAAATGACCAGCATGGGAATGTAAAACAGTGCAGCCACATTGGAAAACAGTTTGGCAGTTTCTTAAAAAGTTACACATAAAAAAATTCAGGCCTGGCTTAATGGCTCACATCTGTAATCCCCACATTTTGGGAGGCTGAGGCAGGGGTGTTGCTTGAGCCCAGGGGTTTGGAACCAGCTTGGGAAACATAGGGAAACCCTTTCAGAAAGAAGGAAGGAAGGAAAGAAAGAAAGAAAGAAAGAAAAAGTGGGTAAGGTGGCATGCACCTGTAGTCTCTGTTATTCTGGAGGCTGAAGTAGGAGAATTGCTTGAGCCCAGGAAGGTGAGGCTGCAGTGAGCCATGATCATGCTACTGCACTCCAGCCTAGGCAACAGAGGAAGACACTGTCTCAAAAAAAAAAAAAAAAAGTTCAAAGCAAAAAATATTAGGCATAAATTTACTATGTAATCCAGCAATTCTATTACAAGGTATCTACACAAGAAACGAAAACACATGTCCACATGAAGACTTGGACATGAATTATCATAGCAGCATTATTTGTAATCGTCAAAAGCTGGAAACAGCCACGAATCCATTGAATTGTAAATGCTTAAACAAAACGAACTACATCCATAAATGGAGTATTATTCAGCAATAAAAAAGGAACAGAGTCCTGTTACATGCTAGAAAGTAGATGAATCTGAAAAACATGCTGAGTGAAAGAAGCCAGATGCAAACACGTTTTTCTATGATGGTATTTATACAAAATGTTACCAAAAGCAAAACTTTAGAAACAGAAGATGGGAGTTACTGGAGGTGGAAATGAGGTATATAACCTCAAACTCACACAAGGGACCTCCTTGGGCTAATGGCAATGTCCTAAAACTGGATTATGATGATAGTTGTGTAACTCTGAAAATTCACAACAAATCATTGAATTGTACACTTAAATGAATTTTATGGTACTGTATATAAATTATACCTTTAAAAGTATTTTTAAAACAATCAGCCTTCCAAAATTTTCATTTACGTTAGATGGCATATCTGAAATGTCATTTTAAGCATTAACAACAATAGCAGTCATTTCGGCTCCACACTCTAAAAAACCCAACTTTCAAAGCTGTTTTATTCTTTGGCTTAGGAAAGAAAAGAACACAAGACTTTCAGATGGCTCAGGGATTTAGTAAGTCATTGAAGCTGAAACTTTCCACCATGTTCGTTGAAATTAAAAGATTGTGATTTACAGGTGTTTTCCAGCAAGTCTGGACTGTTGGTCAGCATTTCAGATTCTGTAGAACTTTTCGGGCATGCGATGGAGCAATTAGTGCTGACAGCCCTTTTCCATAGTTGTGCTGTATCCAAGGCTAGCCCTGGAAATAAACGGTGTTGCTCAACTAACAGTTATGAATTGGCAAAGACAAGAGCATGTTACTTTTCTTTGGTATGTATCAACTTAGCATTTCACAGCATTTCATGTCTTTTCTGAAGAACCGTGAAGCAGAAGTTACGGGAGGCATTTGAAGGAATCTAACTTGCTTCGATTCTAGTTCTATATATTAAGCCAACTTTTCTTGGATAAGAACTGAAAAGTCAGTAGAGAAATTTAAGTCTAGGAGAGGGATTTATTAGATCAGCCCAAATCATTCTTAAGAATCCAACGAGGTATCACATGAAATTTCACACTTGACCTTTCACCTTCTAGGAGAGCTGAGTCTTCTGTTCTGGGCTTCCGCAGTGATTAAGAAGAAACAGTCCCTGGTCTCAACCAGGCCTATGTTTTGAGTTCTGATTCTACCATCTCTCACTATCCTTTTTTGAGACCAAGTCTCGCTCTGTCACCCAGGCTGGAGTGCAGTGGTATAATCTCCACTCACTGCAACTTCTGAGTCCTGGGTTCAAGTGACTCTCCAGCCTCAGCCTCCCAAGTAGCTGGAATTACAGGCACCCACCACCACACCTAGCTAATTTTTGTATTTTTAGTAGAGTTAAGATTTCATCACGTCACCCAGGGATGGCCTCCAACTCCTGACCTCAAGTGATCCACCCACCTCCACCTCCCAAAGTGCTGGGATTATAGGCATGAGCCACTGTGCCAGGCCTTTTTTTTTTTTTTTTTTTTAAATGACAGGCTGTGTCTCCCAGGCTGGAGTGGCTGTGGCACAGTCACAGCTCACCACAGCGTAATGTCGCAGGCTCAGGTGATTCTCTTACCTCAGCCTCCCAAGTAGCTGCGACTATAGGTGCACTACTAATTTTTTTGTATTTTTAGTAGAGATGGGGTCTCTTTATGTTGCCCAGGCTGGTCTTGAACTCCTGGGTTCAAACCGTCCTTGCCCCTCGGCCTCCCAAAGTGCTGGGATCACAGGCATGAGCCACTGTTCTTGGTTCCTCCTACCATCGGTGCAACTTTTGGTGAGTGATGTGGCTTGGCTATGTCTCCACCCAAACCTCATCTTGAACTGGGTTCCCATAATCCCCACGAGTCATGAGAGGGACCCAGTGGGAGGCAATTGCATCATGGGGCCAGTTACCTTCATGCTGTTCTCGTGATAGTGAGTTCTCACCAGAACTGATGGTTTTTTATAAGGGGCTTTCCCCCACTTCTCACTCTGCACTTCTCCTTGCTGCCGCCATGTGAGAAGGACGTGTTCAATTCCTCTTCCACCATAGTTGTGGATTTCCCGAGGCCTCCTCAGCTATGCTGAACTGTGAGTCAATTAAATCTCTTTTCTTTATAAAGTACCCAGTCTCAGTTATGTCTTTATTAGCAGTGTGAGAATAAACTAGTGCAGTGAGTAACTGAAATTTTTTAACCCTCAGATTTTCTGTCAGAAAACTTAATAAGAATTATATTTGCTCCAGAGTGCTTTTTTTTTTTTTGAGATGGAGTTTTGCTCTTGTTGCCCAGATTGGAGTGCAATGGTTGGTCTCAGCTCACAGCAACCTCTGGCTACCAGGTTCAAGCGATTCTTCTGTCTCAGCCTCCCAATTAGCTGGGATTACAGGTGCCCATCACCAAGCCTGGCTAATTTTTTTTGCATTTTTAATAGAGATGGGGTTTCACCATGTTGGCCAGGCTGGTCGTGAACTCCTGACCTCGGGTGATCTGCTCCTGCCTCAGCCTCCCAAAGTGCTGGGATTACAGGTGTAAGCAACCATGCCCGGCCCCAGAGGGTTATAGTGAAGGATTATAAAAATAATTTATATGGGGAGCTTGGCCCAAATTAGGTATCCCAAAACATAAGCTCTTAGTAACAGTAGTTATGGTGTCCTGTACAATCTTCTCTCAGGGATAGGAGCACTGTTTTGTAATTATAGATTAGAAACATCTAGAATGTGTTCAGATGTGAACTGTTTGAGGAAGGAAATATGCTCTATATGTTCTCAGCATGAAGCACTGCACCTGTCACACTGTGTTCCTCTATAAATATTTTTCTACTCATTGAACTGAATGGTGCCTCATTTTATAGATGAGAGAAGCAAGCTCAGAGATGGTGAATGGTTTTCCCAGGTTGCATAATCAGTGCTACGATGGAATCTAGTATTCCTGGCACTTAGCCTGGGTCATTTAGCTCAGTTAGCAACATGGAGTGATTTGCTGGGAAAAAGCTAGGAAGTGGGGCAGATTCCTAACACGCTGGCCAGGCTGCAGATCAGGGAGGTGCTCATGTTTTTAGTTGGACCTCATGGTTGGACCACTGTCTCCCTAGTACCTTTCATTCCCTGAACCCTACTTTTCACTGCGCCTACCCAGCTAAACCTTAACTTTGTATCAGTAGTGAATCTGCCTTTCCTATTTGTTTTGTTTTGTTTTTTTTGAGATGGAGTCTTGCTCTGTTGTTTTGGCTAGAGTGCAGTGGCGTGGTCTTGGGTCACTGCAATCTCTGCCTCCCAAGTTCAAGCAATTCTCCTGTCTCAGCCTCCTAACTGGGATTACAGGTGCCCACCATTGCATCTGGCTAATTTTTGTATTTTTTAATAGAGACAGGGTTTTACCATCTTGGCCAGGCTGGTCTTGAACTCTTGACCTTGTTATCCACCTGCCGTGGCTTCCCAAAGTGAACCACCACGCCTGGCCACCTTTCCTATTCTTACTTCCAGACTTCTGAACTTTGTGGCAGAAACCCATGTGACTGGGCAGGATGATACATTACAAACTTTCGGGTTCCAGTGCTTAATGAAGTACCTGGGACATAGTAAACACTTGATATGTCTTTGAAAGTGTGTGAATGAATGAATGAATGAACATGTCTTAGTTCAAACAAAGGCCTGTAGTGGTCCTTGGTCAGCTCCTCTCCCACTTCCAGTCACTGAAGGCAATGTAAGAGCAGCTGTAAGCCCATTCTCTGGAGTTTAAACCCAGCGGCACCATTTTCATATCAGCATGCTCTTGGGCAATACACTTCATCTTTTTGTGTCTTTGTGTCCTCCCGTAAAGATAGGGATAATAAGAGTATTGACTTCATTGGGTGAGTGGGAGGATTGCATGCATTAATTCATGTAAAGCACTTGGCGCATTGCCTGGTACATCAATGAATATTGTCCCATTATTATTATTATTACTCCAATAACCAACACAACCTCTGACTCTCAACCTGGGGAGGAAGATTTTGCTTGACTTGAAGGAGAGATGTGGGGCCCTTAGGTGTGAATGATGTCACATTCTAAATTCCTACTCTCGAATTTTAAACCAGAAATAAGATCTGGGGGTGGGGGTGGGGAGTCATTTATTAAATTGGTGCAAAAGTAGTTGCGATTTTTGCCATTGAAAGTAATGGCAAAAAATGCAATTACTTCTGCATCAACCTAATGGCATAAGACCTTCACCGTCCTTTGGGAAAGTTGTGATTCGCAGGTGAAGGGAATACCAGACTGACACCAGGGCCCGGGCATATTGACTCCCATCTCCAAGTGTTTCATATTGCTCATGCTGTCATCTCTTAGCACACAGGCAAAAATGTGTCCTGTGCTTTTTAACCTCCTCTGATGCTGGTCGGTCTGTGCCATCGTCCCTCTCGTTTAGTTCTAATGGGGAGAATGTGTTGTATAACCCTGCCCTCTGCTGGGTAGTGTGCATATGGCAGCCAAGGGAAGTGCATGAGAAATCCGACCATAAAGCCAGCCAGATGTCACACTGAAAGGTTCTCTCTATGTAGAGAAATGGCAATCCTGGGGTTCTTTAGGGTGTGTGTGAGGGATTTCCTGGAATTCTGGCACCAGGATGGAAAGCATAGTCTTTTATTAAAGGAACGGGGGTGGAGCAGTGGCAGGCAATGTTTCTTTCAAGAGGAATATTGGAAGCACCACCCCTTTAGCCACCTGTGTAATCGCCATTCTCTTACTAAGTCTCAAACTCTTGCCATATTACTAAGAGGTGTTTTGCAGGAGTCCGGGTCTCTTCTAGTTTGTAAGTCTGTGCACATTTAGAAATTGTTTTACCAAGACCTAGAAGAGTACATGCAAAGAATCTACCCTGTGGACAAAAAAAAAAAAAAAATTTGCCAAGCATAGTCAGTTTATAAAAGATGATCTAGTTAAACTGGGGCTCAGTGTAGCTGAGTGTACCCATTATTGTGTCAAGAAGGTGACAGCTTCACAACGAAGCCTGTAATTCCCCATCACAGCATTTGTCTTGCTTATTTGAATTCCTTCGTATTTCTAACAAGGCTACACACTGCATAAGGACAGGGATCATGTTCACCCTGTTTTGCTGCTCTATCCCCAGAATTTATTAACAGTGTCATGTACACATGGGATGCTCAACGATTAGTTCTTGCCCGACCAACTGAAAGTCCTGTTGACTCTCTCTGAAGTTGTGTTGATAGTTTATAGGTGAAAAGTTCCTTTGTGTTTTTGAATAAATATCTTC
Source organism: Aotus nancymaae (assembly GCF_030222135.1). Lineage (NCBI taxonomy): Eukaryota > Metazoa > Chordata > Mammalia > Primates > Aotidae > Aotus > Aotus nancymaae. The sequence continues at coordinate 32,149,043 of NW_026988443.1, read as the reverse complement.
AGTGTGGGTCATCGTGTTACATTTGTTTAGTCTTCTAGACTGTGGTCACAGCCCAAGGAATCCATGGAACTAAAAATACATATTTCATCTTAACTTTGTGAGCGTTGAGCCTACCATCTCCTTAAAGGGACAACCATATGAGTAGCAAAGCCTAATTTGGTTGTTTACTAGTGCAAAATGTGTGCTTTTATTAACTAGGGTTGGAGTTTTGCATTTACTGGCAATGAGAATTTGGGAAAGCCATTTAATGACGATAAGTTTCTGTTTCTGTATGTTTCTACATAGAGATATCAGTAGTATCTATGTCATAGGTTTGTTCTGAAAATTGAATGAGTTAATTTATTTAATTTACTCTTGGCTCCGTGGCTTATACGTGGAAAATGATCAGTAAATATTAACAGTGAAAGAAGGAGGAGGAAGATACAGAGAGGAGAAAGAAATAGTTATGGTTGCTATTTAAGATACGATTGATGATTTCTTAATCCTTGTTATATTACCTATTAGGCATAGTGGTTGTTAAATCTCATTAATTCAAACTACTTTTATATAGAGAAAATACATTTTAGGTTTTAAGTTGCCACCTTATCTAGTTGGAGAAATTACTTAAAAATACAAAAATTAGCTGAGCGTGATGGCACATGCCTGTGATCCCAGCTACTTGGGAGGCCGAGACAGGAGAATCACTTGAAACCAGGAGGTGTAGGTCACAGTGAGCTGAGATCGAGTCACTGCACTGCAGACTGGGTGACTGAGCAAGACTCCATCTCAAAAACAAAACAAAACAAACAGACAAACAAAAATAGTATTTCGTTTTTCCTTATTTTAAAAAGCAATGCATTTTCACCATGGGGAAATTTGAAAATACGGAAAAGCACCGAAGGAAAAGTATTACCTTTAACCCTAGCACTCGAGCTAACTGCTCTATAACTTTTATGGCTGTTTACGTTTTATACAATCTATTTTTATAGTAGCCACTATGTTGCCCAGGCTGGTCTCAAGCCTTGAGCTCAAGCTATCTGCTCACCTTGGCCTCCCAAAGTGCTGGCATTACAGGTGTGAGCCACTGCATCCAGCTGACCTCATTTAACCTTAATGACCTCCTAAATTTTTCTGTCTCCACATACAGTCACATTGGGGTCCTGGGCTTCAACACAGAATTTTTGTTGGGACATGATTCACTCTATAGCACAATCCGACATGCTTCTTTCCCTCCAGCAATTCCATATATGTATATTTGGGTGTATATATTTGAAAATGATCATTGGAACTCACTTCCCTTTGCCTCCAGTCTGTCATCCCATGTGGCTTACAACATTTCGAAGAAAGATGGGCTTTCATCAAATGTTAAATGGCTAGCAATGGAAACAAAATGCTGGTTTACACCCCAACCCAGATGATTCTCAGATGCATTACATGATGTTAAAGAAGTCAGACTCAAAAGCCCACTAAATGAATGATTCTGTTTATATGACATTCTGTAAAAGGTTAAACTATAGGGATATAAAATGGATCAGTGGCTTGTGGATCTTTTGAGGTGGGAATCAGGATGGAGAAAGGAGTCAATTTCAAAGCAATATGGGGGAATTTTGGCGAATGGTAGAACTGTTCCATATCTTGAGCGTGATGATGGTCATACAACTGAATGCGCTGGTCAACTTGAATCACTATGCCATAAAATGTATCTTCTTTTTACTGCATGTAAATTTTACTCAGAGTGTCTGGGATTGCTGTCACTTATGTGCTGTCACGCGAAGTCTGGGGTCCAAGATGCTCATCCTAGCTCTGCCCTTCTGCCTCCTTGGGTGTACCTTAGAGGGACTCTTCTTACACAATTTGTTTTTATAGTAGCCAACCACTCATCAAACATAATTTCTACTTTTCTCTTTACCTCTGTCCGTATTGATTTCTATACCTGGGAGACAGGCTTGGCATGGAGCAATTTCATTTATGTTGTCTGGCACTATATGCACAATGCTGTGAGATCCATATGGTTTTCCTCAGTTTCCTGATTAAGAAACTGCATCTTGTCTTTCCTTCAAGTAACACAGGTGGTAAAATGGTAGAGTAGCGTTTCCATCTTGGTATGCCTGGTATCGTCCATGTTCACTTATGGCTTCCTGATTAGGTTGTCTCCTGTTAAATATTGCCAGCATTTCCTTTCATGACTCAGTGTTAATGAGAATGCTACTTACCAGAAACCCCAACCCAAACCAGATATCTCTGTGATCCCAAGAGAACGACAACAGCCACTGAAACTTCTTTCTCCAAGGCTCCCACGTCTTCACATCTCATCCCCTCGTGTGCCCAACTCTGAAATCATTGTTGCGGACACAGGATTGCACACATTTTGATTGGCATAAGCCAATTCTAAGCCTCACTGCAAGGCTGGGAAATGCCGTTCTGTTCAGAAGGAAAAAGTGGAGTGAGCTGCTGGGAAGGCTTCCAACAAATATCTCCTACAGTCCTCAAGCCTGACCAAAAAAGCTCACTTACTGGCCAAAAATATGTTTCCTATTATCTATAGATGTGTTGTCAACATCTTTTTTTTTTGAGACGGAGTTTTGCTCTTGTTACCCAGGCTGGAGTGCAATGGCATGATCTAGGCTCACCGCAACCTCCGCCTCCTGGGTTCAGGCAATTCTCCTGCCTCAGCCTCCTGAGTAGCTGGGATTACAAGCACGCACCACTATGCCCAGCTAATTTTTTTTGTATTTTTAGTAGAGACGGGGTTTCACCATGTTAACCAGGATGGTCTCGATCTCTTGACCTTGTGATCCACCCGCCTTGGCCTCCCAAAGTGCTGGGATTACAGGCGTGAGTCACTGCGCCCGGCCTGTCAACATCTTTTATTTGTAAAGACACAGACGGGGTGGAAAGGTGTCTTGTCTAACACAAGTATCTGCGGTCAGTCTCGGGAGGGGCACCCTGAGCTTGCTGGAGCATCATCACTTTCTCAGTTAAGGGGAAAGAGTTAGAAGGTGGCTTTGGAGTGTGGCAAGAGAAGTTGCAATCTTCCTTTTCTTTCTAAATCCACAATCATCTGAAGGCTTCCGCGGATATAATTCTGGTGAGAATGGAAAGAAGAGGAGATTTGTGGTCGTTTTTGTACAATAGTTAGAATCAACATTTATTTAGTGTCTTATGCAGCATATATTTATGGGATTTATAAACAAACAGCATGTGGAGACTGTTGCATACTGAGTTAAAGATGCAGTTTTCTCAAACCACATTGTATTTTCCAAAGATCTCCATTTGGTTTGCATGCTAGATCTGCACACCGCTTTTCTCGGTCGCCAAGGGTGGAGCTTTTCATCCTTTACTCCAAACCTGTGACAGAGACAGGTATGTGTTCTTTCTCTTTTTTCTACAGTCATAATAATAGAATAAATTATAGAATAAGAAGCTACGTTCTCCGTTCTCCTTTAAGACTTGTCATGGCCATGAGATTAAGTTCCATTCAATGAGATATAAGCAGAAGGGACATGTATAACCTCTAGAAAGCATTCTTTTCAAAAAATTTTTTAGAGACAGGGTCTCACTCTGTCATTCAGTTTGTAGTGCAGTGATAGGATTGTGGCTCACTGCAGACTCAAACTCGTGGCCTCAAGGGATCTTCCTGTCTCAAGCCTCCTGGGTAGTGAGTAGATGGGACTATAGGCACATGTCACCATGTCCAGATAATTGTGTATTTATTTATTTTTTTGGAGACAAGGTTTCACTATGTTGCCCAGATTGTTTTTGAACTTCTGGCCCCAAGCAATCTTAGGAAGCAGTATTGAAGGGAGGAAATGCGACTTTCTCTTTCCCCTTTCTTCTGGCTGGAATGTGGGCAAATTGGCTAGAGCTGGGGTTGTCACCTTGGATCAGAGTGTGAGAATTGTGTGCTGATGTTGGTAGAAAAACAAGATGTAAAGCATCTGGGTTTTTGATGAGCATGGAGTCATCATACCAGCCCTGAATTGCTTGTGTTTATGTGTAAGGGAAATAAACTATCATGTACAAGCCATTTCAGTGTTATTTTTCTGTCGCTTGCAACGGAGCCTAATAGTAACATTGATAGCTGATGGTTAGAACAATGTCTAGCTTATAAAAGCTTCACAGAGGGAAGCCTTCAAATGGACTCAGTTCATCTTTACAATAACCCACAGGGGTTAGTATTACTTTACCCATTTTATGAATAAGGAAACGTATTCATCTATTCTTGCATTGTTGTAAAGAAATACCTGAGACTTTATAAAGAAAGGAGATTTACAAAGAAATTTACAAAGAAAAGAGTTTACATTGGCTCGTAGTTTCACAGCCTGTACAGGAAGCATGATGCTGGCATCTGCTTGGCTTCTGGGGAGGCCTCAAGACACTTCCAATCATGGCAGAAGGTGAAAGGGAAGCAGGCACATCTTGTAGGCTGCAGGGGGAGCAAGAGAGCGGGGGGTGGGTAGGTGCCACACACTGTACACCACCAGATCTCATGAGAACTCACTATCGTGATGACAGCACCGAGGAGACGGTTGTTAAACCATGAGAAACTGCCCTCATGATTCAATGACCCCCTACCAGGCCCCACCTCCAACGCTGAGGATTACAGGTGAACATGAGATTTGGATGGGGACACAGATCCAAACCATGTCAGGAAAGTAAGTCCAAAGTCACACACACACTAAGTGGTGAAATACAGATTTTTGAACTGAGGCTTTTTGGCTTGACGGGTCCCTGTATTTGACCTCGATGTTGCCTTTAGCTAATACAAATATTAATACCACCCAGCCAGCCCTTCAAGAGGAATCTGTACAGAAGGAGCTCACGTCTGGCACAGCACACTGAGGAAGTTATTTCTTTCAGAAATTGGTTTCTGATTAATTGAATGCAAATAATCTCGACCATATGGATTAAATTGACATTAAAATATACATACAGGTTTAAAAGTTGAGAGCAAAGCATGTAGCCAAATACACAGTGTGCTTCCTTGTGCTTGTAAGGCCGGATAATTAGCCTAAAGTGCTGAATGGCTCCAGCACAGTGAAGTTCACCTATTCCTAATTAATTAGGTTTTGTGGTGTTTTTAGAGTATCTCTGGGCAAATTACAGATGAACAGGAAGCCATGGCCCAGAACTCTCAAGCTCCTGAGGGCAGATGTGTGTTTGGTGTTTCTAAACCTAATTTATTGTAACCTGAGAAACTTACTCTCTTGTTAACAGATTACTTTTTCTTATTTCTATTTCAGAATTTCATACTTGAAAATCTCTTATGAGTTTTTATAAACTGAGGCAAGCAATCTCAACTCAGACAAAATCAAAGGATTCATATTCATATCCAAGGCAACAGAAGTCTTGAAAGATTTTATCACGATTCTTGAATTGCTTGTCAATTCCGACAGGGCTTTGTGGGGTTGTTTGTTTATTCGCTCAATTATTGACAAGCAATTGTTTACTAGATGCTGTCTGCTAATAATGTGACTTTGGGTAAATTACTTCATGTACATTGTCCCTAATTTATACAACATTTATACGGGTTAAAAGTCCTGGCCAGGTATGGGGGCTCATACCTGTAATCCCAGCACTCTGGGAGGCCGAGGCAGACAGATCATGAGGTTAGGAGATCAAGACCATCCTGGCCAACATGATGAAACCCCATCTCTATTAAAATACAAAAAATTAGCCCGGCATGGTGGCACATGCCTGTAGTCCTAGCTACTCGGGAGGCTGAGGCAGGGGAATCGCTTGAACCTGGGAGGCGGAGGTTGCGGTGAGCAGACATCGTGCCGTTGCACTCCAGCCTGACAACAGAGCTAGACTTCATCTCAAAAAAAAAAAAAAAAGTCCTTTGCACATAGTAGGTGACTGAAAATGACAGTTGTAGATGTTATTATCATTGTTTTCAAGGCCTTACGCTAGGCAAAAAAAAAACTAGCATAAAGTTAGAAAATATAGGACAAGCTGGGTACAGTGGTTCACAACTGTAATCCCAGCACTTTGAGAAGCCAAGGCAGGCAGATCACTTGAGTTCAGGAGCTCAAGACCAGCCTGGTTAACATGGTAAAATTCTGTCTCTAACAAAAACAAAAACAAAAAATATTAGCCAGGTGTGGTGGTGTGTGCCTGTAGTTTCAGCTACGTGGAAGGCTGAGGCAGGAGAATTGCTTGAACCTGGGAGGCAGAGGTTACAGTGAGCCGAGATTGCACTACTGCTCTCCAGCCTGGGCCACAGAGTGACACTCTGTCTCAAAAAAAAAAAAAAAAAAAAAAAAAAAAAAAAAAAAAAAGACAGAGAGAGAGAAAGAAAAAAGAAAATATAGGGAAAATGTGCTGTACCCTCTCTCTACCTTGACTGAGATGGCTACTCATTCATTTTTATGAGTATGTTTATTCAGCATCTATTATTTTCCAGATACGTTGCTAGGTTCTGAACACTTAAACTGATGCTTGGTTTTGGTTTTAAGAACTCTCCTTACAATCTAGAGCAGCACAGTCCAGCAGAAATACAATGTGAGCCACAGACGTGATTGAGATTTCCTAGCAGCCACATGGGAATGTAAAAGAAAACAGGTACAATAAATCTGTTAATCTAACAAACTTGTTTATGTATTTGTTTCCGTTACCTTTGTTATCTTTTCAGTATAAATTAAATATAAAAAATACTAATATTTAAAATACTAAAAAAATTAAAATTACTTTTCATACTAAGTCTTCATGTAGTTTATATTTTACGAAAAGCACATGTTAATTCAGATGCTAAATTTCCATCGGAAATACTTGGTCTGTTTTAGATTTCATAAAATTTACACCTGAAAAAGTAGATTTGCAAACTCCAATCATTTCATGCTTTTAAAATTTCCATAAAGAAAATCAAGTATCAACTTTTATATTTATTAGAATTAAATAAAATTAAACTGATTTCCGTTGTTACACTAGTGACAATTTAAGTGTTCAACAGCCACATGCGACCAGGCGTTACTGTAATGAACAGCATGGGTCTGGAGAGGGTGGTAACCACTAAATAATCATAGGAATAATAGTTCAGTGAAAACGTGTAAGGATTTTGGAGGAGCCATATGCAGCACCGAGAAAGCATAACCAGAGGATCAGTGCCTGGCCTGGGAGATGAGGACACTTTCCTTGAAAAAGGAATATTTTGACCAAGGTCCAAAAGATGATCAGGAATTTTTCAGATAAGGAGGTTGAGAAAGACCATGTGCATGCCAGGCATGGTGACTCACACCTTCAATCCCAGCACTTTGGGAAGCCAAGGTCGGTGGATCACTTGAGATCAGGAGTTCAAAACCAGCCTGGCCAACCTGATGAAACCCCATTTCTACTAAAAATACAAAAAATTAGCCAGGTATGGTGGTGTGTGCCTATAATCCCAGCTACTCGGGAGGCTAAGGCAGGAGAATCACTCAAAGCCAGGAGGTGGAGGTTGCAATGAGCCAGGATCATGCCACTGCACTCCAGCCTGGGCAACAGAGTCAGGCTCCATCTCAAAAAAAAAAAAAAAAAAAAAAAAAAAAACAGAAAAAGAAAGACCATGTGCAAAGGCCCTGTGGTAGGAGGGAACATGGAATTTAAGAGAGAACAGAAAGAAAGCTAGTGTGGCTGGAATTAAAAAAAAAAAAAAGGAGTAGAATAGATAATGCTATTAAGATTGATGAAGTCTGGGCCATTCAGGAACTTCTGCACTAAAGACCCAAATCCCTACCATGACCTAAGAGCATTGAGAAATTATTGAAAGATTTTTAAGCAGTCATATGATTGAATTTGCATTTTTTTTTAAAATAAGTTTTCCCTCTTATTGCATGTTCTCTAGGACACCTCAATAGAATGCTTCAGGAATCACTGACACACATTCATGATTGGCAAGGGAGAAGAAACCCATGTTCCATCTCAGGATTAGAGGGCTTCATCTACAATGTACAACCTAGGAATATAAGGTGGTTCCCTAAGGGTAGGAACTAGATGAGATTAACCCAGTCCCTTCCCTGCCCATCTGGTGGAAGATGAAATTCCCTCTCAATCACTGTTCAAATTCCCGGCAGCTTGCAACCTAAAGGACCATGGCAGCTGTCTAACACTGAATTATATAACAGAAATTCTGCAGACAAGGAGGTGACAGGTGTGGGGCCCGACTAGAGTGCCTGGTACTGGATGGAGCTGGACAAATGTCAGTTCTTTTTTTTTTTTTTTTCAGAAGTTTTATTATTTTTTGTCCAAGCAATGACATACTTTGTTTTGCCTCTTAAATTGACAAAGGTGAGAAGTTGAAAAGAAAATATTCAGTATTTGTGAGGATGTGGGGAATGTTGCTGTCATTATTATTATTATTATACCTTCAGTTCTGGGGTACATGTGCAGAACGTACAGGTTTGTTACATAGATATACACTTGTCATGGTGGTTTGCTGCATCCATCATCCCATCGTCTACATGAGGTATTTCTCCTAATGCTATCCCTCCCCTACCCCCCAACCCCCTGATGGCCCTGGTGTTCCCCTCCCTGTGTCCATGTGTTCTCATTGTTCAACTCCCACTTATGAGTAAGAACATGTGGTGTTTGGTTTTCTGTTCTTGTGTCAGTTTGCTGAGAATGATGGTTTCCAAGCTTTATCCATGTCCCTGCCAAGGACATGAACTCATCCTTTTTTTATGGCTGCATAGTATTCTATGGCATATATGTGCCACATTTTCTTTATCCAGCCTATCTAGCATTGATGGGCATTTGGTTGGTTCCAAGTCTTTGCTATTGTGAACAGTGCTGCAATAAACATACATGTACATGTGTCTTTATAATAAAATGATTTATAATCCTTTGGGTATATACCCAGTAATGGGATTGCTGGGTCAAATGGTATTTCTAGGTCTAGATCCTTGAGGAATCACCACACTGTCTTCCACAATGTTTGAACTAATTTACACTCCCACCAACAGTGTAAAAGTGTTCCTATTTCTCTACATCCTCTCCAGAATCTGTTGTCTCCTGATTTTTTAATGAATGTCATTTTAACTGGCGTGTGATGGTACCTCAACGTGGTTTTGATTTGCATTTCTCTAATGACCAGTGATGATGAGCTTTTTTTTCATGTGTGTGTTGGCTGCATAAATGTCTTCTTTGGAGAAGTGTCTGTTTATATCCTTTGCCCACTTTTTAATGGGGTTGGTTTTTTTTTTTTGTAAATTTGTTTAAGTTCTTTGTAGATTCTGGATATTAGCCCTTTGTCAGATGGGTAGATTGCAAAACTTTTTTCCCATTCCCACCATAGTTTCCTTTGCTGTGCAGAAACTCTTTAGTTTAATTAGATCCCATTTGTCTATTTTGGCTTTTGTTGCCATTGCTTTTGGTGTTTTAGTCATGAAGTCCTTGCCCATGCTTATGTCCTGAATGGTATCGCCTCAGTTTTCTTTTAGGGTTTTTGAGTGTTAGGTCTGATGTTTAAATCTTTAATGCATCTGGAGTTAATTTTTGTATAAGGTGTAAGAAAGGGATCCAGTTTCAGCTTCCTGAATATGGCTAGCCAGTTTTTCCAACACCATTTATTAAACAGGGAATCCTTTCCTCATTGCTTGTTTTTTTCAGGTTTGTCAAAGATCAGATGGTTGTAGATGTGTAGCACTGTTTCTGAGGCCTCTGTTCTGTTCCATTGGTCTATATCTCTGTTTCGGTACCAGTACCATGCTTTTCTGATTACTGTAGTATAGTTTGAAGTTAGGTAGTGTGATGCCTCCAGCTTTTTTTTTGTTTGTTTTTGGTTAGGATTGTCTTGGCTATGTGGGCTTTTTTTTGGTTCTATATTAAATTTAAGGTGGTTTTTTTCCAATTCTGTGAAAAAAGTCAATGGTAGCTTGATGGGGATAGCATTGAATCTATAAATTAGTTTGGGCAGTATGGCCATTTTCATGATATTAATTCTTCCTAACCAAGAGCATAGAATGTTTTTCTATGTGTTTGTGTCCTCTCTTATTTCCTTGATCAGTGGTTTGTAGTTCTCCTTGAAGAGGTCCTTCACATCCTTCGTTAGTTGTATTCCTAGGTATTTTATTCTCTTTGTAGCAATTGTGAATGGGAGTTCACTCGTGATTTGGCTCTCTCTCTGTTATTGGTATATAGGAATTCTCATGATTTCTGCACATTGATTTTGTATCCTTAGAGTTTGCTGAAGTTGCTTATCAGCTTAAGGAGATTTTTGGGCTGAGACAATGGGGTCTTCTAAATATACAATCGTGCCATCTGCACATAGAGACAATTTGACTTCCTCTTTTTGTAATCGAATACGCTTTATTTCTTTTTCTTGCCTGATTGCTCTGGCTAGAACTTCCAATACTATGTTGAATAGCAGTGGCCAGAGAGGGCATACTTGTCTTGTGCTGGTTTTCAAAGGGAATGCCTCTAGTTTTTGGCTATTCGGTATGATATTGGCTATGGGTTTGTCATAAATAGCTCTTATTATTTTGAGATATGTTTCACTGATACCTAGTTTATTGAGAGTTTTTAGTATAAACAGCTGTTGAATTTTGTTGAAGTCCTTTTCTGCATCTATTGGGATAATCATGTGGTTTTTGTCTTTGGTTCTGTTTATGTGATGGATTACATTTACAGATTTGAGTATGTTGAACCACCCTTGCATCCCAGGGATGAAGCCGACTAGACTGTGATGGATAAACTTTTTGATGTGGTGTTGGATTAGGTTTGCCAGTATTTTATTGAGGATTTCTGCATCACTGCTTATCAGGGATATTGGCCTGAAATTTTCTTTTTTAGTTGTGTCTCTGCCAGGTTTTGGTATCAGGATGATGTTGGTCTCATAAAATGAGTTCGGGAGGATTCCCTCTTTTTCTATTGTTTGGAATAGTTTCAGAAGGAATGGTAGCAGCTCCTCTTTGTACCTCTGGTAGAATTCGGCTGTGAACCTGTCTGGTCCTTGACTTTTTTGGGTTGGTAGGCTACTAATTGCTCCTCAATTTCATACCTTGTTATTGGTCTATTCAGGGATTCAATTTCTTCCTGGTTTAGTCTTGGGAGGGTGTAAGTGTCCAGGAATGTATCCATTTCTTCTAGATTTACTGGTTTATTTGCATAGAGGTGTTTATAGCATTCTCTGATGGTAGTTCGTATTTCTGTGGGATCGGTGGTGATATCCCCTTTATTGTTTTTTATTGCATCTATTTGATTCTTCTCTCTTTCTTTTTTTATTAGTCTGGCTAGTGGTCTATCTATTTTGTTTATCTTTTTTAAAAAAACAGCTCCTAGATTCACTGATTTTTTGAAGGGTGTTTTGTGTCTCTATCTCCTTCAGTTCTGCTCTGATCTTAGTTATTTCTTGTCTTCTGCTAGCTTTTGAATTTGACGTTGTTCCTCTAGTTCTTCTAATTGTGACGTTAGGGTGTCAATTTTAGATCTTTCTTCATTTCTCTCGTGGGCACTTAGTGCTACAAATTTCCCTCTACACACTGCTTTAAATGTGTCCCAGAAATTCAGGTATGTAGTATATTCATTCTGATTGGTTTCAAAGAACATCTTTATTTCTGTCTTCATTTCATTATTTATCCAGTAGTCATTCAGGAGCAAGTTGTTCAGTTTCCATGTAGTTGTGCGGTCTTGAGTGAGTTTCTTAATCCTGATTTCTAATTTGATTGTACTGTGGTCTGAAAGACTGTTATGATTTCCATTGTTTTGCATTTGCTAAGGAGTATTTTCCTTCCAATTATGTGGTCAATTTTAGAATAAGTGTGATGTGGTGCTGAGAAGAATGTATATTGTGAGCTAAGACTGCTGTGCTGGCTGCGAGAATTTGGAACCAGTGGATCTTAGCTTGCTGGTATTCATGGGAATGGGACCCACCGAGGCAGATCACTTAGCTCCCTCGCTTCAGCCCCCTTTTTCAGGGGAATGGGCGGTTCTGTCTCACTGGCATTCCAGGTGCAGCACATTGCTGCTTTTCTTCCTGTATAACTCCACCAAAGACATTTTTTCCCCACCAAGTCTTCTAATGGGCTGAAATAAAGTTGAGGATAGGGACCAGGTATTCTACATTAGCACATCTCAACCTGTAGAATAAATCATCCACAGGCCTTGTTAAAATGCAGATTCTAATTGGGCGGATCTGGTGGGCCTGAGGGTCTGCATTTCTAAAAGCTCCCAGGTGATGCTGATGCTACTGACCTAAGACCACACTCGGAAAGTATATGTCTCTACAAAAATCTGCACACAAGTATATTTGTAGCAGCTTTACTCACAATCGCCCAAATTTGGAAGCAACCAAGATACCCTTTAACAGGACATAGTAGGTTAAATATGAATAGTTTAAATAGTTTATGGATAAACTGTATACATTCAGACAATGGAATATTGTTTAGCACTGAATAGAAATGAGCTATTAAGCCATGAAAAGACCTGATGGCAATGTAAATGCATATTAGTAAGTGAAAGAAGCCAATTTGAAAAGGTTAGATACTGTATAATTCCAATTATATGACATTCTGGAAAGGGCAAAACTATGGAGAGAGTAAAAAGATCAGGGATCACCAGGAATTAAGTAGAGGGAAGGATGGACAGGTGGAGCACAAAAGATTTTCAGGGAAGTGAAATTTGTATGATACAAGTGATAGACACATGTCACTGTGTATTTCTCCAAACTCATGGAATGGACATAAAGAGTGAACCCTGATGTAAACTGTGACTTTAGATGACAATGGTATGCCATTGTAGGTTCATCAGTTGTAACCAATATATCATTCTAATGTGGGAGAGGCTATATATATGTCATAAGTATACAGATATCTCTATACTTTCCCATCAATATTGCTGTGAACCTAAGACTTCTGTGAAAATCATCTTTTAAAAAAAAATCCTCTGTTCATCCCTCCCTCCCCCTCAAGCCCTGGCAGTCACTGATTTTTGGTGTTGTTACTGTCCCCATAGTTTTGCCTTTTCCTGAATGTCACGTAGTTGGTATTATATAGTATCCACACACACACTCATACACACCGCAGGGAACTGTATATAGTTAATAATTTACTTTTTTGTTTTTAAATGCCATTTTTGTGAAATTCAAAAGCTACAAGCCCCGATGACAATGGTCTTTGTGCTCCCAGCTCAGAATGATTTGCAAGTCTCAGTGAAAAGTCCACTAGGGGGAGAAGTTTAGTAGCACTGGAACTCTTTTGGTCAGCCAGAAGTGATTTTTTTTTCCCCCTTGAAGAGTCGGCTTCTCAATAAACAAAAGATCACTCTCAAAATTAAACACTCCCATGCCAGATGGCCTGATGTGCGTGTCCGAAGATTTTTCCTGCGGCACATGTGAATGAATGTTCAGCAGAAGCATGGCGGGCGTCCGGGAAGGGCTGATGCATCCGTCCCATGGCAGCCAAAGGGCTGGCGTCTGAGAGCAAAAGCCTGAGCACCTCTAAACGTCGTGGCTGTGCGTATTTATTCACAATGAGTGGAACAAAGTCCTGGATTGCTTAGGCATTGTTGAGATTGCACTAGGCTCCCAGAGGGCTTCCTGGAATGCTGTATACGTAGTGGGGCTGTTCTCAGTACAGGTTAGGGGCAGACACCCAGCAGCGCTGAGAGATTCTTCCTGGGGCAGGACAAGTGTGCCCAGAAGCATGCGTTATCCAGAGAGAGGGCACCTTGACTCACTGTAGGCTTTGAGCTGCGTGGTACAATCATAGTGTTGTTCTGAGTGCTGCACCTCCTAAGACGATGTGTGTCATAGTGCCAGAGGTTCAACCATCGAGAAGTCATGTTTTGGAAGCAGTGGCCCAAGACAGACATCATTTGTAGACACTTTTCTCAATTTCTGCCATGGCTGTGTGCCACGTTTCTTTAGTTTCCTTTAAATAGAGTCATTTTAGTTAGGGTAAAGTAAGTTATTTTCAGAAGACACATATAACTATTATAATTGGAAAAACAAGTTCCATTTGCCATAAATAGAAAGCATGTGTAAAAATAAATTCAACAAAGACACAACCATATTACTAAACTCTAGCTAGAGACTGTGGCCTCCTCAGGGTTTTGAGCCTGAGATCTGCTCCCTAGTCTTCGAGGGAATTAGCAAGTACTAGAAAGAGGTGTAAAAGTTGTTTTAGTTCCTACATGAGGTGTTTTTTTTTTTTTTTTTTTTAACAAAATAATCAAGATGCCTGAAAGGCTGAGAGATACAGAACCAGGGACAGAGTCCTACTAACTGACTGTATTAGTCCACTTTTACACTGCTATAAAGAATACCCAAGAGCGGGTAGTGTAAAAAGGAAAGAGGTTTAATTGACTCACAGTTCTGTGTGGCTGAGGAGGCCTCAAGAAACTTACAGTCATGGCAAAAGGCAAAGGAAAGACAGGCATCTTCACATACCTTTTTCTTTCTATGTGATTCAGAGTTACTTAATATCTGTGCATAGCCCGCCAACCTGTAACCCACCTAAAACCACCTAATATACCACCAGTGGAATTCCTCTAACACATTTTCCTCTAAACCTGGGTTAACACAACTTTAAATAAAAGAGATGAAAGCATCACCTGCCAGAAAGATTTTCCTGTGCTGCCCAGAGGTGAGAAGCTGCCCAAGTCCTTCAAGAAGGAAGCCGCAGATCTAACCCCAAAGCTGTGTTGTCAAATGTAACAGATAAACTAGAATTTAAAAGCACCCTATCACCTGGCTAGCAGGCTGTATTTCTCTCTGTGTTTTAGCATCTCCAGATAAAAATATTTGAGCTAGTTTCTAGGAGCTATGACCCCTCTGGGGTGAACGAACTAAAGTCTGTTCAGTAAGATTACTTAGGAAGAACTTGGATAAAGTCTCTTCCTCATTTCATCTCTCTCCGTCACTCGACATTCTGTTTGCCACTAAGTCTTACAGTTTTTGCAGTCTGCTCCCTGGTTTTTATCCTAAATGATGCTTCCCTTAGTCTAAACTCTCACTTGCTGTTGCCTGAACATTAATAATGCTTTTCTGACCTCTCCACCCTTTTTAGTCCATCATCCACAGAAAGTGATCTTTCAATCACATTTTTTTATTCTGGTCTTCCTCTGCATAAAGATTTCTAAGTAACTTGCTCAAAGTGATGGAAATTGTGAGTGGCAGAGCTAGGATCCAAATTCAATTGTCTGGTTCCAGAGGCCATAATTTATCACCATGTGAGTCTTCTTTACCAAAGAATTTAAACAATTGACATTTTGTAAAGAGGTATTTTGTAGATGTTCAGAACCCAAATATGTTCAGTGTTTCCCAAGTATAAAAATAGGTATTAACAAATCAGTATTCATTAAGCATGAGATTAATCTGGACGCTGGGTGGAACTGTGAAGTTCGGGAGGTAGGGTTAGCTCCTGGGCTGGCTGAATCCAGAAACCAGGTAATGTGGTTTGGCTGCATCCCCACCCAAAATCTCATCTTGAATTGTAATCCCTATAATCCCCACGTGTCGAGGGAGAGGCTAGGTGTAGGTAATTGAATCATGGGGTTGATTTGCCCCAGGCTGTCCTCATGATAGTGAGTGAGTTTCACGTGATTGGACGGCTTTGTAAAGGGTTCTTCCCTCTTCCTCTTTACTTCCTTTTCCTGCTGCCTTGTGAGGAAGATGTTTGTCTTCTTCTGGCCTTCTGCCATGATTCTAAGCTTCTTGAGGCCTCCCCAGTCATACGGAACTGTGAGTCAATTAAACCTCTTTCCTTTATACATTACCCACTCGAGTAATCTTTATAGCTGTGTGAAAATGGGCTAACACACCAGGTTGGTAGGACTCTGTACCTGGCTCTGTATCTCTTAGCCGTGCTTAAATGTGTGTGCTCCATTCCTGAACGGATCTTCCCCTAGTGGTAATGAGATGGCTGTCACGGCTGGGTGTGGTGGCTCATGCCTGTAATCCCAGCACTTTGGGAGGCCAAGGCAGGTGGATCACAAGGTCAGGAGTTTGGGGTCAGCCTGGCCAACATGGTGAAACCCTGTCTCCACTAAAAATACAAAAATCAGCCAGGCGTAGTGGTGTGCGCCTGTAGTCCCAGCTACTCTGGAGGCTGAGACAGAAGAACCACTTAAATCTGTGAGGCGGAGGTTGCGGTGAGCCACGATCATGCCATTGTACTCCAGCCTGGGCAACAAGAGCAAAACTCTGTCTGAATAATAATAATAATTATGATGATGATGATGTAGGACTCAATAGTATTAAACTCGAGCTTCTGCTCAAAAGCTCCTCTGCTCCTCTTCCCTTAAACTTCCCCTTTTACTTATCTGCTTTCTTTGATGTATTGGTTGTGGTTCAAATTTGCAAATGCTCAGCTGAGGGGTTAGGGGTGAGACTGGTGTGTGGTAGAGGCATTTGGAATTGATTCATGATAATGGTTGGTGAAAAAAACACTTAAATTCTTGGCTTTTCCCATCTCAAGCCCCTAGTTCTGTATTTTAGAATGGGAGTTTTGAGCTTGTGGGCCGTAGATAATTTTAGATGTTTATACATGTTCTGGAAGTTGGCTTTCAAACTTTGTGCTCATACATATATGAGAAATTTAGGTGGAAGGATCTATGGCCTTATCAATATCTCAAGGTGGTTTCTGACCCTGAGAAATGTAAAATCCCACCACCTTGGAGACTCGTATTCTCGGGGACCAAGGTCTCTTCACTAAGACTGCTCAGGAAGAACTTGGACAAAGTCTGCTCCTCATTTCATCTTTTAGTGAACTCGTTTCACCTTCTAGTGAATTGGAATTCTGAAAGCCCAAGCTGCCAGCCCAGCACCTTTCCTGTGTCCTGGGATTTTAGAAATATGACAGGAATTTGTTTTGCTGAGTAATTTTGAGTAACTTGAGCTCTGTATTTAGGGGAAAAAAGAAAAATGGATTAAGCAGTCCTGTGCCCTATGGCACAGACAACATTTCTTTAACTCAGATGTCCCCCCACATTGAAATCACTGTTGTGCTGGTGGTCCAGGAAGTGGCATGCCTGAGCTTTAGAGAACCAGACTCATCACTCGGGCGATCTTTAATAGAACTCTTTGTTGAACAATGGTTTTTACCCCAGAATGTGATCACAGCTGTTTTATTTTAGCTAATGCAGCAATTCAAGCAATTAAATCCATATTCTTCTGTGGCTATTTATTTTCACAAAGTAGTTCTTAGTGTATTGTCATGAAAGAATTCTTTGAGACTTGCAAAGTTAAAACAGTATGTGGAAATTGTTTTTTCTTCTAAAAAAGCCACATCTGCTTCTTCAAGTTGTCTTCCCTGTGTTGATGTCTCCTAAGGATGTCAAGTTGTAATCTCTAGGAGTTGGGTTCAATGGAAAGAAATGAGATTTATTCTTAAGGGACTATAGAATAAATATTATGGTAAATCACAGCCTAGCAGAAGGAGAAGGATCAATTTCTTTCGACAGCAAGATAACCCAAAGCATATAGGTAATGTTGAGATCCTAAACAGTTACAAAATTAAATCAAAAGTGATTAGTTCCTGGTTGTAAAAGTGTACAATGCATGAATTAAAGACTTGATGTATCTGATTGTGACTCCCTTCTTTTCCTTGTGGTTATATATTGTGTAATTATTTCTTTCCGTCATTCAACAAATGTTTGTTGAGCTGCTACTATGTGTCAGAAATGAAGAAGATGGGCCCGACTCTTGACCTTGTTCAGTTTCCATCATTTCTGGAAATAAAGACAAAGAGCAAGCCAATAAAAACAATGAATAGGAGAATTATAGACTACCGTATGTGCTACCAAGGAAATAAAGGGACTGAAGGAGAAAAAGAATTGAGAAAGGTTACTTTAGAAATACAGCCATGGAGCCTCTTTTGAGGACTGAATACTTAAACTGAAGCTTAAAAGAAAAGATGAGAAGGATTCATATATTCATGTGAATAGGAGAAAAGGGCATTCCACATAGAGGAAATTGCTCATACACAGGCGTAAGATGGGAAAGAGCTTGGCGTGTTTGAAAAACTACAGGGTGAGTGACATGGAATAGTGAGATGAGAATGAATGGAAAATGAATATTATTACTCACCCCATTGAATTGTGATCATACTCTTGGGTCTGAAATTACATGGGCATAGTTAGTGCCATTTGGCTTGCCACTGCCTAGGGATAAGGCGTGTTCCTCTCAGCAAAATACAGGCTATAAAGAGACTGTGGGTGGGTGGGCACAAAAAATGGTGGGGTGCTTTAAGAAGGGAGCAAATTGAGTGATTGGTTTTTGTTTAGCAAAACTACAGTGAGCACAGCAATTAGCCTGAGGAGCTCACACAGCCAGAAGTCAACCAAGATGCCTGAGAAATTGTTCCAGTCATTGGGGCTATACAGGAACCTCTACCAGGGAAACGTGATTTTACATTGTTTGTGCTTGCTATATTGATTGCCTTTTCTGCTTTTAAATTAAAAGAGAAATTGCCTAATTTAGTCATCAGTTTCAACTGTAATAAGAGAAGGAAGGAAGGGCCCCTACTCACTGCATCCTTCCCAAGACTTGGGCTAAGGAATGACGAGGCAATTTGGGTTGGTGATGCCAGCAGGAATCAGAAGATGGAGAGGAGGGAAAAAGATTAAGGTCTGTTCTGTGAACTTCTCTCCTCTTCTTCCCCTGAATGAGTCAGGTTATTACTCTAATACATGTGGTTTATTAAAATGATCTAAAAACATTGGGTTAGACACCATGTTGTCTATTGAATTCACTTTCACTGAGCACTTACTCAAGGTCAAGCCCTGGAACAGGTAGCTTTGGAGATATTAGTATGAGTTCCATACTGACTCTCACTTCAAGAAGCTTGAAAACATTAGGAAGAGTCATCATGTATATAAATAAGTGCTGTGATAATTCAAAACAAGAATATGTTATTTTTGGAGGGAGGAATCTGGAAAGGTTTTTATGAGTGAGGAGGAATTCCAGACAGACTTTAAATGATGATATTTGGGTGACAGATAAGAGAGCTGGAGGAATCTCAACATGATCATAGACTAGGCAGTAAGACTCGGTCATTGGTGTATGTGTATGTTGCTGGAGTGGAGAGGAGGCTTTAAAAATGAAAGGTAATGTATGTGGGGTTTGATACCTCGGTGATGGATTGATAGGTGCAGCAAACACCATGGCACATATTTGCCAATGTAACAAATCTGCACATCCTGCGAATGTGTCCTGGAACTTTAAATTTAAAAATAAAAGATAAAAATAATGAAGATAGTCAAGATCCATTCCCAGTGGTCCTGATTAACAAGCCCTAGGAATCTGAATATTCAAAGCACTGCCCATGGATCTGATCCAGAGGGTTCGAGGACTACAGTTGGAGAAATGTTGGTCTGAAAGGGAAAAGGCAGACTTCAGAGGCAAAAATTCTTGAAGGGCATTTTCGTGGTGTCAATCTGGAAATACTGGTAGAACCATACACAGAGAAAGTCGGACATTCTCAGTGCTTTATTTTGCAACATAACTACCATTTTTTGAGTCACTATGAATGAGATCCTCAAAAGAACACTGTGAGAAATTTATTATAGTCTCATTTAAGATGAGGGCACCTAACCTAAGACTTGGTTAAATAACACGTTCAAGCTTCCCCACATAGTAAGTAGAAAAGCTGGGATTTATACCCAGGTGGTCCAATAGTAACAGACATGGGGGGATCAGTGTGATTAGAACAGAGATTTAGGATGACAATTGACTGCATGATGAAAGAGAAGAAATGGGTGGTGTGGCTCTAGTGTAACTGCTCAGATAGACAAGGGTTAGGTACAAAAGATCTGCCCTAGTTGCAAAAGAAGGGAGATGCTGCATCAATCCCCAGAACCTTTTGTCAGATTGAATCACATGAGACTGAGTAGAAAAACCACACTTGTTAGTCTCTCAAGATTTTGGGAAGGCAGCAGAGACCTTGCATAACCAGTCTTATGGAAACCTTTTCCCTTTGGGACTCCTAGTACTTGGTTATTGTGTGTATCCATTATGTATAACATATTTACTCTTAAGTTTTTCTGGCACACAGTGGAACAAAAAGTGGTTGAAGTTAGAATCCCTGGGATCAAATCCTAACACACTGCTTACTCTCTGGGTGATGTTGTGCATTTAAATCTTTCTATGCCTCAGTTTTCTCATTTGAAAATGCAGAGATAGTAACTACATTTTCAAACAGTTGATAATGGAGTTTAAAGGAAATAACACCTTTTAAAGGCTTGGAACCAGCTCTCATACAGAATAAGCACTCAGTAACTGTTAGCATTTACTGATGGCAACCTTTTTTTTTTGAGAAAGATACTTGCTTGCTCACCCAAGCCGAAGTGCAGTGGTGCAATCTCAGCTCACTGCAACCTCTCTCTTGTTGTATCAAGCAATTCTTGCCTCAGCCTCCCCAGTAGCTGGGATTACAGGTGTCCACCAGCACATCTGGCTAATTTTTGTATTTTTAGTAGAGACAGGTTTCACCATGTTGGCCAGGTTGGTCTCAAACTCCTGACTCGGCCTCCCAAAGTGATGGGATTACAGGCATGTGCCACTGTGCCTGGCTTGATTGCTACTTTCAATTCTATTTGAATTTCTTCAATTTCCAGACCTTTTGAAATTGGGACATTCTTCTCTCTAGGTTTTAAGTCATTATTCATTCACTGATGAGAGAAGTTTCTATATCAAGCGTCTGTCTTTTGAAAAGCATAAAAATGGACAGTGATCAAGAGGAAATTTCTCTCCTTAATTTTATTGCTTTTGCAGCATCAAAGGAGTATGAAGTGGGTTGGTAATTCAGTCCTAGAAGAAAATTGGCATGTTAAAGAAGCAGCCTATTATTGTAATTGTATCCAACTTGGCTCTTCCAGTGACAATGAGAAGCATCATCATGGTAGGACTTACTTCTTAAAACATGAACAAGGCACTGCTCAAAAGAAGGAAGGAGAATATTTTCTTTTTAATCATGCTGCCTAGCAATCTCTCTAGGGCTGTTTTGGAGGTAACTTTTATATACGATTTAGATAAGTCTAAGGACTAAAGGTTGATATTGTGTTATTTTTCTCCTTCTGGACTAAGCAATGCAGCAAGTCTGTGTTTGAAGACATTCTTCTCATTAGTCTCTTTATTTATTTGGAATTGGTGTCATCATCTACATAAATCATGGCAGTGCTAAGAAGGCTGGCACTAAGTATGGCTGGCTGTGAAGAAAAAACACTAAATTATTGAAAGAGCAGCTTTGCATAGTCAGGAAGAGGGTTCCGCTGTAGAGTTCTCAGAGGAAGTTAAATTTATGAAGGAGGCAAAAGAATGAGACTGAGCCAGATATTTAGACCTTAGGGAAGAATAATCCAGGTGGAAGGAAGAGTTAGTGCAAAACCGTGAGCCTTTGCCAGGAAAGACTTGGCACATTTGAGGAGCTGTAAGAAGTTCTGTGTGCTTGTGTGTGGTGAGCAAATGAGAAGATGGTGTGAGTGGAGAAATGCCAGGAGCCAGAGGAATATAGGGCTTTGAAGTCCATGATTTCCTTCTGAGTAGAATTGAAGCTGTTGAACACTTCTAAGCAGGGATGTAAGATACTCTGATTTATATATGGTAAAAAATTCCTCTGATCTGGTGGGGAATAGATTAAAGATGACAATTAGAGGCAGAGCATCAGTTGGGAGGTTGCTGCTATATACAATGCAATATAGTAGATGCTTAGTGAACTTAGTTTAAAAAAATACTACACAATTTGTTTTAAGTGCTTCAGTTGAAGGAAAATTGTGGATTATTCTGAAGTTAGTATGTATATGAAGATAAGTCATTGTAACCCCTGCAGAGCTGCAGAGGTGTCTTGACTTTTCTGGAAATCATTTCTGAATTCTGAAAATTGGGCCCAGTACCTGTCTGTGGGTGTGGAAGCTTCTCCACAGCTTGGCTTGTCCAACCTGAGAGCATAACATAACAGTTTGAGAGTGCATCGAAGAAAGTCAAAAGCCTGGTCTCTTCAAAAAGGGAAGAGTCTGTCAGTAAAAGGTCATTTACTTAAAAATTAGTAAAACCTGAGCCAGAAGAGTCTAGTGGAAGAAGGTGCAGGATGCTGAAAAAAAGACAAACGTTGATATCATAGTTCCTAGCTCCTAGGAGCTGAGTCAGCTGTGGGTGGAACATCAGGACAACAAGGCACCTACTTTTCAGGGGCAATAGGATCCATCCTGCACAAGCCCCGGGACATGGACGAGACCCACCCTCCGGAGCCTACTCAGCACCAGACATGGACTAAGCTAATTTGGAAACTTCTGACACTCTTAGAATAATAGCAAGTCAGTTTGGCCAAGGGCAAATGACTGCCAATGGTGAAGTCATTTTGCAGAATTTTCCTTGCTTACCCAAACCCTACAGCTAGAGGAAATAAATGAAATTTAAGCAGTATATTGGACTCCCAGACTGAAACTCCTAAGGTAGAAAATGAACACCCACTTACAGAACCTTAGCTCTTTTCAGAAACCCATGGAATTAATGAAATCCAGCTCTCTGTCCCTAGTTGACCTCAGTTTTCCTTTTTTCACTCCAGGCCCGGTGCTGAGAGTCAGAATTTTAGAAGTATTATCTGAGCCTACTTAGAAGTCACTTCATTCTTCTTGCTCACAGGCAAGGAAGCTAAGATCAATGAATAGGTGTCATTGGGGGCTATATTTTTACTGGGAATTGGGAAGAATGCTTTAGTAATTTTACCTGCCTGACAATGGAACAGACTGCCTTAGGAGGCAATAATAATAATACTAGGTTAACATTTATTGAGCATATACTATGTACCAGACAGTACGCTAAGTGATTTACATGCATTCTCTTACTTGGTTCACAGCACAGCTCATTTTGCAGGGGAAGAAACCAAGGTCTAGAAGAGTTAAGGCCTGTGCTTAAGGTCACACGATTCTACATTTTTATCCCTTGGGTGGGGCAGTCACTGGTAAACAGACTGGGTGTTTGAAAGAATAAATGAAAGAATGAATTCGATTAAATTCAAGAAATGTTTTTGAAAAGCTATTATGTGCCAGACAGAGTGTTAGGCATTTTTTGGTAATCAAAGACCAATGTGATCTCGATTATGGCTGGAAGAGCCTTCTGGATTACTAGGAACAATTTAGCAGATGCTTTCTAATTTATAAAACTAAACATTTACAACATTCCAGAAAATGTGGCAGGAGTATTTGGTTGCATCTTCAGGTAGAAAAGAATTAAGAAAGGCTTCTTGCATAAGGGGGAATGTTGAAGGATCATGTGGGAAGGAAACAGACAGGTTGGGGAACACATGGAGTATTCCAAGCTATGGCGCTTACATTTTATTCACATGGGTTTGAGGAAGTCACTAATGCTTTTTCTAGTAGGGGGTGATCTGAAAATATCAAGAATTACCTGCTAGCTGGAAACGAAGAGACCTACTTAAAGAGCTAAGGTCGGCCCCACATGGTGGCTCACACCTGTAATCCCAGCACTCTGGGGGGCCAAGGCAGGTGGATCACCTGAGGTCAGGAGTTCGAAACCCGCCTGGCCAACATGGTGAAACACTGTCTCTACTAAAAATGCAAAAATTAGCTGGGCGTGGTGGTGCACCCCTGTACTCCCAGCTGCTCAGGAGGCTGAGGCAGGAGAATTGCTTGAACCTGGGAGGCACATACTGCAGTGAGCCGAGTTTGTGCCACCCCACTCCAGCCTGGGTGACAGAGCAAGACTCTGTTTCCAAAAACAAACAAACAAACAAAAAAGCTAAGGTCAGAGGCCAGTTATGTGTCTAGGAAGTAGTAGCAAGTCCTGGCCTGGGGTGGTATAAGGGGCGGGGGATGGCAGGCAGCTGAAAGAAAGTTTCTAGAGTCGTTAGTGAGAAGTAGGAGGGTTAACAAAGAAGACAGAACCAAGAATGTTTCTTATGTTTTAAAACTCATTAACATAGAGGATGATGGTGCCATAAATTAGGAAAAGGAGGCAATTTGGGACCTTGGAGCCTGGGAGACAGGGAAATAAAATCTGATTATGGATTCACCATCTATATGGACTACTAAAAAACAGTTTTCTTTCTTGGTTTCTAGCCAGGGTGGGTGGGAATTACAGGATTGTTAGGTTCTAACAATCTATGGAGTCTGCTAACTAGTTTTAACTGCAACAACAGGTGTTTCTAAGTACTACCTAGTAAGTCTGTCATGCTGGGGCACGGCTGTTTTATTAGTCTGTTTTCACACTGCTGGTAAAGACATACCCAAAACTGGGGAGAAAAAATGGTTTAATGGACTTACAGGTCCACATGGCTGGGGAGGCCTCACAATCATGGCAGAAGGCCAGGAGGACCATGCCACATCTTACATGGATGGTAGCAGGCAAAGAGAGAGTTTGCGTAGGGAAACTCTCATTTTTAAAATTACCAGATCTCGTGAGACTTACTATCATGAGAACAGCATGGGAAAGACCTGCCCTCATGATTGAGTTACCTACTATCAGGTTCCTCCCACAACATGGGAATTCAAAGTGAGATTTGAGTGGGGATACAGCCAAACCATATTAGCCATTAACAAGACAGATTCAAGTGTTGCCTGCATGGAACTTACATTTCTGTGGAAAGGCAGACACTTTTTCCATATGATCATGCACATAATTAGTAAATTAAAACTGTAGCAAGTGACACAGAGGAAGAATGTTGAGTATCTAGCTCCAAACTGGGACTGGGTCAAGCTTTCATGAGAAGGGAAATTCAGGTTGAGACCTGAATGTAAGTAGGTTAGTCCTGGCATACATACTTTAAGTGCTATGTTTCCTTGTACTTTAAATAAAAACAGGAAAATATGTGGGCCCTTTAGGCTGCTTGAACCTGTAAGCTGCACCCATCAGTGAAATTCTTGGTGTAGGTATAAAAGGTATTGATACAGATCTTCGTGATGGAAGGTGTTGCTCACATGCACGTTGCTCATATCAGCTCTTCTTCTGCTGACTTCACCAACTGCCTTGTTAGTTGGCCTTAGGCTGCCTGGGTTATTCTTAAATTCTGAAAATGTGCTTCATTTTCTCCAAAGCTATGACTTGGGAGACCAGAAATGATGCTGTGGTAAGAGAATGACATTGGAATGTGGAGCTGAGGGCTGAGACTGGCTAGAGATCACTCAGCCTGCCCACAAATCTAAAAATGCACAGTTTGACTGTAATGCTGGAAAATATCTCCTAATGTCTTGGCTTCTGCCGACAGAAAAGAGAAAGTTAAAATCATGGATGGCAGCAATATTATTAATTCAGGAATCTTAGCACTCCAACGCTGCTCATTTTGCCCTAATGATTAAAAAAAATCATTGCACAGGGAATTTGTCTTGAACAATGTGCAGCTTATTGAAAACGGAAGAAAAGAGGAAAGGGGGAGCAAAATCATAGATTGAGGGCATATCAGGGACTCTTTAGAAATGCTGTTGTTCTTGTGGGAGACAAAGCTGGAGTGAGCTAACAGGCTTGTCTGTTGATGCCACTCTGTCATTTTTCATTGCATCTTGCTGTGCTGATTTGATTGTTCGATGCTTTTTCTTGGTATGTGGAAGCATCTGCCAGGGTTGATCCAAGGAACTTGGAATTGGGCAGAGCCTTTTCATCACTATGATCCAGACATCTCAACTGCCTTCAGTTTTTTGATTGAAAAGCTCAAATTTTTGCTTGTATAGATAACTAGACCCCCAAGGGGGCTTTCAGTTTAGTATAAACCCAATAAAATACCAGCCACTGGAGAGAAAGGGTGGCTTCATATTGAAGTTGTCTGTATTTTATTTTATAAAGACATGAAACAGGGTGGGATGTGGTGGCTCACACCTGTAATCCCAGCACTTTGGGAGGCTGAGGCAGGAGGATTGCTTGAGTCCAGGAGGTCAAGGCCGCAGTGAACTGTGGTCATGCCACTGTACTCCAACCTGGGCCACAGAGTGGGATTCTGTCTGAAAAAAGAAAACAGAAGACATGAAACAGAACTGCTGAGATCTTCAAGGTATCTCTTTTACTGCAGATTATTTTCACAGGTGGCATTTATCTTTATTCAAAAACATTACCTGAGCATCTGCAATACGCATGGGTATGGGTTGGATGTGGTGAGCAGTGCAAACACATGAACACCTATTTCTCCCAAGAGTCTAAGCTTCTTGAGGGCAGGAAGTAAAGCAGACACAGATTACTGCATTATGAGATTAAGGTAGATACTCTCACAACAGAAAACCTTTCTAAATGACCTATCACTTGCCAGGCTATATGTGCAGCTCAAAAGACCTCAGAGTTGTGGTCAGAGAAATGCTATTAGAGCACTCTAGGGTTTGTGGGAGCAAGAATTCACTTCTGGCTACAGAAGTGGAAAGGTTTCTTGGAGGTGGGGACCTTGAGCTGGGTTTCAAAAAATGGAAAGTGTTTTAATGGGCAGAGATGGCAAAGTGGGTCATTTGAAATTGAGAATATGTCCTGACCAAAAATAGGGAGGAAAAAGATTTTCATATTTGGCAAAGGGTAAGTACCCAGACTGGCTGGGAAGACTTTCCTACCGAACAATAGGTTGTCTTTATCATATAACGTGTCAACTCTTTTTTGAGTGTTTATTAAGATATCACATAAATTTTTAAAAAATACACAAATCACATGCACAGCTCATGGAATTTTCACAAACTGCATAAACCTATGTAACCAACACCCAGATCAAGAAACTGAACATTATAATCGTCTGCAGAAGGCTCCCTCACTCACTCTCCTTCCACCCCTCGAGGTAATCTTTCTCCTCACTTCTTACAGCATAGATGAGTTTTGCTTGTTTTTGAAAATGATATAAAAGGAATTATACAGAGGGTGCTTTTAAATGTGTCTAGCTCCCTTGCTGTGTATCCCATTTGTGAGAGTCATCTGTTGTTGGGTGTAGTTGTAGTCTGTCTGCTTTTATTATCACACAGCGTTCCACTGTGTGGCTGCACCATCGTGTACTCACCCATTCCACTTGTGTTGGCATTTGGGTCATTTCTGCTTTGGGGGAATTTGTGAATATGCTGGTATGACCATTCCTGCACAGTGTCAATTATTGATGAGTGGATTGATGTATTTCTGTTGAGTCAGTATCTAGGAATGGAATTTCTGGATTGTAGAATTGAAAATCCCTTTTTAATGACAAAAACATCCATCCCACATGATTCTAATTATACTTCTAATATTCCTAGGTTGGGAAATATACAATGATAAATATCCTGTGAATTCAATAACATTTGAGAATCAACTGGTATATGAATAATTACAGAAATATATTGATAAATGCATGATATATTTTGTCTGTGTGCATATGGACACATGGGTCCTGTTGCAATGACTGAGTCCCCAGTTGGGAGCCATAGGCTTAGGTAAATGGTGGGGTGTGAGGCCAAGGAGCAATCATCAGTTTAGTTTGCCAGCATTTTTGTTTGTTCTAGGCCAAGCCTTTAGAGAAATCTAGTGGGGGGTTCCCCCTACACATTTTCCATTCTTTTTCCCTGAGAAACCACATATGTGCTCCCTAGCTATAACTAATGCATTATTAGGAAGACAGTATAGTCAAATGGAATGATTACAACCATTGGAGAGGAATCTGGCTTTGAACCTGAAACCTACCACTTATTAATTGTGTGACTAGGTAAGAAATGAATTGTCTATGAGCCTCAATGGACTCATCTGTAAAAGGAAATGGGAATAGCTCTCTAGCACAGGGATCATGGAAATCAACTAAGCTAATGTATGCTCTGTGCCTGACTTTGTGCCTTCTCACTGAATGGTAGCTATGGTTACTGATTGGATTATCATCATCACCATCTTTTCCTACCTCTGCGTCTGTTGTCTCCTTTGGGTTATGTTCTTTTCTGGGCATATAGTACCCATGATAAATAGTGATTGCCTCCTCCCCATTAGTCTCATAACTAAGGAAAAGCATTTAGATTGCTTAGTACCTTGGGCCCCAGCCATTTTTTCTTGTTAGTTCCCCAAACATGGATTTTGTATCCAAGATCTCATTTCATCAAGCTTGCTGGTAGACAGAGCAAATCTGACAAGTTCACTGTAGCTGGAGGGCTTAGGGCTGATTACAATTTGCTATGTTCTCCATATCCCTAGTCATTTGCCTTCAGAGTTTTAAATTCATCCAGAGAAATGAGTGATGGACTTTTTGATCCCATGACCAGTTTCTGAAGAAGTTAGTTTTGGTTAAAGGGGTCCTTTAACCAAAGGGGGAGGGGAAGGAATTATCCAGTTCATTGAGGACCCAAATAGGACAGAAAGGCCAAGGAAAGGCAGATTGAGCTGGGACATCCATCTTTTTCTGCCTTCAGACATCAGGGCTCATGGTTCTTAGGATTTTGGTCTAGAACTGGAACTTTCATCATTGGCTCCTCTGGTTCTCAGGCCCTTGGGGTTGGCCTAGGACTGTATCAGCAGTGTTCCTGGACCTCCAGCTTGCAGTAAGCAGATTGTGGGACTTCTCAGCCTTCAGAAACGTATGAGCCAATCTCTTGTAGTAAATCTCTTTCTCTATGTACTTCACTATGTCTTCTTGGTTCTGCTTCTATGGAGAATCTCTTTGCTAATACATATATTTCCTGTGTAATCTTCAGGGGGTGCTTTGTACCTGAAAGGTTATGGGTGTTGTATGGAGCTGGTGGAACATCTATGGGGAGGGGGCTTGGCTGAAGGTGTCAGAGGTGGAAGTGCAAAAAAGAGCTAGTATCTTTCACTAGCTCCTTGCTATACCTCCAAGGAAGTGGGAGGCCAAGGAAGATGAAAACAGCACCTCCATATGGCCTCTCCTACCTTTCAGAGCCAAATCTGGTTTCAGAGCTAAGCATGGAGAGAGTCAGATGGTTTGGTCATTTGTCTGGGTTTGGGGTGAAACAACAGGACAGTAGGAAGTTTTTGGCAATGTGCCTGACAAAAGCTGAGGATCAAGAAGGCGACAAAGAAGGAGTGAGTGACAGGTCACACCCTCACAGGCACTAGAGCAGTGCTTCTGAGGAATGGATTTCCAGGTGACTATAACTTTTGACAAAGAGTAGTTGGATATAGCTGTGTTTTGAAGCACATAACTGTGGATCCAGTCAGTTCTTAAAATACTTAGAGCTGAGCAGAGGGATCCTACCAGCTTACTCACCTGATGGTAATGCCTGTTCTGACTGTAACCAACTGTTCTTGGTCATCATCGGTCTTCTTGGAGGCAAAAGAAAGGA
This sequence comes from Aotus nancymaae, assembly GCF_030222135.1. Classification (NCBI taxonomy): domain Eukaryota; kingdom Metazoa; phylum Chordata; class Mammalia; order Primates; family Aotidae; genus Aotus; species Aotus nancymaae. The sequence continues at coordinate 32,119,928 of NW_026988443.1, read as the reverse complement.
GCTGTATTTTTCCTACCTTGATAGGTATTTCTCTCCTTGTCAGCTGTACAAGGCCAGGTTGCCTAGAGCCCCAGTGGGCTCCCTGCCTCTGTGAAAGCAGAGGCATCTTCCATAAGATTTTCAAGTTTAAATGTTCCACCTCCACATGCCAGAAGTGTGTACAATTCAAATAAAGGGAACATTAAATCTACCAAAATATAGATTCTTGAAAGTCCTTCTGATAAAAGAGTAACCAGGAAATGCTTACCTGCCTGCTTGATATCAGCTAATACTTTAAGAAAAAAACACATATGAAAGTTTTTTTTTTTTTTAATAATTTCAGAGTTTGGAAATTAAAGGAGGGGAAGTTGCCGAGAAACGTTTTAGGTTTACTGAGCCTCAACTATCTGGAAAACAGTTTGAGAGACTCAGCCAAACATAAAAATCTCTGGTTAGGTTTTTATACCCCTGTTATTGACAGCCAATTTATTGAGCAAATTTATTCACTGTTTTTGAAAAAAAAAAAAAAAAATTAGCAGCCCCACGCCACCTCAGATGTGCAGCCTGTTGAGAAATTCCTGATTTCAACTTTATTAAGTATTTCTGTTTCCTTTTTAGGTCTGAAAGAAAATTCTAGCAACATGACATTGTTTTTTGTTGTTTGTTTGTTTGAGACGGAGTCTTGCTCTGTTGCCCAGGCTGGAGTGCAGTGGTGTGATCTCGGCTCATGGCAACCTCCACCTCTTGGGTTCAAGTGATTATCCTGCCTCAGCCTCCTGAGTAGCTGGGATTACAGGCATGTGCTACCACACCCAGCTAATTTTGTATTTTTAGTAGAGACAGGGTTTCTCCATGTTGGTCAGGCTGGTCTCGAACTCCCTACCTCAGGTCATCCGCCTACCTTGGCCTCCCAAAGTACTGGGATTACAGGCGTGAGCCACTGCAGCCACCCATGACACAGTTTTTGACTGTGACCTTTCACCAAAAGGCACACAGGTGGAGAAGCCCTTCTTGGTTTCTGAAGATAAAGCAAAATGTATTGTTTCTAACACAGCCTTCTTTCTTTCTTTAGCTGTTAGAAGGAAGAAAAAGCTTAAACTCTTTTGATTTTGACAGTAGAATTTAGCTGTTTGTCTCAGGAAGAAATGTCTATGGCTGTTGAAAACTTGGAATCTTAAGCTAGAATCTGATTTCATTTATAAAAACCAAATCATTTATTTAGTGTATGAACAGGGCCTTAAATCTAGGTCGTTGTTCTTAACTTGCATTGTGAGTAAGTCTGTTTGAGTTTCCTCCCAAAGCAGGCCTTCAGACAAGGACTCCTGTGTGGTTAATTATTAGGAAGTAGATCCAGGAAAAACAGGTGGGGAAGTAGAGTTAGGGGCAGGAAAAGCAGGAAATCCAATCAGAGAGGCACCCATGAGCAGATTTTCTACAATGAACAACCAGGGCTCACTCCCACTGGAGACCCTCTGAGAATCTACGTGGGGTACGCCCCACCATGAAGGATGGGAAAACCAGTGCATTTATGCACCAACTCCCCTCATTCCCCTTCCCCAGAGCAAGTGTCCAGGGGACGGAAGTTCTGGCCGTGACTGGAAACATAGGCATTGGAGAGGAAAGCTGCCAGCATGCTGGAGACAATCTGGGTCTGGGGAACTTCTGTGGACCAAGAAGATGCATGAGGCATTGGCAGGCTGTGGTTCAGTGCCTGTAGACAAATTATGTCCTCTTTAAACCCTCATTTCTCATCTTTCACAAGAAGGAATTGGAATTTCCAAACTGGATCTCCTAGATGACAGATGCTCCTTGCAAAAATGGTCCCTTGGTGAAATAATGGCATTCGCAGCAACCTGGATAGAATTGGAGACCATTATTCTTTTTGTTTTTTTGAGACAGAGTCTCACTCTGTTGCCAGGCACCAGGTTGTAGTGCAGTGGCATGATCTTGGCTCATTGCAACCTCCACCTCCCGGGTTCAAGCAATTCTCCTGCCTCAGCCTCCTGAGTAGCTGGGACTACAGGCGCGCGCCACCATGCCCAGCTAATTTTTGTATTTTTTAGTAGGGACGGGGTTTCACCATGTTGACCAGGATGGTCTTGATCTTTTGCCCTTGTGATCTGCCAGCCTCAGCCTCCCAAAGTGGTGGGATTACAGGCGTGAGCCACCATTCCCGGGCTGGAGACCATTATTCTAAGTGAAGTAACTCAGGAATGAAAAATCAAACGTTGTATGTTTTCACTCACAAGTGGGAGCTAATCTATAAGGATGCAAAGAGATAAGAATGATACAATCGACTTTGGGGGCTTGGGGAAAGGATGGGAGAGGGATGAAGGATAAAAGACTATACATTGGGTACAACTGCGTGGGTTGATGGGTTCACCAAAATTTCAGAAATCACTCCTAAAAAACTTACTCATATAACCAAATACCACCTGTTCCCCAAAAACCTATTGAAATAAAAAAAAATGGTTACTTAGTCAAATAGTTTTAGGAAGTATTAGATTAAACATTTTTAAAAACTGCAGGGCATCTTAGAGTCTTTAGTTAAGAGTGGAGAGCATGGATATTGTATTTGACCATGGAATCCTCTCTCTTCTTGTTTTTCCAGACAATACCTGTGAATGTCTTGAGGATGTGGTGGTTTGTGTCATATGGTCTGGGACAAGCTACACTAGGTTGCTCAAGTTCAGCTCAGCTCTGTGGTTGACAGAGTCAGTAATTCCAACTCTGGAACTTAGGTTCAGAGGAGATGTGGAACACATCAGATGGGTTTTAGGCTTTCAAATCCCATTTTCATCTCTTATCTGTTGGAGTTCAGAGTCCACTTTCTTTTGATAAGAGCTTTCTGCAATGATAAAATAAGAAAACCAGCATATTTAGAAGGACCTGGGAAGTCATGTTGTGGGCTTGGTGGTGACAATGTAGGGTCAGAAGAAAAGGTTACTGGACTCTGGTTTCAGCCAGGCCTGAGGCACTCCCACTTCTGCTGTCAAAGGGCTCCTTTGCAGCTTTCCTGTGAGTGTTTCCAATCCTTACCACACATCAGAATTACCTGAGTAGTTTTTGAAATAAGACTTGTGCTTGGGACTTCCTTCCATAAAAGACTGATGTCACTGATCTGAGGCAGGGCCTTGGTATCTGTGTTTTTTAGATGCTTCCCAGGTGGCAGTCATGTCTAGTTAAGGTGGTGATCTAATGTCTTTGAAGAGTTTGTTATCGTTTTTAGTGTTTCCATATGTTGTCAGAGAATAAGATGGGCCAGAAATGACTTAAACTATGATTTTTTTTTTAAAGACTCCCAGGATATGTGTGTGTGTGTGTGTGTGTGTGTGTGTGTGTGTGTGTGTGTGTGTTTTAATTTAAGTTCTGGGGTACATGTGCAGATCTTGCAGGATTGTTACATAGGTATATACATGCCATGGTGGTTTGCTGCTTCCATCCCCCCATCACCTACATTAGGTATTTTTCCCAATGTTATCCATCTCCAATCTCCCCACCCCCTGCTATCCCTCCCATAGTCCCCCAACAGACCTCATGTGATGTTCTCCTCCCTGTCCATGTGTTCTCATTGTTCAACACCCACTTATGAGTGAGAACATGCCATGTTTGGTTTTCTGTTCTTGTGTGAGTTTTGCTGAGAATGATGGTTTCCAGATTCATCCATGTCTCTGGAAAGGGACAGTTAGAATGGCGATCTTTAAAAAATCAGAAGATAACAGATGCTGGAGAGGATGTGGAGAAATAGGAATGCTTTTACACTGTTGGTGGGAGTATAAATTAGTTCAACCATTGTGGAAGCAGTGTGGCGATTGCTTAAGGACCTAGAAATAGAGATTCCATTTGACCCAACAATCCCATTACTGGGTATATGCCCGAAGGATTATCAATCATTCTATTATAAAGACACATGCACACATATGTTCACTGTGGCACTGTTTACAATAGCAAAGACCTGGAACCAACTCAAATGACCATCGATGATAGACTGGATAAGAAAATGTGGCACATATACACCAGAAAATGTAGTGGGAGTATTTGGTTGTATCTTAGATCCCATTTGTCTTTTTGGCTTTTGTTGCCAATGCTTTTGGTGTTTTAGTCATGAAGTCCTTGCCTATGCCTATGTCCTGAATGGTATTGCCTAGGTTTTCTTCTAGGGTTTTTCTGGTGTTAGGTCTTATGTTTAAATCTTTAATCCATCTGGAGTTAATTTTTGTATAAGGTGTAAGGAAGGGGCCCAGTTTCTGCTTTCTGCACATGGCTAGCCAGTTTTCTCAACACCATTATTAAACAGGGAATCCTGGGCCAGGCACGGTGGCTCAAGCCTGTAATCCCAGCACTTTGAGAGGCCGAGGCGGGTGGATCACGAGGTCAAGAGATTGAGACCATCCTGGGCAACATGGTGAAACCCCATCTCTACTAAAAATACAAAAAATTAGCTGGGCATGGTGGCGCATGCCTGTAATCCCAGCTACTCAGGAGGCTGAGGCAGGAGAATTGCCTGAACCCAGGAGGCGGAGGTTGCGGTGAGCCGAGATCGTGCCATTGCACTCCATCCTGGGTAACAAGAGCGAAACTCCGTCTCAAAAAAAAAAAAAAAAAAAAAACAGGGAATCCTTTCCTTCTTGCTTGTTTTTGTCAGGTGATATTTCTAAGGGAAGTGAGAAGGTAGCCAGCATTAATGGTTACTCTGTTGAGAAGGGAGCTAACATTGGTGGAAGACCTTGTGTGTAGAATCTCTTATTTAATACATGCACTTGGTGAAAAAGGATATTTTGAAACTGATTTGCTCACAAAGACTCTATATTAGATTTCTAATCTTTTGATTGCTGCCATAATAAATTGCCATAAATTTAGTGGCTTAAAACAAAATATATTTATTATTTCACAGTTTTGGGGGTCAGAAGTCCAAAATGTTGGCAGCGCTGCATCCTCCTGGAAGCTCTAGGGGAGAATGTATTTATTTGCCTGTTCAGTTTTTCGAGGCTGCCTGTATTCCTTAGCTGTGGGCCCTTCCTCCATCTTCAAAGTCAGCAAGGTCCAGCTGAGTTTCCATGCTGTCATCTCTCATTCACTTCTGCCTGCTTCTTCCCCATTTAAGGGCTCTTATGATTATACTGCATGACCTGCAAAACCAAGGCTACAGTTCCATCTTGAGGTCAGCCAACTGGCAACCCATCTGCCATGTTAATTGTCCTTTGCCGTAAAACTTCACGTATTTTCAGCTGGCAGGGATCAGAACGTGGATATCTTTGTGAGGGCTGTTACGTAGTCTGCTATAGACACTGAGACTTATGCTCTGTGATTGAAGCTAAGTTGATTCTCATAGACCAGACTTCAGGTCACAGCACTATGCAAGACATTTCATTTGCTTCATGGTTACTTTCAGAAACATTTCTCAATTTATTTGTCAAAACACATCACAGTGCAGCTGTGGGCAAGTCTTTTACCCTCTGAATGTCATGATCTCAGCTTCCTGTTCTGCCTACCTCACTGGAATTATGTTAGAATAAAATGTGTATGGAAACCTATTTCGGAAGCCATAAAAGACCAAGCTCCTCTAAAGGATGATTATTAGCATAGATCCTACCCATAGGGAACAAGGATATAATTTTTTGTTTTATTTATTCAATAGTCTGCTAGGCTGAGTTAATCGAAGGTATGGTATGGGTTTTGTTTATGCCTGTCTTCCAGAGCCTAGCTAATTTCAACACAAAGTATTTGTCTTAGTCCATTTGGGCTACTATAACAAAATACCTGAGAGTGGGTAATTCATAAACAGTAGGAACTTATTACTCACAGTTCTGAAGGCTGGAAAGTTTAAAATCAAGGCACTAGCAAACTTGGTATATGGTAAGGGCCTGTTCCACGTAGATTGCACCTTCTGTGTTCTCACATGGCAGAAGGGACAAAGGAGCTCCTTTGAGCCTCCTTTATGAGGACACTGATCCCGTTAAGAAGGGTGGGGCCCTCATGACTTAATCTTCCTGAAGACTCCCGTCTCTTACTACTATCACATCGGGTATTAGTTTCCAATGAAGGGATTTTGGGGAGACATCAACATTCAAACAATAGCAGTGTTTGATATTGGTTGCTGAATTCTGCAGCTAAGTAAAAGTCTAGATAGAAGGGTGTATATACTAGGATCTGAGAAAAATATAATAATAAGTAAAACGTAGTCACCTGCCTTGAGGAATTAATGGTCTAGAAAGGGGAAGCAGAAACATATAGATGATAAAGAGTAGAAAGTAGTGTCATAAGAGAAGCAGAAGGAAATGGCTTTGGAATCTCCAAGGGTGGAGAATTTAACACACAGTTAAAGAAGTCAGGCAATGCTTAATTGACATGGTGATGCTAGATAACAGGGTCTGTAAATCCATGGTACTGGCACTGCTCTTCACTTCCGTTGCTGTGGTACACATAACTAATAAATCTTGTGTTCTTTCCCAGTAAGCCAGTGATTGGGGTTTAGCGCTAGTCACCTATTGCTAGAAATTGACAAGCAGTTAAGTCCACTTTATCCTACTGCATTCTAGGTAGGATTTCTCTACTGGTATTTTAACAGATTAATTTTGCCTGAAACTCACTTATAGCAAAGTGTTAAGGTCCCTTTGGGCATCCACAGTAAAATAGCTCACTATTTTTAGATTTCCCTAGGTGAACATTCCCAGCAGTACAGCACTCTCTGGATGTGTCTGCACAATTTTTGTTCTGATTGAGAGCCAGGGTTTGAAGACTTTTTCTATACTCAGCTATGGGATTTAAGGGTCTGTTGCCAACCCTGCTGGTAAAGGATATACACTTGAAAGCACAGTGACCTGAGTAACCACGGCCTAAAAGAAGGACCCAGTTGTGAATCTGTTTACACATCGTTGCTCGGTGCTGTGTCCTCATATCTTGGTGACAATATGATGAGGTGTGTCTCTAAGTTTTCTTGGAGGGCATCTTGTGTTTCCAGCCTTAGCATGACAAGAAGAGGTTCCCCAGATAGAAGCTTTAAGGAGAAACAAAGGCAGGAAGGGAGAACAGCCCAGAGGGTGACAGAGTCTTATTCCCACCTCAGGAAAGGACTTATTCCTCACCAGGAGCAAGGACTTCTGCATTTAAGCACGATTCACTTGGTCCTGTGTCCATGACAACATGAAGGGTTAGATTAGGAAGATTCATTTGGAAATGTCTGTTTCTGTTCTTAAAATATGAAATGACTAGAAAATTTTCAGTAAAAGTGTATGGAAACCTGTGGTCTGAAACAGTTACCTGGAAAAAACGAAATCCCTCTTTCGTTATGGGTTTTCAATGTCTTAAAAGTAGAAAGCAACTTAAAGATTTTCACCACCGTCATTAATAAGAATATTTGTGTATGTGTTCGATCTTGTATATGATACTGTGATCAGATTGATGGGTAGTAATCTGGGAGGATAATCTATAATCTGAGTGAAAGGAGAATAGCATTCTAGGTTGTTTCCATAAGTTCCCAAACCAGAGACTAGTCTGGTTATTTTTCTAATCCTTTTTTTTCCCCTGCTTATCTGCAGGAATTAGAGCAACAACAGTCAGGTGATTGCCTCTCATTTATGCTCATCAACCAGCTTGTGGGAACTTGGAGCTAGTGCTCCAGATAAGGAAAATGTGGTGAGAACTCTTAGCTGGAAACTTTAGGCACTGATATTGGCTGATTTAAACAGAACAGAAGTTTTATTAAAAAGTGTATTGTTGAAAGAGCTGAAAACCAGGTGCAGATTTATACAGTCAGAGATAAAGATAAAAATCATACCCTAGAACTGGTCTGGGGCAGTGGGAAGAAACACTCAAACCCTGAATACTTTGACTTGCACCCCTGCAGTTGTGCCCTGAGAGCTAGTCTGCTGCAATCTCAATTGCTACCAGAGATAGTCCTGATTCCTGGCATGTCTTTTTCCTGTTGTTCCTTTTTTTTGTGACAGGATCTTACACTGTTGCCCAGACTGGAGTTCAGTGGCATCATTGTGGCTCACTGCAGCCTCAACCTCCCAGGATAAAGTGATCCTCCCACTTCAGCCTCCCAAGTAGCTGGGACCACAGGTTCATGCCACCACAACTGGCTAACTTTTAAATTATTTATAGAGACGGAGTCTCACTATGTTGCCCAGGCTAGTCTTGAACTTTTGGCCTCAAGTGATCTTTCTGCTTTGGCTTCCCAGAGGGCTGGGATTACAGGTGTGAGCCATTGCACCTGGGCCCTCTGGGTCCTGTTTTAAAGTCCATTGTGGGTGTGTGTGAATGACAGAGCCTGGTTCCTCTGTTCAGACGCTGGCTGCAAGCGAGCCTGGGAAATCAAGATTCTGATATGTTCAGTATCTGTAGTAGAATACAGGTAGAATTCTCCAAATGCTGAAGAAAGTTGAGATGCTGGAAAGCAGAGTTGCAAAGTGTTTGCCATCAGCAAAGGCAGAGTAACCAGCAGGTGCAAACTCACTGATACATAGATGATGATACAAACAGAGCCTGGGTCCTCCTAGAGTTCATAGTTCATTAAAGGACATGGGACACAGCACATTCTTCCTTGTATTAGAGTTATTCTTACACCAACTCAGTGAAATAAAGTTGTTTGGAGCCTAGGGAATTGAGATGTGAAACAGCTTTACAGTGATTATGAAATTACAAAATACAATGTAAATATGATGGTGGCTATTAAAGCACCATCTGCATTTTAAAGACTGTAACATGGAAGAAGATTTATGGGTGTTAGGCATATAAATGCCATCTTCTGGTGCACAAATCTTTGAGTATTGAGAAAGATTAGAAAATTTTTTATTCCTTACTATGCATCGAGAAAGCTGGAATTTGGAAAATGAAATATTTGTAAGGAAATGAGCCTTCTGCTGTTATATGCATGGAGCTTGTGTTTCCAGATCTGTTTTGAGAGACAGTAAACTGTTGGGGCCCATCAAAGTATAGCCTTAGCCTATGGAGGCAGAGGGGGTGAGTTTCACATGAATTTCATTCTTGTTAGTCAACCAAGGAAGAGATGGGTTTTAGGTGAACAATAAAGATGAATGTCTCTCCATTGGACTCAGTGTTTCCACTAGGGAGTATAAGATTTAGTATAGCTAGGAATGAACTCTTACATGTTGAGAGTTAGAGAAAGATGAAAAATTAGCAATTGTCTTCAGCCACATGGAGCCACAAGCTGGAAGTGCACAGGTCATTCTTGGTAAATCAGATTATCTACATTCATGGTCCTCTTTATTTTGGTGCTGATATTCCATTTAGCAAAGCTGAATGTGACCATTCTAGCATTGACTTTGTTATGCTAGGTTTATAAAGAAAAGACTCTTTCATCCACACTTAGGCTAAAGTATGAAAAGATACAAGTAATTTCTCCTGCTCCAACACTACCCAAGGCTGATGAGGCAGTGGCACCAGAGATGCTGCGAGAAAAGTGCAACTTAGGGAAAGTCAGAGCTGCACATTCTAGCTCTCCTTCTTAACCAGTAAGTCTTGTTGGAGTGGTGAGCTTGAAAGTTCTCAATTTTATACTTGGTAAAGAAGAGAAAGGGGGACTTATTTACATTCTGTTTGCAAGAAGTCAGGGAATATGCATAGCTAAAGATGAGAAATCACACAATAAAACATAGTAGTTCCTCACCTCATGGGCAAAAGGCACTCGGTTGTACCAAATAAAGTTTGGGAAGAATAATGTTAAATGCCGTTGCCTTGTGTTCTCTCTATAAAATGAGAGTTTTAATGGTACTCTCTGAAAGAAGGACTTACTCTTTTTTCAAGATCTTGTCCCAAATCACTGTGGCTTGTAACTAGTAGTGGTGGCATCTGGCAGATCCTCTGGTTTGGCCACTTTTGCAGGATTTGATTTCGCAGTTGTGGTTTTTATGCAGGACAACATCATTTGATCTAGCAATTTCCATGCAACTTAAAGGCTGAAAAATGTGTGCTACATAATGAGCTATATTGTTCTACATTTTATGTGGACATCAATTTAAAGGAGGACTAAAACCCCAGTGGATGAGACTGTTGACTAGACATTTCTTAAAATAAATACAGTTGATAAAACTGCAACACTAATGTCTAAATGCTGACCACGACCCAGACATATTACATAGCTTTTTCATAGAATCCTCAGTACAGCTTTACAGGGAAGAAATTATTCACAGGTTATGGATGAGTTAATCCCGGTAAAATCTTTTTGGTGGAAATCTTTAGAGAGGTCTTGCCTTTTCTCTCCCGGTCTGCCTCTTCAGCATCATCTAGCACCAACTTTAACCTTAATTTTGTGTTCCTTGACTTTTTTGTCCTGCCCTTTTTCTCAACAGAACATTGGAACATGTTCTTCTCTGGGTGTAGAATAATTTCTTTGCATCCTTTGACCAGCCTAGCCTAGTTAATGCCAGTTCCTCCTCCTGGTGTCTGTCCCAGCAGGACTTAGAATTGCCGTTCCAGTTCTTGAGCAGGTTTCTATGTTACGAGCTCCTGGATAACGATGTTCCTCTCTTTCAGGGCACTCTTCTTGGTTTGTAATGTGCCCTTGAGGAAATCATGACCTCATTCCATCCATTCAGGTTCAGCACACCATTGCACTATAGGCTCCAGGAGAACACAGTCCTTGCTGAGTTTGGCTCCATGCACCCCCTTCCCCTGGCATGCTGACCAGTATAACTTAGTCCTTGGCTTTTGTTAGAGCAGCAAACAGGTATGCTTAGAGCAAAATTCTCAGAGGGTCACAGAGAATTCAGTGGCAGAGCTGAAATTCAAACCACTTCTCTTTGATTCCAAAGTCAGTAAGTAGTGGTGGTTTTGCAACCTCCACCTCCTGGGTTCCCAGGTTCAAGTGATTCTCCTGCCTCAGCCTCCAGAGTAGATAGGACTACAGATGTGTGCCACCATACCTGGCTAAATTTTTAAGATAAGTAGTGGTTTAGGAGTGTGGGCTCTGGGGTGAGGACACCTGTGTTCAAATCCTGACTTTATCACTTCCTAGCTTTGTGATCTTGGGTAGGTTACTTAGCTTTCTATGACTTTGCTTCTTTATTTTAAAAATGTGATTAGTGCCTGGGCGCACTGGCTCACGCCTGTAATCCCAGCACTTTGGGAAGCCAAAACGGGTGGATCACCTGAAGTCAGGAGTTGGAGACCAGCCTGGCCAACATGGTGAAACCCTGTCTCTACTAAAAGTAAAAGTATTAGCCAGATGTGGTGGTGGGTGCCTGTAGTCCCAGCTACTCAGGAGGCTGAGGCAGGAGAATTGCTTGAACCTAGGAGGCAGAGGTTGCAGTGAGCCAAGATCATGCCATTGCACTCCAGCCTGGGCAACAAGAGTAGACTATGCCTCAGAAAAAAGAAAAAAAGCTGTGATTAGTAACTTCCTTAGACTACCTTAGAGTTTTTGTGCTAGGTACAGCATCATATCATTCCCCTATCCCAGGATGTATGTACCCAATGATCATATTGAATGCTAAGAGAAGTATATACCAAATGCCTGGAATGAGGAAGCATTTACTTAATGTTTGAGAGTAACAGACAAGGGAAAAAATAAGAAGGGTAACGTTGAAACTTGGTCTTGATTTAGATTCAGAGAGGGGCATAAAAGACAACACAGAACCTCCACTTCTAACATTCTGACAGATGGAATTCGAAGGGCACCTGTTACGGCGTGTTGTGCCTCCTCCCCAACACTGCCATGAGCACTGATGATGAACTCTATGCCAGCAAGGCGGGAACTCGGAACTGAGACCCTTGCACAAAACCCGGAAATGCTGCTTCAAATTAAAGAGGAGGTGGAAAAACTGCTTGTTAGTCACAGAACCAACAAGGACTTTAGCCCTATTTTTAGTTCTGGATAAGGGGAAAAGCTTCCTAGGATGAACAAAGTAAAAAGTTTGTACCACGCTTGTGTGTTTTCATCTGAATTTTCACTATCATGTCACTGGAATTCAATAAATAAAACTAGTCCAAAAATAAAGATGGAAGAATTAACATACGTCAGTAATCGTAAATCAAATAAGTTGATTTAATTTACATATTAAAAAGCATTGATTCTCAAACTGGGAAAAAAGTGTTTACAAGAGATAGTTTAATGCATAATACATAAAAACTGAAAGTTAAAAGATGGAATTTATACATTAGGTAAAACTGATAGTCATATTAATGTTAGAATAGAATACTGTAAAATACATTCTCAGGACTTACAGAATCCTTACAGAAGGAAATAACCTGAAAGATACTGGAAAAGACCCTGAATACACACATAAAAAGATAATCACAAAAATATGTAAAGCAAAAATGGACAATTGCAAGGAGAAATGGTCAAATTTAAAAGTATAGTAGGAAATGGGTTGGGCGTGGTGGCTCATGCCTGTAATCCCAGCACTTTGGGAGGCCGAGACAGGTGCATCACAAGGACAGGAGACAAGACCATTCTGGCTAACATGGTGAAACCCTATCTTTACTAAAAATACCAAAAATCAGCCCTGCATGGTTGTGCGCATCTGTAGTCCCAGCTTCTCAGGAGCTGAGGCAGGAGAATCACTTGAACCTGGGAGGCGGAGGTTGCAGTGAGCTGACATTATGCCATTGCACTTTAGCCTGGGCAACAGAGAGAGAATCCGTCTCCAAAAAAAGTAGGAAATTGAAACATGTCTCCTGTAGATACCAATAGATTAATCAAATATCAGTGAGGGTACAAAATACATGAACAATACAATTGATCTAATGGGTACATTTGGGACTCTGTTTCAGAAGTTAGAAAATACTCACTTTTTAAAAAAGGTACACTTTGAAAATTTGCAAAAATCACATACCAGGTGACAGAGTAACTCACAACACATGTCAACGAATTGGTACTAAACATATCACATTTCTTGTCCACAGTACATTAAACTTAGAAGTCAATAATAACCCCCCACCAGAAACCACATGTTTGATCATTTTAAATTGGTTCTAGTGACATCTTGATCTCTGACTTGTAGCCTCCAGAATGATAAGAAAATAAATTTCTGTAGGGCAGCTGTATTAGTCTGTTTTCATGCTGCTGATAAAGACATACCTGAGACTGGACGATTTATGAAACAAAGAGGTTGAATGGACTCATAGTTCCACACATCTGGGGAAGCCACCCAATCATGGCAGAATGCAAGGAGGGACAAGTCACGTCTTACATGGATGGTGACAGACAGAAATTCAAACAGCACATTACTCATCTAAAAAATTTTAGTGGCATTTGGAAAATACTTAGAATTACAAATAACCATACAGATACTACATGTTAAAAACTTGAATGGGCTGAATCAGTATGTTGAGTGAAACTGAGCTTATTAATAGTAAGATTCAAAATTAATAACCAAGGGATATGAGATGATTGACTTACATGAGCCATCCAGTACTTTGGCTTCCCTGTCTTTGAACTCCTTGTCTCTAATGATGTAATTTCTTCATCCTATGTCTGCTGTCTTCTCCCCCTGCTGTATCTTAGATCTTGTGATTTCCAAAATCTGTTTATTAAATCTTCCAAGTTTCTTCCTACCTCAGGGCCTTTTCACTTACTCTTCTCTTTATCTGGAATACGCTTCCTCACTTTATTAAGGATTTTTCCTAAATGGATCTTTCTCAAAATTGCCTTTGTTGATCCTTTCATCTTAGTTTATCTCTGACCATCATTCTCTATCCTGTCTATGGAACTTATGCACAGTATAATAAAAAAGTTAGTGCTACATATAGAAGCACTAATATACATGTATACACACATTAATATACACCAATATGTGTATACATTAATGCAAGCACTAATATATAACGTATACATACACACATATTGATGTATGTTTCAGTTTGTTATCCGAAGTGGACCATAGGCTCTATGAGTCAGTGGTGGTTGTCTGCCATATTTACTTCCCCATCAGAAGTGAGCCTGGCAGGTGATAAGTGCTTACAAATGTTTTCTGATAAAATAAATGAGTTGACTATACCAGTCATAACAATACTAAATATCTTACTTGAAGGGGAGAAGCACTGTTCATAATCTCTGGCCTATAATTGAAGGTCTCCTTTGGAATGTCCAGTGAAAGTCAGTGTTTTAAATGCCACATACAGTTATGAAATATATTTTTAGGACTTTATAATTTTATAAAACCATAGCCAAACATGTAATTTTGAAGAAAATGTTACTGTGAAAGGACAATATTTTTATGTGAGTTGACATGTTATTTTCAACTCTTTTTACCAAATACATCCTTGAAAAAAAACCAGGCAGTAAAAAAGTACTTTGGGTATATCTGATTGGCAATTAATCATCTATGGCATTATTAAAAATATCAGCAGCTTACTTTACCCAAGAAAACATATGTTTTCTATTATATAAGCAACTGTATTATTTGACATTGTATGAACTTTTAGAAATTGGATTTGTAGTTTATAGTTCTCGAATGGCACCTCTTAAATTTTGTAATTGTTGAAAAACATTTCATACTCTAAAAATACCATATATTATGAAAAGTAGACAGGAAAGAAAATACTGTCTTTTCTGTCACCAAATCCTCTTTCAATCAGTTATTTGAATTTTTCCTATGATGGAAGAGACATATAAGCAATAAATTAAATGTTTGCCTGGAAAGTGATGGTTGGTAACGTTTAACTAATCCTGCTCCAGTCTTGCTTTTTCAGGGGTAGTCCTGGGCCCAATACACTTGCTGTGGTTCAGTATGTCTTGTTCCAACAGGTTGGTTTGGGTCCCCGTCTGGTCATCCTGGGGAAGTCAAAAGTCGGGGATCAGCACATGATTGCATGAAACCCAATGAATGGTTTGCTCTTTGGTGCTTTTCAGATACCTCATCTTAAAATATTCTCACAGTGCCAGTATAGTTTATTTTTATCTGCTTTTATGTTTATAATTTGCAGAAGTGAATGGACCTTGATTAAGACTAAAAGCAGTTCTGTTTCTTCTCTTGAGAACTTCCAGAAATACTTTACAAGGATTGCAAAAAGACTTTCCCTTACATGAAGTATCAGTTAGAATAGACCAGGTTGTGCTGCGGGAACAAACAACCCCTACATCTTGATGGAACCAGAGAACAAAGGTTTATTTCTTGCTCACTCCACATGCCTATCATGGGTAGGTTGGGAGTTCTATCTCACATTACTCTGAGCCCAGAGCATTCATTCATCTACCATGAAGAATGATGCAGCTCACTGTGGCAGAAGGAAAGAGAATATGGTGAATCATATACTGTCTCCTAAAGCTTTGCATATACCTTCAACTCCAACACTGTGGCCAAATTAAGTCACCTAGTCACACTTACCATAAGGGGGCTGGGCAAATGTCAATTCAATGTCATCCTGTGCTTGGAGGAAGAGATAATTGAACAACTCTAAAGATTCCCAACATACTACGCTTAATTGCTTGGGAGGTGCCTTCTAGGGCATCATCTTGAGAGGTGTTGGATCTGTCCTCAACTTATCAAGAAAGACTGTGATAGCTCGGCGTTATTTGTAGTGGTAGAGACAAAACAGTTGAATCATATGGGCCAGGTTGTTTCTTTCCCTGGATGGCCAGCAGTTCACAACTTCAGTACTTTAAAAAATGTTGCCCAGGTGCAGTGGCTCATGCCTATAATCCCAGCAGTTTGGAAGGCTGAGGTGGGTGGATCACTTGAGGTCAGGAATTTGAGACCATCCTGGCCAACATGGTGGAACCCCATCTCTACTAAAAATATAAAAATTAGCCAGACGTGATGGTGAATGCCTGTAATGTCAGCTACTTAGGAGGCCGAGGAACGAGAATCATTTGAACCTGGGAGGTGGAGGTTGCTGTGAGCTGGGATCACACCACTGCGCTCCAGCCTGGGTGATAGAGTGAGACTCCCTGTCAAAACAAACAAACAAACATCTCCATGGAGATTTCCACAAATACAGTTGCTCAGGTACCATCTCCTCTAGAGTCTTTGCCCCAAAGTTCAACTTTGCTCTGTATCTCTAACTGTATCTCTAAGATAAGGTCCACCAGAACAAAAGGAGAAGAATCGGGCAATAATTGTCTGGCGAAGTGAGTGCAAGAGAGCTACTAAATCTGCTACAAATAGAAATTCTGATAACTAGTGAAGGGTTTTGTTTTATGGCAGAAAAAGAAAATCCATGGCTCAGATGAATCATCCCTCCAGGCCAGATACAGCATATAAGATTTCATCTTATATAATAACACTGATTGGGTGGGGGCTGCTTGGAGCACTGTGTGGAATGGATGCTGAGGCTGCATAAGAGTTCTACATCAAACATCTGCAGTGATAAACACTGTCAGACATGGGTGCAAGAGGGGTGTATTAGACTGTTCTAATGCTGTTCATAAAGACATAGCTGAGACTGGGTAATTTACAAAAGAAAGAGGTTCAATGGACTCACAGTTCCACATGGTTGGGGAGGGCTCACAATCATGGTGGAAGGCAAAGGGGAAGTAAGACACCTCTTACATGAGGGCAGGCAAGAGAACTCGTGCAGGGGAACGTTTTATAAAACCATCGGATCTTGAGAGACTTACTCGTTTCCCTGAGAACAGTATGGGGGAAGCTGCGCCTGTGACTCAATTATCTCCCCCTGGCCCTGCCCTTGACAAGTGGGGATGATTATGATTCAAGGGGAGATTCGGGGTAATGGTGGAACACGTGCCATGTGTTTGTCTTTCCTATTCTAGATCATCACTTCTACCCCACCTCTCCCTTTTAGGGCATTACATTCTAATCTAACAATCTGATTACTGTTTTATTTTTTCATAGATTCCCTGCTGTTTGTGTAGGTGTGACTTGAGTGGCAAGACGCCATTGTTTCGGTTACTAATTTATTACTCTAGAGTAGATTAGAAACAACAACAAAAGCCTAAAACCAAAAGCTTGACATTTTAATTTAAATCAACTTTTTAGGAATTTGATTAAATTGAGTCAGTCCCAGAGATCATGGTCAACTTACTAATAATGCTAATGCTAAAATGTGGACTTGAGTTTGACCTTCCCAGAAGACATCCTATGCTGGGAAACTGGTCAGCTTTCCTCTCTGACATCACTATACTCTTTCTTTCTGATGTCAGTAATTATCGATTGGACAGCATCAGAGATGGAACCAACGTGGAATAACTCATGTGTCCAGAATAAAGGAAGAAACACATGAAAAATTCAAGGGAAAATATAAACCAATGTTAAAATAAGTGATACTCTGCTAATTTATCAAGAGTGAGCTGAATATCTCTAAGATTAATAAAGAATGGAAGCCTGGAGTATTCCAAAGAGCTGCTTGAGGGTTTTTTTTTGTTTTCTTTTCTTTTATATTTAATCATCAGTATGTGATTTAGGGACTAAGAAAAATACATGCCTTCTTGGCTCCAGAGTAGATGTTTGGTATTAGGCTTTTTTTTCCTCCCCTTTCAAAGATAAGACGAGGCTGAACTCTTTTTTCTAATGTGATCATTGATCACTGAAAATAAGTACTTGACAGATGTTGCAGTTACAGACACCCTTATATGCTGTTGAGAGATGGGATGTATGTCGAGAAGTTAGAACATTTCAATATGCCTAGTTACAGGACTGGAAGAAAACTATTTTACCTTTTCATATTCTTCATGACTAGCAACAATTTTTATAATCCCATAAATCTTCAAGCCCAGAGTGTATACCAGTCACTTTGACATAAATATATTTTTAGGATGTAATGATATTTATCTAATGGGACTGAGTCTCTGGCCAGCTGCCTGTGTGTACTAGTTAGGGAAGGCATTTCCAAATCCTTAGATTTAACTCATTTTTCTCCTAAATGCTGAACAGCATAATTTATAATAAGGAATTCCACTCACAATTTACTATTATTATTTTAGACAAAGTCTTAATCTGTTGTCCAAGCTGGAGTACAGCAGCATGATCACAACTAAGTACAGCCATGAATTCCTGGGCTCAAGTAATCGTCCTACCCCAGCCTCCTGAGTAGCTGAGATTACAGGCACATGCCATCATGCCCAACTAATTTTTTCTTTTTTTTTTTGAAATGGGTTCTTACTATGTTTCTCGGGCTGGTCTTAAACTCCTGGCCTCAATCTTATCTCCTGGCTTGGCCTTCCAAAGTGCTGGCATTATAGGCCTGAAGTACCACCCCCAGCCTAAGGGAGTGGCTTTTTACTCGCTTAAGCTCCAGTCCTATTTTCCCTGGCCTGTTATGCAGGCTTCCTGGAGTTCTCAGTCTTATGCTATTTTTATCTTAAGGAAGTCATTTCAGCTTCCAAAGCCCTGGCTTTTTTTTTTTTTTTTTTTTTTTTTTAATTTTGTAGGTATGGGTGGGGGTGTCTTACTGTGTTGCCCTGGCTGGTCTTGAACTCCTTGCCTCAAGTGATCCTCCCACCTCAGCCTCCCAAAGTACTAGGATTACAGGTGTGAACCACCTTACCTGGCCCATATAGTTCTTTTTAAGTAGTCATTCCTCTAGGGATTGTAATATACATACTTTTCACTTTCCACTCAGAATTAATATTTTCAACTTCAAGTAGACTGTAGAAATGTAACTACACTATAGGTATCTTACCTTTCCCTCTTTATGTTATAATTACCATATGTATTATATCTATATACATTGAAAACCCCATGAGTCAGTCTTACAATTATTGCTTTAAATCATCATATGTATTTGGCAAAATAATGAGAAGAAATGATGTTTACCCCAGTAGTTATCATTTCTTGTGATCCTCCTTCATTCTTGAGGTTCCTAGTCTCCTCCCCTCCCCCTTATTTCACCTTAATTTCTGAAGGTCATTTTTATGAAAAAAAGAATTCAAGGCTGATGATTCTTTTGCAGAAATTTAAACATGCTGTTGTCCTGTCTGGTATCCGTGGTTTCTGTGGAGAAGTCCATAGTGATTGGAATTGTTCCCCTTTATGCGATGTGTCTTTTTCCTCCAGCTGCGTTCAAGAGTTTTTCTTTGTCTTTAGTTTTCAAGTTGTATTATGATATATCTGGGCATTACTTTCTTTAAAGTTATTATGTTTAGTGTCTGCTGAAGACAGAAAGGAAAATTGTGGTGACTGTTTGCCTTCGGCTGTTGCTACCATGCTCTCAGGCCAGAGAGAAGGATTCACTTCCTCTAGTTTTAACACCTGCCTAGCCTCTTCTGCAATGAGGCAGCATTGCCTGGGGGCTAAACTGATTTTTTTTTTTTAAATTGACACTTCCTTCACTGTCTTTGATCTAAGTCAGGTCTTCTCTTGAAGCCCTTTCTGGCCACACCAGTGTATACTTTTGGGTTTTGGGCTGAATATGAGTCTAAGCTAAGTGATACCGAAGAGGAAAAAATGGAAAACTTAACACCAGTTTGGTGGTTCTCAAATTCTGCCTTTCCCAATCTACCTGCTATCATTTTTTAATTTTTTTTTTGAGCCCTCAGACAACTGCTCCATGCATTCTGTCTAGGGTTTATATTTGCGTTCAGTGAGAGAGATAGGGTGGAGGGTGGAGGAGACTTACTCTGTCTTGCCCCAGATTGGTCCCAATCAGCTTTAAATATTCATTCTTGGCTTACGATTCCCTGGCAGACATAAAAGAGTTCTGTACCCTTAATTACTTAAGTCCCTTACTTTTTTTTTTTGAGATAGGGTCTCGTTCCCTCACCTGGGTGGAGTGCAATGGCATGATCTAGGCTCACTGCAACTTTCACCTCCCGGGCTCAAGTGATTCTTGTGCCTTAGCCTCTGGATTAGCTTGGATTATAGGCATGCAGTCACCACACCTGGCTAATTTTTGTATTTTTAGTAGAGACAGCATTTCACCATCTTGGCCAGGCTGGTTTTGAACTCCTGACCTCAAGGGATCTGCCTTCCTCGGCCTCCCAAAGTGGTCCTTTACTTTTTGATACGATTCAGGTCTCTCCAGTTGTAGAAACATCTACCTTCTTTTTGCTGTGGGTACCTGGGAGTTCTGGAAATAATTTTAATGGAGAGAGAACTAAGATTTATTGAGTTAGTCCTTGGTGAAAAGAACTTTATGCACATTGCCATATTTTATCCTAATGGTCATCCTTTTTTGTATGTATTATTTCCCAATTTAGCTAAACAAAGTCACATAGCTGAGTAAGTGGCACATCCGCACTCAGATTTATTTTTTTTAATTTTAAAACCTGGGTTCTCCCCTATCATGCTGAGGATAGACTAATATTGTTTTCAAAATGTGGGTATTATTAGAAATTGCCTGTTATATATTTTTTAACCCATTGGTATTTGAAAATGCAGTAAACATTTTGGTTTTTTTGTTCTTTGAAAAAGAGCTCACTGTCTTGGTCTGGTAGCACTCAGAATCCAACTGTCCCTTGATTCTCTTTTAAGACTGTTTTTAGGTGTTGCACTTTCACTAATCACCACCTGATCGTCTCGTTGAATATTGGCCTGAGAAGTACAGACTTGCAGTTCATCAGGAAAGAAGACAGCAATATTTAATTTAGAATGTTTAGCTTGGACAGAACGTTAGTCTCATAAATGTTAATTTGCAAGTAGTCACTGGGGCCTGTGTGGATAAGTGGATTGACCTTCGGCAAGTCTGTGGCTGAGGAGCCAACTGGGCTGCCCTGTTGTCAGGAAATCCCTGAAGTCATGGATTCGACACAGTGCGAGAAGGAGACTCGCTACCCTTACTGCCTGCTGAGATTGTCCTGGTGGCGGTTACATGTATTCTTTGGCAAACGGCCATTTCCGCAGCCCCAAACCAACAACAGTTCAGTGGTTGAAGGCATGTCTTAGAAGGGGTGATTCTGCTATTCCCTGGCAGCCTCCCCAGAGTTAGTGATATGGAGGAGCTCTATGAAGATTGAGGGAAAAGATAGTGAGATTAGCAGGTCAGACTATAACTGTTAGCTTTAAAAAAATAAAACAGATGAGGCTGAACTTAGAGATACCCTGGGGTCTGCAAACTACCTGAAATACGTAGGATTATTTTTCTCTGCATTTTCTAGGAAGAAGGATACTTCTTTAAATTGGTCAAGGACCCAACAAAGTTAAGAGTCCCTGATCCATTATGTAAACAAGTGCAGGTGTGCAAAGTCAATGTCTATGCTATGCACACAGGGACTCATTAATAATAACAGATAAAGTGTGAAATGGCCAGCTGAGAGCCTCCTCCACTGAGAGAATGGTCATGTCATCCATGCAAGGCACTATTCAAACATTAGTTGATTTTTGTGGTTGTATCTTTGTTATGCTGTGGTTTCACTGATTTCAGTTAAACAATGATGACCTGAAGAATGAAGGCGATATTTTAAAAAATGCATAGTTCTTAGGGAAGTTGGAAGAAGGATCTATGGTCTATGGAAACTCTCTGTACTACTTTTGTAAATCTTCAGTAATTCTAAAATAATTTTAAAATAATTCCCATACATTACATTACTCTCTCTCTCTCTCTCTCTCTCTCTCTCTCTCTCTCTCTCTCTCTCTCTCTCTCTCTCTCTCTCTCTCTGGAATAGGATGGACTATTGAAGAAGACAAGTTCTTCTTCAATAAACTTGAAGAATGGAGTGAATGGATGAGTTTGACATTGGGAATTTTGATGGCAAGATTAGGCAAACAGTGCCGTATTAAGGAGAATGCACTCTGGGGTTAAGAATTCCTAGGTGTGATTCCTAGACCTAGTATTTACCTGCTGTGTGACTTTTGTAATTTTGCATATGCCCGTTTTACAGATGAGAATACTGAGGCTCAGAGAGTTTAATGACTGAAACCTACCTCATAAGGTTGTTATGGGAGTTAAACAAGATAATTCAAGTAAAAACACCTCGTACACAGAAAGCGTTCAATGAGTGTTATCTGTTAAAATGATAATCATTATTATCAAAATGGAGACAAGAGACTTTAGAAATCATGACTGCACTGGTAACATCAGCAAATTCTAAGTCCTGACAGCTCATGTTTCAGGCACTGGAGCTACAGAAAGAGGTAGTGATCAGTGGCATACAGTTGAGAGAGTCAGTGGATGTAGAATTCAGGAAAACAAGCTGGGTTGACAGGGGTGGTACTGGGAAATTTTGGAATCTCAGAAACATAATGTAGAAGGTCAGGTGAATCAATCATGAAACTCCTACAAGTGTTCTCATGTTAATAATAAACCCCAACCATCCCCTAAGACTAATTTATTGGGATTATCTCTGTGGAAATCAGGTAGGGATGAATTTTATTATTATCAGATAGATTTGTAATTCATAGATGCTTTTAAGTAAAACTGTTTCTTCCCATTTTATTCAGGGGCTTTGAGATCTTTTCATAACAGGAACATGATTTGCCATCTCAGTGAATTGTTAAGGCCTCGGCTCCGAGAAAATGTGCCCTCCCCCTTCCCCAAGTGTGTGCACAATGGCCTGTGAATGCTCAAGACCGACTTTCAAAATTTAACTCCATTAGTCCATGTGTGACAGTCAGAAACAAGTCCAAATATTATGAAAATGATAGTCATGATTTGCAATCATTTTCCTTCATTCTAACTCTAGACGGAGCATGTTATTTCCCCCTTGAACTTAACCATAATTTAAACATGATATGTTATCATTTTAATGTCTGTGGTCTTACTCAAGAATTCAGTGATGAAAAACTAGGACACATGAAAAATGGCTCATGGTAAAAGCCTATATTAAGAACATGTTCAGAAAGAGGTTAAACTAATTGCAATGAGGGGAAAAATGGGTTAGGAGAGACATGACTTGTGTTCCTACTTAGAGTTGCAGCCTCTCAACATATGTCTTTATTGAATATGAAATGATGTTGTTAAAGGAGATTGCCTAAATAATGAATGTAGTATATGAAGCTGGCAAGCATGAGTTACACAATGCTGATGATGTTGCCATGGGATGTGTACATAGTTACATATCTTGATTTATTGTTTTCACTGATGGTGACATTTCGGTTTTAAGTGGTTCATACACATGCTTGTTGAAGTAGTTAATGCTAGAGTTTGTGGGTAAGGCAGTGACCCCCTAGCAATAGGAAAAGAAATAGCCAGGAATAATATTTTTGAGACTACAGAGGAAATGCTAGTTTCAAATACCCAGATTCTAGAAATCTGGGGTCATAAAGAAAAAATAATTGACCAAAAATGCCATCTTTCTCATTATTGTCATTTTAAAAAAAATCATGTTTACTTTAGAAGTATAGAAGTTGTGCTCACTTAGAAAATCTAGAAAATATAAAAGAATAAAAGGCACTCATATGACAAAGACAAGCACTGTTAACATTGTTTACATTTATGTCAAGTCAAACAGAAATGTTTATTTCTATGTAATTGTTGCTCACATGAATGTACAGTTTTGTATCCTGCCTTGTATCCATGGTAAATATATTTCTCATATCACTGAAACTTTGCTGAAATACTATTTTAAAAAAATAGTTGTAAGTCAGCATAAGGAGGATGGCTCCCATATGTCAAAAACAGACGTGGCCTGAAGGTGGTGCTCTGGGTTTTGACGCACACCTGTCATCTGCTAGACACTGGACACTGTTGGTTGGCATCCCCGTCCTGATAAATCGCCGAGTTGGTGGTATTAAGGAGAGAGTCTCATGGCTTCTCATCCAGCATTGATGTCGAATCTTATTTCTGCCATATGCCGAATGACACTGTTTCACCTGTGCTGTATTTGGGGATGTTTGCCTCATCCAAATCTCTGTTGAAATGTGACCTACAGTGTTGAAGGTGGAGCCTAATGGGAGGTGTTTGGGTGATGAAGGAAGATCCCTCATAAATGACGTTGTGTTATGCTGCCTTCAAAATGAGTGAGTTCTTGTTCTTTTAGTTCCTGTGTTAAACAGTTATCAAAATGAGCCTGGCACCTTCCTCTTCCTCTTCCTTTCTCTCTCATTATGTGATGCTGCCTCCCCTTGCCTTCCATCATGAGTGGAAGTAGCTTGAGGCTCTACCAGAAGCAGATGCTGGTGCTGTCTTGTACCGTCTATATAACCATGAGCCAAATAAATCCCTTTATATGCATATATATATATATATAATTACCTAGCCTCAAGTATTGCTTTGTAGCAAGATAAATGGACTGACTTCCACTTTTAAAGACTCTTGTGTTTATATTGGTACACCTGGATAATCTCTTTGTATTAAGTGCTACTGTTAGCAACATTAATTCCATCTGCAGCCTTAATTTCTCTTTGCCATGTAACATATTGATGGTTCAGACACCCTCTCTGAACCTCAGCTCCTTATTTTCCATTTGATGACTGTTAAGATACTTTCAGCTGTAGAATGCTGTCTCTAGACCAAGTTCTTTAGTAACTTGGCACATAGGTTCATATTTTTGTTTTTTATATTTTTATTCTTTTTTTCTGGTGTTTTTTTTGAGACGGAGTTTTGCTCTTGTTACCCAGGCTGGAGTGCAATGGCACGATCTCGGCTCACCACAACCTCCGCCTCCTGGGTTCAGGCAATTCTCCTGCCTCAGCCTCCTGAGTAGCTGGGATTACAGGCACGTGCCACCGTGCCCAGCTAATTTTTTGTATTTTTAGTAGAGACGGGGTTTCACCATGTTGACCAGGATGGTCTCGATCTCTTGACCTCGTGATCCACCCGCCTCGGCCTCCCAAAGTGCTGGGATTACAGGCGTGAGCCACTGCGCCTGGCCGGTTTTTTTTTTTTTAATTATACTTTAAGTTCTGGGGTACATGTGCAGATCACGTAGGATTGTTACATAGGTATACACATGCCATGGTGGTTTGCTGCATCCGCCCCCCCACCACCATCATCTACATTAGGTATTTATCCTAATGTTATCCCTTCCCAATCCCCCCACCTGCTATCCATTCCCTAGCTCTCCCACCCACCAACAGGCCCTGGTGTGTGATGTTCCCCTCCCTGTGTCCAGGTGTTCTCTTTGTTCAATACCCGCTTATGAGTTAGAACATGCAGTGTTTGGTTTTCTGTTCTTGTGTCAGTTTGCTGAGTGATGGCTTCCAGCTTCATCCATGTCTCTGCAAAGGACATGAACTCATCCTTCTTTTATGGCTGCATAGTATTCCATGATGTCTATGTGCCACATTTTCTTTATCCAGTCTGTCGTTGATGGGCATTTGGACTGGTTCCAATTCTTTGCTATCGTAAACAGTGCTGCAATGAACATATGTGTGCATGTGTCCTTATAGCAGAATGATTTATAATCCTTTGGGTATATATCCAGTAATGGGATTGCTGGGTCAGATGGTATTTCTATTTTTAGATCCTTGAGGACTCACCACACTGTCTTCCACAATGGTTGAACTAGTTTACACTCCCACCAACAGTGTAAAAGTGTTCCTTTTTCTCCACATCCTCTCCAGCATCTGTTATATCCAGATTTTTTAAAGATTGCCATTCTAAGTGGACTGAGATGGTATCTCAGTGTGGTTTTGGTTTGCATTTCTCTAATGACCAGTGATGATGAGGTTTTTTTCATGTTTGTTGGGTGCATAAATATCTTCCTTTGAAAAGTGTCTGTTCATATCCTTCACCCACTTTTTGATGAAGTTGTTTGCCTTTTTCTTGTAAATTTAAGTTCTTTGTAAATTCTGCATATTAGCCCTTTGTCAGATGGATAGGTTGCAAATTTCTTTTCCCAGTCTATTGGTTGCCAGTTCACTCTAATAATAGTTTATTTTACTGTGCAGAAGCTCTTTAGTTTAATTAGATCCCATTTGTCTATTTGGCTTTTGTTGCCATTGCTTTCGGTGTTTTAGTCATGAAGTCCTTGCCCATGCCTGTGTCCTGAATGGTATTGCCTGGATTTTCTTCTAGGGTTTTTATAGTGTTAGGTCTGATGTTTAAATCTTAAATCCATCTGGAGTTAATTTTTGTATAAGGTGTAAGGAAGGGGCCCAGTTTCAGCTTTCTGCACATGGCTAGCCAGTTTTCCCAACACCATTTATTAAACAGGGAATCCTTTCCCCATTGCTTGTTTTTCTCAGGTTTGTCAAAGATCAGATGGTTGTAGATGTGTGGCATTATTTCTGAGGCCTCTGTTCTGTTCCATTGGTCTATATCTCTGTTTTGGTACCAGTACTATGCTGTTTTGATTACTGTACCCTTTTAGTATAGTTTGAAGTCAGGTAGCATGGTGCCTCCAGCTTCATTCTTTTTGCTTAGAATTGACATGCCTATGCGGGCTCTCTTTTGGCTCTATATGAAGTTTAAGGTGGTTTTTTCCAGTTCTGTGATGAAGGCCAATGGTAGCTTCATGGGGATATCATTGACTGTATACATTACTTTGGGCAGTATGGCTATTTTCATGATATTGATTCTTCCTAACCATGAGCATGGAATGTTTTTCCATCTGTTTGTGTCCTCTCTCATTTCCTTGAGCAGTGGTTTGTAGTTCTCCTTGAAGAGATCCTTCACATCCTTTGTTAGTTGTATTCCTAGGCATTTTATTCTCTTTGTAGCAATTGTGAATAGGAGTTTGCTCATGATTTGGCTCTCTGTGTGTTATTGGTGTATAGGAATGCTTGTGATTTTTACACATTGATTTTGTATCCTGAGACTTTGCTGAATTTGCTTATCAGTTTAAGGAGATTTTGGGCTGAGGCAATGGGGTCTTCTAAATATACAGTCATGTTTTCTGCACATAAAGACAATTTGACTTCCTCTTTTCCTAATTGAATATCCTTTATTTCTTTTTCTTGACTGATTGCTCTGGCCAGAACTTCCAATACTATATTGAATAGGAGTGGAGAGAGAGGGTATCCTTTTCTAGTGCCAGATTTCAAAGGGAATGCTTCCAGTTTTTGCCCATTCAGTGTGATGTTGGCTGGGGGATTGTCATAAATAGCTTTTATTATTTCGAGATACGTTCCATCGATACCTAGTTTATTGAGAGTTTTTAGCATAAAGGGCTGTTGAATTTTGTTAAAGGCTTTCTCTACATCTGTTGGGATAATCATGTGGTTTTTGTCTTTGGTTCTGTTTATGTGGTGGATTACGTTTATAGATTTGTGTATGTTGAACCAGCCTTGCATCCCTAGGATGAAGCCAACCTGATCGTGATGGATAAGCTTTCTGATGTGCTGTTGGAGGTGCCAGTATTTTATTGAAGATTTTCACATCAATGTTCATCATGGATATTGGCCTGAAATTTTCATTTTTAGTTGTGTCTCTGCCAGGTTTTGGTATCAGGATGATGTTGGCCTCATAAAATAAGTTAGAGAGGATTCTCTCTTTTTCTATTGTTTTGGAATGGTTTCAGAAGGAATGGTACCAGCTCCTCTTCGTACATCTGTTTGAATTTGGCTGTGAGCCCATCTGGTCTTGGACTTTTTTTTGGTTGGTATGCTATTAATTGCTGCCTCAGTTTCAGACTTTGTTATTTTCTATTCAGGGGTTCAGTTTCTTCCTGGTTTAGTCTTGGCAGTGTGTAAGTGTCCAGGAATTTATCCATTTCTTCTAGATTTACTGGTTTATATGCATAGAGGTGTTTGTAGTAATATCTGATGGTATTTTGTATTTCTGTGGCATCGGTGATGATCTCCCCTTTATCATTTTTTATTGCATCTACTCCATTCTTCTCTCTTTTCTTTTTTATTAGTCTGGCTAGTGGTCTGTCTATTTGTTGATTTTTTTTTTCAAAAAACCATCACATTGATGTTTTGAAGGTTTTTTTGTGTCTCCATCTCCTTCAATTCTGCTCTGATCTTAATTATTCCTTGTATTCTGTTAGCAGTTTAATTTGTTTGATCTTGCTCCTCTAGTTCTTTTAATTGTGATGTTAGGGCATTACTTTTAGATCTTTCCTCACTTCTGAAATGGGCCTTTAGTGCTATAAATTTCCCTCTAGACATTGCTTTAAATGTGTCCCAGAGATTCTGGTACGTTGTATCTTTGTTCTCATTGATTTTGAAGAACATCTTTATTTCTGCCTTCATTTCATTATTTATCTAGTAGTCATTCAGGAGCAGGTTGTTCAGTTTCCATGTAGTTTTGTAGTTTTGAGTGAGTTTCTTAATCCTCAGTTCTAATTTGATTGCACTGCGGTCTGAGAGACTGGTTGTTATGATTTTCATTCTTTTGCATTTGTTGAGGAGTGAATTACTTCCAATTATGTGGTCAATTTTAGAGTAAGTGTGATGTGGGCCTGAGAAGAATGTATATTCTGTGGATTTGGGGTGGAGAGTTCTGTAGCTGTCTATTAGGTCCGCTTGGTCCAGATCTGAGTTCAAGTCCTGGATATCCTTGTTAATTTTCTGTTTCATTGATCTGGCTAATATTGACAGTGGAGAGTTTAAGTCTCCCAGTATTATTGTGTGGGAGTCTAAGTCTCTTTGTAGGTCATTAAGAACTTGCTTTGGCCAGGCGCGGTGGCTCAAGCCTGTAATCCCAGCACTTTGGGAGGCCAAGGCGGGTGGATCATGAGGTCAAGAGATCGAGACCATCCTGGTCAACATGGTGAAACCCCGTCTCTACTAAAAATACAAAAAATTAGCTGGGCATGGTGGCGCGTGCCTGTAATCCCAGCTACTCAGGAGGCTGAGGCAGGAGAATTGCCTGAACCCAGGAGGTGGAGGTTGTGGTGAGCCGAGATTGTGCCATTGCACTCCAGCCTGGGTAACAAGAGCGAAACTCCGCCCCCAAAAAAAAAAAAAAAAAGAACTTGCTTTATATATCTGGGTGCTCCTATATTGGGTGCATATATATT
The DNA here is from genome assembly GCF_030222135.1 of Aotus nancymaae. Classification (NCBI taxonomy): domain Eukaryota; kingdom Metazoa; phylum Chordata; class Mammalia; order Primates; family Aotidae; genus Aotus; species Aotus nancymaae. The sequence goes on along the minus strand of NW_026988443.1, from coordinate 32,091,304 downwards.
TAGGATCATTACCTCTTCTTGTTGCATTGATCCCTTTACCATTATGTATGCCCTTCTTTGTCTCTTTTGATCTTTGTTGGTTTAAAGTTTGTTTTATCAGTGACTAGGATTGCAACTCCCACTTTTTTTTGCTCTCTATTTGCTGTATTCAGGAGACCCATCTCATGTGCAAAGACACACATAGGCTCAAAATAAAGGGATGGAGGAAGATTTATATTTTTATTCCTTTGACACTTTTAATAAACATACCAGTTCTAGACACTGGTATGTTTTCTCAGATAAGGTTTATAGTTGCCCAGTGAAATAGAATTTGTTATTATCCTCATGCCAGAGACAAGACAGATGAAGCTTAGAGGGTTGAAGGAGTAAGAGGTAGTGCTGGACTTTGACTCTGCCTAGACATGGCTGTCCCATAAACAGGCTGTTTCAGAGGAACTGAGGGTTCATCCCTTAGAGCTAGTCACTCTTTTCTTGAGTGATTTGTCAAGAAAAGAGGTTTAATTGGCTCGCAATTCTGCAGGCTGCCCAAGAAGCATGGAACCAGCATCTGCTTCTGGTGAGGCCTCAGGAAGCTTACAATCATGATCAAAGGCAGCAGGGAACCAGTGTGTCACATGGCGAGAGCACGAGCAAGAGAGCAAATGGGGAAAGGTCTCAGACTTTAAAACAGCCAGATTTCGGGTGCACTAACTGACCAAGAACACACTCATTACCAAGGGGGTGGTGCTAAACCATTCATGAGGGATCTGTCCCCATGGTCCAGTCACCTCCCATCAGGCCCCAGCTCCAACACTGGGAATCACATTTCAACATGAAATTTGGAGCAGACAAGTATCCAAACCTTATCAGTCCACTAGTCTGCTAGTTACTCATTTACCCACTAACTGACAGGTTACAGTAGACAGAACAATGTCTCCCTCCCAAAGATGCTCATGTCTTACTCCCCAGAATCCATCAATATGTTACATGGCAAAGAGAAATTAAGGCTGAAGATGGAATTAAGGTTGATAGTCAGTAACACCCAATAGAAACAAATTATCCAGGTGGGCCGGTATAATCACGAGTCTTTAAAAGTGGAAGCGGCTGGGTGCAGTGGCTCACATCTGTAATCCCAGCACTTAGGGAGGCTTAGGCGGGTGGATCATGAGGTCAGGAGTTCGAGACCAGCCTGGCCAATATGGTGAAACCCTGTCTCTACTAAAAATACAAAAATTAGCTGGGCGTGGTGGTACACGCCTGTAGTCCCAGCTACTCGGGAGGCTGAGGCAGAAGAATCGCTTGAACCTGGGAAGCGGAGGTTGCAGTGAGCCAAGATCACACCACTGCACTCCAGCCTGGTGACAGAGTAAGATTCCATCTCAAAAAAAAAAAGTGGAAGCAGGAGAAGAGTCAATGTGTTGGTGATGTGATGTTAGAAATTCTCCACTAGCTATTGCTAGCCTCGTAGATACCAGGAGGTCAAGAGCTAAGGAATGTGGGCAGTCTGTAAAACTAGAGTAGGTAAGGAAACAGATTCTCCCTTAGGGAGTCTGAAAAGACATGCAGCCCTGCCAGTACCTTGATTTTTGTCCAGTGAGTCTGTTGTCAGAACTCTAGAACTATAACAAATTTATGTTATTTTAAGCTACTGTATTTGTGGTGATTTGTTATGGCAGCCCTCAGAAACTAATACACAGGGTGGGCTCCAAGGGTAAGAAGTCTGGAGTGTTCTAGTATTGATGCCCAGGGGCTCTGTCTTATCGGGGGATGGAGCAGCAGTGGATTCTAAGAGGCGATCATGCTTGGAAGCAGGTGGATGGCAGCTTGAAGGTTCAATGTGGTTGCCTGTTTCAGAACAGGACCCAGCAGTTGTCGAAGGCCTGGTTGGGATGAGGCCCTAGAGCATGACTAGATCAGGCCTCCAGGAATGAGTTAGGCAGATTTGAAGGAATCTGCAGCAGTAGGTTCCATTGGAAACATAATTGGTCTATGCTAATCAGTCTTCAGAAGATGTGATATACACTTTTTCTGTCCTCCAAAGTTCAGACTTAGAAAAGAAAACAACTGAAAGGTTGCTCAAGAAACATTTCTTGATTATTCACGATGGTTGTGCTTCATTTAATTTTTAAATAAGTATTTATTAACCATATTGTTTTAAATGATACATTAGAATGTATCACAGAAAAAAACCCGCAGATCTAACATATTCATGGGAATTGTTAAACTTATCAGCAGTTCTAGTGTTTTGTTAGTTATGTATAATATTTTAGAAGAATCTTTTCAAATGGAAATTTTATTGGTCTTTTGGCTCAGGGAAAAAATAAAAAGACAATTGAAACACGCATTGTTTCAAGATGATGGAAACAGAAAATAATTCTCAACAAGAAAACATCACCCAAAGGCAAGAAGCCAAAAGAACAATAGTGGTGGTTAATATAATAATATAATAAATCTAAGCCCAAATCCTTCCTCTTACGCTTAAATAAAAAGGCAGTAACAATTCTGTTTTGTAAGACTATCCCTGGGAATTACACTTGAAAGTATTTTCTCTAGGCAGCATCTGGATTTTCATGCTCTATAATCTATTTTCAAAACAAATTAATATCTGGTAACATCTGCATGGTCCTCATGGTCTGTATTTCATACTCAGAACACAACATGTGGCAGCGTACAAGAACACATTAACATTGTTAAGCAGTTTTTAAATTTATCGACTGTATTTATAACTTTATATTTTTCCCAAAGGAACAAAATCCAATAAAATAAAAAGAAATTGAGGCAAGAAAAGGAGGAGGAAATCCATATGCTAACTCTCTGGGTTAATATATTTACTGTGAGTGAGCTTCCAATTTGGCTCTGAACATCCTACCTCCCCGACCCAAAAAAGAATTTAAAATATACAGAGCTCCCAGTAGCAGAAAAATAGAATAAAAATAATTTTATCAGGGATTTTCCCTCATCACTACATATTTTTTTCTTCTTATTTTTAATGGAGACAGGGTCTTGCTCTGTCACCCAGGCTGGAGTGTCGTGGTGAGATCTCAGGTCACTGCAACCTCCATTTCTTGGGCCCAAGCAATCCTCCCACCTCAGCCTGCTGAGTAGCTGGGACTACAGATGCATGCCACCATGTCTGGCTAATTTCTGTGTTTTTTTTCCTAGAGATGTGGTTTTGTCATGTTGCCCAGGGTGGTCTCGAACTCCTGAGCTCAAATGATCCACCCTTGTTAGCCTCCTAAAGTGCTAGGATTATAAGCATGAGCTACCACATCCTTTTCTTGTATTTTAGGTTATTTAAAAATGCTTTTCTATTGTAGCCACTTCCAAAATAGAGAACCCATGACCATGTCTTAAGATAGAAGTTTTCAAACTCTAGCTTGTCTCGTAGTCTTCTACAGGACCTATTAAAACAGATTTCTAGGTCCTATCCATAGAGTGTCTGAATCATTGTGGCCTGGGAATGTGCATTTCTGGCACATTCCCTGGTGATACTGATGCTGCTGGCCTAGGGACCATGAATTGTGGACCACTGCTCTAAAGGAAATTTATGAAGTAATACCTTAGAGGAGATACTGAATAACCTATGGGAAAATATCTTTAAAAGATGCAGTGGCTATTCCAATATAAATGCTCCTTCAGAAAATTATCAGCAAAGGGCTGTTAGAAATCCTCCACTAGCCATTGCTGGCCTCACAGATACAGGTCCAACCTTTGCTGATACGCATAGTAATATGGGAAACTTTTGCAATATGCGTAGTCAGCATGATTCTATGTAGGCTTCTGATATGATACCCTCTTTGTATGTGTGTGTATGTTCACTCAATGGTGGTATTAATTAATATTTTTAACCACTTTATTGAGGTGGGACTGACATACAAGAATGCTATACATGTGTAATGCTTCTTACTTTATTTCAAGGATAGAGTTTAGAATTCATAAGAGAATAGATAATATTTGAATAATATATCCCTAAATGTAGATTACTTAAAAAAAATCTTGTTCTTTGTAAGTTGGGCTTTTAATTGAAACTGTGATTTAAGACCTCATGTTTCTGTTAAGTCAAGAGAAATGTATGGGCTGGGTGTGGTGGCTCATGCCTGTAATCCTGCACTTTGGAGGTCAAGGCAGGCGGATCACTTCAGGTCAGGAGTTTGAGACCAGCCTGACCAACATGGTGAAATTTCGTCTCTACTAAATAGACAAAAATTAGCCAGGCATGGTGGTGGGTGCCTGTAATCCCAGCTACTTGGGAGGCTGAGGTAGGAGAATTCCTTGAACCAGGGAGGCAGAGGTTGCAGTGAGCCAAGAGTGTACTCCAGCCTGAGTGACAGAGTGGGATTCCATCTCAAAAAAAAAAAAAAAAGTATTCATTGTCTCCTGTTCAGGACTGCTGAGTGTACACACATGAATGTAAGAATTTGCTTTCTGTACCCCCAAAAATCCCATTGAAACACTCTAGAAGAAATGAACGCTTACTTGTCTAAGAATGTGAGAGGGAACTTTCAGTGGGCCAGTGGAGGTCATGAATATCTGGAGGTGAAAATGAAGATGGAGTCACGGTGACCTCACTTTTTAAACATTTTTATTTTGAAATAATTACTGAGTCATAGGAAATTACCAAAAAAATTAAAAATGTACAGGGAGATTCCATACAGTTTCCATGAAGGGAGTCACCTTTCACCCAGCATTCTTCGTGGTCACATCTTGTATCACTCTAGTACAATATCAAAGGCAAGAAATTGACATTGGTACAATCACAGAACTTAAGCCCTCAGTTTTACCAGATTTACATGTACTCATGTATGTGTGTGTAAGCATGTACAGTTTTACTACATGTACATGTGTATATTTCTGTAATTACCACCACCACAGTCGAGACACAGGACTATTACTATTTCATCATCATGAGGATGTCTCTTGTGCTACCCCCATCTCTAACTCCTGGCAACCACTAGTCCGTTTTCTACCTGTAATTTTGTCATTTAAAGAACGTGATGTTGTTGGAATCATCCAGTGTGTAAGCTTTTGCCATCAGCTTTTTTCAGGTGACACATTTCCCTTGAGGTCCATCCAAGTTGTTCAGCACATCAATATTTGCTGTTTTTTATTGCTGTGTAGTATTCCTTGGTATAAATGTAAAACGTTTTGTTTAATCACCTGTTGAAGGACATGTGGAGGAAGGGGCCTGGAACACACCTAGGGCAAGGCAGTAATGACAAGATTAAATGTAAGAATTGTGTTTCCCAGAGTCTCAGAACATATCTGGCTTTCGTTCAGAAGATTACAAAGGGTGAGGGTTGGAGGAGATGCAGAAATCAGGGTGAATATGGGGAGACTTCTCTATGACTTTTTTTGTGTGTGTGGGTGTGATATGGTATAGGGTACCATGAGCCCCATGGAGAAGCACACTATAATCTGGCATTTGGGGAGGGGAGCAGTCAGTCTGCTCACTTGCTCTGGACTGGTCCACCCTAAAGTAAGGCCTGCTTGTTCATAGGCCCCAACTAGAAACTCAGTTCCTGGTCTGTCCCCTTATTCAAGGGAGAAGTCTGTTGTGGGGCATGGAGACCCACTCAAAGAAAACAGAAGCTCACCTCAGTGACCTGTGTTAATTGTTAAAACCTGCATTTATGAATATATATAGACAATCCAGACCACCAAACGTGTGAGGGAAATCAGTTCTAAAGGAGGACCAAGATGAACAAATAGAACATTGACTCTGGGAGACAGATCTTAAGCAAGGAAAGAAAGAGGATTTTAACAAAGCCTAATTGTGTTGGTGATTCTGGCCATTTTTTTTTTTAAAGGACAAGGTGATATGAAAGAGAAGAACTCAGAAATAAAGAGTTCTTTTAATGAATGGTTCTCAGCTGGAGGTAGTTGTGTTCCCCAGTGGACATTTAACAACGTCGAGAAGACACTTTTGGTTGTGACCAGTGGGGTTGGGGGTGTGACTGGCATCTAGTGGGCAGAGGCCAGGGATCCTGCTCAACTTCCTATGATGCACAGGGCAGCCCCAAAAACATCTGTCCTAAAATGTCAATATTGCCAAGATTGAGGGCTCTGGCTCTAAATTAAAACTATTATTTCCACAATGAAAGAAATGTTCTTTAACATTTAGAAGAGATACATTAAATGATCTCTCAGAATGGAAAGCCAAAGGTGTAGAGAAAGCGTGAGAAAACAGTTCAAAGATAGAGTGTTAATATACATACTTGGGCCCAATCTCCAACTCCTAGGAGTCCCTCCAAGAGAAAAGAAAGAGAATGGGAATGGGAAAATAATCAAAGACATAATAGAAGACAGTTTTCCAGTTCCGAGTTAAGATATCAGGTACAAAGCAGGTGAAAGAAAAACCCACAACTAGTCACAACCAAGTGAAATTTCAGAGCACCAAGGAGAAAGAGACTATTAAAATATTAGGATAAGCTGGGTAAGAGATACAGGAAACTCAAGTTTTTGTAATTTTTCTTTAAGTCTGGAATTAGTTCAAAATAAAAAACTCTAAATCTTTTCCAGTTTGCTTTTCCATTTTCTATTTATTATAATTAACTCTATGAAGAACATCCTCATAGGTAGATCTTGAGAGCAGACGGCTTGGTTATGGGTCATATAACTCTTACTGATTTCATGTCATTTTGTTGCTTGTGCCTCAGACTTAGGAAGGGATTGATACCCAAACCCTGTTCCATTTTTTACAGTTCTCCCCACCCAGTGTTGTCATGGAAAGGAAACTTTGTGATCATCTAGACAGAGGTGTTTAATTTGCAGACAAAGAAGCTGAGTTCCACAAAATACAAGTTACTAATCCAAGGTCATGGTGTCAGGAAGTCTGATTATCAGGTGATGGGAGTTTCAAACAGGACCCATGCCACTGCAAGCCCACTGTGTGCTGGAGTTTTTTTGTCTAAGTCTCGTCTCTGTTAATGGGTAGTGCTCAAATTCATAAAGCCTTCATGATTTTTTTTTCTGTGCTCTCTCAATGGTCCTTTGTTTATAACTCTGTGTGACCTTGTAATATCCCTGAGCACTGTCATTATTTATGTACATTACAATTTTGTTGAGGGTAAATTCTCACCTTTACGTAGTACAATTTCACAAATCAAATAGTCTGCCCTCTGTATCAATGGGTTCTGCATCCGTGGATTCAGCCAACATTGATCAAAAATACTTGGGGACAAACCCAATAAAAAATAACAATACAACAATAAAAATAATACAAATAAAATAATATAGTGCAACAACTATTTACATACCATTTACATTGTGTTAGGTATTATAAGTAATCTAGAGATGATTTAAAGTCTATTGATGAGCTGGGTGTGGTGGCTTATTCCTGTAATCCCAGCCCTCTGGGAGGCCGAGGCAGATGAATCACTTGAGGCCAGGAGTTCAAGACCAGCCTGGCCAACGTGGTAAAACCCTGTCTTTACTGCAAATGAAAAAATTAGCCAGGCGCATTGGCAGGTGCCTGTAATCCCTGCTACTTGGGATGCTGAGGCAGGAGAATCACTTGAGCCCGGAGAATCACTTGAGCCCAGGAGGTGGAGGTTGCAATGAGCTGAGATCAGGCCACTATACTCCAGCCTGCGTGATAGAGTGAGGCTGTCTGAAATAAATAAATAATATTGGAGAATGAGCATAGGTTATATGCAAATACTATGCCATTTTATTTTTATTTTTTTTTAAAAAAAGGAAGAAAAAGAGAAAGAAAAAGAATGAAGAAGAAGAAGAAAAAGGAAGAGAAAGAGGGAGAGAGAATGGGAGTATTGCTTTATTGCCCAGGCTAGAATGCAGTCTAAAAATGGGAACTGAAAACCTCTTTTATGCCAATAATTGTGCTTAACAATGGAGACAGGAAGGAATAAGGGAAGAAAATAACAAACAAGCAGCCAACCAATATTTCATTTAAACCTATGAAATGCTATGCAATTATTGAGGAGTGATTTACTTCCAATTATGTAGTCACTTTTGGAATGGGTGTGATATGGTACTGATAAGAATGTGTGTTTTGTGTATTTGAAGTGGAGAGTTCTATAAATGTTTATTAAGTTTACTTGTTCCAGGTCTGACTTCAAGTCCTGGATGTCCTTGTTAATTTTCTATCTCATTGATCAGTCTTGTATATTTAGGATTGTTAGCTCTTCTTGTTGCATTGATCCTTTTACCATTATGTAATGTCCTTCTTTGCCTCTTTTGATCTTCGTTGCTTTAAAGTCTATTTTATCAGAGGTGAGAATTGCAACTCATGCTATTTATTTATTTATCTATCTATTTATTTATTTATTTATTTTTGCTCTCCATTTGGTTGGTAAATCTTCCTCTGTCCCTTTGTTTTGAGTCTTTGTGTATCGTTGCATGTGAGATGGGTCTGGATACAGCATAGCAATGGGTTTTGGCTTTTTATTCAGTTAATAATATATATGAGTTTAATACTGCCTTTTGATGCTAGCTGGCTGTTTTGCCCATTAGTTGATGTAAGTTCTTCATTATGTTAATACTGTTTACTTTTTGATATATTTTTGGAAAGACTGATACTGGTTGTTCCTTTATATGTGTAGTGCTTCTTTCAGAAGTTCTTGTAAAGCAGGCCTGGTGATGGTGAAATCTCTAAGTACTTGCTTGTTCGCAAAAGATTTTATTTTTCCTTCACTTGTGAAGCTTAGTTTGGCTGGATATGAAATTCTGGGTTGCAAGTTCTTTTCTTTAAGGATGTTGAATATTGGCCCCCACTCTTTTCTGGCTTGTAGGGTTTCTGCTGAGAGATCTGCCGTAAGTCTGATAGGCTTCCCTTTGTGGGTAACCTGACCTTTCTCTCTGGCTGCTCTTAGTATTTTCTCCTTCATTTCAACCCTAATGAATCTGACGATTATGTGCCTTGAGGTTGGTCTTCTTGAGGAATATCTTTGTGGTGTTCTCTGTATTACCTGGAGTTGAATATTGTCCTGCCTTACTAGGTTGGGAAAGTTTTCCTGAATAATATCCTGAAGAGTATTTTCCAACTTGGATGCATTCTCTTCATCACATTCAGGTACACCTATCAAACATAGATTAGGTCTTTTCACATAGTCTCATATTTCTTGGAGACTTTGCTCATTCATTTTTATCCTTTTTTCTCTAATCTTGACTTCTCGTTTTATTTCATTAAGTTGATCTTCGACCTCTGATATCCTTTCTTCTGCTTGATCAATTTGACTGTTAAAACTTGTGCATACTTCACGAAGTTCTCGTGTTGTGTTTTTCAGCTCCATTAATTCACTTACATTCCTCTCTAAATTGTCTATTCTCATTAGGATTTCGTCAAACCTTTTTTCAAAATTCTTAGTTTCTTTGCAGTGGGTTAGAACAAGTTCTTTTAATTCACAGAAGTTTCTTATCATCCACCTTCTGAAGCCTACTTCTGTTAATGGAACGCACTCATTCTCCATCAGGCCTTGTTCCATTGCTGATGAGGAACTGTGATCCCCTGTAGAGGGAGAGGCATTCTGATTTTGGGTATTCTCAGCCTTTTTACGCTGGTTTCTTCCCATCATTGTAAATTTATCCACCTGTCATCTTTGTGATTACTGACTTTCAAATTAGGTCTCTGAGTGGACGTCCAATTTGTTGATTCCCAGCGCCAAAATCTGAGCAATCCACTGCGCCGGCCATAACAGCGGCATTAAGATTGATGGTGCTTTTCTGCCCGGGAATCTCCGGTCTATCTCCCCTCTTGAGTCCGTCCTTCAATCAGCTGAATAGGCGACTCTGTCTTCCTGGAGCTCCAAACAACATCGGCCAAAAGAGGGCCCAGTCCCGCTCACTTTGCACCAAGAACTGCCGCACCGAGGCGCCAGCAAAACCGCCGCGCCAGGCACAAGAGTCGCGCTGGTGACCTGTGGGGCTCCTCCGCTGGGAATCCCCTGGTCCGTGAGCAACAAAAATTCATCTGAAAGTGTGGCATCCTCTCGTTCTCTGCACTTTCACTGAGAGCTACAATCCCAAGCTGCTAGTGATCAGCCATCTTGGATCTCTCTCCACGATGCCATTTTATATGAGGGACTTGAGTGTCTACTGATTTTGGTAGCTGGGGAGGGCATCATGGAACCAATCCCTATAGGATACCAAGGGATGACTGTATTACAGTGTCATCTAGTTAATTAGAATTAAATTAATGTTAACTTCTTCATTAAACAGATATTTAATGGATACCTACTACGTACCAGGTACTATTTCAGGGGATATGACAGTGAAAAAGATAGATAAGGTGCTTGCCTTTGTGGAGTTTATATTTTGTAGGGAGATAGTCCATAAACAAATAGACATAAGATTAGGTAGTTAATGAACACAGAGAGAAAATTGAATCTGGGCGAAGTATGATTAGCTTGCTGTTTCAAACAGGGCAATTGCAAAGGCACTACATCTAGAAATGCCATTTTCAGAGAGAAAATCTGTGGACATCTTATCAACTTTGGGCCGCCTTATCCCTGAACATTTAGAAATACATAATCATTTTTCATTACTTTATCCCTTTTAGTGTTGCATTTGGGAAAGGTAACTGGAATTGGAGAATTCCAGGACCTTTTTTTAGGACTGGAAAGCCATAACAAGAGACACTCTGCAGAACAGCAGATGTTCTTATCAGAAACGCTATGAACTTCAGATAGTACTGAGAATTTCAGATCAAAACTGCAATGCTCATGAACCTGTCTCCATAAATTTGGTCCTTCAGCCGCACTGTGGTAGGGTGTGTTTGTATGCCCACGTGTCTGCATTTATCTCTTAAGCGAGTGTTTGAGGTTGTGCACGAGTGTTAGCTCACTGATCTTGTCCTTTCCAGCTCATTTTTCACCCCTCACCTTGGCTGATGAGGTCATGGGAAAGAAGTGGTGCAGAGTACCGGGCAAAGGGCAGTGATGCAGGTCCCAGATGCTTTCCAGGGCTCTTGTCTTGTTTTCATTGTTTTACAAACCGGGATGCAGGCATTATGTCTTAACTCTTCTTCTTCTTTCCTTATCCTGTATTATCTTCCCCTCCATGTGGATATTGTTCCTCAAATTTAGGCAAAATTACATTCCATTTATGAGCTCCTTCTGAAGAGTCAAGTGATTCCCACCTCTAGATTGGAGTTTTTTGGAGTTCTCTGCCTGGGTATGGATTCCCCCACCATATTCCATGTGACAGCCCAACCTGAGTGTCTTCCAGACCTGAAGCACAGAAGCCCAGTCAGCTTTTCCATTTTATACCCATCTCTCTCTCACACATACTCATCAAAACCTCATCCTGGGCTCCTTATAACCCTGATAGTTGAAGGCAGCTCAGTGCTCACCTTTGCTGTAAAACCATCATCATCTCCTTGTTAGTCCCAGGCTCAGGGCCCAACCTGGGAGCAGAGATTCTATTTGACTTGAGTTGTTCGGATAGATGCCAAAACTTCTTTTCAAAAAACTCCTCCCTACTGTTCCTTTCCCAACTTAGGTTTTTCTCACTCATTCCCAGACATTCAGATTTATCTGTGAATTCATTCAATCTCTATACTGATTTCTTAAGGCAGCCAAAACAAACTACCACAAACTCAGTGGCTTAAAGCTAACAGTTCTGGGAGCCAGAGGTCCAAAATCAAGGTGTTGTCAGGGTTTGTTCATCTGCAAACTCCAAGGGAGAATCTGTCCCATGCCTTTCTCCTGGCTTCTGGTGACTGCAGGCTATCCTCCATGTTCCCTGGCTTGTAGACTCACCACTCCAATCTGTCTCTGTCTTCACATCACCTTTCTTCCTTTGTGTCATAAATCTTTCTCTGCCTTTTTCTTGTAACAGCGCCTGTGATTGAATTTAGACACCACCCTAAATCCAGGCCAATCTGATTGAGAGATCCTTTCTGAAAAGACCTTTTTCTCATAAGGTCATATATTCACTAGTTCCAGGGGTCAGGAAATGAATGTATCTTCAGGGGCGGGGGACACCATTCAGTCCACCACGTTCATCAACCTATGTTTATCCTGTCACCTCTAGATTATTGTGCTTAGGCTCTAGGAAAATCTCTGTGCATGGAACAACATTCCTGCTTTCATGGAGTGTACAAAGCTTGATAGGAGCCAATGTTTCTCTGGTAATCCTATTGAAAAAGGATGACAGTGACACAAATTGGGACCTTTATGAGAACTGGACATTTGGTCTCCTTGAATGTGCTCCTTTGTGAAGAGAAAATCATCAAATTACACATAAACATAGCTTTAAAAAGCTCTCATATGTACATAGAAGCTTTGGGCTGTATGTGAGCTGGTCTCTAAAGATGGCCCTACCTGATCTGCCCCTCCCTGTACGGAGATGTTGTACTTTCCACCAAGAGGCAGAGCTTATCTTCTCCTGCCTTGAAGCTGGACCTGCAGACCTGTGGCTACTTTAATCCATAAAATGTGGAGGAAACCATGCTGAGGGTTCTGAGGACAGGCATTATGATGATATGGCAGTTTCCACTTTTTCCCTCTTGCCATATTCACTTTGTGATCCCTGAACCACCAGATAAGAAGCCTGGTTACCCTATTGGAGTGGTCACATGGACAAGCAATGTTCAAAGAAGACCACAGCCACCATCCCAGTACAGCTTCTGGATGACACCAGCCCCTGCTGCCATCTGGCGGCAATGACATGAAAGACTCCCAGAAAGACCAGCAAAAGAACTGTTCAGCTAAGTCAACTCAACCACATGGAATAGCTTATCATGCGGTAATAAGTAACCAGAATAGGCTATGAACTTCATTTCCCCACTACATAAGTGGCTAACATGGAATTGTGTTTGCAGTGTTGTTCTGAAAACAAAAATGGTGCCACTGCTTTGTGCTGGATGCCAGCTGGCATCAGAAAGCCATGGAGCAACCTGGTGAAAGGAGGATTTAAAGGATTTCAAGATGGCCCCATGCCACAAGCAAAGGCTTTCATGGCTGTTGCAATTAGAGCCATTTCTAGCATGGCATTATCTAGAAGTCTGAGAATCCCCGTCTGGGTTGAGGAGCCACCTGAAAAAAGTTGCTGGATAGTGCAGAATTCTGGAGGTGTAAAGGTGGGAGGGCAGGATACACTTCTATGATTAGAGGATATTGTGCCAGAAGTCAGTATACCCAAATAGAGGCTAAATATAATTGAGCACTTTTTGGTGATATCAGGGTCTACCAGGGCATTTGGCTCATAGCTTGGGATTTATTTTTTCCTCCCATTTATGTTTTTCCTTTCTTCTCTGTTAGATTCTCTCAGTGCAAGAATTATGCATTCTTTTTGCTTCTTTTAAATCCAGGTAAAACCATTCCTCTTTTTTTTTTTTTTTTTTTTCTTGAGACAGAGTCTCACTCTGTAGCCCGGGATGAAGTACAGTGGTGTGATCTTGGCTCACTGCAACCTCTGCCTCCCAGGTCCCAGTTCAAGCAATTCTCCTGCCTCAGCCTCCTGAATAGCTAGGATTACAGACACATGTCATCATGCCTAGTTAATTTTTGTATTTTTTTTTTTAGTAGAGACGGGGTTTCACCACGTTGGCCAGGCTAGTCTTGAACTCCTGACCTTGTGATCTGCCCGCCTTGGCCTCCCAAAGTGCTGGGATTACAGGCATGAGCCACTGTATCTGGCCGAATCGTTCCTTTTTTGATGGAATCCTGAGGTTTCAAGGATGTTACAGATCTATTTAACCTGGAGATAATGGAAATAGCCTTCTTCATGCAGAGAAAATAACCGTCAAATAACACATAATCATAATTCCTAAATGTCCTCACATGTAATAAAACTTTTGAGGCTGGTGGCATCAGTCACGTTCACAGAAGTGGAAAGCAGGTGTAGAGGAGTCTTGACTTTGCCAAAGGCCATGTAAATATTAAATGGGGAGTTTTTTGAGACAGCGTCTCACTCTGTTGCCCAGGCTGGAATGCAGTGGTGCAGTCTTGACTCACTGCACCTTCAGCCTCCTGAGAACCAACTATGGATTTCTAAGATGGGAAATACACACAGGGTATTGTTCTTGGGTGCTTATTAATGGTGTCTCACATTATGACTAAGTGAAATAGGTGGGGTGGTCGGAGGAGGAGGTAGACCTGGGAACTTTCTAATGAGGAGGCAGCTGACAGCCAGGTAAAATTGGTGATAGCGGGTGGGGAGGGCAGTCCAAGGCAGAGGGATTAGGAAAATGGAGTCAGGAAAGCTTGTGATTGATTTGGGAAGCCATGAGGCATGACCTTCTAGTATTCCCTAAACTATTATCTTATTTTGTTCTCATAGTAACCTTTCAAGCTAATGAAGGAAATAAAATCAATATTCCTCTACTTCTTTCAACTCTTGACTATCTGTCTTCCATGTGTGTCCTCCATGTATCCCTGGTCATGTACATGCAATACGCTCTTGCTCATATATATACAACGTATATGTCAGTGCTCTGTGTGGAGTCAATGTACCTCTTCCCCATGGAATGTAGTCAGCTGCTAAGAGCTCAGGGCTTGCTTCCTTCTCAGAAGAATTTTCATCATCTGAGAGTAGCATTATCACTTCAGGAGAAGTTATTCTCTCCACCCTGTGGGCTTCTGGGTGCCTGATAATGGGGTAAAAAAAGGCTGGCACTCTTGTCTGAAAGTGGAGACTGCTCTGAGATTCCATTTATGCACTATGCTCCTGGTCCATTTATTCTTCTCGTGTAACCGCCCAATACGTTCACCTTGCCCGCTGCTTCGACAGAGCTGATTTATGAAGACAGGGGAATTACAATAGAGAAATGAATTCACACAGACCTGGCTGTATGGGAAACAGGAGTTTTATTAGTATTTAAATCAGTCTCCCGGAGCATTCAGGAATTAGAATTTTTAAGAACAACTTGGTGGGTGGAGGGAAGCCAGTGAGCCAGGGCGCAGATTCCTCAGGTCAGAGCTGGAGAGTGCAAGCTGTCTTATTACCCTGAGTCAGTTCCTGGGTGGGGTCACAAGATCAGATGAGCCAGTTTATCCATCACGGTGGTGGCAGCTCATCTGTCAAGTATGGGGTCTGTAGAATATCTCAAGCACTGATCTTAGGAGCAGTTTGGGGAGGGTCAGAATCCTGTAGCATGAAGCTTCACGACTCCTAAATCATAATTTCTAATCTTGTGGCTAATTTGTTAGACTAGGCCCCAGACTAGACTACATATGCAGTCTAGTCCCCAGCCAAGAAGGAAGTGTGTTTTGGAAAAGGGCTGTTATCATCTTTGTTTTAAACTATAATTTGAGTGCGGTGGCTCACACCTGTAATCCTAGCACTGGAATGCCAATGTGGGCCGATCACTTAAGGTCAAGAGTTTGAGACCAGCCTGGCCAACATGGTGAAACCCTGTCTCTACTAAAAATACAAAAATTAGTGGGGCATGGTAGCGGGTGCATGTAGTCCCAGCTACTCGGGAGGCTGAGGCAGGAGAATCTCTTGAGCCCAGGAGGCAGAGATTGCAGTGAGCCAAGATCGTGCCACAGCACTCCAGCCTAGATGACAGAGTGAGACTCCATCTCAAAAAACAAGCAAACTATAAACTAAGTTCCTCCGAAAGTTAGTTTAGCCTACACCCAGGAGTAAACAATGACAGCTTGGAGGTTAGAATAAAGATAGAGTTGGTTAGTTCAGAGCTCCTTCACTGTCTCAGCTGCGTTTTGCAATGGTGATTTCACACTCATGAGTTAGGCCAAGGCTAGACCTTACCAGAGACCATATTGTTGTTGAACACGTTGTAATTCCCTGTCTTGCTTCATCTTTCTTGCAGGTTTGTTTCAAAGGGTGCTCCCTCAGTTAATCACATGCCTGTTAAATCCCTATATTAGATCGTGCTTCTAGGGAACCTGACTCTTACATATGCAAGAACATGCATACATGCATGTACATATATATGTACGTATATACAATGTCTTTTTAATTTTCAGCCGGCAGTGACATTTATTGCATCAATAGTGATGCATGGGATGGCAGAGGTAGAAAGCCTATGATGCAGGGCCCAGAACAGCCTCAACAGGACCTTACAAGTTGCTCTGGAGCTAAGAAGGCCAGCCCTTTATTATTAGATACAGGCTTCCTGGGAAGGGGCATGACCTTGGGTAAAGCTGCTCTTGGCAGTGGAGAGACTGACAGCCAGATGCCTTCTGCTGACTGCACTACCAGCAACTGAGACAACAAGTCCTTCATGGAAAGGGGTTCTGGGCCACATTTTACCATACATCTCGGGGAGAACAGGAAAGCTGGCATCTCTGCCACGCCACAACATACGGTGGGCGTGAACATCAAGTCACATAGAACATAGTGGGCTTCTACAAAAGAAACTGGCTTATGGTAAACTTCTAATCCATCTTGTTTGTCGTGTTAGCATTTCCCACAATTATTTAAAATATCTCTTTATGTTGCAGATAATAAAATAGAAGCCTCCAGAGGTAAATAAAATACTCGACCAACTTCACATAATAAGTTAATGTCAAAGCTACGAATAAAAACCTTTTGTTCTGAAGTCAAATCTTACCTTCATTTCAAACTAGTGTGGCTGTAGTATACAGTATTTGTGGTTTACTAATGCCTGATTTTTGAGGGGGGAAGCTGTTGCTTACTTTTTTCAATCCTGCCAGGTTGGTTGTGAGAAAATCTTCTTGATATCTGGTTGATATGAAGAAGAAAGATGAACATAGGTAACTCAACTAGAAGGTGGGTCAGAGTTTCAGATAAACTTTGCTCTGTAAAGTAAGAAATGTGCTGGCTAAGAGATGCTATCTTCAAGGTCAAACATATCTCAACCTTCAATGCATGGAAATTGTGGAATGGGGCTGTTGGAAATTTTACACATTCATAAATATTGACAGGCTGACAAAGAATTTTAATTTTGAGATGTCTGACTCTGATTATTTCTGAAACATAAACACCTTTTAATTCTCCCCTTAGGCCAAAGATCAAGCTTTGGCTGTCGTCTTTTAGATAAGGCATCTGACTGTTAGATATAATCCAGATTTATACACACTTCTGCCCAGGGAAGCCAACCATTCAGTTGTCAAAGAAATGAGAAAGCTGACTGTTGCCTGGGACCTCCTTGTTTGTTCTGCTGTGTAATTTTCAGACAAACCCTGGGGGAGCAACTTACATGTTCTACCTAGGAATCTCCCACTTTGGGTGGAGGTAGGTGGGTTCCTCCTGGGTAACCCTTTTCAAATGCAAAATTTCAGCAGCTTCTCACTGCACTTAGAACAAATTCCAGACTTGTAATTATGGCCTGCAAGGGCTTATGTAGTCTTTTTCCTCTGCTCTTTTGCCTTCCTAGCATGCTCCTTGCTCACTACTCCAGCTGCAATGATCTTTCAGTTCTTCCAAGCTGCTTCCTGTCTTAGGGATTTTGCTCACGCTCTTCCGGCTTCTTGGGATGTCCTTCCCTGGACCTGCTCTTGATCTCACCTGAAAGCTCATCTCCTCATCAAGGCATTCCTCATCACGGTGGTTCAGCAGTGTTAGTCTATGTCACAGTGAAACTGCCTTTGCAAAAATTGTATCAGTGAGAAAATTATGACCGTTAAAGAGATCTGTTCTAACTCACACACCTCTTGTCTTTATCTTTCAAGCTGCCCTAATTATTCCTGGGCTTAGATGAAGCTAACTTTGGAAGACATTTAGGTTATGGTTTAAATGACAATAGACTTTCCCTCAAACGCAACCACATTTGTAAACCTAATGAAATGCCACTAGGCTAGATGGAAGACAGGAACCTGAATTCTGCTAAGGTGTAGATATAAACAATTGCCAGCCATAATTCAGGAGGTCTTACCGATAATATCACTATTGTAAAACTCATAATTGGCCTTTTAAGATATCTTTTCAGGTGTTTTTTCCATGTCTGATACCCATGGCTCTAAGTGGACCCAACTACCCTTCCCTCACTCCTCCTGTGGCCCCAGTAAGAAGCAACTCCACTGAGGGAGACAGCTTTGACCCGCTATGATTTTATTTCTACCCCAGCTGATCAGTAGCAAGCACCTGTTACCTGACCACCCCTACCACTTCCTACAAACTGCTTTGAAAAACCCCTAAGCTATCAGCCTTGGATGAGATTTATTTGATTAATAACTCCATCTTCCACATGTCATGGCTGTCCTTGTGTCAGTTAAACTCTTTACTGCAATGCGGTTGTATTTATTTGTGCAGCAGGCAGGAAGACTCCACCAGGCAATTAGAACAGTGCTTGCTCTGCTTTATATTTTCCTTCAGGAGTTTCATCCTAAAATGTAAATACTGATCTGCTTTTTAAACTGTTGTCATGAAAGTAGAGGCCATGACCATCTTGTTTCCATCCTCTATTTCCTTCTCTCCTGCTTACTTTTGGGTTATTTAACCATTTAAAAAATTATCTACTGTTTTTTAACCGTATTTTTTAAGTAGTAGCTTCAGGGGTTATAATTACATATTTCACTTTTTACTGTCTACTGAAATTCAACATCTTACCATTTCCAGTGGAATGTAAACACCACTATAAGCATCTCTTTACTTCCCTTTAGGTTGTGATTGTTGGAAACAATGCTTGGTGCTGCAAAAAAGAATTAGCACTCAGGCAAGAGTTTTCTCAGCAAGGCAATTTACATCTGCAGAGGGGTGCTGCCTGCGTCAGTCTCAGTCACAAGAGTATGCCGAACAAAGGAGAGAAGGGGTTTTTATCCCTAATGCAATTCCTGTCCCTATTGGGCAGGGTTGGACTGCACAATCTAAGCTGATCTCAGTTGGATAAGACTTAAACTTTTCTGAATATGGTAAGCATGTGATTTGTAAGAGAAGGAGGGGGTGGGAGTGGTTTGTCGGTTATAGTACAAGGCATGTTTGATTTTGTCTGGGTATGTCAGGGTACAAAACTAGAGCGGGAGGGTGGTTTACAGGCTGGAAACAAGAAACTACAAGGAGGTTGGGCTTTTGAACAAGGAGGTTGGGCTTTTTGTAACAAAGAATGTTACACAATTAAACCTTTTGAAGAGGAACTTATTATTCCTAACAATTTTTCATCTAGTACATTTACATATATTTAAATCCCCTCTAAACAGCATTTAATTTTTGCTTTCCATCTTTTTACGCAAGTGAAGAATGATCTATTATGTTACTCTTTCATTTGCTCTTTCTTTATTACTTATGTTTTGAATTTTTATCTGATATCATTTTCCTTCCTTTTGAGGAGCTTGGTTTAGCAATTTGATTAGGGCAGATCTGTTGTAACTGATTTCCCTTAAGTTTTTCTTCATCTGAGCATGTCCTTATTTCAACTTTATTTCTGAAGGATACTTTTTCTGGATGTAGAGTTTATGTTGACAGTTGTTTCATTTCAACACTTTAAAAATAGTATGCAACTCCCCTCTGGGCCCATAATTTTGAAGGAGGATTTTTCTCTGCCCCTTTGCTGGACTCGTAGCAGGGGCATCCCATTGACTTGGCCCACCACGCTCAGCCCCTTGTGGGAGGGAGCACATGAGTGAGCACGTGAGTGAGTGAGTACAGGATTCAGCCAGCTGCTTTGGGTGCCAACACAGAAGCAACCTCCTTGGGGGCCCATGGCCAGACTAGATGTGCTTCCTTGAGGGGAACATGGTGGTACCCAAAGCAGAGGGGGTGTTAGTGTGCTAATTAGCTCTTTTAGTTCCCTTCTTCACAGCGTGATGGACAGTGATTTGTTAGCAGCTCAGTCGGCCCCTTGCCCTGTTATATAGGGTGGCTGCCCTCCACTGGCAAGGGCACAGGGCCAGTGCTACACCCTTTCAGAGTACCTGTGCTCAGTGGGTCAAAATCTTGTCCAGAGACCAAGAAGAATTAGATCACGTTGATGACTGAAGGATGATGAGAGTGGAGGATTTTACTGAGTGATGAAACAGCTCTCAGCAGAGAGAGGAGGTTGGGATAGTGGGGTTATTCTCTACCCCTGCAGTCAGGTGGCTTCTTTCTCTCTGTGTGTCTGGGTCAGAGGCTTTTTTTTTTTTTTTTTTTTTTTTTGAGACAGTCTTGCTCTGTCATCCAGGCTGGAGTGCAGTGGTGCAATCTCAGCTCACTGCAACCTCTGTCTCCTGGGTTTAAGCAATTCTCCTGCCTCAGCCTTTGGTGCAGCTGAGACTACAGGTGTGCACTACCACGCCCAGCTAATATTTTTGTATTTTTAGTAAAGATGAGGTTTTGCCATGTTGGCCAGGCTGGTCTTGAACTCCTAACCTCAAGTGATCCGTCTACCTTGGCCTGCCAAAATGCTGGGTCAGGGGCTTTTTATGGACTCAGAATGGGGAATGCATGCTGATTGGTTTGTATGCAAAACATATTAAAATGAAGACACCACTCAAAGGTTGGCACAATAGTGTAGAAAACCAATTAGGAAAGGGGTAGGTAAATGTAAAAGAGGTAAAGGGTGGGGATCAACCAGAGGAAGGGACCTCAAATCGGAAGACAAGTTCTCAGTCTGGTCTGAGGATTTAACCTGTAGCTTGGCTTTCAGGCTTTAAACTATCTTTGTCTTGGAGGTGGGGTTTCATCAGGGACATTCCCCTATCTGCCTAGGCATTGAGCTGCCTCCTCTAACTATCAGTTTCTAGTGAGAAATCTGCAGTAATTTCACTTTCTGTGTCTCTATAGATAATGACTTTATTCTTTTTCCCTAGTGTTTAACTGAGTAAGATGGGTCTCGGTGTGGATTTATTTTGGTTTATCCTGTTTGGGAATTACTCAACTTCTTGAATCTGTAGATTTGTGTCTTTCACCAAATTTGGGGAGTTTTCAACTTATAATCCTAAATATTTTTTCAGTACTGTATTCTTTCTCTTCTTTCTGGGATTTTAGTCACATGAATGTTAAAACATTTATTATCACATAGATCCATGAGGTTCTATTATGTTTTTTCAATCTTTCTTTTTCTTTCTGTTCAGATTGGGTAAGTTCTATTGCTCTATCTTCAAGTTCTCTGACTCTTTCTTCTGTCATCTTCATTCTATTAAGCCCATACATTGAGGGTTTTTTCAGACTCTCACTTGTGCTTTTCAGTTATAAGATTTCTATCTGATTCTTCTGTGTAGCTTCTATTTCTTTGCTGAGACTTTCCATCTTTCCTTTGGTTTCAAAAGCACTTACAGTTGCTTGCTGAAGAAACTGTATTTTTATACTAGACTTTAAAGACTTTGTCAGATAATTTTGTCATTTGTATTATATCTGTGTTGATGTCCATTGATTACCTCTTACCATTTAAATTTAGACTTTCCTGATTTTTCATATGCTGGAGTAATTTTAGATTGTATCCTGAACATTTTAAATGCAGTGATAATAGACTCTGGGTCTTTGTAAAATCCTGTGAAGAATGTTGATATTTTTCTTTTAGCAGTCACTTGGGCTGTCCGAGGCCAGACCTCGAGTTCTACCTGACATTCCATGGGTTATCATTCCATCATTTGTCCACTTTTCAAAGTCTTTTCAGTGCCATTTGGCTCTGCCCTGCATGTGCTCCACCTGGTGGCCAGTCTGTATTCTGGAAGGTGGTTAGTTCATTGATCAATGCATCTGGTAGGCTGAGTAGGATCAGATCTGTGCATGCACTGTAAGAGAATGAGCCCAAATGTTCATGAACACATTTATGCGTTTGTTGAGTTCTACTTTATTTCACGTCTTTAATATTTGCTGTTTCCTGGAAGTTCCTCTTTTTGGTCTTCTGATTACAAAACTAGAAATTGATTATCCCACTGTGGTAGGTTGGTGGCCAGTGGTGGGAAGACAGAGAGAAAAATGAAGATTTTCCCTCACCGTCTTGGGATCACAACTCCAGAAAACAGAGTGAGAAAATTCTCTCCCCCAGAGTTTTGGCTCCTGTGAGTGCCTGTTATTGGAGCTCTTCTACCGCCCTCACAAAATTAATTTATTTTTACGAAAAGAAAAAGACAATCTCAGTAATAATTACAAAGAGAGAGTAGAAAATTTGGGGAGGTGATATATGTTGATGGCCTTGATGGTGGTGATGGTTTCACCGGTGTATACATTCCCCAAACTCATTAAGATGTATACATTGAAATGTACAGCTTTTTATGTGTCAACTAAAAAATAGAGAAAAGAAAGAGAAAACAAAATGGGGATTTCCAGTTTCTTTTGGAGGTAGTAGTTCCCTTCTCAGGTCCTCATGGATTCTCCTGCAGTTTTCACATCTTTCTCTGCACTGTTGCCTTCTACCAGTTCTGGTGTTTAAGTTCAGGCCAAGGTATACTAGAGTACTGAAGAGTGAAAAACCCACCCGTGGTTCAGCAGCTTTTCAAATTCTGGTCTTCTCCCCCAATCTCTGTGCCACCATTTCCTTCTCAGAGTCCTCAAATAGTTGCTGCGTGTGTGGTGTCCATGTTTATTGCTCTATTCAGTGAGAAAGGCAGAGTGGAGTGTGTTTCTTCCATGTTACCTGGAAACAGAAATCCTTAGTTATTCATTTAGGCAAGACACAAAACCTTCTGGCATTTTTGTTGATTCATTAACCCAAATAGCTGCCTTGTTTTATTCGTGGGAAGCCACTGGAGTTCTAATCCTTGTGCTGGAGTGAGATGGTCAAGTCCTGTTAGGCAAGTTAGTTAATGTCTCTGAGTCATTGTGTACATGGTGAATACTGTAGTATTACCTGTCCAACTTGTCCCCTACTCTACGGTTATCGTGATGATAAAGTAAGATATTGGATGTGACAGTACTTTGAAAAGTATAAAGTGGGCTGGGCACGGTGGCTTATGCCTGTAATCCCAGCATTTTGAGAGGCTGAGGTGGTCCTATCATTTGAGGCCGGGAGTTTGTGACCAGCCTGGCCAACATGGTGAAACTCCGTCTCTACTAAAATACAAAGATTCATTGGGTGTAGTGGCAGGTGCCTGCAATCCCAGCTACTCAGGAAGGTGAGGCAGGAAAATTGCTTGAAGCCAGGAGGCGGAGGTTGCAGTGAGCCAAGATTGAGACACTGCACTCCAGCCTGGGCAGCAGTGAGACTCCTCTAAAAAACTAAAATAAAATAAAGCATAAAGTGGTATACAGAGAATAAATTTTCTCCTGTGACCTGCAAAAAGTGATTGTTAGGTATATTCCTGGAGTAGGGATGGAGGATCAAGCAGCTGCCTGTCTGCGTGTTAGGCTGGGAGCACCCCTGGGACTCCCTCATCCCCACTGTATTCTCTCTACACAGATCCTCATCCTTCCTTCCTGAACCTCTCTTCTCTCTCAGGTTTCTGGGCACTGTAAAAAGCATTGTTGGTCATTAAAGGCTAACAGATCAGAAATCAGGAGATGAAACTCATGATTCTGTCACTCATAAACTCTTTTCCTCGAAGTGTTCTAGTTTCCTCATCTTTAAAATAAAAAGAATGAAAGGGCAATGATGAATTTCAAGCTCTTTTATAGAGAGTCTTTGTCAGTGAGCACTCCCTTAGTAGCAGTGAATGCTTGGGGTGGGGGCGAGGTTGGGGATGGGAGGGCTGAGATGACTGTTTTTATCTGTTTTTGAGACAGGGTCTTGCTCTGTCAGCCCAGTCATGGCTCACTGCAGCCTCAACCTCCCAGAGCTCAATCAGTCCCTCTATTTCAGTCTCTGGAGTAGCTGGGACAACTGACATGTCCTACCACACCCGGCTAATTTTTGTACTTTTTGCAGATAGTGGGTTTTGCTGTGTTATGCGGGCTGGTCTTGAACTCCTGGACTCAAATGATCCTCCTGTGTTGGCCTCCCAGAGAGCTGCAATTACAGGTGTGAGCCACCATGCCCTAATGAAACATCAGTTCTTCAGGTCTCCAACCTATCTTCTACTGGAGCAGTTCTGCTGTTCTCAGTTTTCTCATAGATTTTCACTTGCCAAAAGGTCCTGTGGCCAAAATGTCAGAACTCTGAGTGGCCCCCAAAGATAACTATCTCAGGATCTCACACTTTTCTAAGACATCAATTCCCCTCCTACTTTTCTGGTTGTTTCTTTCTCTTGAACGTCAACTTCTTTGTCTCCTGTCTTTATGTGTGGACATTCCTTAAGTCTTGGTCCCAGGACTGCAATCTTCTTTCCATCCCACTTCTCCCTTGGTGAGCTCAACTAATGTTTAAGCTTCTGCTGTCCAATGGGTGACTTCCAGTGTCCAATCTCTTTCCTGAGCTTCAGCCAAATATTTTCAGCCACCCACCAAGTCCCTCCATCTAGTAATAGATCAATAGATTCAACCCAACATGTCTCAAACCAGACTCATACATCATCTGCTCTCTGCCATTCCTAAATTAATACTTTTCTTTTACTTCTCTTTTTCTCAGTGGTCACATCAGAAGTTCTCCCAACAACTGAGCTTAAATTTTTTTTTATGACGCATTGCCTCTTTGACAATATTCATATGACCTCAAAGATCTGTTAATGATGCTTCTTCAGTATCCCTCCCAAAGAATTTTTATTTCCACTTACATCATTGAGTTCATATTTTATTCTCCTCTTATTCCAGATGTGCAAGGTAGCTCCCTAAAGTGATCTTCCTGTCCCCAACATTCTTTCTCCTGATCACATCATGCTCAGAGCAATAGCTGAAAGCAAGAATTTTTGTAAGTCATGAAATTGTTAAAGGACATCTCTATTGGGTATAGAATAAAGCGCTGAAGATTCAGACAATAGCCAGTGTCTTTGCCTTCTTTTACCTTACCTCACTTGCCTCCAATAAATGTATCTCCTCTACATAGATTAGTCCTCTAATAATCTTGCAGACAGACCAGGAGTTTTTATTTTGCTTTCTTCTTTATGATTTTATGAGGCTTACCCATTCCTCAAAGACAAATTTACATCCACTCCCTGATAGCATTATCTTGACATCCGAGTCATGGAGGTTTTACCTTTTCTTTTAAAGCATTTACTTTGGGACAACTTATGTAAACCTATGTTAGTATCTTTGTGCATGTCTTGCCTCCCAGCCATACTGTAACTTTATCAGAATCAGAAATTGAATCTTTAAGATTCTTGTACCACATCAGAATGCTTGGAAATGCATCAGATTTGTAGAGATAAAATAAAATAACTCATAATCTCTTTCATAAGAGCAATGACCATGAGTTATGCTAAGTATACTTGTTTGCTTTTCTTTCTCTGTGGTTTCACCCATATTGGCCAGAATACGCTTCATGAATTAAACAGGAAGTATTGAACATAAAGTTTTATAAACCAATGTAGGAATTTGATAGCCAGGAAGTCAATTTATTGCAACTTGGGGTAAAATCCTTGTAGACTTCCTTTTTATTTGTTTCTTAGCAGCACTGGATTTGTGTATTGAATAATTCTATCTCAGTGACATCCATATAATTATATCTACTAATGGATTAACACAATGTTGATTTACTTTTCTTTCAGATTAGTTAGTCTTAAGAGATATTCAAAACTCTAAGAGACTGAGATTCCTAATAGCATAACTAACTTTTCAAAGTTTCAATATATATCATTGGATTTCACAAGTAGACTCTGATTGACATTCTGAAAATATTTACAATAAAAAAATGAAAAATAACTATAAGAAAAAGTAGGAGAGTGACTAATGTCTGGCATATCCACATCATATAATATTTAATTCTTAGCTAAAATTCATCAAATCATATTGAGTTTTTAATAACACAGATGCATGTCAGCTTTTTGCTGATATGCAACTTTTCCATCATCACAGAATGTTGCATTTGACAATGCTGATCTAGGAAATTATTTGAAAGAATTCTGGAAACAGTTTCTTTTTCTCAAAGTATGCCACTTTGTCTTTTCCATTCATATGTGACGTCAGTAAGCAAAGTGGCAAATTGCATTATACTCTTATTCAGCACTCTGAAGCTTGGATTGTATAGTGACACTGCTATTTCTTCCATTGCTCTGCTATTTCTGTAACAGTTATCATGGACAAAGAATGTTATTTACTTCACAAGTTACTTCCTATCTTTGTTATATATCAGTTTTTTTCTCAAGAATATCAGTTATGGAAGTAACAATAGCTAATAACCACTGCTCTTTATGAAATGTTCATTGTATGCTAAAAAATACGTGGCTGGTATCAAGTGCATTTGTGATGTCACAAAAATAACAGTTTCAATATTTTGAATAGAATGAATAATGGCAATTCTCCTCCCGACACACTGTACTATAGCTAGTCTCTCTGTAGTGGTGTGCAATTCTTCAGGACTCTTGAGGCACATGGCAGAAGGCAGCATTTCATTTTGAGTGCTGGATGAAGTTTCCAATAAAAATTAAAGATTAATGATGTGAGTATATAAAAGTCAATAGGAAGAAAAGGCCAGGACTCTCAAACATTTGTTAACAGTGTAAAGCTTTGTACCAATCAAATGGCTGCAGAGAGGGAAAGCTAATACCAACGCAATAAAAACTGAGGGCTAACCTTTCGTTGTGTCTGGTGCTGAGCTTCTAGCATTTGATGAATGATTACCGTGTGCCAGTGGGTCATTGGGGAGTGTCTGGGTCTTTCATGTGGTTGGGACAGCTGTGGGCAATCTGCGGATGTGGATTACCCTGCAGAGAGAAACATCTACGTGTGAAGGCAACACTGCACTTAGGAGGAGTCAAAAAATAGATTAATATCAAGCGCCAGTTTACAACCTAGATGAAATCTTTGTGAAATTTTCAACTCAACAGAAATCAGCTCCTTGGCTTTTGATGTCTCCTTGAAATGAGATCGTTTTATTTCCGATCTGGTGTTTACGTGGGGGTGATTAGGTTTCCTGTCCGTCACTTCTGTCATCCTCATAAGCTGTATGAGATAGGTGCTGCTTTTGCTGCCTCATCTTCTTACAGTAAGTTGTCTAAAGTGGCAGAGCTAATAAGTGGCTGAGCTGGGACTTGAACCCAGGTCTGTCTGATTCCAAAACTTGAGCCATCATGTGATGAAAAGTGAACTGTAGCATTTGGTGAATGTAAAACTTCCTGCTTGTTTATATTAAAGGCTACTGTTATTTTTTAAATTAGGGGAGACTGGTGGGGAGGGATAGAGGTGTCTCAATTCTGAAATTGAAAAAGGGCCGCATCTCTATTCCTCTTCCTCTGTGGGCATAATATCCCCAGCTGTAGCAGGAACCAGTAGACTAGGTTTCCCTTCATTGTTTTCGAGAAGGAAATGCCTGTTGAACTTTGACAACAGTGTTAACGATTGCCAGAGACCCTCAATTTATTATTCATCTCTCAGGAGTCCTATAGAAATTTCCTTTGAAAACTCTCTCCTCATCAATATTAATAATCGCATGATGTCGTGCATACTTTGTGTGGGTCAAAATGCCTTTGTGTATGTGACCTCATTCCATCTTTAAATTTTTATTGGAAGCCTTCTACATGTTAAGCACTGTTTTAGATGCAGGAGATGTCAAAAGATGTATAGCACAACTCCTCCGTCGAGAGTTCAGTCTGAACTCTAACCTGATGTCATGAAGTAGACCAGATATCCTCCCCATTTTATACACTTAATTTCCACAGTATAACCTTCTGTCCTCACCTTCTACAACTCCTTTGTCATCTCTTTTACTCTATCCATGTTATTATTTTCAGGTTTGGTTGTTTGTTGTTGTTTTTGTTGTTGTTTAAACAAATGGAGTCTTGCTCTGTTGCGTAGGCTAGAGTGCAGGGGTGCGATCATAGCTCACTGCAGCCTCCAACCCCTGGGCTCAAGCAATCCTTTTAAGTAACTGGGACTACAGGTGCATGCCTCACACTCAGGTAATTGTAGAAACAAGGTCTTCCTATGTTGTTCAGGCTGGTCTCAAACTCCTGGCCTCAAGTGATCTTCCAATGTTTTTATATTTACTCTTCCTTAAACATTAATGAGCAACTAAACATTCTCACATTCATCTCCAATGTTTTTCTCATGCTTCATCTCTTCTTGGCCTACTTCTCTGATACTTTTCTGTATGTCCAAATCAGGCCCATCCATTAAACCAAGGTAGCATCTCCTCTTCTCCCTGACAGCTATTCAGGAATCAGGCAACGTCTCCCTTCTTTCAATTTTCAAAGTACCAAAATTTCAAGTACCAAATATGAGACAGTGAGAATAACTGAAGTTATTCACCATCTTATATTTGGTACTTGGAATATAGTGCACTTTGATAAATATACATTTTTCTTTTCTATGTAAGTTGTCTCATGGCATATCTATAAATACAGAAGAAGATCATTGATAGGTATTCTAAATAAATAAAAATATTGTGCAATATGCATGATATTTGCTAAAAAGAATACTAAGAATAATGCAAAACTGAAGATCAATGCCAGATTTAACACCAAAATACATATTGTTTAACCAGTAAAATATTGGCATGCATAGTTTTTCAAAAGCTGTAATTGATTAGCAATGTTTAAGTACTGGGAGATCTGACATAGCATTCGAAATTTCTGGCCTCACTTGAAAAATCAGAGGCAACGCTTGGCCTGCTTTAGCATGGTGACTGTCAGCTGAGGCCAAGAAGCAACTACCATTGCCTCCTCAATGTCGGGGTGGAGGAGAGTCAGTTTCCCATTTGTCACCATTCTCATCCTAATTATTTCTTACAACAGTGTTAAAAAGAAAGTAAAGCCTAGGCACAGTGGCTCACGCCTATATTCCCAGCACTTGGGGAGTCTGAGGCAGGCAGATGGGTTGAGGCCAGGACCAGCCTGGCCAACATGGTGAAACCTCATCTCTACTAAAAACAAAAACTATCCAGGTGTGGTGGTGCACGCCTGTAATCCTAGCTACTCAGGAGGCTGAGGCAGGAGAATCACTTGAGCACAGGAGGTGGGGGTTGCAGTGAGCGAAGATCACACCACTGCACTCCACCCTGGGTGACAGAGTGAGACTAGTCTCAAAAAAAAGAAAGAAAAAGAGAAAAGAAAAGAAAGTGAAGCATTTCCTATTACCTGTGGCTCTGTCTCAGGGAACAAAAAGTTAGCATGAAAGGACAATTTTTTCAAGAAAAATGAGAAAACACATTATTATTGTTTTGGGGCTGAAGTGGAAAATAGAACTGTGAGTTAATATTCAGTGTGTTTAATATGAAAACAAAGCAGAACCTAAGTGGCTGTGATGGGATAAACCTGGCCCGTTTTAATTTTTGCTAGCCTAGCCCTTGCAGACATTTGTGTTTGCAGCTGACCCTTGGATCAGGGGAAAGGTCAAGGGCCTAAAGGTGAGCTGGGCCCAGGTCCTGGCTCTGGCGTTTACTAGTGTGTGACCTGGTTGGGTTATGGCTAACCACACTTTTCCTCTCTCTGAAATGGGAATAATGATACCTGCTACATGGTGGTAAATTGAACTTGAAATGAGATGCAGAACAGCAGGACTTTTGTCTGTTCCTTGTAAGCTAGTGCCTACAACAGTGCTCTAGACACATATTGAGTAGACAGATGACATCTGTAATGCACTATGAGCTTTGCTCATAGGAGGCCATTAGCAAATTTGAGCATGTTTTTAAGGAGCTAATCATACCTGTTGTTAAGAGTAGCCACTATTTGGTCTTTTTTTCCCCCTAGCACCTAGGCCTGCCACAGAGCAGGTCATTAATATTTATTTGCAGAATGAATAGATAATGTCTGATTGTCCATCATTTGCTAATCTTTCTTAAAGAGAGTGGCACTGGGGACATCTGGCTGCCATTTTCGCGTGGCTTTTTCTCCCCTCCCTGAGATAAAAGGATTGCCTTGTTTCTCTGTGTGGCGTAGACCTAATATTTTGCTTTCTTTTTCCAGTTTGGTACATGGCTAGTGGAGGGTGGTATCTTCTTAAGAAAGTTTATTTCACTTTCTGAAGGTGTTTTTCATTTTCCCAGCTGCCTTTCACTCCCCCTTACGCGTCATTCATGCAACTTCCCAGCTGGCAGATGAGAGGTGGATAACCATGAAGCTGTCACGAGCATCTTGAACAGTGAAGGCTCACAGGGAGCAGGTTAATACTCAGTGTTGTGGGATTTATTATTACATCCAAGCTGCAGTCTGGTTTTACCAGAGAGCCAGTCTTGTGCGGTCTAGCCAGGCCAGCCATTATTTTGCAATCTTGTCTATCCGCTGGTGTCTTTTCCTACTTGACTTTCAGGCGTGGTCTTTCAAATAAAGGTTTCATTAACAAGTTCGGAAAAAGGAAAATAAAAATGAGTTAAAAGTCTGCCTCCACGTCACATGCTTAGTAGGAAGCCCATATTAACTTATGTAACTTTCTAGACGCTATGTAGTTACCTTTCCAACTCTCTCAGTTCATTTTGTGCTTTTTGACTTTGATCTTCAGGGCTTGGGGCTTGGTGGAGATTAGCAAAATGGGGCATATTGGGTGCCAGGCGTTGTGTAGGGAACTTTCACAAGTGCTGATTTGTTTATTCACAGAAGTTGGCAGTGTCATCATGGCCCATGAAAACTTATTCAGAACAACTTTGGGTTCTCTTCTGCACCACGGTTGCAATTCAGGTTTATTATCTCCCTGGGAAATACATTCCAGACTGTTGGGGATTGTATGATAGGCTCATTGGAATAATTAATTTCTTACAGATTAGTAGATATTCTATTGTTTTTATATATCATCCTCAAGGTACATGGTAATTGTGGTGGCGTTTGTATAGTTTGTGTGGTCAGGAATGTTTGTGAGACATTAATTGAATATTTCCTGTGAATATTGTACTTTACAGAGCCTCGTGGAGGCAAAGAAGTACAGTAATATAAACACATCGTAGATAGTCAATGAATGTTAGTTAACTAAGACATTCATTTGTTTTTTGACTTGATACATACTTTTAAATATTGTGCTTTCTTTAATGTAACAGTAACATATGTTGCTTGTGAGTCATCTGGCCTATATAAAAATGTAAGTGTTTTTTAAATAAATAAGAATCCACTGAATACTTACTGTGTTCCAGGAGGTGTTCTGGGCACCAGGGATACGATCGTGAACAACAGGCATAGTCTGTTGTGGAGCTGACATTCTTATGGAGTGAAACACAAAATAATTCTAAGTTATACATTTCTGTCTTTTTTTTCTTCTTTTCTTTGCTTAAGTCCCATAAAACAAAACAAAACAAAACAAAAATATGAGTTTAGGTAGAAACAAGGTAACTCCATAACTTTCAAATAACTACTGTGAATAACTGCACATTTTCATTTGGTGATTTGCCTATGACTTGTGCGCAAGTGAATATCTGCTAACATCTGGATTCCATTTGGTTTCATTTTCTTTCAATTAATGAACCATGTTAGGTGGTCGAACAAGGTGGATGTGTGAACGCCAGCTTGTGTTTTCATGCTTTTCTAGATGAGAGGAGGCAAGGTTTCCAGCGAGGCACCTTTTCCCCTCTTGACTTACTCTCTTCCTCAAGCCCACAATCCCAGAAAGAAGCCTGGCCTGGGCCCAGAGCACCTGGAACAGGCAACCTGGGGCACGCCGGCTGAGCCCTGACTCCACAAACATGCTTTCCCCACTCTGTCTTGATCTCCAGATTGTGGTCCTGCCATGGCTGTTTTCAGCTGAAATAGCATGAAAAATGAGTTCTTGTGGTGTTTTTAATATAAATAGTAGAGATGCCACAGGAATTCAAGTTCTCAGGGGATGTGCTTTCTTACAGGGCTTAATACGTCCTGGGAAGACCCTTGAGTTCCGCCTCCCCACCAGCTCTGCCCCTTCAGAGAAGGAAGGGCTGGCAGTGCCCAGGGACTGGGAACGTCCGCTAGGCTGACAGCTCCGTCTGATGCTGCCAGCCCAGTGCTCACTAGGCCACGCGAGCCGAGAGAGTGAGCTCTAGGGTAGCAGTCTGCAGAATTTTTCTGTAAAGGGCCAGATGGTAAATGCTTCAGGTTTTGCAGACCATGTGGTCTCTGTTGAAACTACTGAACTCTGCTTTTGTCACGTGGAAGCAGCCATAGACAATGTGCAGATGAACGAGTATGTCTGTGCTCCAATGAAACTATGTTTACATAAATAGGTGACACGCCAGATTTCACCCATGTGCCACAGTTTGCAGGCTCCTTCCACAAAAACTGAATCAAGGGGCCCCGGGATCCTACCTGGGCTCTACCGCTTACCTGCTGGAATTGTAGGTGGGTAGTTCCAGCTTCTTCATCTGTTAAATGGGGTTCATAAAATAACCTACCTTGTAGTTCTCATGAGTCTTAGTGAGAAAATATAAGAAGGCCTCCAGATACAGTCTCCCCTGTGATTCGTACCTGGACAATCCTGGCTGTGTCCCATCTCTATCTTCCCAGACAGCTCTGCCTCTGGAAAAATTTCTCCCTCTAGTTTGAAGAGGCATTTACCCCCCAAACTTTTGACTCATTGTCCTCTTCCAGGATATAGATTTTCTCATATGTAAATCTTGTTAAGCCTAAAGGTCAATCCATACTATAAATTTTTCCTGGTTGCAGGTCATAAGTCACTCACTTCGGCACCTTTCCCCAACTCTTTAACTGCACTTTTTGAGTGGTACTCATTTCTTGTTTAATAACACTTCATTCATTCATTCATTCATTCATCCATCCATCCATCAAACATATAGGACATTGACTATGCATTCTCCATGCTGCTATCAGTGTATGTCTTAACTAGCTCTTTTATAAGACCACAGGCCTTTTGAGGTCAGGGATCCTGTTTTATTTCACCTGGTGCCTCAGAGCCTAGCACTGGGCTGAGCATAATCTATTATGCTTGGTAAACATTTTTTGATGAATGGGAGCAGTACGACTATGCTGTCTCAACTTCCCAGTTTACACTGTTCTTGGCACAGAGCCTTGTATACAGTAAGCATCAAAAACACACATGTTGATTAAGTGTTGGCCTTTGTACCATTTTTCTAGCCTGTAATGCTGTTTCTTTGCTTGAGAGACTTGGTTGCCAAATATCTTGATCTTTCACCTTTTCCCTAGTGAAAGGGCAGGACTTCTGAATGAGGGGGGCTCTAAGCCCTCGAACAGCAGGACTCTGAAAGCACGTGGGTTAGAGGAAGTGGGGTGAGCATAGGGCATGGGTGGTGGGGAGGGGGTTGTGAGCTCCAGCTTGTCCTTAACGCCCATCTGGGTGGCCTCTGAAACCAGACAAGGTAATTACCCCTCCAGCCCCTGTGCTCTAAATTATTTACATTTCCCAGTCAAGACACTAAAAAGGGAAGCATAGAAGGACCCTGCCTCCTCCTAAAATCAGACTTGACTGCTCCGTTTCCTCCCTGGCTGATCTAAGATGGTTTATGGAATTCAGAAAGGGGCACCAGGTTCAGGTTTAGGAAGGCCTTGGGTTTGAATCCCAGCTCTGTGATTTTGAAAGGTTGCTTTATCCAGAGGGATATTCATTTCCCCTTCTGTAGTATAGAGGTGATAAAAGTCCCCATCTTATAGGGGTTGATGTAAAAGGAAAACAAAGTCAAAAAAGCAACCAAATGGCACATGTAAAATGCAACAGCTTATGTATAGGGGATCAGTAAACACATACCATTATCCTTTCCTCTGCCTTATTTTACAAATACTTGAATGCTTCCTTATCCTGCCTCTTGAGGAAATACTTTGGGAGACATTGGCTTTGTAGGAGAAGAACTAAAGGTTGGATGAAGCTGTCATCCAGGGCTTCTCAGCCTGGTCATTGTTGATAATTGACATCAGATAATTCTTTGTTGGGCAGTGGGGAGGGCTCACTCAGTGCATTGGGAGATGTTTAGCAGTGTTATTCACCGTGATATGTAGATCACCCATCAGTAGCACTCACCTCCTACTCATGACAGCCAAAAATGTCTGCAGATACTGCCAGATCCCCTGGGGTGGAGGTAGGGGGCACAACTGTCCTCCACCAAGGATTACTGCTAGACAAATGAATAAGAAGCTCCTTGCGGGGTGTGGGAGGCAGAGGAGTCTGTGATGGGAGCTACTCCCAGAAGTGATCTCTTTCCTCCTTTGCAAGGTAATTGCATCCCATAGGATTCAGGAGCTGAAGGGAAACAGGCTGTACTGTTGTCCCAATGCCTGGGGAAGGCAGAGAAACAAGACCATCAGACTCAGGGTTTGCCAGGGTCAACAGGTGCTTTATGTCAGGGCCACCTGAGGGCACTTGCCACACTAGGTAACCCGGACCCCAGACATGACAGCTGTGCAGAACCAGGGTCACTTGTCCCTATAGAGTGGGAGGAAGACACCATTCCTAAAACTAAGAGACTCAGATTGGATGCAGCCTCCACTCCTGGTTCAAGCAATCCAGCCACAGTTGCAGGAATTATTGGCACATGCCACTATGCCTGGCTATTTTTTAAAATATTTTTTGTAGAAATGAGGTTTCAACCATTTTGCTCAGGCTGGTCTTGATCTCCTGGACTGAATTTATCCGCCAGCCTCAGCCTCCTATAGTGCAGGGATTACAGGCTGGAGCCACTATTCCTGGTCAGCATGTTCCCTTTTAAGCAGCCTCACAAGAGATTCTGATATCCATAGAAGCTTTAGGATCTCTGCCCCATTGGAAAGGCCATAAGCTTTCTATCTAGAACTTAATTTTATGCCCCATCAAACCCAAACACTTACTGGATGTGTGGTCTTTAAAAAGTTTTACTGGGCTGCCTTCCTCAACATGTTAAACAATATTTGCCAGCCTGGATCATTACAGAGATAAAATACCATTTTCTGAGTACCCACTAAGTGTCAGGTATGTGGAAAGTACTTTTCATAGGAGATTTCAATGTGCATTTTTATAAAATTCCAAAGGAAGAGAGTAATTTTACTTTTCACCACGGGGCTCTGCTATGAGGAATATTAAGCCCATGTTACAGATAAAGAAACTGAGGCTTATTAAGTCCCTTGTTCAAGGGTGATACAGGCCTATGGCTCCCAGTTCCATGGGTCACCCTAGATTTTTTCACTCTGCATTGAGCATTTTCACCTCTGATCTCTCCTCCCCAGTAAATTGCCATGCTTGATTTCTACCAGTTATTCAGTTTCTACCAGTAAATTGCCATGCTTGATTTCTGGGCAGTTATTCAGTATTATTGTGCAGGATTGTTTTCAAGGGTAATGCCAAGAAAAATCCAAACAGATTTCAACAAGAGGATCTCATCTTAGAAACGGATGGCAACTTCTCAGCAAAGCAGGTGGGAAATGAGTCAGCTAGAATCTTATGTCATCTCTAGAAACAAAGACACTCAGACTGATTCATAAGTGAGGGGATCTTGGCGTGTGTTCTGCTCTGGGATGAGGGTGCAGGTCCCTCACAATAACTCTCTTGATGATCCTCACTCTCACCCCAATTTACTTTTACCTAGCACTTTTGCCACCAACATAAATATTCCTAACAGCTTCCCCTTCCGATGCAGGAAATAACTGCTAGAGAGGGCAAAAGCCAAGCCTGGCCCACGTCACAAGAATTCCACTCCAGAACCTCTTTTTTCCCAGCCAATTAGCTGAAAGGGTTCGGGAGCTGATCACAATCACTCACTGAGATCTTTCAGGAAGCAGGGGCAGAAATGAATTGATGGAAGTGGGTAGCGCTTTCCTCACATTATTGGCTTTACTTGAAAACTCTGTTCAGGAAACTGTGGGCATTATTTAATAAGTGCTGCTTTGACCCCTGACTTCCAGGGACTCCCTGAGAAAACAGCTGATTGGTGAGATGGCAGGATGATCTGAGTAATGCGGGACACCATGATGTGCAATCACAGACCAAGCACTTGCACAATTGCACAGTGGTGTTTTCTCGAATGGTGGGACTATTTCAGACTCTCCACCTCATGATGGGCAGGTGGCAGGAGGGTGGGGGGTTTACACCTGGGAATTATAACTAGAAGCGGCTGTGTGGTGGTCATATGCAGGAAAGTCTATCAACCCATTTTATAGGTGAGGAAATTTAGCCTTAGAAAGGCTGGAAATGCATCCCAGATTACACAGATGAGATTCATACCTAGAGTCATCTCATCTTTAAATCAGTATCCTTTCCATTTTATTATAGATCATTGAATGCTCTCCGAGGAGTTCCCCTGTGTAGAATTTCCTTTCTGCTCTGTTTTGTCAATATATCCAACATTTGGAAAATCAGTTGTATGTTGCATATGTGTTTCCCTAAAAGGTGACTTTATGTCTTAGATCTCAGAAGCTTAGATGGTGCTTGACATTCCAGAGTGGCAGAGACGGGACATTTCTATAGGGTTTTCTACTGACCACGCCAGTTGCTAGTGGACTGAGAACAACTCAATATGGCCTTGTCTCTTGGCTTAGCTTAGAGTAAAATTCTTGTAGGCAGTTAATGTGCTTTGAAATAATAGTAACGTTTACTCTTATTTCTTAGGGCCAGAAAATGAACAAGATGAAGCCTGTAATCTAAGGATTAGGACCAAGAAAATGCATTGACTAGTGCCAGGCATGGTGGCTCATGCCTGTAATCCAAGCTCTTTGGGAGGTCTAGGCAGGAGGATTGCATGAGGAGGTTATAGTGAGTTATGATGGTGCCACTGCACTCCAGCCTGTGAAACAGGGTGAGACCCTGTCTCTTAGTGGGCGGAAAAAAAGGATTGACTTTTTCAGTAACCAAATAACTTGCATTGTTTCCTTCTAAATTGCTCTTTCTTCTTCTTGGCAATACATTACTTGTGCAGAGTCCCATGGACTATAAATGATAGCAGATAAAATTGTTAGCATTTAATAAACTCTAGGAATAACATGGGTGTCAGAGGTGTGCTATTTTAACCAGTGTCCACAAGGTGGCAACCTCTCCAAGGAAACTGAGACCAAAATCTAGTTTTTAAGCAACTGTTGTCATTTAAATGCTTATTGGGCAACTCAGCAAGCTTGGCACTGTACCAAATACTTAAAAGATTTAGCTTCTGCCTTCAAGGAGCTTACCAAGTATCTGGTTTAAACAGTGTCTTGAATTAGACCATTTCTCAGCTTTCTGTTTCAATCACCATAAATCCTTAGATCGGAGTCTTTAAAAGAGACAGTAAGATATAGAAGAGAGAGAAAATAAATTTCATTGAGTCCTACTGTGTGACAGGTACTTAACAGGCACCTTACATGTGTGGTCCTCACTAGGAACTGTGATGGGCGTGGTAACTACCTCATGTTACAGAAAGGAAGTTGGATAGACATTTTAATATTGGAACTCTAATACCACAGAGCTAGTAAACAGCAGAGGCAAATTACAAACCCATAGTTATCTGCCCCTACAGTCTTTCCACTGGCCACCATGTCTCACTGCAGGAAACTTGTGGAATACATTATTCTCAAGAAGTGGTCCAAAAGAAGAAATAGCCACAAAATCCTTTAGATGTTTGCACTGGTGTCACACCCCTAAGGAATGCTTATGAGGGAATACCCTGATTTTTTTAGCTATTCCTTGGCCCTTTAAGAATGGTGCCATTGGGGCCAGCCTGCTTTCCTGCAAACTTTCCTTTGAGAGAGGAATGATATGAGCTCTTTCTGGTGCTTCAACAATAGATTGGCTGCAACTTTAGCATGTAAGCATTTAATTTTTCCTGGTTAATTTTAACCATTAGTCTATATACTATGTGTTCGTATATGTGTGTGATACACGTGTGTTTGTGTGTGTGTGTACATATATATATATATACATACAACACAATATATAGACATGTGGTATATAATAGACCACATATTAGATTTAGAAATCATTTCCATTGAATGTGAGCTCACTAAGGGCAGGGTCTTGAAGGTGTTTAAGATGCTACACAGTCTGTTTGGGGCCTTTATGTTTCAATGGTAATTCTTTGAATTGTTTCTTATGCAAATATATCTACTACATTTGTTAGGGTTCTCCAAGAAATAGAACCAATAGAATATCTATAGCTATATAGGAAGACATTTATTATAAGGGTCGAGTTCATGCCATTTTGGAGGCTTAAAAGTCCCAGGATGTGCCATCTATGAGCTGGAGGCTCAGGAAAGCTGGTGATGTAGTTGCAGCCCAAGCTCAGAAGGCTTGAGAACAAGAAGAGCTAAGGGCAGAAGTCTCAGTCCAAGTCTGAAGGCTCAAGAACAAGGAGTGCCGATGTCTGAGCGCAGGAAATATGGGTGTCAGCCTCAAGCACAGAGAGCAAATTCACCTGTCCTCTGTGTTTTTGTTCCATTCAGGCCCTTCAAGGATTGGACGATGCCCACTTCATTGATAAAGGCAGCTGTTTTTTCCTTTTCCTTTTCTTTTCTTTTCTTTTTCTATGAGATATGGTCTTGCTCTGTCACTCAGCTGGAGTGCAGTGATGCAATCATAGCTCACTACAGCCTTGAATTCCTGGGCTCAAGTGATCCTCCTGCCTCAGCCTCCTGAGTAGCTGGAACTACAGGCATGCATTACCACACTCGGCTACATTTTTAAATTTTTTTAGAGATGGGTCTTGCTATGTTGCCCAAACTCCTGAGCTTAAGTGATCCTCTCACCTTAGTCTCTCCAGCAGCTGGTATACAGACCTGAGCCACTTCAGCAAGTGAAAGCAGCTCTTTTTTATTCAGTCTACAGATTCAAAGGCTAATTTTCTAGAAACGCCTGCATAGATCATCAGAAATAATGTTTTACTAGCTATGTAGTCATCCCCTAGCCCAGTCAAATTGACACATAAAATTAGCCATCCTGGCTGGACACAGTGGCTATAATCCCAGCACTTTGGGAGGCCACGATGGAAGGACTGCTTGAGCCCATGAGTTCAAGACCAGCCTGGGCAACAAAGTAAGACCTTATGTCTTAACAACAATAACAACAAATTAGCCAGGCTTGGTAGTTCCAGCTACAGAGGAGACTGAGGTGGGAGGATTGTTTGAGCCCAGGAGATTGAGGCTGCAGTGAGCCAAGGTCACAGCACTGCCCTCCAGCCTGTCCAGTCTGGGTGACAGGATGAGATATTGTCTATACATGCATACCGTCCCGTCGGCCCTTTCTCGCTTTCACATTTGAAAATCCTGCTGTAGCAGTGAGTGAAATACTGGAGTTAATGAAACTGAGATGACCCCAGGAACAGACCCTGGAATGAGCATGCAGGTGCGAGAAGAGAGTCTCAGGGAAGAGCAGGAGGTAGAGGAGGCAGGGCAGGACAGGGGACGATGCCAAGGGAGATGTCAAGTTTGGGCAAAGTCCTACAGGGGAAACTTCAGCCTGATCCCATCAGGAAAATTTGGAGGGCAAGTTACGCCTTAGAATTTGGGGCAAGGGAGATGGGGATTTCCTCCTCCTGTACGTTGCCTTCATTTGTTAAGAGCCAGGAGGAGGGGAGGGACGTGGGACATACTTTCCAAGGAACTTGTGGCTTTCCATACTTGTGAGCAAGCCGGCTTCATTTGCCCAAGATTGAATCTGTTAAGAGCTCCTGTTGCTGGCTTTTGTAAGTAAAAGCACACAGGAGCCAGGGCTATTCACATGCAGCATAAACGTACTCCAGAGGGTCTAGGTGGGGTATCAACACTGTCCCCTGCACCTAGTAGGTTCTTGGCATTGAAATTTTTATTTTGATGGTCTTAAGTCAGTACTAAGCCCTGTAATTTGTAGTATTTGGCAGCTAGACTTCAGATATTGGAGTGATTTAGCAAGTCACTCAGTCATACCTGAAATAATGAATTCTCACCCATTTCTTTTGTGACCTGCAGTGATTTGCTAAAGATTCAAAATCCTGGGAGGGACTGCTCGATTTGCTGAAGTTAGCATGCTGTCTTCCTCTCTGGCTTCAGTTGCCCAACTAGGATTGGAGTTATCTGGATTTGCCATCAGACAATGCCTGCCCCTGTGCAAGAGCCATCAAGCCCAAAAGGAAGGAGGATGGATAGTGAGCTGCCAATAATGACAAACTCCCACTTAAATTCATAGGTACAAAGCAAATGAGACCCTTTGGCCCACTTTGAGCCAAGTCCAGACCCCACTGTGGGGTGGTGCATGAGCTGGGGAGTTTGATCTGAGACACTAGCTGGATGTCAACTTTCCAAGTCACTAGTGGCCTCTAGGAGTAGAAGCTTCAGTCTCTACCTTTCAGAAACTCCTTTGGGTCTTTCAACGTTGGCCATGTTGAGGTTTGGCAGCACATTTCTAGGGAGCCAGACCAGAATCATAGTGTTGAAAACCATACATTTCCACCGTTCAGAAAATGATAGGTAAGATCATGAGTGGAGTGGTCTTTACATAATTTTAAATAAATTTCCAGAGTGAAAATTTCCTAAGGCAGCTTCTGGTCATATTGGGATCCCAAAACATCTGGGAAGAGCAAACCGTGTTGTATTTACACATCAAGCAGAGGCAGCTCTTCCAGTTTCCCAGTCAGCTCTGCATTCCCTGTAGGAAGCACTCACATCCCCTGGGATACCACAGAGGTGCTGAAGCCCTTCGGATCATCACTTGAGGGAGGATGATGACACCCTTTTGTTCTCATTTCAGCATCTTCTTCAGCTCAGGGCTTACGTTTGTCTTAAATTGTTTAAAGCTGCGAGGAACTTCCCATTGTGTGATGATAGCTCTGCATATGTGCAGACAGTTTGGGAAGAACCATGTGCTAGAACATCCTGGGTGTGCTTTCTGAGCCTGTCTTGGACTGGCCACTCAGCAGCTCTCACTCAGCTGTCTTAAAACATGCTGATTGCCCCCAGTTTATAAGCTGATGCTGTGGTAGCCGAGGAGGCAATAGTAAACTTCACGGAATGATTAGAGAGTCAAGTGTGGTATGTAAACTTGAGGTCTTTGACATTTTTTTTTCATGATTTGGGAAAGAGATAGCCAAGATTCTAGTAAAGCTTGAGATTTTGAAGAGTCTTTAAAAGAGGCAGTGCCAATTGAGGTTGGGGAATGAACAAAGGGCTCCAAGCACTCCGGGACCATTCATGGTGGAAAGCTATTCACTCCTAGACCTGTAGGACTCTTGAGGGCTGCAGCTGTAACAGGGACGGTGCTTATGAATACCTTCGAAAGGCTTCTCAGAAGAAATGTGTAGATTCATGGGAGTGAACTAGGCACAGAAGAGGTAGGTGAACATCAAGGGAGAGTGATGTTGCAAAGGCTGAGAGCTTAGAAAGAGTTTGGGGTGTTCGGTGGCAGAGCAGAGACTTAGAGCTTGTGGGGAGTTGATTTTGGAGAGCAAGAAAGGAGTAGCCCTGTTGCAATGGAACAGGAATTTTGATTTCCTCCCATGGTAGTGAGAAGGCATTGAAGGATTTGAAGAAAGAGAATAATCACTTTGCTTCCCTGATCTCACATGGTGTTGCTCTCCCATAGCAGAAGCCACTGCACTGACCACTACCCGAGGGCTGGTTCCTTCTCACTGGCAGCAGCTAAGTGGTTCTTCAAGCAGAGGTGCTCTTGACTCCCTTCTGCTCTGATGGGCTGACCTTTCCTCTCCAGCCATCTTCTTCTTGGGCAGATCCATTGCCTATGATGCTCGTAGCCTCACCACTGCTGGCACATCCCAAGAGGATGCTTCTGTACCATCTAGATAACTCTTTTTTCTCCTCTAGGAGAGCCTGCTCCTCCAGGCTCCAAAGATTTTTGTGTCCTGGTTGACCTTCTTCATTTTTAAAGTCTTATTTCAGGCTGGTTATTATTCCTGTGGAAATATCTAATTATTCTGGAGTGGAATGTCTATGCTTACTATCTATCTCTTTGTTGCTAATGCAGTAGTTCACACAGGAACCATTTAAACATTTAGATAGATAATTTTACTCAAGTCTCACAATGACACTATCTGAATCAACCACTATACTCCTTTTCCAGTTGGACATGCTAGAAAAGTTTAAATAAACTTCTTAAGGGCAAGGGCTTGGAGCTACTACATGGCACAGCAGGATTCAAACCCAGGTCTACATTCTAAGCTCTTGAGCAGCCGGCTGGATCATCTCATCCAAAGATTGATGCGAAGGCTCAAGCTTCCTTACGTCATGTACAATTGACACCCTCAAGGCCATTCCTACCTCCACAGTGGTCAAATCCTTCAGCCTCCCTGTTGCCAGGGCTCAGAGTTTAGAGTACCATAAGGATGGCACTGTTCACAATCACCTCTAGCTATCTGGAGTCACAACTATCATTCCCTTTCAAAGAACTGGAAGTTTGAGTCCTAGAAACAATGGGACCTCTGGCTTGGAACTATTCACCTACATTCAAGGTGATAATCTGTCAGGGTCAAGAGCAAGAAGAAAAGGGAAAATCAGAGGAGTTAGCAAATTGATATGTTAGGTCCAGATGGAGGCAAGCTGTCATTTGTGAATCACTTAGATTGCTTTACAGGCAAGCAGCTCAGTCTTAGAATTTCCAGTGTTTATTTGCACAGATGCAGTGGAGAAAAATATATTTCTACAGGGTCATGTTAGCCCAGCTGATGAACTGATAAGGGAAGCCACACCATCTGCTCACAGCCAAGCCTCTGAGTACTTCAGGGATCACATTAACCATATTTGTGATAATATAGGAGGAAATGGATAA
This sequence comes from Aotus nancymaae, assembly GCF_030222135.1. NCBI lineage: Eukaryota > Metazoa > Chordata > Mammalia > Primates > Aotidae > Aotus > Aotus nancymaae. Next base: position 32,049,001 of record NW_026988443.1, on the reverse strand, counting down.
TTTTGCTTTTTCTCTCATTCAAGCTCTATATTTATATTTTAAACCAAACATGGGCCCTCTTTTCTGGACTGGATGCTCCATGTATGTCCCTGTACCTTCAGTCTTTATTTACTTCCCAGAACACTTGCCAGTTTGAGTTGTTTGCATCTCTGGAGACACTGAGCTTACATCATGCTGTATGATATCCCATCTGATGAGGCATATTTGTGAGGCGTCCTTTGCAAATGAGCACAGAGGAAGCATTAGCAAATGTGTAACCGAGATGCTGAGAAGCAATTAGCCCAAATGTGAATTTCTTCGGAAATAGATTTCAGAGCCATTATTTGCACATTCTTTGAAAACAAGGAGGGGAATCCATGCAGCCCCTCTTGTGTTTAAACTTCAGTGTTTGTATCTGTGTCGGGTGGGCAGGGCAGTGATGGGTTAGGTCCTGGATGGTACCATGGAATGCTTTCCACTGATTTGGTCAAGAATGAATTATGTTGCATGGGGACCTGGGTTCTCATCCTGACCTCTTCTTTCTGCCTGTGTGACCTTGGCCAATTTTCTGTCCTCTCCAAACCTCCCTTTGTATATGTAAAATGAGGAAAATAATCTCCTAGGTCAACACTATTTGACCACTATAAACAAGACAGATACCAACTATTGTGTCTGGACTTGAGAAAATGTGGTCCATGCACTCAAGAAACACGCTGTCAGCTGGAGGTACCACTAGGTGTCACCAACCAGTGAGCAAGGTAATGAAGAGACAGTTTCCATGTATCTTCATAAACAGGGTGCATAGGAAGGAAATGGAAGCCAGCTCATGACCTTGAGGCATAAAGGAAGATTCAAGGGATAAACGTAGAAATTAAGAAAGTGCTTTATTTCTCAACATCTAAATGTTTACATTTGGATTATTCCTGTTTTTAAGGACATATTGGTCAGGAAAGACTATGTTATGGTGTAGTAACAAATGCCACATAATGGAAGTTTGATCTTTTTTTCCTGATTCTAAATGTCCAGTTGGTTGCCAAGATTATCGGTGAAGGGACGGGGGTCTCTGTCCATTGCGGTCACTTAGAGACCCAGCGTTTGATGAAGGCTCCATATCAGCATAGGAGTCTATGATCTCCATGGCAGGTGGTAAAGCTGTGTACTGGCTCTTAAAACTTCTGTCTGGAGGGCACATTATCACTTCCAATCACATTTCACCGGCCAAAACAAGTTGCATGCCTAACTTTGAAAAAGGTCGGAGGGAGGGGTGATCCCACCACATGCCTGGAAAGTGGAAAAAGACCAAAAAATTTGTGAACAGCTGCAATGTTGTCATGGGATTATTTTTTTATTTTTACTTTTTTGAACTGGAGTCTTTATTCTGTTACCCAGGCTGGAGTGCAGTGGCAGAGCTCAGCTCACTGCAACCTCCGACTCCCAGGTTCAAGCGATTCTCCTGCCTCGGCCTCCAGAGTAGCTGAAATTACAAGTGCATGCCACAACACCTGGCTAATTTTTGTAATTTTAGTAGAGACGGAGTTTTACCATGTTGACCAGGCTGGTCTTGAACTCCTGACCTCAAATGACCTGCCAGGCTCAGCCTCCCAAAGTGTTGGGATTATAAGCATGAGCCAATGTGCCTAGCCTAATGTCTTCATGTATTTTCTGTAGAAATACTGCCTGCCTGCTTATGAGTCAAAGTGAGTATTTATTTTTTTGAAATCATACAGTATCATAACTATAAATCCTATGTAAGACTCAATTATCCTATCTCCAGGTATACATATCCCAGAGAAATTCCCTCATAGATCTGCTAGAATGAACAGTAAGACACTGTTTGTTTTAGCAAGGAATTGGGGTCTTTCACTTCTCTGGAGATAGAAAACTAGTCTAAGGCAGGAGGATCACTTGGGCTCAGGATTTTGAGACCAGCCTGGGCAACGTAACAAAACTCCACCTCAAAAAAACATATGTGTATATTTTTTTTGTTCCGATCTCCAGACGTGGAAGATAATACGCTTGTATAAGCCACTAAATTTGCGACAATTTGTCATAGCAACGATAGGTAAGGGATACAAGTGTAATGTGTTATTCTCTCTTAACTCATTAGACACACCATGGACACATGATATAGAATACTGTGATAGGCAGAATAATTCTTTGTCTCTTCTCACCAACACACACACACACACACACACACACACACACACAACGTCCATATTATAATTCTTGGAGCCTATGAATGTGTTATGTTACATGGAAAAAGGGGGATGATTTAGGTCACAGATGGAAGTAAGGTTGCTAATAAGTTGATTTTAAAATAGATTATTCTGGATTATTCTTGCAGGCCAATGTAACCAGTGTCCTTAAGTGTGGAAGAGGGAGACAGCAAAATCGGTGTCAGAGTGATGCGGCGTGAAAAAGACTTGGCCTGCCATTCCTAGCTTCGAAGATGGAGGAAGGGGCCACAAGCCAATAAATGTGGGAGGCCTTTAGAAGCCAGAAAAGGCAAAGAAATAGATTCTACCCTAGAACCACAGAGTTTACAGAACAAAAGATTTCCTCCTAGGAAGGAATGCAGCTTTGCCAATGTGTTGACTTTAGCCCAGTGAGATGCATTTCAGACTTCTGACCTGCAGAGCTGGAAGATGATTCATTTGTATTATGCAAGCCACTAAGTTTGTGGCAATTTGTTACAGCAGCAATCAGAATTAGATACAAATACTATGTAGCATCCTCTATTAACTCATTAAACACTTAAGATACAGCAGGCTGCACAGATTGTATAAAAATTCTAATTAGGAGGCTAGGCATGGTGGCTCACACCTATAATCTCAGCACTTTTGGAGGCCGAGGCAGGTGGATGACCTGAGGTCAGGCGTTCAAGACCAGCCTGGCCAACATGGTGAAACCCCATCTCTACTAAAAAATAAAAAATAAAAAGTTAGGTGTGGTGTTGGGTGCCTGTAATCCCAGCTACTTGGGAGGCTAAGGCAAGGAAAATTGCTTGAGCCTAGACAGTGGAGGTTGGAATGAGCTGAGATTGTGCTACTGCACGCCAGCCTGGGCAATGGAGCGAGACTCCATCTCAAAAAAATAAATAAAAAGAAAAAATAAAAAGAAACAGGATATGATTTTGAACATAAAATCTTCAATGTAAATTTAACACTCATGCACATACATTTACATAAAGTCCATAATTTAAAATTACAAGCATATTTCAGGATACATAGTGAATATAGTAGGGTTTATGGGGTAGAAAATGGGAGTAGCAATTAGAGATCAAAGGAAGGCAAGGGGTTGGGGGGAAGCTAAAGATCCCACATGGAACAAGGAGAAACGTAGGCTACATTGAGTGTGATTTAACATAAACTTATTTTTCTATATAAGGTACAGATTCTCCTCTCTCTACGGGAGAATCTATATCTTTGCCTTTTCTGGCTTCTAAAGGCCTCCCACATTTATTGGCTTGTGGCCCCTTCCACCATCTTCAAGGCTAGGAATGGCAGGCCAAGTCTTTCCCATGCCATATCCCTCTGACACGGATTTTGCTGTCTCCTTCTTCCACACTCTAGGGCTTTTTAAGATACTGTGAATCTGTTATTTGCATGACTTGCAAGGACAGTTTGAATTAGTGAAAAGTATTTGAAATACCAAAAAAAAAAAAAAAAAAAAGGTTTCTTTATGAATGTGTACCCCTTGGCTGGGCATAAATCCATGAGTTTGGGGACAATGTCTTCTTCCACCATTGAGGCTCCAGCACCTCATGTGGTGCCTGACACACGGGAAGTGTCCTGGAAATAACTGCAGAGTGGTTAAATGAGAGACTGACTGATCAAATGAGACTGGGCTAGTGAGTGAGTGAATGCTCAGACTCAAGACAAAACTAAGAAGTGGAGTTGGTGGTTGCCAAATACTTTTGATCAATTTATCAATTCATATACACTCTCACGAAGCACCTACACAATGCTTGATATTAAGTTATGTGTCGTTGGGGATTTAAAATAATAAGCAAATGTACACTCTGCTATCTGCATTCTGTTATCTGTCTTCAAGGGTGGTTTAAAATGTAAATAGGCAACATCTTTCACACAGGAAATGGCATGGAGGAAAGCCTCGGATTAAGAGCAGAAGGATCAATGATAAAGTCGGGGTGACAAAGAACCTTCTAGGAGTGAAGTACAATACTTCTCTGTACCTGCTGCTTAAAGTGCTCACCTGGAGTGTTTGAATTAATATTCAACTTAAGGAAACCTTCTCCGTGGGGCCCATCTGACTTTGCAGGCCAAAGCAAAGTGAAATTGGGAAGCCAGAGGGCACTTCAGAGTGATGGGAGAGGAAGGAAGGGGGAATGACGGCTTGGGTGGCAGGGGAAAGGCAGGTTGCCTTGTAGGAAAACCAGCAGCTGTTCCCTGCCCCTCCCTGGCCCTGGCCTGTGAGGCCACGCAGCTGAGTCAGGAGTGGCTGACGCTCTGGCTGCTGGACCGTTTCTGCCTCACCTCTTCACCAGCTGGGCTTTGTCAGGCAGCTCTGATGAGCTCGGCTGCCTGGTTCGTTTTCCTTTTGGAAAGAATGGGGGGAAGTTGACCTGCTCGCAGATAAGGAGGCAGATCTGCTTCCCCAGCCACAGCCCTTGGCAGATCCCCCCAGGATTTCCCTGGGCTGTCTGAGCACCGCGGGGAGATGAGAGGTCAGGCGTAGGCTGGATGGAAACTCTGAAATCTCCACAGCAACCAGGGCCACTCACGGGAGAAAAAAGCCCTCTGGTGATTAGCCAAGATCTCTACTCTTCGTTAGTCATCTGGACTTAGACACTCTTTCCATCTGGGGAAAACTGTGTTACTGTCAAGGAAACTCACTAGCTCATTTCTTCATCTTGCATCTCCCGAGCACCTTGGAAATCCAGGAATATTTTATGTTAGACTGGTCTGTTTTGAAATAGGCGAACGAACAAACAACCTCCTTAGCCCCTGCCAAAAAAAAAAAAAACCCGAAAAAACAAAAACGCCTGCCCTCTTTGTTTTTCCCACTTATTAAAATGGACTTGCCTTTTAAATCCTCTGGTCTTCATTTTGTACCTCCTCCTCCTGAGGACTCTCCATTTTCATTACTTTAAATTAAAAGTCCTTCACTGGAGTGGTTTTTACGCCCCACCAGGAGAAATTTGGCAATGCCCAGATTCATTTTTGTTTCTTACAACTGGGGAGTTTGACTGGCATCTAGTGAGTGGAGGCGGGGAGGATGGTAAATGTCCCACAATGCACTGGAACGCTCCCGCAGCAGAGAACTGTCCAGCGCATGATACTGACAGCGTGGAGGTTAAGAGCCCCTGCTCTAAATCTTGCTAATTTCCGCACCACCCTTCCTGATCCCCTCTATTTCTATCTCCATTTATCCTAGTTTCCCTTCAAGACCCCAGATTCCTTTATTTCTGCTTAATTCTGGCAGTTTACCATGGTGGTGAGAGGCATAGGCATATTGAGTTCAAAGAGAGAGAGACATCCAGGAGGGAATTAATAGAAAATGATAGAAACAATAGTGGTGATAATGGCCATGGTATTAGCTCTCTTCTGTTGGAAACATTCACAAGTACGTGATGTGTTGTTCTAGTTAACCCTCAAATCTATGACTTGGGTACCATTGTTGCACCCCCTTTTTTTTCTTACAAATTCTCTGCCTCCACACAGAGCACATTGACTTGACAAACCATTGACTGACTCAGTTTGGATAAACCTCAAGCTAAAATAAGACATCTTCTATGCCCTTTAGGAAGCAGTTCCTAAAGGAAAAAATTGTCTGACAATTTTTTTTTGCCTCTTCTTTTAAAATTTTAAGTTCTGGTATACGTGTGCAGAATGTGCAGATCTGTTGCATAGGTATACATGTGCCATGGTGGTTTGCTGCACCTATCAACCCAACATCTAGGTTTTAAGTCCCGCATGCATTAGGTATTTGTCCTAATGCTCTCTCTCCCAACAGACCCCAGTGTGTGATGTTCCCTCCCTGTGTCTGTGTGTTCTGATGATTCAACTCTCGCTTATGAATAAGAACATGGGATGTTTGGTTTTCTGTTACTGTGTTAATCTGCTGAGAACGATGGCTTCCAGCTTCAGCCATGTCCCTGCAAAGGACATGAACTCATTCTTTTTTGTGGCTTCATAGTATTCCATGGTGTATATGTGCCACATTTTCTTTAAACAGTCTATCATATTATATGGTTTTTACTGATGAAATTAGAGCTTGGAGAAAGTAAAGCTTGCTTAGTCAAGGTTATAGAGAAAAGGAACTGGATTTTAAATCTGTGATTAGTCAAACTTCTCAGCCGGTTCTGTTGTACATTAGGACTTTTTAAGACACTGTGAATCTCAATTATTTGCATTATTTGAAAGGGCAGTTTGAATAAGTGAAAAGTCTTTTGAATAATAAAAAAAGGATAATAGTTTTCTTTATGAATATATGACACTCTGCTAGGTGCAAATCCATGAGTAGTTTGTTTTCCTGCTGACTCTGCCTACCTCTTGTTCTTTCTTATTTTGTTTTTGAGACAGGGTCTTGCTCTCAGGCTGGAGTGCAGTGGCGTGATCTTGGCTCACTGCAAGCACCACCCCCCAGGCTCAATTGATCCTCCTGCTTCGATGTCATTGGCAAGGAGGCTATGCAGGAGTGCATGTCCGAATCTTCAGCCTTTGGGAATAAATTACTGGGTTCCCTCCAGGGAATGTACTGAATCAGATTCTGACAGTACGGCCTGGGTAAATGTGTGCTTTAAAAGTTGTATAAGTGGGGCTGGGCACTGTGGCTCACACTTGAAATCCCAGCATTTTGGGAGGCAGAGGTGCATAGAACACCTGAGCTCATGAGTTCGAGACCAGCCTGACCAACATGGCAAAACCTCATCTCTACTAAAAATACGATAATTATCCGGGTATGATGGCTCACATCTGTAGTCCCAGCTACTTAGGAGGCTGAGGTGGGAGAACCATTTGAACCCGGAGGCGGAGACTGTAGCAAGTTGAGATTGCACCACTGCACTCCAGCCTGGGCCACAGAGCAAGATTGTCTAAAAAAAAAAAAAAAAAAAAAAAAAAAAAGTGTGGGAACTAAATGGTAAGAACATATGGATACACAGAGGGGAAACAACACACACTGGGGCCTATGGGAGGGTGGAGGGTGGGAGGACGGAGAGAATCAGGAAAAATGACTCGTGGGTACTAGGCTTAATACCTGGGTGATGAAATAATCTGTACAACAAACCCCCACAACACAACTTTACCTATGTAACAAACCTGCACGTTGTCTCCTAAACTTAAATAAAAAAGAAAAAATTGTATAAGTAATCCTGAAGTACTTGACCCTGACCTAGTAATTACCAGATGGGGAAACTGAGGCTCAGAGAGGAGAAGTGAACTGGGACCAGCACCCAGGTTTCCTGATTGCCATTCCAGATCTCCATTCCCGGTGTGAGACCACTTAATTCTCGTGTCTCTCACCTAGCTCTGGACTTAGGAGAAGCTAAATAAGTATTTCCTGGCTTAGTGATTGAAAAAAACAAATCTTAAACAAAAGCATATTTATCTCCTTTTCCCCCCTCCTATTCCAGTCTTTCAGTTTTAACATTATTTTGGGTAATGATATTTCATTCTTAGCTCCTTATTTTAAATGCCATTCTCCTTATTTTCTCCTGAAATTAAAGCATTGTATTTCTCTTGCCATTATTGAAAAATGTTTGCTTTCAGCCTTTAGAAACCCTTCAGATTCCTGAAGCTAATTGGAATGCAGTAACAATGGGTAACATTCATTGATTGTCTTCTACGTGTCAGGAATTGTGTTTTGATTTTACGTGCGCAATTTCTGATGTGTGAAACAACACTGCAGCACATATTTTTTATGTTAATAAAAGTGAGACTCAGAAAGGCTGAAATAATTTTCCTTAAGTCACAGAGCTAGTAAGTAGCAGTGACAGGCTTTAGCTCTGATGACAAAGCCTGTGGTTTTGCACAGTGCTTCTCAGTATAATACCAAATGCACATAATTTAAATCATACCGATAGCTACCCTCTCTCTTCTTCAGGCTTTGATTCCAACTGTAGTTTTAATGTTGGTTGTAAATGCTCTGAATAATGTTTGTTTTCTGAAAGAAGATACATGTATCAGCCAGAGCATAGCTGGGAAAATACACACCAATCTGGGTCTTTCAAACAGAGACAGTGCAATACAGGGAAATGGCCACATGGGTGATGGGAGAGCTGAGAACCTAAAAAGGAGATGAGGTAACCCAGTGCTGAAGAGCAGCTCTACCATCCCTAAGTGGGGAGAAATAATAGGAATAGGTGTTGTCACCATAGTTTGGAAGCCAGGGAAGCAGCTGGAGCTGTGAAGGAGCTTCTGTAGGAAGCAGAGAGAGAGGAGAATACCTTGGCTTCTCACTTTACTGTTTTAATCTTCTGCCCATGCCTCCCATTGTCAAGTCCATCCAGAAGCCAGAAAGCAGTGAAATAAGGGAAATGTAGCTTTCTGGAATACAGAGGCAGGCAGGGAATGAAGGAGAATGGATATAAAAGAGGTGAATGACCAAGTAGAAAAGAACAGCTAAGCCTTCCTGTTATCCCCCAGCTAATACAAGCAAATAGAAACTAAGGCAGTCTTTGGAGTTAGGCAGACTCCAATTTGAGTCTCTTGACATTTCTGTAGATATCACTTGAGCTCTTTCAGCCCTGATGACTTCATCTTTAATAAAAGAATATAAATATTTCCCATGCCACAACATTGTTGAGATGAAAAGGGAATAAAGTGAAAGACCAGCTTTTAACACAAAAGGACGTTCAGCAAATAGAAACCATTTTTATTTTATTGCATTCTTAAAAATCTGTAAAATTACAATTTGATCACACTGTTTTCACAGGGATGGGATGTCACAGTGTGTCATGGCAGATAGCAGATAATGGTAAGTTCTGTTCTCTTCCTCTGTAGGGAAAGGCAAAATACCTTTTCAATTAGCGATTCAAGTCTTATCCAAGGAGTTGTACAGTCTGTTTCCCCATTCTTTTTGCTACTTCCTCTACACACACACACACACACACACACACACACACTCATATATGCAGACTTTTCAATTTAAATCCTGGTAGTTGTTGAATCCTGTAATATTTTCTGTACCTGAGTTCTTTCACTGATACCTTGAGATGTCTGCTTTCCCTTTTGGAAGTAAAGAGAAGTCTAAATTCAGTTCACAAAAGAAAGGACTTCCAAACACTGTAATTCAAGCTCTCATTCTGTCTGCCCCAGAGAGACACAGACAGTCTGACCTACTGGTGAGGTGACCCAAAGTGCGAGTTTCCCGAGGATGCATGCGTTCTTGTCCAAGAACAATATTCTCCCTGGTGACCCCAGTGTATGATAAAGATGGAAATAATTCATTAGTGCTTAAGCCGACATTCTTGGGACAGCTGAGGCAACCAGGGGCATTTCAAATTCAACTTGGTTCCCACAGAACGACTCAGCAAGGCTGTCTTTCCAGGCTCCTTGGCAAAAAACTGTCTTTTGAACAGAGATGCTCTGCCTCTCTCAGGAAAAGATGAGATGTTGTTTCTGAAAAGTGACAAGTAAAGGAAACAGAAAGGCAGCCGATTAACATTTGAGTTAATTGAGGCTCCTAAAAATCAGATGACATGCCACATCACATACTAGAAAAGTCCTCAGAAATGGGCCTCAGACTGCCAATAAATAGCTGAACCTAGATTTGAGTGCAAATTTGTACCATTCACTCCTTTATCAATTCAAGAAATATTTAGTGAGTGTACACTCTGTGCCACCCTATTTTAGGTACCAGGGATATAACAATATAACAGTGAATAAAAAGGAGAAAAATCCCATGTTTGTGGAACTTAGTAAGGAAGGGCAACACACAAGATATACAGTTGAAGATAGATAGTTACTTGATAGCTTTGATGTTTTCAAGTGTTAAGGAATAAAACCGGAGCAGACAGGGAAGGGGCAAACATTGTAACGTGAGACATGATCTCATTGCTAGGGTGACATGAAACCTTGAAGTAGGTGAGCAGAGTGCTGCTCTTCAGGGGAATGGCTTATCTGGTAGAAGGGACCTCAAGTGTACAAGACCTGAGGTGGGACCATGCCTGGTGAGACCAGTGGGGCAGAGTCATGCTGCCTTCCTAAAATGCCGCATCGTAAAAGAAAGCTGTTGATATGTTGTCCATTCGCTCAACAATATCTGCTCTGTGCCTGAAGCTGTGGATGGAGAATGTTAAGAATCTTACATATCATGATACAATGGGGGGAAATATCAGATTGGGGAGATTATGAATCATGTAACCAGTAGTTACAGGGAGCCTACTACAGTAGACATGGCATCAGAAAATACAGATGTTGTACATACAAATGTGAAACTTGGTACAGCTGATATAGATATTCTGGAGGCAAAGACAGAAAAGAAACAAGGCACCCACCTCCCTAGGCTGAAAGAAGCTTATGGTTGAATTGGAGACAGCAATTCACATAATGTACAAATGTGTGAGCCGGTGACCCATAAATAAAGTGTGACAGGGTAGTTCGGCCTTTGCTCTTTTCTTTTGTCTTCCTCCTGGGCTACAGCATGTACCCCTTCCCCACTTCAGGGTCTGGGAAGAGACAAAAGTAGTAAATAAGAAAAGGTGAACAAAGCAGAAATTAGAGATGGATGTGTTGAGCTTAGCTGGACTTAACAGTTAGGCAAAGATGTACTCTATGAGACGTGTAGTGTCAGGATCACCTGAGGTCAGAAGTTCAAGACCAGCCTGGCCAACACAGTGAAACCACGACCCTACTAAAAATACAAAAAAAAATAGCCAGGTGTGGTGGTGCGTGCATTAGTCCCAGCTACTTGGGAGGCTGAAGCACGAGAATTGCTTGAACTCGGGAGGCAGAGGTTGCAGTGAGCCAAGACACCACTGCACTCCAGCCTCAGTGATGAAGTGAGACTCTGTCTCAAAAGAAAAAAAAAGATAAAATAAAAAATGGCGTGTGTGTCTAAGTTCAATTGGGAAAGCATCCTTAGGGCAGATGTTTCTCAACTTGTCGTGCTTCTGGATTGCCTTGGACTTACCAGTGTTCCACTGCTTGAAGTCTTTGTGCTGATTAACATTGCTGTTTTGTTTCTATTCTTTTTTTTTTTTTTAATTGCATTTTAGGTTTTGGGGTACATGTGAAAAACATGCAAAGTTGTTGCATAGGTGCATTCATGGCAGTGTGATTTGCTGCCTTCCTCCCCCCTCACCCATATCTGGCATTTCTCCCCATGCTATCTCTCCCCAACTCCCCACCCCCCGCTGTCCCCCCCACTCCCCCCCAACAGACCCCCGTGTATAGTGCTCCCCTCCCTGTGTCCATGTGTTCTCCTTGTTCAACACCCTCCTATGAGTGAGATCATGTGGTGTTTGGTTTTGTGTTCTTGTGTCAGTTTGCTGAGAATGATGGTTTCCAGGTTCATCCATGTCCCTACAAAGGACGCGAACTCCTCATTTTTAATGGCTGCGTAATATTCCATGGTGTATATGTGCCACATTTTTCCTATTCTTTTATTTTCTTCCTGGGATATAAAGGCATACGCACCCCTCCTAAACTCACAGGAATCCTAATCCATCTCCACTTCCAAGAGGAAGGAAGAACCTGCTAGAACAGAGGAAGCTAGAACCTGGAAGGGGAAATCCTGTAGTGCCAGCCTGCTGGGAAGCAGAAAAGCAAGCCCAATAGGGTGGAGATGACACTGGAGGTTTCCCATGGGCAGGAGTGCCATAGGTCCTGCACAAGCCTCTTTGTCAAGTACATGGACCCTTCCCATAGCTTGGTGATAGTTCGCCACTCATGGCTCTCACTGCTCCCTTCTCTGGAGAATTTCCTTCCACTTGTAAGAGCTGCCTCATCCAGGAAATTATGCTCTAAGGGGAAAGCCCACAGCCGAAGCTGATGGATGCAGAAATACCAAAGCCTGATCTCCTTAGGGGATGACTCTGCAGGGCAGTTTATGCCTCAGAGCCTCCCAACGACCAAGGCAAGTCTAGAATTTGTCTGGGACTGCATCTGCGTTCAGCTCCTTCCCCTTTCTTTCCTGCTTTACTCCTTCTCATAGAGAGCTTTCCAAAAATGGACTCCCTCAAATGATATGTGCTCAAATCCCACTCTGGGTCTGTTTAAAGGGAGCCCAATGTAAGTCACCATCTGTATCAGTTAGGTTGCGATGTAACAAATCACCCCCGAACTTAGCAGGTGAAAAACAACAGACATTTATTATCTCACACATTTTTTGAGTCAGGACTTTGGAAGCAGCTTAGAATCTCTCACAAGATTGCATTCAAGACCTCAGCCAGGGCTGCAGTCCTCTGAAGGTGTGGCTGAAGTTGGATGATCTGCTTCCAAATTGGTTCACTCTCGGCTGGCAAGCTGGTGCTGGCTGTTAGCCAGAGGTTGTGTATCCCTGCCCTGTGGGTACCTTTCCATTGGGTTGTTTGAGTCTCTTCATGGACTGGTAGTTGAGTTTCCCCAGAAGGAGTGACCCAATAGAAGACAGGAGAGAGGCTATGACACTGCTTATGACCTCACCATGGAAGGTGTATACTGTCACTTCCGCAATATCCTATCAGTCACACAGATCAGCCCTATTCACAGTTGGAGGGAACTACAGCAAGGCATGAATCCAGGAGTTGGGGAGGTTTGAGGGTATCTTGGCGTCTGGCTACCATACCACCCAGGGAAGACTCAGTTTGAATTGTGATAGTTCCCGTGATTTTGAACTGTTTGCCCCTACTCTTGGCTTTCTATTAATATATATTTTTTCAATAGTAGGTTTGGTGTTTTTTTCCTCTCTTTCCAAATTAGACATCTCAAATCCTAGCCTACATTAATCTGAAACTATTATTCTTCACCAGAAAATAGCTTTCTTCATCATTGTTAAAAGAAGCAGTGGCATGAACAAGGCACTGTCTTTTGATGGTTCTGCAAATTAATCATCACTCTAAATGTCATCTTATCATGGCTTGTGTGCTGGTTGAGAATGATGGTGCGATCTATATTGAACATGAAACCTTATTCTCCCCTCAGGCTGTTATGTCCAGGAGAATTCAGTGTAGGCAATATTAAGGGATAAGTCATGCAGGATTGAGAGGTGGAAAACTTGGGCAGGAGTTGTATTTCTGTCTTAGATATTTATCCAGTGTAACAGCAATACAGAAGAATGCTGTTAATTTGTTGTAAAATATAATTCATTTTCACATTGCTTTATCATTTTCTTCAGGGATCTAGGAAAAAGTTTGTAAGAAAATCACATAAATCTGGCGTGGAGGTGGAGATTGGGTCTCTAGCATTGCTGTTTGGCATGCATTATGAATTTTCATCATATACAGTATGTGTGGGTTTGGTTTATATTGGGGGAGGTAATCTTTGATTTTTCTCCTCCCACTTTGCTCTCACAGCCCTTGTCTCCCATTTGATAGGAACAGTCATTGAGAGGAGGTAGAGTGTAGCATTTTGGTGTTAGGTACACCTATGTTTAATCTCTTCTTCATTTACCTACTTGCTATGGGATCTTGAGCACACAAACTAACCTCTCCAAGCCTCTATTTTCTCATCTGTGAAAAGTACGTACCTACTTCCCAGAGTGGTTTGAAGATTAAATAAGGTTTTAACTGTGTCTGCACTGCCAAGCACAGTGCTCAGTCACAAGAATCACACGATTAAGTGGAAGCTGCCTCATAGATTATTCATCCTCCATCTAACTCCCTCCATCACTTCCTGTGGCCCTGATAAAGATCGCTGTGTATCAGGGTTGAGCAGGGCATGTCCAGGCCCCAGGACGTTTTAACTTTCAACTTGGGCACTCTGTGTCTCAGGTACACTATTGTCCTGGCACCAGGTCCTACTGGTTTTCAGGAATTCATTTTATTCTTTTTGTAGCTCTGAGTTCAGAAATGCCATGTTGCTTACTTGAAATCAGTCATGCTGAGAGTATTTACACCATGGCAAGTGGCCATAGGGAAAGTATTCAGGAAAGCAATCTGTATTACTCGACTGCTTTGCTGTGTTTTTTTCCTTCCAAATGCCTCTTTAACCATTTCTTTTCTTATATTTTCCCTCATGAACCACCTCAGTAGCTTGTTATTTTTTCCCCAGCTTGACATTCTATTCCTACCTATTTCTTTCCTTCATCGTGGTACCAGAGAAGTATCCCAAAAGCATTGATTTCATCCTGCTTTCTGATTCCTGCTCAGAATTCTTCCATAGCATTGTACTTGTGTTGATGGCATGTCTTTGATTTCTCAGGAGTGGGATTTTAAATATCCTGCTCTACTTTACCTGCTTGAGAGACCCAATGTGTTTATTATATGGGAATTTACTTGGAAGAAACATGGTTTTTCCTTTGTTTGTTTGTTTGTTTTTTGAGAGAGAATCTCACTCTGTCACCCAGGTTGGAGTGCAGTGGTATGATCTCAGCTCACTGCATCCTCTATCTCCTGGGTTCAAGCAATTCTCCTGCCTCAGCCTCCCAAGCAGCTGGGATTGCAGGCATGTGCCACCATGCCCAGCTAATTTTTTTGTATTTTTAGTAGAAATGAGGTTTCCTCCCACTGGCCAGGCTGGTTTCAAACTCCTGACCTTAGGTGATCTGCCTACCTCAGTCTCCCAAAGTGCTGAGATTACAGGCATGAGTCACCATGCCAGCCGGAAAGATCGTGGGTTTTAACACATGGAAGAACTGAGTTTGAATCCTAGCTCTGCCTCTATGTAGCTGTTTGACATTGAGATGTTTACTTCCCATTGAATTGCTATGGGATGTTAATACATGCACAGTTCTAGGAATAGTGACTGGCACACAGTAAGTGCTCAATAAATGCTAGGTCTTGCTATTGCTGTCCTTCCTCACTAATGTGCATCTTCCTCTTCAACCTGTCCAAGTTCTTCCTTGTTCCATGAAAGTGTCATGCCCAATAGGATCTGATGCTGTTTCCCAAATTGAGAGTGCCTTTTACTCTCCCCTCTCCTGTGCCAATTCAGTCCACCACTTAGGATCAGAGTCTAGCCTTACCTCACCCGCAAAGTCCTGCTTAACTTTTTCAGGCCTTCTTTCCATCTTCCTGAGAAAGAGATAGCAACTCCAAGGGTAGTCAAATTGATGGGGCATGTTCCTTGTGCACCAGCCCTCTGTGGCTAGAAGGATAGCATAGCTCCTGGCTTCCTGAAGAATACAAATTTGTATTGAAAGAGGATAAGTTCATCATAATACAGCACACAAAGTGCTGGGATGGGGAGCAGCAAGGGCTAAGTGGGGGTGGCAGAGAGGAGGGGCATCTAGCCCACAGTTGTGTATTTCAGAAAAGGGAGTGACATATACATTGAGAGAACCAAGGGGTATGGATGCCATTCAAATGGAAATAGGAAGAGGTGTGGTGGGAACTGGATTGTTTCAGAGAGAAAGAGTGCAAGTAGGAAGACCAATGCTTAGAGCTATCGTTGTGATATAGAGAAGCTAAAGAGTTTTCCGGGAGCTGGAATGGAGTCTTGAGACTGAGAAGATGGAACAGAGTGTGTGAAGTCTGGGTTATCCAAGGCTTCGGCTGCCACATTAAGAATGTGAGTTGTTGTTTTGTTTGCTTTTAAGATGATGTCTTGCTGTGTTGCCTGGCTAGTCTCAAACTCCTGGGCTCAAGCTGTCCTCCTGCCTCCTCCCACATAGTTAGAATTACAGACACTTGTCATTGCACTTGGCTAGAAGTTGAAATGTTATTCTAAGAACCACAGGTGTTAGCAGAGTATGACTTGATTAGATTTTTATACTTGCAGATTACTTTTTTGCTAAGTTTGCTTCTGTGTTACTCCTAGTTACCTCCCTGACCAAAATGTCACTTTTCTGAGCCTCAATCTCTTCCTCTCTTAAAAAAAAAAAAAAAGGTTATAAGTTCATAATTTTGCTGAGAATACTGTTTGAGATAACACATGGAAAAGCATATTATAAAACCCTTAAAACTGTCTACACATCAGAAGGATCATTATTAATTTTGGATGCAGGGTATGGCCTCATGTATCCTGCTATCCTGGAAAAGTTGAGTTCACATCCCAGCATTCCCACTCCTTGGGAAAGTTGCTTAATTTTTAATTGCTGACATCATGATTTCCACTTTACAAATGAGGATTACATCTAATGCATAAGGCTCTGATGAAGAGATGTTTATAGTGTGTGATTTGGGGGCATTAGTGTTTAATGAATATTAAGTTCTACATACACACACATACGTGCATGCATACATACACACCACACATATCTGCTCTAATCTACTTTCTGTACATAAAGGCAAAACATATATCTGCGTCTTAAAAAGCAAAAACAAAGAATGACTGGCATAGACGACATAAGAGTAAATTTTGTGATAATATTGAAATAGATGGTAGAATAGTGATTGTTTCTCCTACTGTGTTTAACGTTGAACCAAGTAAGTCAAAGCCCCTGTCCTCAGTTTCCCTCACTTCCAAAATGCACACACACATGCACACACACACACACACATGCATGCACACACGCACACACTCTGTATAAGTTCTGATGTGCTGGTCTTTGAGTGCTGGCTCCTAAACGTGGAGTTTTACTCTCCTTAATGTACACACTTCTTCTGAAAGGAGACAGAGGCCCATCATATCATGTCCTTTGATCATCTACAAATTTGGATAATTTCAGGTAACAAGAAGATGCATTCTGTCTGGGTGTGATGGTTCACGCCTGTAATCCCAGCACTTTGGGAGGCCAAGGCGGGCAGTCACCTGAGGTCAAGAGTTCAAGACCAGTCTGCCCAAAATGATAAAACCTTGTCTTTACTAAAAATCTAAAAATTAGCCAGGCCTGGTGATGGGAGTCCGTTATCCCAAATACTCGGGAGGCTGAAGCAGGAGAATCGCCTGAACCCAGAAGGTGGAGGTTTTGTGAGCCAAAATTGTGCCACTGCACTCTAGCCTGGGTGACAGAGCAAGACTCCATCTCAAAAAAAAATATATATATATATGTACACTCTGATGTTTCATAGTGAAGTGGATTATATTAGGAGGAATTCTTCAGCTTGCAAAATGTTGTTCAAGTTTTCCTAGGACCCAGGGAACTACTAGTCATTTTAAAGTTTCCTTCTTTATTGCTTAGGGGTTTTCCATAGAATTACACATATGATCTGGCACACGTATTGTAAAATTCATGGCTTTCATTTTCTGGGACCAGATAAGCCAAGAGCACAAGAGATTAATTAAAAACAACTGGCTGGAATCATTACTCTTCCCACATCTAATTCTAGGAGCAGTTTAGCGTATTAATCCTCATTTTTTCTCATTAACATAATTTGGAAGTAAGATGACTCTTTACTTATTGGTGAGATACCATAAAGAAACGGTGGCAGAAAGCTTCAGTCATGGATTTCTTAAGTACCTGAGAACTCCCAGGGTCCTTGGAAATGCTGGGCAGTTAGAGTTAGCAGTTTATAAGCTTCCGGCTTTGTTTCAAGTGTGATATTTTCTTAACTGCGGTTTACCATGGGATTGCCATTGCCCTTTATGTTGGAAATCTGGCATTATTTAAAAGTTGGGTAATCTAAAAAGTACGTCTTAGATTTTTATCAGTGACTTAATCCTGCCCTGACAAAGCCTTCGCTGTACTGTACAAAGGTTGGCTTTGTCCTGCCTGTAGTTTGTAAAGAAATGGTATAGATGCCATGATGGCCTGTGAGGTTGAGAGAAAATGAGGAGCTGAGGCAATGGAGGCAGAATTGTAGATTGGGGAGCAGGTACTCAGATGAAAGACCAAGGTCTCCTGTCACTGTTTCCTGCTGTGATTCCTAACCACATTATGGCAAGATGACAGAGGGAACTGGGCCTGTCCATCTCTCTTCCTGTCCCTTAGACAAGGCATGGTGCTTCCTCTCTAGCTGGAGAGGCAATTTTCCCGCCCAAGTGCTTTGGCATAGCGGTACATAATCATTGTCATGTGACTTTGATCTTCACGGAATTCAAGGCTGTGGAAAAGGAAAGGGGTTACTTTCTGTGGAGGAAATAATGTTAAATCCCTAATAGGAGAAGAGGGATTAAAGAAGGACCTTAGAAAATGGAAGGGCATAAGGAATACAAAAGTATTCCGCCAAAGAAGAAATAAAACTGGTTGAAGAACATGGACCCAAATTCAATTTCACAAGTAAACATAAGTAACCTCACATGTTTTATAATATTGACAAAGATTTTTCCCTTCAGTGAAATTCCCTAAAGCCTGGCAAGAATAAAATAGTCATACTCAAACACAATGGGGGGTCTGATATGCCAGCTCATCTATCTGCTAGCTAAAGGGTTACTGAAAAAGATGCTAATATAGATACATCGTTAATTAGCAAAACATGGGAAAATGTTCCAAATTACCAAAAATGAAGGGGATAGTTAAATGTTTGTTGATGGTTAAAAATTATATAGCTCTCCTAAATGACGTATCTGAAAAGTTATAATAACATAACTAAGTTCTTAGGAACAGTTAAATGGAAAATTTAAGAGAAAATGTATGCATACAATGGAAGTGATTTCAAATGCACTTAATAAAGTATAAAGGGCAGGGCACGGTGGCTCATGCCTGTAGTCCCAGCACTTTGGGAGGTCGAGGCATGTGGATCACCCAAGGTCAGGAGTTTGAGACTAGCCTGGTCAATATGGCAAAACACTATTTCTACTAAAAAATACAAAAGTTAACCAGGTGTGGTGGCACATGCCTGTAATCCCAGCTACCTCAGAGACTGAGGCAGGAGAATTTCTTGAACCTGGGAGGCAGAGGTTGCAGTAAGCTGTGATTGTGCCACTGCACTTCAGCCTGGGTAAACTCTCTCTCTGAAAACAGAAAACAAGCATAAAGGAAATGTATCAGTATGCTAGCAGGAGTTATTATCAATATTTAATAATTAAAAGAAAAACATGTAGATTAATACTACCAAAATTCATTTCACTATTTTTATAGTACAAGTGACAGAATCTTCAAATACGCCTAGCAAACCATCAGGGCTAGATAAACAGGAGGTAGTTTCAGTTTGCATTAAGCTAGGCCTGTCCCATCCCTGCCTTTCTCATTCATGGGTGAAGATTGATTGGAGAGAGAGCCACATTCTGGAGAACAACAAAACTCACACAATGAATCTACCTTCTTGGAACTGCAGATCCAAAACCCAAGACTAAGCTGGGTGTGGTGGTTCTCATCTGTAATCCCAGCACTTTTTGGGAGGCAGAGGCAGGCGGATCACCTGAGGTTAGGAGTTTGAGCCCAGCCTTACCAACATGGTGAAACCCTGTCTTTACTAAAAATACAAAAAAGAAAGAAAGAAAGAAAAAATTAGCCGGGCATGGTGGCGTAGGCCCATAATCCCAGCTACTCAGGAGGCTGAGGCAAGAGAATCACTTGAACCTGGGAGATGGAGGTTGCAGTGAACTGAGGCTGCACCAGTGTACTCCAGCCTGGATGACGGAGTGAGACTCTGTCTCAAAAACAAAAAACAAGCAAACAAAAAAACAAGAAAATATCCATGGGGGAAAAATAACACTTTATTTAAAACAAAAGAAAACCAAAACCACCATAACTTTTTTTTTTTTTTTGGTGAGTTTGTTTTTATTGGGGATCAGGACACGGGTTGGGAAATGCCACATTGGGCTATGGTACGCCCCACCTCCCAGAGAATGTCTGTTTGCATTCTCATCTTCCTGGGCTTCTTTATAGAACTGTTTCTTCTTCTTGGAGCTACTCTTGCTGCTAGCAGCCTCTTCAGGTCCACTGCTGACCAGCTCCTCTTTGGAGAATTTCCTCTTTTTCTTGGAGACACTTCTGTTGCCTGCCTCTTAGGGGTCATTAAGCGTTTCCTCCTTGGGTGATGATTTCTTCCTCTTGGGAAGACTGGGGCTGCCAGTGGTCTCTTCAGGATCACTACTCATCAACTCCTTCTTGTAAAAAAGATTTCTTTCTTCTTGGGTTTGGAGAAAGAGGTAGATGGGTCTTCCATTCCGCTCTCCTGAGGAACCTCCTGGGGCTTTTGCTTTTTCTGTCTTCTTTTTGGGTTTTTCACTTGCCTCCTCACACTCCTCTGGAGTACTACTGCTGTTTTCTGAAGATGCAAGGGCAGGTGCCACCAGCCGTTTCTTTTCCTTAAGTGTAACTTTTTATTTTCTTTCCACCTTCTCTGTGTTGAGAAAGTAGGAGGGAGACCTGATTCCAGGGTCGTCCCTGACACTTGCTCACTATGTGAATAAAACATCTCCACTATCTGGGCGTCAGTGCTCCCATCTGTAAAATGTGCTGGAGTCCACTCTGAACAGCAGGAGATGGGGCCCAAGCCAGCTGTTTTTAAGAAGGAAATTTCTTAAGGATAAACAAGAGCCCGCAAAAATCCATGCATGTTTGTGTTTATTCTACTACAATATAACAACTTCCAAGAAAATTTGCACAGCACTAGGATGAAGTGTAATCAAATATTGGCATGGAGTAGAGACTGTGGCAACTCCTGTTTCGGAAAACAGGATATTTAATTTCTCTCCAAGGCCCTTCCAGTCTTAGCACCCTCGCATCTCTGGGGTTTGAGTTCCCCTTTATATCCTTCTAAGATGGGCATCCAAAGCCAAGAATTTCCTCAGCATCTGTTGTGCATTCAAGAAAATGGTTTAAGCTTCTGTCCTTCTCTAGGGCAAGATCTTGGTGAAGTGTCTTAGGCGTTTCATACAAAGCAGATGGTATTATCTCAACTATCAATGATTTGTGTGAAAATCTAGTATCTATTAATACATGTACAATCCCGTTCTCTTTCTGAGACAGTCTTGCTCTGTCACCCAGCCTGGAGCGCAGTGGCATGATCTCGACTCACTGCATCCTCCTGCTTCTGGATTCAAGTGATTCTTATGCCTCACTCTCCCGAGTAGCTGGGACTATAGGTGTGTACCACCTTGCCTGGCTAATGTTTGTATTTTTAGTAGAGACGGGATTTTGCTGTGTTAGCCAGGCTGACCTTGAACTCCTGACCTCAAATGATTCACCAACCTCGGCCTCCCAAAGTGCTGGGATTGTAGGTGTGAGCCACCATGCCCAGCCCAATCCCATTCTCTATCAAAACCAAACCTAGGGCCCAGTTAAGACTTTTACAGCACTAAGAAAGATGTTACCACTACTAATTCTATAACTAACTATAATAAGAATATACAATAATGTTAATAGCCATTAGGGATACAAATGCTACTCATAATGTTAACAATATTAACTGAATCTGTTAAAGATTTTTAGATGCAGGCCACTTCTCTGAGTAATTAGCAAAAAGGAATTTGGTAGAAACTTGTAGTCTTGCTTGTAGGATCGAAGAAAGAATGGAACAATCAGATGACAGCAAAGACAGGAACCAGGGCTTTTTATGGGATGAGATAGCAAGAAGAAATAGCTTCTTTAGGATGGCACTATTAACGTGAATCATCTCCATCCACAAAATTCAACCTAAATTGTCAGGAGAGAGAGAGAGAGAGAGTAGACAGTGCTATCTGAATTTCCAGATGCATTAACCAGGAAAAAAAAATTTCTACCTTTTTTGAACATTTGTGTGGTGACCTACATGAAGACCTGTGCTAACACTTCATTGACATTATTCCAGTCTCCAGCACAAACTTTCAAAGAAGTATTAAGATATCTTTTCTATAGAAAAAACCCTTATGGCTCAGAGAGGTTTAGTGACTTGTACAGGGTCACACAGCACAGTTGCTGAGACTCTAATCTGGGTCTTTCTGAGTCTAGTTGGCCATCCAGGCTACTCTCCATGGTTCTTGCTCATCAGAAAATGATCCGCTCATCTTCCAAACCCTACCTAGTTAAGTCACAGAGCATCTTCAAAATAATTGGATTTTCTTTCTCCTATATTTTGCAAAGTTTGATGACCTGAATCAAAAGGAAAAAGTATATTGTGACAGCAAATCTCTCTGCGTGACTACCAATCTCCTTGTTCTGCTGCAACTCAACATTTGTTCCTTTTCTTTCTAGAAACAGCCCACTGTGATAGTAGATATTCATTTATTTGCATAGTGTCTGATTCCGTACATGAATTTATGCTCCGAAAGAGCAAGGGCTGTGTCTCCCAGTTTCTAAAAGAGGCACTTGATAAATATTTCTTGAAGGAATAGTTGCAGCTTGCAGAAGCAAACCAGGTCACAAATTTTACTCCTCCCCTTGCCCAGTAATCAATTCGAGATGTATTCTCCAAACCAGCCATTTCCCCTACTTTCCTATTTTCGATAATTCCTCCTCTGCTTCCTCACCAACATCTGTTGTTTTTTGTCTTTTTAATATTAGCCATTTTGATTGAAGTGAGATGGTTTTAATGTGCATTTCTCTGATGGTTAGTGATGTTGAATGCTTTTCATACCTTTGTTGGCTGTTTGTATGTCATCTTTTGAGAAATGTCTGTTTCTATCCCTTGGCCACTTTAAAAATACACTTTTTATTTGGAATGGTTTTAGATT
This sequence comes from Aotus nancymaae, assembly GCF_030222135.1. Classification (NCBI taxonomy): domain Eukaryota; kingdom Metazoa; phylum Chordata; class Mammalia; order Primates; family Aotidae; genus Aotus; species Aotus nancymaae. The sequence continues at coordinate 32,026,499 of NW_026988443.1, read as the reverse complement.
TACAGAAGAGTTGCAAAGATACTAGAGGGTGTCCTTATACTCTGCATGATTCCCCCAGATAGCTAACATTGAAGGTACCTATTAGTGCCTGCAACCTGAAACACAGTGGTACGTTTGTCAAAATGAAGACACTGGTGTTGGTGCAGTACTGTTAACGAAAGTTCAGTCGTAACTAGCTTTCCTGTTAATGTTGCCTTTCCGTTCCAGGGTCCAATCCAGGATGCCATACTGCGTTGAGTCATCATGCCTTTCTAGTCTCCTTCGATTTGTGACAGTTTCTCAGTCTTTCCTTGTTTTTTATGACCTCGACAGTCTTAAGGAGTACACACTGGGTATCCCATAGGACGTCCTCATTTCCCCAAGGGATTTTGACACTGCACCAGGCTTTTGCATCTCAGGACCACATCTGCATCATCACCACTATGTACCACAGATTCCACGCATGCCTGGCCCAGAGCCAGGACTCAGGGAACACATGCTGGGATACGTGTGATTCCTGTCTCACTAACCTGAGTGGCCCTGCAGCAGGAACCAGGCCTAGCGCATCCCTGCATTCCACACCGTGCCTGCCTGACCGGTACAGAGTCTGTGACAGCAACTCTCACCCTCCGATGGGGCTGAATGCATTTGACTCAAGTAGGACTTACATACAGAAACCATCACCTAATTACAAACGCGAACTCTTACTGCGATCATCTGCCCACTTTTTGACATCTCTCTTTCCCTTCATTCGTGGATATGTTGCCCAATTAGATAAAATGAAACAAAGACAAAGGAGGCTGCCGGTGTTCTCACCAAAACCCCGGAAGACAGGCTCTTGCTTTAGGCGTGTTTATAAATTTAAAAATATTTCGGATGCTTTTGCGATGCTGCTTATTCTGGTTCAGTGCTCAGGGGGAATGCGTGAGGGGGGACGTTCCATCTCATGGGACTGCAGGATTATGGGGGCACTTCACTCTGCCAGAGGGGAAGCCTGGCTGCACTTAGGACTGCTGTTTCATGAGCTGTTTGGAAAGGACTTGATTTAAACATGAACCGAAAACAGCAACGACAGTGTTTTTTGAGTAAGGTCTAGTGGTTCTTCGTACCGTATCAAGTACATTCCATACATAAATATCGAATGCTGACACTATTCTAAAAAGCAGACAATTTTGGTGCGACTTGATTAGTGAACAGCAAATGATGAAAGGATAGAAGCTTGAGAGGCCACAGAGGATGCTCAAGAGAGATCACAAAGATTAAGGTGACAAAGCTGGGGTTGGAACTGCATTTCTTTCCTGCTCAAGCCACCACTTTTTTTGGCACTCTTTAGAGACTCCCCCAAAAAAGAGAGCCTTTCTATGTATGTAGGCATGCATGCATTTATCTCTCATTGATCATTTTGACTGTTAAATACTTTTTTATAGTATGTATTTTTTTGCTTTTAAGTATATTTCGTATCCAGCATTATTTACTGTGTCATTCCTCAACATGTGGTTCATGAGACAACTACATTGAAACTCCATGAGGAGCTCGTCAAAAATGTCAGTTCCTAGAATCAAGATCTCCTGAAACAACTCTGAGGGTGGGACCAGAGCTTTAAAAAACAGGCTCCGTGGTTGATGCACATTCTTACTGAAGCGTGAGAACTTCTGCTGTAAGGAAGTATGTAGGGCTTGGAATCAGAGGGCTTGTCTAATGTCAGTTCTGGGATGTTCTAGCTGGTTAATCTTCAGCAAATCAAAGCCTCAGCTGTAAAATGGGTAGCTTCTCACTTCACATGATTGCTGTTAGGACCATAAGAGAAAATACAGAGAGGAACCTGCTATCCCCGAGAAATCAGGCATCTCACAGTTCTAAATATATAGGAGAAAGAAGTTCTTGTTAGAATGTGATGAAGCCAGGCATGGGGGCTGGGATGGAAGGATCACTTGAGTTTGAGAGCAGCCTGGACAGCAAAGTGAGACCCGTCTCTACATAAAATAAAAAAGTTAGCTTGGCAGACCCGTCTCTACACAAAATAAAAAAAAATAGCTAGGCATGATAGTGTACGCCTGTAGTCCTAGCTACTTGGGAGGCTGAGGTGGGAGGATTGATTGCTGTAACTCAGAATGTGGAGGCTGCAGTGAGCCATAATCATGACACTGCCCTACAGACTGGGCCAGAGAGTAAGACCCTGTCTGATAAAATAAAGAATATCATAATACTGTAATGTCACATTTTTCTCATCAGGTGACAGCAAGGTTTTGATGTGACTTTACACAAACACACATAGTACCCTGGAATTGAAATATATCCTATAGGTTTTTGTGCTAAGAAAAAAAAAAAAAATTGAGATGAAAACGGAAAAGCTAGGAGGAGTGATGATGGTTAACATCATAGGTAGTAAATCATGATTTCTCAGCTTCAGTTCTATTGATATTTAGAACCTGATAGTTCTGTGTTACGGTAGGCGCTGTTCTGGGTATGGCAGCTTGCTTAGCAGCAGTCCTGGCCTCCACCCACTAGATGCCGGGAACATCTGCTTCCTAGTTGTGACAACCAAAAATGTGTCTAGGCATTGCCAAATGTTCCCTGGTGGAAGAATTGGTCCTGGTTGAGAACTGCTGCTCTCGAGGAAGATGAATTGGTTTAGTTCTTGGCTCTACCATTGACTGTCAATGTGAACTTGGGAACCATGTTTAACCCCCAAAGCCTCGGTTTTCTTAGCTGTAAAATGGAGAGGGATGATATTCTAAGTTCCTGTCCTACTGAGTTGTCGTTAGGATTACATGAGAAAACACACCTCAAAAGTGTAGCAGAGTTCTTTGCTCTATGCTGTGTGTGTGTGTGTGTGTCTGCATATGTGTGTGGTTTAATAAATCTTGAAGCTTTGTCAGACTTTAAAGCTTTCAAAAACACACTCCTCTTTTTTGCAGAAAGCATCATTCAAAACGTGACAGTTCTTAACTTCAGGTCAGAAGTGAACTGAGGGCGTTACTAAGATGTGGGCAGTGAAATTGAGCTGAAACAGGCATATTTTACCCTAGAACCAGTTAACTGTTGACACCCAATGTTCTATAGAACATCACTACAGAGATGTAAATGAATTAAAGTAAATCAGACTCTGGAAGAAAATGAAAATATACTGAGACTGGGTATCAGCTCCTGAAGCATCTCCTACAATGTGCTCATGAAACTCTCTCCGGCGGCTTTCATGACCCACCTGTGCGGACACCACTCACGTCTCAGCTTTTCTTCAGGCTGCAGTGAAAATCATTCGTTTCTTCTCAGTGTGAACTTGCTGGTTGGACCCATAGACAGGGTTTGAGACTGAGGAGGTGTTTGGTTTAGCTCTCCCCTGGTCTGGCTGCTTGAACACACTCTGTAGACAACTGATCTTTCAAAAGCATGGGAGGTTTTTAACATTTGGGACAAATTAACCAGTTTGACAAAAGCAAAACAGTCCCCCTCTTAAGATGAAGTGCTCCTTAAGTGCCTATACGGTTTCCAGCCCAGCCTGGACGTTTCTCCTCCCCTGTCTGCTCTGAAGGGGCGCTGGAACCCAACGTGTGAGCAGAATAATCGGACACCGTGGTTCTCCTGTGGGTCGGGCTCTGCAGAGCTGAGTGACGAGTGCATGATAACAATCTCAGTGGAGCCTGAACTCGGCCTGAACCCGGAGCTTTCTGCCTTCCTCGCCCTTACTTGGGATGACTTTAGTGTCCCCTTCTCCAGCCTCTGCACTACAAAATATTTAAATGCTTTCTCTTTTATTATTTCTCCTTCAACAATAACCATAATGTATGGTTTGATACTTTCCTGGCACTGGCCCAGTTTTCAGCAATACTAATCAGTCACCCAAATCCTTTCTTTCAGAATCTCTCTTCTATGTTCAAGGAATGTTGCATCCTGCCTGCAGTGAGAATGAACCTTGTAAGGAATGAGGTTGATGAGTGGCTGCTTCCCGCAAACTGTAGTGGCTTCTTCCCATAGTGGCAGGATGATCTGCCAGTCATCTACCCTTTGATTAAATACTTCCAAACATGAGAAGCCCACTACCTTGTAAGAGGAGTGCTCCCTTGGGGGACAGCATCAGCTGCTATTCTCTGCCGTGGCAGCCCGGTGGTGTCCTTTCTAACATTTATCAGCATGTGCCCCTATTGATTTGTTCATTCGTTGACGGTCTGGGCTCCCCCTCCCTGCGATAGCTGTAAGCTCCATGAAGACAGGGAACTTCCTGATGTGTGGTGCCTTTGGATTTTTTGTTGTTTTCCTTGAGTATGAGCTGAACCAAAAGATGAATAAGTGAATGAAATCGTTTACTTTCTAAGCCAGACTGTTCTCCTGGTGGGTGGAATTTATGTCTTTTACCAGCATTTAGTCGGGGGAGGGTCCTAAGTCTGAGTTAATATTATGATGTGCTAGAATGAACCTAGATCTGAGGTCAGACATGTATTTAAAAGTCCTGGCTATTCCACCTGCAAGGGCCTTAGGTAATTAGTATTTCTGAGTTATAAGTGCTTCAATCTGTAAAATAAATGTAACAACTATAGCAGAGTAGCCAATTCACATGTTGTGAAGATTAAACGATCCTTTTAAAGTACTTAGCAGTGCCTGGCACATAGTAGGTGTTCAGCAAATATGATTTCAGTTGCATTGAGAAGGCCAGATGATTCTTACGAGCATGGCCGGCAAAGGCAATGGGTAGGGGTGTGTTTATCTGTCTGTCTGTCTCCAAGCCTGACTCCATGTCTTTCCAGAGGTGAGCAAAGTGAAATGACCTGTTAATTTTTTCTTGGAAGCCACTTTAGTGTGTCAGGTGTCTCCAGAAGTGCATCCACAGATGAGGAGGCATCACTACAGGGGACCCTTGTGCTTTGCTCTGTGGCCCCCATGTAGTTTGTATAATTGATTTCAAAGGCGCATTTATTTTTCTTTCCCTCCAACTTGTGGCTGCCTGGATTTTTAAACTGTTTATTCCCCCCAAATGTGCCTGGATCTTGGATATCATACAAATGCAACCTCTCTCTCCCTCTCACACTCCCTTCCTCTCTCTCTCTCCCTCTCAGATTTGTCTGTCACTACCCTAAATTAGGAACAAATCACAATCAGTTTAAATCTCTCAACTTAATAAACACCAGATCCCCCAAATGTCAGAGAGTCTAGTCTTTTGCAAAGTCTTTAACTTGTGGCTCGTATATGAGACTCAGGAAAAAAGTGGTAAATGACATGAAATAAAGAGGGGGGTGTAATAGGAGCAGATGGGTTACTCACTAGGCCAAGAATGTGAGGACAAGTGGTCTGGGGCCAATCTCTACCACGCGGCTGGACCAGGTACAAGCCTTCTGGTCTCTGAGGACATTGCCAGGGGTCTTGAGTTCTGATTAGGACAGCCTAGACTTCTGCGTTATCATGAGTGGTTAGCTGTTGAGCAACAGGGATTGTCTTCACTGAGATATTTTCCAAGTCATAACAGAATGTCAGCTTTCCAGGGCCCAAGAAAACCTCATCTGTGTCTTCATTTTGCAAAACTACTTAACGGTTTTGACCATGATTTGTATCGTGTCCAAATAATGCTTTTTTTTTTTCTTACACTTGGTTTTATTCATGGAAAGACCTTTTAAAGTATGGGATTAGGAGAAAAGGCGTTGGATTGGGAGTTGATTCTGGGCCTGGATCTTCCATAAAGTTATCATGGGTGTAAAATCACTTCCTGCTTCTGAGCCTTCTTTTCTTCATCTGTGATCTGAGGAAGGGCTCAGATGAATTGTTTAAAGTTGTGGTCTGTGCAACATTAGGTTTCTAAATACAGGGTCTTTTTACCCTTGAGTTGCACCCTGCCCAGATCAACTTTACCATGATCAGACCGTGAACAGATATCCACATCTAACCCCTGGCACCTGCTGAATATGAGACTTCACCTGGCAAAGAAGACTTTGCAAATGTGGCTAAGAGATGGGGAGATAAGCCTGGGTTATCCAAGTGCATTTGATGTAATCGCTCCTTATAATAGGGAGGGAGAGAGTCAGGGCGAGAGGAGACATGATTGAGGAAGCAGAGTGAGAGAAAGATTTGAAAGTGGGAAAAAGGGTTATGAACCCATGAATACAAGTGGCGACCAGAAGCTGGGAAACACCAGAAAACTGATTTTTTTCTCTAGAGACTCCAGAAGGAACACAGCCCTGCCGACACCTTGATTTTAGGACTTCTCACCTCCAAATAATACATTTGTGTTGTTGTCAGTAATTTGTCGCCATAGGAAGCCAGTATACCCACCCGTATTTGATTTACACATTGAGATATTTTTAATCTAAGATTTCATCTGAAGGAGGATTTCAGTGGTTGAAAATGTTTGAGCAGGTGTCCGTAAGTTCATTTCAGTTTGAAATGACTGTGATCAGCCGGGAGTGGTGGCTCACGCCTGTAATCCCAGCACTTTGGGAGCTGCGGTGGGTGGGTCACCTGAAGTCAGGAGTTTGAGACCAGCGTGACCAACATGGTGAAAACCCATCTCTACTAAAACTACAAAAGAATTAGCCAGGCATGGTGGCGGGCACCTGTAATCTCAGCTACTCAGGAGGCTGAGGCAGGAGAATCGCTTGAACCGGGAGGCGGAGGTTGCAGTGAGCCGACATCATACCAGTGCACTCTAGCTTGGATGAGAAAAGCAATACTCTATCTCAAAAAAAAAAAATGAAAGAGTTCGTATCCGAGTCACAGCACCAGAAGTAAAAAAAAACAAAAAAATAAAGAAAAGAATGTGATATCCTTCATATCAAAAGACGACTCTGGGGAGAAAGAATGTGAACGCTTGCTGCCTTCATGAAGAATGGCATGGCGTTCTCCAGTGGTGAAACCTGCTTTGTCCCTTCCTCCTCCATCATGTCTAGCAAGCTCTCCATGAGACTGCAAGCTCCAGGGAAGCAGGGCCACTCTTTTGTTCACTCTAGTATTCCCCATGCTCAGTAACTATTCTTGGAATAAGGATAAATAAATGAGTAGTGGGCCACTGGCCCTGGTAGAAAGGAAAATGGTATGGCCACTGTGGAAAACAGTTTGGCAGACTCTAACAAAACTAAACATTGCCTTACCATGCATTCCAAGTATCGAGCTCCTTGGTGTTTACATAATTGAATTGAAAGTTTACATCCACGAAGCCAACGTTTCTAACAGCTGTATTCGTAATCGGCAAAACTTGGAAGCAACCAAGAGGTCCTTCAGTAGTTGAAAGGTTAAATAAACTTTGGTACATCCAGACAATGGAATAATATTCAGCACTAAAAGGAAATCAGCTATTGAGCCATGAAAATATAAGGGACAACCTTAAATACGTATAGTGAGTGAAATAAACCAACCAGGAAAGGCTGCATACTGGATGATGTCAACTCTTCCGGAAAGACCGTGGAGAGAGTAAAAATATCAGTGGTTGCCAGGAGTTAGGGAGAAGGGACGACTAGGTGGAACACAGAGGACTTTTAGGGCAGTAAAACGATTCTGTATGATATTACAGTGGTGAACACATGTTATTACACATTTGTCCAAACAGACTGTGCAACGCCAGAGGGAAACCTAATGTGAACTGTGGGCTTTGGGTGATGATGATGTGTCAATGCAGATTCATCGATTGTAACTGATGTCTCACTGTGGTAGGGGATGTTGATAGTGAGGAAGGTTTTGTGTGTGTGGAAGGGTATATGGGAAATCTCTACTTCCTGTTCCATTTTGCTGTGAATCTGAAAGAGCTTAAAAAATAAGTCTGTTAAAATTTTAAAAGACCACTGATCTACCTGCAATTTTTCTATGTAGACTATGCTTTGCAAAAACTACCCTAAAAGGAAGTTCTCTTCCTGATTCTCTTGCCTCTCTGAGCAAGTCCTCCTCCTCCTTGTTGTTTTTGTATTTTTAGTAGAGATGGGGTTTTGCCATGTTGCCCAGTTACCCAGGCTGGTCTCAAACTTCTGAGCTCAAGCAATCCACCCACCTTGGCCCCACAGAGTACGTTACAGGCATGAGTCACCATGCCTGGCCAACTCCTTCTTATGAAGATTTTTCTGTATTTCTCTCTTCTACCACCACCTCGCCTGTACTGTGTGCCATATTTATTACCCCAATATCTCCTGAGTTAACCTCAACCCTGGCACTCATCCCTGCTGTCCTGTCATTGTCAACACTTACTCATGTGACCTATTGGGCTGTGAGTCCCTGGAGGGCTTCACATGTCCTTTATTTCTGCATTCCTAAGATTTAACATGGTTCCCCTCATCTCTCTCTCTCTCTCTCTCTCACACACACACACATACCAGGGCTCAGCACATATTTATTAGCCAAATGATTGAGGTTTAAAGACCTGCATGTATTTTGCAGTTTCTGGACCAGCTTTGCCAAAACTTTTCTCTCTCAAATGTACAATTCTCTTCTATAATTATTTCCTACTCATTTCTTTCCTTATTTCAGTTGTATCCATGTCAGATTGTCTTCTCCTCCAGTACTGAGGTGGAAAGTACTGATTTCTGTTCTAAAACAAGACATTCTCCAACTTTCAAGAGTGTTGAAAACATTAATTTGGGTATTTGAAAGAGTGTGTATGGTAAATGTGTTAGGCTTGGTATTAAAATTAATATTCACAGCTTTTCTCACTAGCGCAGGGCTTTCTCAGTTTCCTTTTTATTTTTATGAACCATATTTGTCACTATAAGATTATAAAATTCTTCTTGACTATGGTATAAATACATGCATATATAATAAGGACATGCAAGTACCTTCTTTGTAGTAAGTGATTGGAGGCAAACTATGAGAATATAATGCCATAAAAAAGTTCAAGAAGTTGGCAGATTCTGACAAAGGGGGAAACCCCACTTGTAAAAAGTCAGTGGGATATAAGATATGACTCTCTAAATGAGCAGGTGGCATCTCCCTGGGGGTGGTTGGTGGGGCTTCTTATCTCATATCAAAAAAAATTTTCAACTTTTATTTTCAGTTTGGAGGGGTACATGTGCAGGTTTGTTCCATGGATGTATGGCATGTCGCTGACGTCTGGAGTACAAATGATTTTGTCACCCAGGTAGTGAACACAGTACTCAGTAATTCATTTTTCAGGCCTTCCCTTCCTTCCTCTCCCTCTCCCTCCCTCCATCCCTGTCTTCCTCCATCCCTTCTTCTCTCTCTCCCCTTTCTTTTATTCCCTGGTGGCTGTTGTTCCCATCTTTATGTCCACGTGTACCCAATGTTTAACTCCCACTTATAAGTGAGAACATGTAGTATTTGGCTTTCTGTTTCTGTGTTAATTAGTTTAGACAATGACTTCGAGCTGCATCCATGTTGATGCAAAGGACCTGATTTTGTTCCTTTTCATGGCTGCATAGTATTCCATGGTGTATGCATACATACTACATTTTCTTTATTCAGTCCACTGGTGAAGGGCACCTGGGCTGATTTTATGTCTTTTCTATGTGAATTGATAGCACTTGTTCCATCTTTCTCTTCTAGAAGATGAAGTTCAGTGTCTAGAGATAGTAAGTAAGGGTCTATGAGAGAAGAATTGGGGAAAGAGTCTGCAAGGGATAGAAAAGATCAGAGGGGAATTTGAGGAAGCAAAGATAAAGAATCATTGATTTCCATTAGTAATATTTCATTCTAAGGTTCCAGGATGCTATTGACAAATTAAAACCTCCCGTTTCTGTTGTTCAGAGGTATCACAGAATCTGACAGGTAGGCTGCAATAAGGAATAAGTCTGGCATCTGTAAAATGGCTGTGATGGCGTTTTCACATGGGATGTGGTTTTCATACCACAATGGTGTGGAACTCTGAAAGGAATTGAGATGTGATAGTTGGAGCACCCCCAGAGGGTGGGACACAAGTACTTTGGGTCCAGGCAGCTCATTGCTGACACTTGGGCGAGAGAGCAGATGTGCAGGGTGTGACCCCAGAAGACAGAACAGGTCCAGTGGGAGTTGGTTAGAGGAGAGTGGATTCCAGATTCTCATAAGGAATGGATTTTTGCTATGGGTGGATGATGGGTGCCCATTACTGGGTGTGTCCAGGCAGAGGTAGAGGAAATGGCTATCTGAGTGAAAGTGAGAGTAGAGACCCTCTGTCAGCCCTTCTAATTATAGGACCTCACGAAGTTGGCTTTGGGCAGAGTCCTGAGGACAGAACTCAGATTCACTTCCAGAAACTGTACTTCTCTGTGTCATGACAAAGGCTTATCAAATATTAACTTGAACATATTTCTAGGCTAGGTAAAGCTAAATTTCAATCCTGGCTCCTCCAATCATCATGTATGGGTCTTTGAGGAAACTGAGGCCAAGGAAGATTAATCAACTTTTCCATATAAAACAGAAGAAAGAATGTTGTTTTTCAGGTTAAATAAGACGAAGTCTATACCATGCTCAGCATGTAGTAGACCCTCAAGTAGTGTCGATTTTCTCATGCACATGACCTCAGAACACCAGCTGTCTGCATAGAACATACGTGTGACTGTCTCCTTAGTGAATCATACTTGGGTCACAAACTAGAAAGGGTTTCATCTTTTTTTTTGTTTTTTCTATTTTTTGAGTTGGAGTCTCAGTCTGTCACCAGGCTGGAGTGCAGTGGCATGATCTCGGCTCACTGTAACCTCCACCTCCCGGGTTCAAGCAATTTTCCTGCCTCAGCTTCCCAAGTAGCTGGGACTACAGGCACCTGCCACCATGCCTGGCTAATTTTTTTTATTTTAGTAGAGATAGGGTTTCACCATGTTGGCCAGAATGGTCTTGATCTCCTGACCTCATGATCCACCCGCCTCAGCCTTCTAAAGTGCTGGGATTACAGGTGTGAGCCACCGTGCCCAGCAGGCTTCATCCTTTTGATGAGGTTTCCTGGGCTGCAGGATTGAAGGTGGAAATGAGCGATGTCATCTCAACGCAGCACAACAGCCTTCAGCAAGTAGCTTTTCATTGCCTGCTGTTCTTCATTCACATGGCATTACTAATGTAGGGTCGTTTGTCCCTCAAATATCTTCACATTATCCTAATGTCGTTCTGCAAATTACTAACTGCTATTACTCTAAAACATCAAGAAATCAGAAGGAACCTCTGGATAATGTTCTATTTTGGTGAGATTTATCTATCTTTATCAGGTTAGAAAAATGAGTCTTCAACATTTAAAATCTATTTTCAACAGAACAAAGGGTTGAGAAAAAATTTTCTGGTAAATATACTTGAATCCTTCTTCAGTTGAAAACTTTCATATCTGCCTGTCTAGCATTTTATCTGTGTACCTGTCTGTCTTTCTCTCTCACCCTTGCCTTATTTTAGAAGTAATAAAAATTAATGATTTTTATTGCTTTCAGAGGTGTACACTTTCTGTCTCGACTCAAGGGCATAACACAGAAGCAGCTTTAAAATATCTTTAACAAAATGCTGAGACAAATTTGTTGTCATATTTCTGTCTGATTTTTTTATAAAGACTGAATAATATTTTGGTTGGTTGGATTTTTTTTTTTATTACATAAAGTAACTTACACTGGACTTGAAAGCCCTTTTATAAAATGTTTCTCCCACTAGATATATAACTACTTTTAAAGTTTCAATATGCAAATTTTAAAAATGAATATCATCTTTTACTTTCTAACTGTTCTGTCCAGGAAAATCTGAGGAGGTCCTTAACGTTGCTTCCTCCCTGTCTTCAAGTATTCTTCAAATGTTACTTTCCATGCTACGGCACTTGAAGATTTTTACCTTCTGTTTAAATAGCAATTTAAATTCAAATGCCTCTCTTAATATTTAGATATTTGTAAGTAAATTATTTAAAAGAAACCTGGAAAAGGAAGCAGTGATCACTAACCATCAGCACAGAGTCAGCCATGTTTAATTAATTGTACCTTTCTTCTTTCAAAACAGGGCTACTAGAGAGGAAAAAAATGCTGATGCCATAGTTATCTCTGTTTTTTAGAAAGGCATATGAGAGTCATTGAGAAAATCAGAAAAATATGCCTCGATGATCATACAGTGAGCCAAGGAGTTGATATCCAAAATGGGCCACAAAAAACTGGAGGTGTCTGATCAACAGGGAGAATACAAAAACACTCAACTGGAGCAGTGTAAGAGGGATTAGAGCATCTGATGGAATATTGGACCAGATAGACCTCTAATATTTTCTCCATTCCTGAGATCCTATGAAAATAAATATTTAATCCAGGTACCAGAATTCTCAAACAGGGCAAAAAATAAAAAGAGTACTTGACCCTCACAACAACAGCAGTTCTTCAGTCTTTTAGGGTTTTATTGGCTTAATTCTGGCCAGTTATTTTTTATAGCTTTCATGAATCTAATTCAAAACATATTGAGAAGCCAAATCTTTGCTGGGCTTGAGAATGTAACTAATAAAAAGGCAAATGCACCAAGGTTGCCAAACACTGCAAAAGAGAAGTATATGACACCAGCTCTAATGTGAGAAATTGTAGAGCCTTATTTTTGTTCTCCTTTTGATAGGAAACATAAGGGTTTTTTCATGCTCTTGGAGAAGGGCTCTTATAATACTTAGCAATGACTTTAAAAATATCATTATTATCAAATGAGAAGAAACTTCACATCATGGCAATGAACTAGGTATAATCCAAGCACTGCCTTTTTTCTCTGGGGACCTCCGTGCAAGGCGATGTCTCTCAAATTTAATGTCTTTTGGCAGCCAGCGAAACCTCAAATCGTGTTGAAAAACCCAAACCTCACATCATGGTCTCCAAAGTGATATGCAGGTGGTCGCAGGAGAGCAGTCACGAGGGCCACCGTGGGCAGACCTCTTTCAAAGCTGTTGGGTGAGAAATGTCCTCTTCACCTTCATTGTTCAGTGCCTCCCTAAAAAGAAAAAAAAAAAATCTGCCTCAGTCAATGTACATATGGACAAGTAAACCAGCGTCCCCTCTCCAGAAGACCTTTGCAGATGTCCGACAGAGAACCCAGCTCTCCACTCCGTTTGCAAAGTGATAGTTTTGCCAGGTGAGCAATGGTTCCTCTAGTTTACCCATGTAACTGAGATCCATTAAGCATATTCACAGAATTTTATATTTGAAAATGTAGTTGTGTGGATTTAAATGCCCTTCACATAGCTGATCTACAATAAATACATGTTGGATCATGTTTCCTTGTTGAACTTTATGGCATTTTGGGAATGATCCTGGGCTATCTGGAGAACGGCAAATAACTTTCTACTATTCTTATAAAAGCACATCTCCTTACCCTGACTTCTGAGGCATCACCTCTCCATCTTCTCTTTTTAACCTCTTGTACCTGCCTTGCTCCTTTTACAGACAGGGCTTTCTCTGTGTGCTTCTCCTTTCACCTAAATCCTCTTCTTCTCTCTTCACCTGGTCAATGCCTTGCATCCTTCAGCTCTTAGCTCAACCATCAATTCTGCAGGAGCCTCTCCTCCCCTCCCTGTCAAATCCATACACTGCGCTCCAGGAATACCCTGTTCCTCTACTTCTTAGGCACCTAGTATTGTTCTAGTTTTCCGTTCATCTGGGTGATTACTGATAAATGGTAGTCACTTCAACTACATAGTGATTGACATGAAAGCTTGTGTCTCCTTGCATAGTTTATCTCCAACTTCTCTCGCAGTATTCAGCCTATTCTGAAGCTCAATGAAAACTTGTCGAATGAATGAATGAATAGGGTAATGAATGAATTTGCTCCAGTCCAGCTCTGGCACCGTCATTAGAGGGTTGATGCCCATTTCTCTGGGCTCCAGTTTTATTCTATAAAAAGAGGATAAGAATATCTACACTGTCTACCTCATAGGATTTTTATTAGAATTATATAAAATAATGCATAGCATTTGGCATATTATAGGAACTCAGATACTGGCTGACATAAGTGGCTGAATTTTAAAACATTTGGCAACATCTCACATTTGTGACGTACCTTGTATTTTATATTTTTCCTTAACACAAAACACATCTCATCCTCAATCCTTTTTTTTCCCACTAAAATTTCATTGCTCAATATTTTTCTCTCAAAGCCTCCATGTCTGTTAGGCCTTATAGTAATAATAATATCTTACTTTTGTATGTTTCTTTAAAGTATGTAAATTATTTGGCAGCCCTGTTTAACATTCCCATTATCAGTAGAATGGATTTTAAAACTGTAGTATATTCATATAATAGAACATTATACAACCATGAGAACTGATTAAAACTACTCAAAACAATTTTGTTGAATATTGAGAAATGGGGGTGAAAGAGGGAGACACAAAGCACATTGCATGATCTCTTTCCTTTAAAGAAAGAGGGTGCAACTGGTTTTTGGTAGTCACATCAGGATAGTGGTTGCCTTTGCTGGAGAAAGGGATCGGAAGGGGACATAGGGCGCTTTGGGCTCATGTTTTGCTTTTTGGTCTGATTGCTGGTTACATGTATAAATTCAGCACTGGGAATTTCACCAAGCTGTGCACTTGTTAAAGGCACACTCTCTGCATGTGTATTTTACCTCCATAAAAACTTTATAAATTGCTTTTCGGTACGTGATTTTATGTAATAATTTCTACTTCAACTCTGTGAGATTTGACAAGGCAAGTATTTTTTATTTCATTTTAGAGAGGAAAAAAATGATAGTTGGAGAGTAGGTGCTTTCACAGAATGTCCGTGTGTAGCACATGTTACCGCTGGGATTGAAACCCAGGTGTTCTTAGTCTAGAACTCTTTCTCCCAGACTGTCTGATCCTCAGTAGATAACAAAATACCATTTAAATGTGCACATCTCTCAGAGGCCCATAAGGAGTAGGGCGAATGATGGAAGACTTAGGTAATTGCTGAGAGTCTAATCTTGGATCGGGAAAGCTTACTGATATACCCCAAAGCCCACCATGTTGATGGCCATCTGCTTGGCTGTCCCACATTTCCAGTTGAGATAGAGTAGAGAGATTTATCATGGAAGGCTCTCCTCCTTGTACCACCTCCCACATCAGCTGCCAATTGCTGTCTAGGGAGTTCCACATGAATCCCAAAGACTGAGGCAATGACAATGAGGACATATGCAGAATAAGACACAATTGAGCAGATGTTAAGCAGCTGGAATCCTCTCTAGCATATCCAGTCAGGTCCCAGATGAACTGATTCTCCATTTGTATTCGTTGGTTCAGCACCCCATGTGCTAATCTTTGCAATGGGACGGCAGAGCCCTGGCTCACACCTCGTTACAGAGGGCTTAATGGAGGAGAAGAGATTTAGCAAGGCTCTTTAAAGACACAAGGGGCTTGGTGGTTGATGGGAAGAAAGAGGTTCCAGATGTAAATATACTACAGGAGTGGCCTGAGTTCACGGGAAAACTGGCCACAGGATTCCATGGATTCAAAGGCACATAAAAGAACAGAAAGTGATATGAGAAGTTTGTTTCTGAAGGTGAAAAATGTATGAATATAGAAAATGAGATTATATTTTAAGGTGTAGAGCTTGAGCCTATCAACTGCAGACTGGATCCCAAGTCCTCTTAACTTCTAGACCAGTGCTGTCTATTCTAATCACCTGCTGCGTGACCACAAGCAAGTTATTCCATCTCTCTGACCACAGATATGGTGGTTGTATACTAGAGCTTGTGGTCATGCCTCTGGTGGAGTTTGACAATGCACCCTAGCAACCAAAGCCTGTTTGTGGATAAAGAACAGAAAAACAAGTTAGATGGATCATAAAAGCATGTTCCATCTTAGAAGAATAAAAAGAACATTCCATACTTTCCTTTGCAAAAACGACAGACATGTACCTCAAAATATTTGACAGATTACATCTAAATAGAATCCTTATTACAGATAAATGCATGGCATTCTTTTAACTCCCCCTTTTTAGGAATTGAAATGATTTTTATTTGCTTTTGTGTTGCTTCATTTTCTTACTGTTTTCTAAAGTTGCATTGTGTCATGGGACTTGGACCTATTTTTTTATGTGTTGGCTTTGCTGAAGAGGAATATTTTTTGGTTTTTGAAAATTGAGATTTTCTGAAATCTGGTTTTCTCAAAAGCACAAAAACTCGTATTTTGATTTTATGTTCTGATGTATCTGTTCGTTCTTCATGGGTGTTAATAAAAAGCACCTTATATAATAAAGAAAAATGCACTTATGCCTTTGCAGAGATTCACTAATCAGAGTTCATAGTCCTTTCACACAAATATTCCAACATGCCAGGTTTTCAACATATTTAGAGCAGCCCAGTACACATTTGTGGAGATTCATTTTATATTTTGAGTTGGATCCCTTCGCTCTCGTCTTTAAGTCTTGCATAGCTCCAAGCTTATGTTTTTACCTCTGGATGGCTTCAATCAGTGTGATAGACGTGAAGGCACCGGCTGTTGAAAATGGGTTCTCCTCTGCTGGACTACTGCTTGCTTTGGCTTTATCTCTCCCTTGCAATCTCAAATTTTATTAAGTGCATAATTTTCTATCAGCTTCAGACACTAGAGTCACCAACTGAGAAAGAGCTGGGAGGCCTGTCTTTGACAGTGGTAAATTTCATTGTGCTTTAAAAAACCCCGACCAACACACACCATATGCTGCCATTTGAAGGAAGACTTATTTCATGGCTTAAACTTTATGGCCTTAGATTTCAGCATGACATGAGTGATGTGGAAGGAAAGTACATTTGGATGATAAGATGAGGATAATTTGTACTGGGAAATTATTCACAATTGTGATAATTAATAATCCCTGGCACACAATAACAGAAAATCTCAACCCTTGAACTGAATTATATATGTTTATGTCTCATAAACAAGGTAGAAAATACATTTTTTAAACCGCTGTGTTTGCAAAGTTCTCTCACTTCCAAGCTACCCTCGTTAATAATCATAAAGCAGCACATTTCCAAGCTCAGAATCACATTAATCTCCCCACACGTGACCCAATCATGCACTTTGGGGAGAATGGATGGGATGCAGTTGCCTTTGTGTGTGTTATGTGTTTTTTGTCACTTTCCTGGTGGCTGGCTTTGGAAATGCAGAGTCTGGAAGAATGGTGGAGAAACCAGGAAGATAAAAAATGAATCTTGCAAGAAAATTGGACTTTTTGTGGTTAATCACTACAACAACGATGGAATGAAAAGATAAGAGTATTCCCCCCTGCCTTCCCTCACTCAGAGAAGGTGAGAAGGGAATGATGTTTCTGTTCTTACTCATAAACCTTACCATCATATCTGGAAAAGTTAACGGGGAAATTTGACTTTTTTTTGAATGCCTGTGCTTATAAATGCTTTAGAGTTGGCTTTTCTAAGAAAGGGAGGTTATCCAAGGGTTGGCGGACAGGGGGATGGCTAAATGCAAGAAAGAATGCAAGGATTCTTTAAGAAGCAGAGGGGGGTAGAAGTGGGGCAAGAGAATGGTGGAGTGAAGCAGAGGAACGATGAGAATAGGCAAGGTGGGCTTGTGCCTCCCATCAAGGATACCCCTGGGAGAGAATGGACCTTGGATGGTGCATAGTGACTGTTACATCGATGGAGGTTGGACACTACATTTGGAGCCTTGATTGCTTTCAGGCATGAGGTCGATGGAGAACTCTGCTGAGAAGAGTCTTTCTGTTGGGTTTTGCTGTGCTGTACTGCTTACAGATGAGCAGTGCCCAACAGGAGTATGGTGACCTAGCAGACAGAGCAGCAGTGATACTGGAAAGCGCCACAGCGGATCACGAGCAGGTTCCAAACGCATCTTCTTAGCACCTCCTATACCCTGCCCCTCTTCCACCAGGGCAGCTCTGCTTCTTTCTGCTTATTATTTGAAGGTGCTGTATAAGACTTTGAGAAGGGGACCCTTTAAATAAAAACCAACAGTTGGAAACCATTGATTGAGTTCAACTTCGGTATTTATCAGAAGTAGAAAATGAGTCCTAAAAAGGTTATTTCCCATCCATACAGTAGGTGAAGGGAATACAAAGCCATTGAAGTATCCTCAGAATAACACATAGGGGTGGGAAGAGAGGCATGGGAGGGACAGGTGATGCTCTTTTGACCCCTTATAGGTTATCATGAAGACCAAATGAGATCAGGTGTCCAAAATCACTTAGTAAGCAATCAAGCTGTATTACCTCTGCTGCTTACCTGAGTAAAATCATCCATATGCATTTATTAAGCACTTACAATTATAATCTGTTCTGCATGACAATAAAAATAGACATGATGAAATTCTTATTTCGGGAAACTTACGATGGAATGCCTTCAAGTTAAATTCTACAGTTTGACCTGAAAAGAAATATTATCTGGAGCTCAGTACAAAAAAAGAAAGTACTTTTTTTTTTTTTTTTTTTTTTTTTTTTGAGACAGAGTCTCCTTTCACCCAGGCTGGAGTGCAATCTGGCATGATCTCAGCTCATTGCAACCTCTGCGTCCGCCTCCGCCTCCCATGTTCAGCCAATTCTCCTGACTCAGCCTCCCAAGTAGCTGAGATTACAGGCGCACGCCACCACACCCAGCTAATTTTTGTATTTTTAGTAAAGACGGGGTTTCACCATGTTGGCCAGGCTGGTCTCAAACTCCTGACCTCAGGTGTTCTGCCTGCCTTAGCCTCTCAAAGTGCTAGGATTACAGGCGTGAGCCACCATGCCTGGCTGATACTCTGATTTTATAGAAAGAGTTCCTCTGTACTATAGAGGGCAAGCAAAGTATCAGGTAACCGTGGGAGGAAAAAAGGTTTGAGTCAAGTGCTGAAGATTTGCTAAGGTTTGGCTAGAATCTGAAATCTTTGAATTAGAAGAAGGACATTCCTGGATATGATCATCTGGAAATTGTCTGCTTGAGCCTTCAGGGAACCTGGATGATGATATTGCCGGGTACCATGCTGGCTTCTTTCCTTTTATAAAAGACATCCTCATGAAGCTGTGATTATCTCCATTTCATAGGCGGACAAAGGTCAGGGATGTTCAGTGACCTGTTGGGTTTGGCTAAGTTGTGAGGTTAAGCTTTGCAAGAAGAGCTGAGGAGTTAGGAGTTGATACTTTGGAATCAGACAGGGCTGCATTTAAATCCTGATTTTCCCACTTCATAGACAATTTACATCATCCCTCTGAGCCTCAGTTTCCTGGCTTATAAAATGGGTATGATCTTCATCAATCCTGCATAGAGTTATGAGAATTAAATTAAAGTTATTAGACAATGTCGTAAAGCACCTAGAAAAGTATCTGGCTTCTTAAGGGCTTGACAAATGATATGTTTTCACTACCAGGGACAGAAACGAAAGAAACATAGACTAGAGGCTACCAAGTCATAGATTGCTTTGAGGAGGGAAGTACCACGATAAGAAACAAGCTTTGGTTTTAAATGCTGAGTCTGAGCGTCAAAGCTTGTCTGTTGCCCACATAATGAGATTGCATTTGTATGTTTTGCTCACGGTTGCTCAAGTCCAGCACTATTGAAATTTGGGGCTAGATAAATTCTTTCTTGGAGGGGTTTGCAGGGGTGGGGGCTGACTGCGCATTATCGTGTATTTAGCAACATCCTTGGCCTTGCCCGTTAGATGCCGGCAGTACCTCTCCCCCACTCCCGTGACAATCAATACCGTCTCCAGACATTGTCAAATGTTCCCGGGGAACAAAATTGACCCTGGCTGAGAACCACTGGTCTATCCATTGCCTCTGTTCCTTCTACGGCAGCAGGCCATGAAGCTCCCCTGTGAGCATCTTGGCCCAGACTCTCCTAGCAGCTCATAGCTTCCCCAGGAAGATACAATAACTCAACCCAAGACTGTCTCTTTCCCCTTAATTCCCATGATTACACAGTGTTGCTTTTCACTTTTCAACTCTGGGAATTTGTCTTTTCT
The DNA here is from genome assembly GCF_030222135.1 of Aotus nancymaae. NCBI lineage: Eukaryota > Metazoa > Chordata > Mammalia > Primates > Aotidae > Aotus > Aotus nancymaae. The sequence continues at coordinate 32,006,773 of NW_026988443.1, read as the reverse complement.
CACTCACCAAAGCCGCAGCTGAGAGCAGCCAGCAGAAACTGATGAGCAGTGTCTGTCCAGGCTGAAGCTATTGAACAATTACAAGGTATATATGCCCCAAGTACAGTCTGAACTTACTATGTGAACCCAGTTAAAGTCAACATGGTTTATATTTTTTACTGTACGAATTTCATGGGGACTGTTTTTCTTCATTTTGTTTTCTTTTTCAGCGATTAGAAAAACTAACGTTCTTTGTCTTCGTGTCCTGTCGTTCTTCCATTTGTGTAATTTTAAATTATCACCAGCGGTTTCATTGAGGATTTCTGGAAGTTTTAAAGAGCGCACCTGGTTTAGATGTGTCTGTGTGGATGTTGAGCACAGTCTAGTTCTCGGGGACATAGAGTAGACCCTTCAAGATCAGGTTCCTGGTGATGGTGGGAAGAAGAAAACCTGGATGGCTATACATTTGGAGAAGAGCTGGAGGGCCGTAATATTACTTAAGCACCAAGCTGAGCCTCTCACACTGTTGTCCTATTGAGCCCTCACAGGATATTATGTGAAATGGAAATGATAGTAGTTACACTATAGAGAAAGTGAATAAAGCTTAGATGGAGAGATTCACTGACCGTGTATTATGCAGTTCATAATCCCAGCTGGGATTCGACTGCATACTCTGTGATGCCAAAGCCTGTACTCTTTGCAGCAATCAACAGAACCTCTACAGAGATGAGGGCTGATGTATTAGGATTTTATCCAGACTTTTCTCCCCATTGCTTTCCTTTCTTTGATCCCTAATAGCATGCAAATTCTGAAATCTGTGGTATATTCCTCTGTACACTCCTCTAGGAGGACCAAGTAGAGAGTTTGGCTAAATCACAGGAGGTTTGTAAATGACCAAGTAGGCAAGTCAAAACTTGCCTCATCTCGACTGACTTACTATCCTCCAGCTTCAACATTTACTGATAATGGGTGGCCAGGAGAGGCGCTGAGGCAGGAGAGATAGAAAATCAAGAATTTGAATCCTTGCAATTTGAATCCAGGTCTTCATGACCCTGGGGAAGTTACCCCTTAGTTTGCTCATCTTTGAAATGGAAAGGATGATCTCACTTTGTAAGTTGGGAGAGCACCCAGGACAAAGGAGATGCTCCACAAATGGCTATCTCCTTCTGCAACACCTTGTTATGATTAGGCATCTTTACAGGTTTCTCTACCCACCTCTTCACCTCTGTGGCCTGAACCTCAGCCCTGAAGACCGGGGATGATGTATTTCTTCCACACTGCATCAATACTATTGGAAATCCTATCAATGACTGTAGATGCTTCCAAGAAGCAGGCTCTTTTTCTATAACTCACTTCCCTCCCAATATTTGTCCCCTTCCAAGTTTGGGGCACCTTGTCTCTCCCAAAGACAGTAACTATTTCTCCAAGCTTTCTCCATCCCTCTGCTTCCTGTTTGGAGCAGCCTCGTGTACTGTATTAGGCGAGCTACTATGAACATCGTGTTGTCTTCCTTTTCTTGGGTCTTGGGGTAGTCAAAAGAGATATTGACCATTACTTGTTTTTTCTTTTTATTCATATTTTAAGGAACAAAGAAATCTTCTGTTTGTTTTATGATAGTGACCACAGACAACAGAGAAGAAATCATGTCTCCTGATGCGAACATGATATAGTCAGATATGGTCTGACCAAGAAATGTTTCCAACTTATTTAGTAGACCAGACATTTCAAAATGTAGCATATTCTTTTCTTTAGACCCTGTTCTAAGTACCTGATGCATTTTAACTCATGTAATCTTCGTAAGAAAGCCAGAGAAGCAGGTTCATTTATTGCCTTCATTTTGCAGATGAGGAAACAGGTGTGAGAGGTGAAATAACTTGCCCGAGGTAACACAGCTAGGAACTGGAACTGACTCCTAAGTCTATGACTTTAACCTCTATACATATGTGATCCTTGTGAAAATGGTTCTATGAAAAGTCTATAAAAATATGCAATCCATTAATTTAATGCCAGATATAAAATGTGATTTAACTGCCTTATTAAAAAGAATAAATTGCATGAAATTGAGACCTGACTGTTCTATTTCCAGGAAATTGTCCTTCTTGATGTGTTTGAGCCAGCTCTGAGGGTTTCTACCAGGAGGAGAGCAATTAGAACTTGCAGACTCCCACTGCAGTTCCATTTAGCGTCACGTGTCTGGGGGAGGAAGCCAAGGCAGCTCATAGCAATAACCTCATTGAGTTGTTACCCTCTTGATACCTTTCTTTCCATCAGGCTTGCAATGGAAGCAGAGAACTCTCAGTTTCCCCACCTTCCTCTTTCCCTCGCCTCCCCCAGAACATACACATTCAGAAATGGCCACCACCACGTCCTTTATTTCTCTCTCTTTCTTCTCTATTCTGCCTGGATGAACATGACCAAACAGATTCATGGGTTGTGTCTATGGATTTCATTAGTTGGTCATTTACTAAAATCTCAAATCTCCCAAATAAAATTTATAGGAATTAAATAGTTAAATATAAAATTATAAAACATCTATTTATTCTTACTTTAGAAATGATGTGTGGTGGGGAAAATCAAATGATTTAAAGAGAGAATAAAAATTAAACATAGTCCAACCAATCCGAAACACTCACTGCTAACAGTTGGGAGTCAAGTGTTCTCCTAACCCCCAGAATTTCTCGCTCTCCCCCACCACAGCAGTTTCTCTCTCTTTCCCACAACACACCCTCTGTCTGTCCATGTGTACTATACAGTTTTAATCAGTATCCTATTGCATATGCTGGTTTGAATTCTGAATTTTTCATCCAACTTTTTATCAATAGCCGTTTCCCATTTCATTAAATCGTCTCTGAAAACATCCTCTTGGATGGCCTACCTGATGAACTATAATGTTTAAACTACTGCTCTACTTGCGAGATGTCTAGATTCTTTCCCATGTTTACACCACAATAATAAACATTTTTCTACATTTGTCTCTGTCTGAGTTTTTTCCCTTTTCTTTGTCTGTGTAAATATTTTTGTTACAAATAGATATAAGTTTAACTTTCTTAGGATAGATAGATTTGAGGAAAGCAAGGGACATGAGTTTTTTTGAAGGATTTTATGCATGTTATAAAATGTTTTTCTTCCGGATAATTTCTACTAATTTGCACCCTTCGGAAAAGAGAATGACAGTGTCTTTTCCAGTCTTCTTTTGCCCAAACTGACCGTTTCAACTTTTAAAAGCTTATTTGATAAGTACAAAAGTCTCATTTCAATTTTTATTTTCTAAAAATATGAGATTTTGAGACTTATCAGTTTTGATGCCTAATTCACCTATAGTTATATTGATTAATTTCAACATGTTTTCAGGTAGGAAAATCCACCAATGATCCTTCATAATGAATTTTAAAACACCTATGCCAAAGAGCATCTTGGTGAAATTTAGAAACAGATACTCTCTTCATCACCTTTTCAAAGATGCTCTCAGTCAGATATTGTAACTTCTGCGTTGATACTGTTGCATGTGTCAGGAAGTAGATATATCTCCCTACTCTCTGCCTTTTTGTCTTTGCAGTTTGTTTTCTTAAAGACTTCCTTAACCTTACTGCAGACTGTTCTGGGGATGGACAGGCATATTTTTTTAATTTCCCAAAGCATTTTCTTGTTCTCTGTTCCTTTTTTGTGCATTTTAAAACCTACTTTTATCTTGTAACTTTTAAGTTCAGAAATATAAGTGCAGGTTTGTTACATACAAAAATTTCATGACAAAGATGGCAAAAGCAATTACAACAAAACCAAAAATTGACAAATGGAATCAAATCAAATGAAAAAGCATGTGCCCAGCAAAAGAAACTACCAATAGATTAGATGGGCAACATACAGAATGGAAGAACATTTTCACAAACTATGCATCTGACAAAGATCTAATATCTAGCATCTATTCAGAACTTAAACAAATTTTGTGCATGTTTTATTCATACTTAAGTTTTCGATTCTCACAGAAACATAAGGATTTGCTTTTAAAATTCTCTTTTGTTCTCTGCATTATCTGTTTCCCCCAGGGTTATTTTTAAATTTTATTTATCTTCTCTAATATTTGAGAATATTGAACACTTTTCTCAACTATCTAAGGATTGAAATTTAATATAAATTTAAAATTCTGGGTATCAGGGTGAGGTGATCAGTCAGTGAGCAGCCATCACACTGGAGAGTGCTAGTTGCTATAAAATGAAGAAAAATAAGGTTTTCTGTAGGGGAGGATGATTTCTGTACATAGAATTCACATTAATGTCTCTTTCCATCACCTTTCCCTCCATTTTCAACCTATTTATTACTCCAGCTCTTAATGATACCTGGCATTTACAGGTCCCAAGTCTCCAGAGTGTTCTGTTAGGCTAACAGCTTTTGTCTTCTCTAAGGGCCCCATTCACATATCTGGGCTCTAGCTTCTTTTACCCTGCACAGCAGATGTCCCTGGTCCCTAGACTCACACCCATTCAGCCTTATCACTGATGTTGGCTGTGGACAGTTTGTGTAGGTTTGGACTCAATTCACACTGACAGCAACTCACCTTTAGCATGTGTAATGCGACTTGCATTTTATTTTTTTGTCTCACAGTTTCTCATTGCAGATGCAACAGGTGCTGCTGATTAAGTGCAAGAAGCTTCCGAATTCATAAGAATTAATGTCACCACAGACAGACAGAGCCAAAGAGGGGATGGGAGTAAATGGATTGATATTTCTCTTGGCCAATCCTTGGGTGGGCGATTTATTCTACACCATTCTCAAAAGATCTGGGTGGGATTAAGTTTCAGGTGTCCTTAGTGGTGACCTTGATAACTTTCATGACACTCTTAACATGGGCTTTCTTCTTTCCTCCACTCTTCCTCGGTGCTCACTCCTGCTCCCTAGGATTTCAACTGCCTAAAGTTGTTGTCTCAAGCCTTACTGTCAGGGGAAACCATGATTCCTCAACAATTACTATTCAATTAGGAAATGAAGTCAAATTGTCTCTATTTGCAGATGACATGATGGTATATTTAGAAGACCCCATCGTCTCAGCCCCAAATCTCCTTAAGCTGATAAGCAACTTCAGCAAAGTCTCAGGATACAAAATCAATGTGCAAAAATCACAAGCATTCCTATACACCAATAACAGCTTAAAGAGAGCCAAATCGTGAGTAAACTCCCATTCATAATTGCTACAAAAAAAAAAAATACCTAGGAATACAACTAGCAAGGGATGTGAAGGACATCTTCAAGGAGAACTATAAACAACTGCTCAAGGAAATAAGAGAGGACACAAACAGATGGAAATACATTCCATGCTCATGGTTAGGAAGAATCAATATCGTGAAAATGGCCATACTGCCCAAAGTAATTTATAGATTCAATGCTATCCCCATCAAGTTACCACTGACTTTCTTCACAGAATTGGAAAAAACCACCTTAAACCTCATATGGAACCAAAAGAGAGGCCGCATAGCCAAGACAATCCTAAGCAAAAAGAACAAAGCTGGAGGAATCACACTACCTGACTTCAAACTATACTACAAGGCTACAGTAGTCAAAACAGCATGGTACTAGTACCAAACAAAGATATAGACCAATGGAACAGAACAGAGGCCTCAGAAGTAATGCCACATATCTGCAACCATCTGATCTTTGACAAACCTGACAAAAACAAGCAATAGAGAAAGGATTTCCTATTTAATAAATGGCGTTGGGAAAACTGGTTAGCCATATGCAGAAAGCTCAAACTGGATCCCTTTCTTATACCTGAAACAAAAATTAACTCCAGATGGATTAAAGATTTAAAAATAAGACCTAACACCTTAAAAACCCTAGAAGAAAACCTAGGCAATACCATTCAGGACATAGGCATAGGCAAGGACTTCATGACTAAAACACCAAAAGCAATGGCAACAAAAGCCAAAATAGATAAATGGGATCTAATTAAACTAAAAAGCTTCTGCACAGCAAAAGAAACAAGCATTATGGTGAACCAGCAACCAACAGAATGGGAAAAAAAATTGCCATCTACCCATCTGACAAAGGGCTCACAACCAGAATCTACAAAGAACTTAAACAAATTTACAAGAAAAAAAAAAACCATGATCAAAAAGTGGGTGAAGGATATGAACAGCCACTTCTCAAAAGAAGACATTTATGCAGCCAACAAACATGAAGAAAAGCTCATCATCACTGGTCATTAGAGAAATGCAAATCAAAAACCACATTGAGATACCATCTCACACCAGTTAGAATGGTGATTATTAAAAAATCAGAAGCTAACAGATGCTGGAGAGGATGTGGAGAAATAGGAACACTTTTACACTGCTGTGGGAGGGTAAATTAGTTCAACCATTGTGGAAGACAGTGTGGCGGTTCCTCAAGGATCTAGAAATAGAAATGCCATTTGACCCAGAAATCACTTTACTGGGTATATATCCAAAGGATTATAAATCATTCTGTTATAAAGACACATGTACACGTATGTTTATTGCAGCACCGTTTACAATAGCAAAGACTTGGAACCAACCCAAATGCCCATCAACAGTAGACTAAATAAAGAAAATGTGGCACATATACACCACAGAATACTATGCAGCCATAAAAAAGGGTGAGTTCATGTCCTTTGCAGGGACGTGGATGAAGCTGGAAATCATCATTCTCAGCAAACTGACACAAGAACAGAAAACCAAACACCACACGTTCTCACTTATAAGTGGGTGTTGAACAATGAGAACACGTGGACACAGGGAGGGGAACATCACATACTGGGGCCCGTTGGGGTGAGGGGGCTAGGAGAGGGATAGCAGGGGGTGGGGGGATTGGGGAGGGATAACATTGGGAGTAATACCTAATGTTGATGACGGGGGTTGGATGCAGCAAACCACCATAGCACATGTATACCTCTGTAACAAACCTGCATGTTCTGCACATGTACCCCAGAATTAAGGTATAATAATAATTAAAAATTACTGTTCTATCCTCTCTTTTCTTTATTTTCATATTTTTTTCTTTGGACCCGTCTCCCATTCTCTTCTGTATTGTGGAAACATTTAGAAACAGTGTTTATTGTCATTTTGTTGAACTCAGCAAGGAGAGTTTTGAACATAGATGTTATTACATGTAATATTTTATTTCTACATTTAAAAATTGCTTTTGAGTTTAGAAGGTATGTCACTGGCAGGCGTGGTGGCTCATGCCTGCAATTCCAGCACTTTGGGAGGCTGAGACGGGCAGATCATGAGGTCAAGAGTTTGAAACCAGCCTGGCCAACATAGTGAAACCCCATTTGGTGGTGTACTCCTGTAGTTCCAGCTACATGGGAGGCTGAGGCAGGAGAATTGCTTGAACCCAGGAGGAAGAGATTGCAGTGAGCTGAGACCACACCATTGTGCTACAGTCTGGGCAACAGAGCAAGACTCCATCTAAAAAAAAAAAAAAAGAATATATGTCATTATTCACCTATTGCAGATGTAGGATTTATGTCAGTTTCTGCAGGGGAACTAAAGATACATAATTCACTTTGTTTGACTCAGAAAATGTTGGCTGAATTAGACAATATACTCTCAATGTCCTTCAGCCAAAGACTGCTGGAAATACACCTGTATTGACAAAGTTGGGTTCACTGAGTTGCTCTGATGAAGGTGAATGCACATCATACAAAACTGGATTTCTTTAGTAAGAAGTTGCTTGAAAATTTTTATGACAGGCTTGTGTTAGGTGATTTCGCGAAGGGTTCAAGGAAGTGGTCTTTACCCTGGATTGGATTCTGTCAGGATGGAAAGGTAATTCTATGATTGGCTGTTTGATTAATTCCTATCTAGAAGGCAAGTAGCACAAAGCAAATCTCAAGATATAATTGGTAAAGCAGTGCCATTAGTCATTACTGTATTAGCCATGCTGTTTGGTGTTTGAAATTAATTTATTGTTATTATTAGTGGAGGATATACTTGCTTTTATCTTTCTCAGACATGAGTGTGACTGGTCTTACCTTTGTCTTGCTCTTTCATGATCATTTTTTCATCATGGTCTATCTTAATGTTTGTGTTCTGTGAAATCATTTTATAGGAAAGTATCACAACCTAGCTATGCATCCTGGGCGCTTCTTACCAATACCAAGGCTTGGCTAATAGAGCCAGCCCAGTCCCTGGCTGTCAAGAGCTCTCTTTCTCTTTCTCAGCCTTAAAGAAAGTTCTTCACAAACTGTGATATGATGTAATTTCCATGCAGTTTTGCTGGGGCTGTAGTTTACCGTTGATATTAATGGGCTTTAGAGTGTGTTACACTTGGGTTTTGAACTCCAGCTTTGTCACTTGCAAAATGTCTTAACTGCATTATATTCTCTCAGGCTATTCCAGCCGGAAAGATGGTGATCTCTCATATAAATGGTGATAATGGTCCTCATAGAAGCCTTATGTAAAACAGTAATTTTTATAATAAAATACATAAAGTACCTGGAAGATTCTTTAATCCCTATTAAGTAAAAACACAGTATGTGTTCTTTTTCCATTCTTTTCTTTCTTAGTTTTGTTAAGAACATTCTCCTGAAAGACCATTGTCCATAAAGACCCTACCTGCTCCTGAAGGGCTATGAATACACCTCCCCCACCCACCCAAAAACTTGAGTAAATGTCCTCTCCACCACCAGCAACATTCGTCTTCCCCTCTGTCTTGCTGTTGTGGCTGGTTTTCACTCTGACACGTAGCTGGAAGGCTGAGATCTTTTTTTTCCCCCTTAACTCAGATTTGTACTACATGTGAAATGTTTTGGATCATATTTTTTCCTTTTTCTTTAGAAAGCTGGTAATAATTAATCCCGTACTTGCAACAATGGAAAAATTGATAGAAATTTTAGAAGCTGCAAAAACCCAAATACAGTCTACAGTGTTCTCTCAAAATAATGCAATTGTGACAATGATGCGTTATATTTAACTTGAAGCAGCAACTTCTTGGGCATGATTCTGGAATTTAAAAAATACAGAAGGGATTTAAAAAAATGGGTGGAATCCTGCAGTTGTAGGATGGAATTGATGAACACAGTTTGCACATATAGCAAAGCTGCTCTGATGCTTGTCTTAGTTTGGGCTCCCCTGGAAGCAGACACTGAGCAAGAATTTAAGTAGAAGGAGTTTACTAGGGAGAGGAAACAAATACCAGCAGAGGTGTGGGCAGGTGACATAGAAAAAGGAAGGCAGCTAATCACAGACACGTTTTCAAGGCAGTAACTCCTGTGACCACTGGATGTTAGTCTTGCTAGGGAACTCTGAGAGCCAATGTAGAACAAACTTCCACGTATCTCTCCTGAGAATGAGGAAGTCAGGGTATTTATTCACTAACTCTTGCCAGTCATTGGCTGTTGGATGTTCCCAGTGGGATTTGTTTCCTTGTACTTCTGGCCTCCTGCACTTAGGGGTGGGCAGGTAAATTGGGCTTCAGCAGCTGAAGAAAGCCCTGTGGTAGGCCAGGCACGGAGGCCCATGCCTGTAATCCCAGCACATTGGGAGGCTGACGCAGGCAGATCAGTGGAGATCAAGAGCTCAAGACCAGTCTGGCCAACATGGTGAAACACCATCTCTACTAAAAATACAAAAATTAGCCAGGCATGGTGACCTACACCTGTAATCTCAGCTTCTCAAGAGGTTGAGGCAGGAGAATCGCTTGAACCCAGGAAGACAGATGTTGCAGTGAGCTGGATCGTGCCACTGCACTCCAGCCTGGGGGACAGAGCCAGACTCCGTCTCAAAAAAAAAAAATCTTGAGTTAGAACCCACTGAGCACTTTAGTGGTGAGAATATATGACTGGGCACTCATAGCTACAATGCTGATCATAATTTACGTTTGAAGTTACGTGTGTATGCTGGTCTGAATATTTACATGCCCCCCAAAATTCACCTGTTGCAATCTAATCACCAATGTGATAGTAATAGGAGGTGGAGCCTTTTGGGAGATAGCTAGGTCACGAGGGCAGAACTATTGTGAATGAGATTAGCTTTCACCTATCATTTGAAGACAGCAAGAAGTCAGTGGTCTGGGGCCCAGGAAAGGGCCTTCACTGGAGCCTGTCCAATGCTGGCACTCTAATCTTGGGTTTCCCGCCTCCAGAACTGTGCAAAATAAGTTTCTGTCACTTATAGGCCACCTGGTCTGTGGTATTATAGCAGTCCAAGCTGACTAAGACAATGTGACTTAACAGACATGTCCTTATTTTTAGTGGCAAATGGCTTTCCAAAGTTTAGTTTCAGAAAGCAGCGTAGATGAGTGAGAAAGACACTAAGATATGAAGTTAGACAGGCTTGTTTCCAGTTTCTCATGGTGTCTGCCTTTCTTGACTTCTTTGGGCCCTGGTTCCCTTATTCCTTCCGCAGTCATAAGCAATGATCAAATGAGGGTACCAAACCCAGCATGAGGTAAGATGTTAGGTAGGCACTCAGAAAATTGAAATTCATTTTTTATTTGCTTCTCTACAAAGAAGTTTATTTGGCCCCACCGGCTTTCAGAAATTAGTCAAGAGAAAACTAAAAGAAAAAATGGAGTTTGAAGCAATGATTTTTACCTACCTTGGTTGTTATTGTATGATTGCTACTTCCATCAGCAATACAGAGAAGATGTCTAGGTGTCTGGAGCTGACGTGCAATGTACCATTGTCTCTCACGGCCACTGTTTCCAACTGCCATGGAATTGAAGCCAGTGATTGTATGGGACTTCCTTTGTTCATTAGTATCTTCTGATTATTGAAATAAAATACATGTTTTTCTACCACTGAAATCTGTTCTAACATACCCATCAAAGCTAGAGAAACTGTTACCTCTGTTTGGCCTTTGCAAATGTTTCTCTTTTTTGTTGTTGTTGAAACAGAGTCTCACTCTGTTACCCAGACGCTGGGGTGCAGTGGCAAAATCTCCGCTCACTGCAACCTCTGCCTCTGGGGTTCAAGTGATTCTCCAGCCTCAGCCTCCTGAGTAGCTAGAATTACAGGTGCATGGCACCACGCCTGGCTAATTTTTGTATATTTACTAGAGGCGGGGTTTTGCCATGTTGGCCAGGCTGGTCTCAAACTCCTGGTCTCAAATGATGTGCGTGCCTCAGCCTCCCAAAGTGTTGGGATTTGAGGCATGAGCCACCACACCTGGCCTGCAAAGGTTTCTTAATGGAATTCATCTTCTTTGTTTCTCTGTCACTTCTTAATTGAGAGATCATCAACTCTTAGCCATAGATACCTTCCATTACTGCTACTACTATTGCTACCAATACTAATAAATACTGTGAAAAGGACTATGACGATGATGCCCATTATTACTTTACTACTACTACTATTACTATTGCTGCTACAAAATGGTGACTACTGTTATTATTACTACTTAATGCTACCACTATTACTGCTGCTGCGGTTATCACTAGTACGACTACTACTAATGCTACTGCTGATGGTTTTGCTACCACTGCCAGGTGCTGCCGTGTTGTCAGTACAGTGCCTGCCTGGGAGGTCTTATAAATAGCATATGCAATTGTTTGTGTGCTTAGAATATTTATCTTCATGACAATGCCATGTGGCAGGCACTGTTTTTGCTCCATTTTACAGGGCAAAGATCCTAAGGATGAGAGATGTAAAATAACGTGTCTATCTACCATCAAGAGTCACGATCATAACTTGATTTTAGATCTACTGGGCACCCATGCTTAGCTCCTACCTACTACTATGTATGGTTCTTTTGAAAACTCCCTCTAATATTTCCCTTTTTTTCAGAAGGTCAGGCTGTGTGAGTGCAACACAGGAGGACTAAGCCTATTAAGACGGATGCTGATAATGTGATTCCATAAAATTTAATATCCACTTAACAAAGCAACGTGGGAATAAGAAGGCCACACAGCTTAAAAGCGTGACATATGCATAGCACTGCATTTCCTTGGACAAATCTCCTTACCTCTCTCAACTTCAGGTTTCCAGATTGATCATGTTAAAATAATGGTAACACCTAACTTCCAGAGTTGTTCTGAGGATTGGGAGCATGATCTCTGTGAAAGCCTTTTGTAAATTATAAGCATTTTCAATCATAAGTTATTACTCTAACAAATTTGAAGGCCATGTGATGACTAGACAAAGAAGACAAGTAAAGCTCATAAATAAAAGCAAGCAGTAGTTTTAAAGAAATTATTTTATTTTTACCACTTTGTTTATTCTTCCAAGGCCAATTGTCACATGAAAAATATTTAGGGAAACTGTCATTTGACATTCCCGGTGGTCATGTGTAGTGTGAGGATGACTAAATGAGGCAGAAAAAGTGCTGCATCTTCGTTTCCAATTCCTGACTTCTCTCATTCCACATTTCACTGGGGTGAGGTTGTGTAGTCTCATCCAATACTCTACCCTACTGGTTTCTTCCCATTCTGGGGAAGGGATGAAGGCTCAGAGTTGGGCTTTGATTCTTTCCTTTCCCCAGCCTCCTCATACTAAAGACTCTTAATGCTTAAGAATGATCAGGAAGGGTAAGAGTCAAAGCACCTGGTATTTCTTGTGCATTTCATAACTAATCATGATTCATTGAATGAATGAACAAATAGGTCTTGGGTTATTCCTTTGAGAAGGGACTTCATTACTTCTTTCTTCCACTATTAAACAACCTTATATTACCTGGTTATGTGCATATATAGGATCTAAAGAAGATATAAAATAGTCATTTATTTCAAGTTCATTTGTTTTTGTTGTTGTGTTTTTTTTTTTGAGACAGGGTCCCACCTGTTGTCCAGGCTGGAGTGCCGTGGTGCAGTCTTCGTTCAGTGCTACCTCCACCTCCCAGATTCAAACGATTCTCATGTCTCAGCCTCCCGAGTAGCTGGGATTACAGGTGCCTACCGCCACACCCAGTTAATTTAATTTTGTATTTTTAGTAGAGACATGGTTTCTTCATGTTGGTCAGGCTTGTCCTGAACTCCTGGCCTCATGTGATCTACCTGCTTCAGCCTCTCAAAGTGCTGGAATTACAGGCCTAAGGCACAGTGCCTGGCCTTATTTCAAGTTCAGATCCTATCCTCTGTTATAGAAGCTATGTTGGGACTGGTGAAAGAACGGCTCCTGCACTGTCCTCCTTTGACCCAACCCCACTCTTTAATGGAAATGGGTCACATAACATGGATTTTAGTGCTGGTCATCTTTTCCCGATAGTAGACAAACTATTCTAAAGCATTCTAACTGCTCTGTCCCTTTTACCTCATGGCTACTTGGGCCAGTCAGCCACTTCACTCCTCTACTCAGAGTCCCACTTCTGGATGAGCTATTCATCATTCTGCTCCACTTTGGATAGGGCTGAGTTGGGGTGGGAAGTAACACCTATGGTCATCTTCATCAGGTGCGGGATCCAACCAGAATGCCAAGACTAACCCCCACTGAGCACACCTGCTTTTCCTTCTTGAGTGAAAGGACTACTTTGTCTGTTTCTATCTTAGTTATTTTTATTTCTTTCTTCACTATTCCTTGAACCTGGATTTTATCTTATTTTTTCTTTTTTTCTTAATATAGGGTCTTGCTCTGTCACCCAGACTAGATTGCATTGGCATCATCATGGCTCACTGCAGCCTTGACTTCCCAGGCTCAAGCAATCCTTCCAGTCTCCTGAGTAGCTGGGACTACAGGTGAGCATCACCACAACCAGCTAATTTTTGTATTTTTTTGTAGAGATGGCATTTTGAAATGTTGCCAGGCTGGCTTGGAACTCCTGGCCTCAAGCAGTACTTTCATTTTGGCATCTCAAAGTGTTGGGATTACAGGTATGAGCCACCATGCCTGGCCATACATTTTTGTCTAATGAAAAATGCATGTTGCAGTTTGAAGAGGTTTGGTAACTAGAATATAGTATTTGAAAATTATTTGCTCAATGAAGAAATAACAGTGTAGATGAAGTCTTAGCAGTGAAGGTTCAGGACTTCAGCAATTCCAGAGGGAGTAAGCTTTTCATCCTATGATTCCATCCCTGATAATGACTTTATCAACCCAAGTCATTTTAGTAATGTTTAATTTTATATTTTATTGAAATCAAATCATGGTGGAATAAAGTGAAGAAGCAATTTCAACTTTATTAATACAGTTTAACTGGGCACATTATTCTCAGAGCAGATGTAATTTCTGTTAGATATGATAGTGTGTGGTTGTGGATCACATTTGGAGATTTAAATTCACTTTTCTGATTCCCATCTACACAAAGTGATCTGTCAATAAATGGAGTTTGGCCACCACTAAAATGTTCTTTGTGGAACTCAGAGGTGGGACCTATACATCCAGGAATGAATTGACAATGATCTCATCTGGTAGATGGACCTAGGTATCTATTATACCCAGCCCCGAGATCCTTTTCATTTATTTTTCCTGTGTCACATAAAGGTAGGCCCTGATCTTTCATCATTACATTATGTTCTATGTGTGTCCAATCAAGCAGATATTTAATCATACAAGTAGAATTTTACATTAAATTGTTGGGGCTCTGCTGTTTAAATCTGAGATGCAACATGCCTCAGTATAATTAGGTAAAATCAGATGTACTAACGAAAGCATGTTTTTCCTTCCTTGTATGTGTACAAACAATTTGCAGCTTAATTTAAAAATAGATCATCTTCTCAGCTAAGATATAGTTATGTTCTTGGATCTTCTGATAAAAATAGTTAAATCTTTATGGAGAAAGCAAAAAAGATACATGAGCACCTTCAGAATAATGATTAATAAACAAAATCTTTGACAAAATGTTAATTAAAGGCATTAAAATCACTCCCTTTTTCCTGAAGTTTCAGATCCGGGAGATTCCAGTTTTGAAAGGAAGTGTATAAATTTTACATCTGAGAGGATGTGCATATGAAAGACCCACAAAAATTTCTATTGAGTTGTTTTTTCTACATCAGAATTAAGTTCATAGATGAACAAGCTAAGCTTTGTGTGGGGTCCAGAGATAACCTTCATCATGATTTTACAACTAACAGGCAAAACTGGTCATGCATTTGTTCAGTTTTTCCCAAGTCTGTTTATGGACATTCGGTCACACATTCAAATGCTGTCCTCTGTTGCATCACCTTAGTTGTCTTATCTTCTGCTTCCTGGAAACTAACTAGCCAAGTGTCTTCATGTGTGCGGCTGCTATGTGATCCTTCTCCTTTCAGTCTCAACATTTTACTCACCCAGCTCCCTCATCCCTGAATTATATCCCTATCCCTCTGTTGAGCTGTAAATCACATATGGAATAGTTAAAAGAACACAAAATGTAACACAAGACACTTCTCTCCCCCGGCTACCAATTTGTCTTGCATTTTATTAGGAGGCACTGGGATGGGAAATGCTCTAAGATATTGCTGAGGTTTGGTGAGTTGCTGCTACAGGATGCTAAAGGGTCTGCCTGCCAAGAAATGGATCAGAGAAATAAGTGCAAGTTTATGACTTGGCTCTGCTGAGAATTTTAAGTAGGGGGCCTTTCTGAAAGTCCTGCATATTTCACCAGGTACGAATTTGGCTTCCAGTCATGATGAAAATTATGAGATGCTTGGGGTTTCAGCAACCTTCTAATCAAGGCATGGCTTTCTTAAATGGTGATTTTCCCAGCTCTGGTTAAATATGATAGATAATGAGAACTCATTGTGTCCCAAAACATTCTGAATGAGAGTAGTGTGGCCTAGTCCTTGCTAGTAATGATAATAGTAATAATAGAATAATAACTAAAGTTTATAGAGTGGGTTTTAAAAACATCTGTCAGACCAATTCTCTAAGCATTTTGCTTTGTGTAAATTATTTAAATACTGAGAAAGGCACTAATAGGATTTTCACTTTGCAGAGAAGGAAATAGAAGCTCACTGAAATCAATGTACATATCCAAGGTCACACAAGGTTACATTTTTGAGCCTAGTCTCTTAACTATATTCCCCCGTGTGAACCAAACTTCCCCTTCTTTTCATACTCTCACCTCAGTCCTGTATCTCTGCTCTGGAGCTACATGGAGCAGACCTATCCATCTCTTCTCCTACTCGCATTTCTGATATGGTCTGGATGTTTCTGTTTGTATTCCCTCAAAATTCATGGGTTGAAGTCCTAACCCCCAAGGCGATGGTCTTAGGTGGTAGGTCCTTTGGGAAGGTAATTAGGTCAAGGGTGGAGCCCTCATGAATGGGATTAGTGCCCTCATGAAAGAGGCTCCAGAGGGCTGCCCCATTCCCTTCTACCACGTGAGGACACAGCAAGAAGGCACTGTCCATGAATCAGGAAACAGGCCCTAACTAGATACTAAATCTGCTGGTGCCTTGATCTTGGACTTCCCAGCCTCCAGAGCTGTGGGAAATTAATTTCTGTGTTTATACGTTACTCAGTTTATAGTATTTTGTTATACAAGCCTGAACAGAATAAGACACATTTATTTTGAAACATTTATAGAACAGTCCTATGTTCTAACCCCTTTACACAGAGTGTCTAGTTTAACTAATTTGGCTATCTTGTGGAATAGGTATTGATACTTTTATGTTGCAGGAAAATAACTTACAATACTTTCTGTAATCCCATTTCTGGTCGAAGATAACCAGTGGCTCTTTTGACCCAAACTTCAGTTAAACTACAGGAAGGACTATTTTTGGCATATTAGCAAATACTCATTCTCGGCTGGGTGCGGTGGCGACTATAATCCCAGCACTTTGGGAGGTGGAGGCAGGCGAATCATTTGAGGTCAGGAGTTCAAGAGCAGGCTGGCCAACATGGCAAAACCCTATCTCTACTAAAAATTTAAAAATTAGCTGGGCGTGGTGGTGTGCCTGTAATCCCAGCTACTTGGGAGACTGAGGCACAATAATTGTTTGACCTGGAGGCAATGGTTGCAGTGGGCTGAGATCCGGCCACTGCACTCCAGCCAAGGTGACAGATGAGACTGTCTCAAAAAAAAAAAAATTATCCTTATTTCCCCATTTCTTTAACATTGTATTTACTGTCTGGACAACATATGAAAAGACCTTGGCTAATCATCTAAGAGTTTATTGATTAATTTTTTTCTTGTCCTTTGTATCTTAAACATTTGACAGTCAACATGCAAAGATATCCTTTTGCCAAGAACCTGATATGGAAGACATTGGTAACACCTGATTCCTTTCTACGCTATGGGGTATAATATCCTGATGTGTCAAATCAGTGTATTTCAAGGAATGCAAATCAGGTTGTCCAGAGGTATCTTGGATTAGGGAAAACAATGAAAATACTGGAATCTGTTTTCTACCTCTGTCTCCTCTTCATCACTCCTAGAAGTTCATTTTCAACTTTGCTGCTGAATCGCTCGCATTCTGCCAGTTCTCCTCTCCAGCAGTGAAGTATCTGTACAAGTTTCAGGCCAGTGTTGAGAGGTAGTAAGTCATTTCTCTTGCCGCTTTTCTTGGATTTCCCCAGCAGGCCAAGTGAGAGGAATTTCCCCAGAATGCATAATTTATAGTTCTCTCACAGATGATGGATTTACAGTTTCGTGGTGAAAATGAAACACTCATCCCAGCTCCCATTTGTTTGGCAGTTGCACTTTGGAAAAAGGATGTGTATTTCAAATCATCTTAAGCTTATATTTAGCCTACCTTTGAGTTTCAGGGATTCTAAACTGCTTATATAATAATTATAATATTGAATTAATAATGTGCTAATATTTTAAACATTTTGATTACTCCTTTACTCTTGTTAAAAAGAAACTATTCAAACATGGAGAGTCTATTCCTTTTCTTTTCATAGGACATAATAATAAAAAATAATTCTGAGAATATGCTTTGATCTTAGAGTTAAAAAATCTTGTGTAGTCATTTCAGATTTTCCCCTTTGATGTTTCTTGTCATTAATTGAGTTATGTTTGTTTTTCTGTATTCTTCACGAGACCAGAGGAACAATCTAAATATTCCCTTAGTATATCATGAAGCCTACACATAGTGGGTAATTTAGCATATGATATTCAAAAATATTAAGAATAAGTGCATCTTGAATTCAAAAGTTAGCTATAAACTGAATCTCCATTTCTATTTGTTGGCATTTATGTTTCCATTTATTCCCTACATAAAATGAGGACTATCTCTTAGCAAAATATTAGGCGATCCTTTCTCACCCTGCCACATAGACCTGCTAGGCAGAGCATTCTATAAGGCTGGAAGTAGCTCATCCTGGATAGTGTTAAATTATCTTGTCCCAATGGGAAAAGCAATCTATATTCCTTCCTTTCTGCTATCATCCTAAGGGCAGTTATTCTAAGCTAGACTTTCTCACCCTCAGCATTGTTAACATTGTGGGTCTGATCATTCTTTGTTGCAGGGACTGTCCTATGATTGTGGGATGTTCAGCAGTATTCCTGGCCTCTGCCCACTAGATGCCAATAGCACCTTACTCTCCAGATGTCCCCAGATATTGAAAAATGTCCCCACAGGTCCCAAATCAACCTTGGTTGAGAACCACTAGTCTAAGCTCTTGTTTTCTCCACCATTTTGAGTTAGTAGGAACAGCATCAAAAACCCTGATTGTAAGGGTTGCTGGTAAGCTGGACTTCTGTGGTTAGGGTTTGTGTGTCAGTGATCTCTTTTATGCAGTTACTGATCAGAGAAGGCAGTGTGCTATAGTGGAAATAGTACTCTTTGAAGTAGGTGTCACCATATTTTACTTACAAAGTCTCCAGCAGCTTTCCTGACCTTTCTGAGACTATATATATATATATATATATATATATTTCTGTAACTTAGAGACAACCACTGCCCTCTGATATGCTTTACTTACAGCCTGTTGTAAATATGAAATGAAATAATGCAAGTGAAAGGATTTTGCACACTCTAAGAGGTTGTACAAAGGATTCCTTGTCGAGCAATATATGTTAGATAGTTAAAGCAAATTAGATGATGACAATACACTCATTAGTTTGCACAATGTCTCGCCAGTGCTGACAAGGTCACGTAGAAATGGTTGTCATGCCCAAATTATCCTATAGCTTTGCTATAACGCAGTAGCAAACATAAATGTGCATGTATATGATTCGGTTAACACATAACTTTGATGACTATTTTAAAAACTGAAAAGAAAAATTATTGACAAAGCCTGAATTTGATGACTCTAGCAATACCTGAAGAGAGGTGCATGTAAGGAGTCAGCACCCAAATAAGCTCCCACAATGGGAACGTGCACTAGCAACGTGACACAAAGTTCTAGGTAAGCTCTTTGTGGACCTCCGTTAGGTCATTTATAGATTAAATCATTAATGACTTGATTTGGGTTTATTTTTTTAATTACAATGACCAGCTTTTGAAAAGCTGTAGAAGAGACATTACTTCCATTTGCAAAGTTAGGAAACAGACTCATGGAGAAGCCAAATGGCATGTAACTTGGATTTAGCAGGAACAGTTGGGACTTGATACCAAGACTTCTTGCTCAATGTTGGTCTCGACCCCTGTCCTTTAAAAGAATTAAAGAGAAAATAGCCTTGATTTTTTTCATTCCTCAGTTCATTTAAAATTGATGGAGAACTTATTAACAAGGAAAGGCTAGCAGTGTGAGTCCACAGTTATTACTTCACATGGCCTTATTGTTCTTGTTTCTTGAAATATCCTTATTTTTCACATAAACCTAATAAAATCCTACTCACTCCTCCAAGCCAGTCTTGAACATCACCTAAGATAGGTCATTTCCATCTCTCTTGGCCTCTGACTGCTTGTGCTAATTCCTCTCTCTGACACCCCATGCTGTACTGTAAATATGAGGCAGTAGGCCCTCAAAAAGGCACTTGGCACAGAGTAGAGTCAACAAATAAAAGCATGGAAGGGTTCATGAATATAGAGAAAGAGCTCAATAAATTTTATTCAATTAATCTGATTAAAGTAAATGGGTTCAAGTTAATTGGTGGGTGGATGCACCACCTAACTGACAGAATTTAAGAAGCTGGCTCAGAGAAGCCGTGTAATTTTCACGTTCATGTGCCTTTAAGAGAACTAGTCAGCTCCAACCCAAAGCAACAAGGATGCTAATTAACTCTGATCAGAGAATTTATTTTCAGTACTTTGTAGAGGGATAGAGAATTGTAAAGTTTGTAGTGAACAAATTACTTATCTCTTTGAGGCATTCCCACTTGGCCAAGAGCTCTTTGATCACGGGGACATAAATACATAGGCGATCATGTATTAGTTTTACATATGAAAGCCTTGAGTTCCTTTAATCCTTATGGGACAGCAAGATTTATCAGTGGAAAACAGATCTGAACTCTCCTGACCTCACCTTGACACAGAAATCCTTAATTCGAGTATAACGACAGGCTGGAAAGAGCAAATGCTTTTAACTAACGTCAACACACTCTGGCACTCTTTGTAATTAATCAGGGCAGAAAATTTGCAGACAAGAGAGTACCATAGGCTGCTGCAAGTCATATTCCTGTCTAATCAGCAATAGCACGCACTTTTTCTTCACTCCACTTGGCGTTTCAAAAGGACCATCATTTGAAAATGACAACTGCTATTGTTGGGAATCATTGGAAACTTGGTCAGCCTTTGAAGACTCAGTGTTTATTGTTGCAGGCAAGGAATGGTAATGTGCTTTGGTTTCAATTAGTTATCCCAAATAATTCCCCCCTAGAAACCACTAAATCCAGCCCTCTTACCACCACAAAGCCTGTCTCTATTAAATCTATGTATTATTTTATAACAAGGGAGTGTAAAAGCATGAAACAAAAATGATGGCTGAGAATATAAATAAATACAAGTGTAAGATTTGGAGTGCAAAAGTGAATGATTTTATTAGTGCAGTGAGTAAAGGAGGTGACTTCACATTCCCAGCGCATGAGATGACAGTCCCCGCTGTAGTGAGAAGCAGTCAGGCTGCTGCCAGAATCGTGTTGGGTACTTTTATATTTTTACATAAAAGTATGAGTGGGTAAATACATTAAAAATGACAAAATGAAAAATGATTAGCATTTTAATAAGAATTGGAATCTTTGAGGATGATCCTCACATTTTAATTGGAACTTTTATTTTTTAATATCTTTCATTACACAAAATGGAAAACGTGATGAGGCATGGTAGAAAGATTCAAACTGAAAGGAGCCCAGATGTTGGCGTGGAGAAAGTTATTCAACCACTCTGAGCCTCAGGCTCCTCCTTTGTTAAATGAGGACCCAAGTGCTTGCTCTGTAGGTTTATTTGGGGATTAAATGAAATTGTGACCATAAAGAGTCAGAATAGTAAGTGCTTAATCAATGCTAGTGGCTGTTATGTTTTTTGTAGCTATGAGATGCTCAATTATATAAGCTTCTAGGTCAGGGATAGGGACTATGAGAATAGAAAGGAGTGCATAAGCTGGAAATATTAGGAAATGGCTATTGTGAAATTAAATGTCTTCTTAAACATTTCTGTAGAAAGTAGTGATATTTAACATATATAACAATTAGTCTGGCATGGGTACCAGTCAGCATGGGTAAAGCCACACCCCTGGGCTTGGGAATGGGGGCCAGCTGTGCCAGCCTTTAACCCTTGGTTGCTGGATCACGTGGTAATGTTGTTTGGTACATCTAGGGCAGATAGAGACACATCCTATAGGATGTGGGAAAGACCTTGGAAGAAGTGGCTGTTGATTAAGATATTTGGCTTTCATCACATATGGAAGTATTTTAATAAATAGGAGGACAGCCATACTAATGCCTCTCAGCCTTGTCTGTAGAGAAACTGGTCATGAAAATACTGCTACCTGTTGCTTCAGGATCACATGGTATGTGCTGTGTAGGCACAGCTCCACACAGAGGGCTTGCAAAGGGCAGGGCCAGAGCTCCATTCACCTGGGGATATCTACATAGTACTCTCTGCTCAGAATGAGGCCAACCTCAGATTCAGATCTGACTCTGCCATGGTCTGCTTTACTACGAAGTAAAACTAGACCTTTCCTGGGTATGTGCTTCCTTTATCTGTATGGGATCTTAGCAAATCCAGAAACCCAAATGGTTCAGTCTTGTGGCAGTACCACCTTCAGGAATCACAGTTTATCACCCATAGGTATTACTCACATTGATTGGAAGACACTGAAGAGAACTCAGATATGCAGTCCACAATTATATTTAGTTCTCCTGCTTCTTTTTCCAGTCACTTTCCTCCTGTGTTTTAGCATCTTTATCTGAGCAGAGCCTTGGTGTGTTCTGTGTGTGCACTGTGTGTGTGTTTGCACACACATGGATGCATGTGCTATAGGAAAGAACCCTCCTCTACCCTAAGCATACTCAACATTTAAAAAAAATTTTATCTCTTTCCTTTGAGCACTTTATTATTTAACTCAAATTAACCTTTGATGAGCAAGCAAGAAAGAGAATACTAGACTAATAATCAAAAACATTTTGGCTAGTTGTGTGGAAAAGAAAGAATAGGCACCCATTTGAAAAAAAATACATGGTTTATTACATATAAAATAAATGATTTGGGTTTGGTTACCACTTAGATATCTTTCAGACCTAACTGTAAGTCAGAATATAATCCAGATTCTTAAAAATATATTTGAATAAAATAAATGGAGAGATATACTGTGTTCACTAATTCAAAATTTCAATATTGAGAATCTCCCCAATTTGCATCTCCTTAAATTGATCTCTAGATTTAATGCAATTGCAATCAAAGTCCCAGCAGGAATTTTTTAAGTTCGAGGATACGTATGCAGGATGTGCTGTAGGTTTGTTATATAGGCAAACATGGGCCATGGTGGCTTGCTGCACCTATCAACACATCACCTCAGTATTAAGCCCAGCATACTTAAGCTATTTTTCCTGATGCTCTCCAGCTCCCCACTTCCCACCACACTGCAGCCCCCAGTGTTTGTTGTTTCCCTCCCTGTGTCCATGTGTTCTCATTGTTCAGCTCCCACTTATAAGTGAGAACATGCGGTGTTTGGTTTTTTGCTCCTGCATTAGTTTGCTGAGGATAATGGCTTTGACCTCCATCCATGTCCCTTCAAATGACATGATCTCGTTCCTTTACATGGTTGCATAGTACTCCATGGAGTATAGGTACCACATTTTCTTTACCCAGTCCATCACTGATGGGCATTTGGGTTGATTCCAGGTCTTTGCTGTCATGAATAGTGCTGCAGTGAACATATGGGTGCATATTTCTTTATAGAAGAATGATTTATATTTTTGGGGGTATATATCCTATAATGGTATTGCTGGGCCTAATTGTATTTCTGGGTCTTTGAGGAATCACCACACTGTCTTCTACAATGGTTGACTTAGCTTATATTCTCACCAGCAGTATAAATGTATTCCTAGTTTTCTGCAACCTCACCAGCATCTGTTGTTTCTTGACTTCTTAATAATCACCATTCTGAGTGGCATGAGGTGGTATCTCATTTTGGTTTTGATTCCAAGCAATATTTTTTTTGGAGAAATTGACGTCAACTTTATAATTTTATGGTACAGAAATATAAAATACCCATAATAGTCAAACCAATTTTGAAAGGAACAAAGTTGGATGACATGCATTAAATTATTTCAAGAACTACTAAAAATCTATAGTGATCAAGACAATGTGATATTAACATAAGCATAGACATATATAGATTAATTAAATAGAATGCTGAATCCAGAAATAGACCTACACAGTTAAAGGAACTAGGGTAATTCAGTGGAGAAAGGATATTCTTTTCAAAAAATAATGAAAAGTATACCATTTGTTATATATCAAAATGAAATTAAAAATAAACTTTGAGCTTGACCTCATGGCATATACAAAAATTAATTAGAATTGTAAACTTAAAGGTAAAACCTCAAGCTAGAAGACAGAACATAGAAAATCTCTGTGACCTGTGTGTAAGTTAAGACTTATTACATATGGGATAACAATCACAAACCATAAAATCTTTTAAAAGATTAATTGAACTTTATCAGAATATAAAATATTTGATTTTTAAAAGGTACCATTTAGATAGTAAAATGCATTAAGCCACAGACTTGAAAGAAAGTGTTGTAATGTGTGTATCTGTCAAAGAACTGAAGACCAGAATACTTAGAAACTCTTACAACTCAATAAGAAGAAGATGAATAACCTAATTTTAAAAATGGGCAAAATTTATGAACTAACACTTCAGAAAAGAAGATATATGAGTGGTTAATAAGCATATGACAACATGCTTAACATTATTAGTCATCAGAAAAATGCAAACTAAAACCAAAATGAGACATGACAACCCACCTGCTGAATGCGTGATATTAAAAAGACTGACAACAACAAGTGTTGGCGAGGACGTGAAGCCACTGGAATACTCATACATTGCTGAAGGGAATATAAAATGCCACAACCAGTTTTGAACACTGTTTAACAGTTTCTTGAAAAGTTAAACATGCACTTATACAACCCAGCAGTTCTACTACTAGTTCTTTACCCAAAAAAAATAAAAGCAAATGTTCACACAAAGACTTGTACCTTAATGTTCATAGTAGCTTCATTTGTAATTGCCCCAAAGTGGAAGCAATTCATCAACAGAAGAATGGATAAGTTTTTACATTGGAATACTATTCAGAGAAGAAAACAGGAATGAAATAATGAGAAATGTTGCAATGTGAACAGAGCTCAGAAACATTTGCTAAGTGGAAGAAACCTGATGAAAATATCTACATATTGTACAATTTCATTTACGTGAATTGTACAGAAAAAGACAAGTTTATAGACAGTGAAATCAAATTACTTGATTGCCTAAAGCTGGGGGTTAAGAGGTGACGGTAAAGGGGAATGAGGGAAGATTTTAGAGTGACAGAAGTGTTCTGTATCATGATTACAGTGATGCTTACCTACATGAATAACTCTTTTTTTTGTTGTTATTGTTGAGATGGTGTCTCCCTCTGTTGCCCAGGCTGGAGTTCTGGAGTTCAGTGGCATAATCATGGCTCACTACCGTCTCCATCCCCCAGGCTCAAGAGATCCTCCCACTTCAGCCTCTTGAATAGCTGGGACCATGGGTGCACACCATGCCACCCAGCTAATTTTCTGTAGCTTCCAAGGTCTCACTGTATTGCCTAGGCTGGTCTCAAACTCCTGGCCCCAAGTGATAAGTGCTGGGATTACAGACGTGAGCTGCCACACCCAGCCTCTTATTTTTGTTATATGTAACTGTATCTCATAAAATTGATCTAAACATTTGAAAAAATAGTGAATGTAGAACACAACAACACTGTATGCTGTTAAATGAAGCAATTGTATGTTACTTAACAAGTGCTTGGAACATAATGGGCTCTCATTTGTTATATATATGTGTGTATATATATAGATTTTTCAGGTCCTTAAATACTTTCCTATCCAAATAATAGGCTCTCAACAGTTTTTTTCTTCCCTTCTTATTTCGGCCTTCCTTTATCCTTTCTCCCTCCCTCTTCTCTGTCTCTTTACCTTTTTTCCTTCCATTCTGATCATACTATTTTCTCTTGACAACTCTATATTATTTTCTGCTTGACAACTAACTGGTGCTAATCTTTGCTAAGTTGTCAATGACCAACAGTGTGTCAATGTGTGGTTGCTCTCAGGGGTCTCCTGATGAAAGACTCTTGGGAGGGTCTTTCCATGGCCTTTGTGAGGGATTGGTCCCTGGGGATAGAGTTTTTATCTATACAGTAGACTTTGAAAGAAAGCTGGTATTAGTTAGTCCAATGTATTCTTGACTGGGGAAATGTTGTAACCATTTATTTAGTAGAAAAACAAACATAAATCTCCAGATAGACACTGTGTATTAATTAATCAGACAAGTGGAATTTCAAGCTTTATTTCTCATGTTTAGTCTCTGTTGCTACATAAGGCAGGGCAGCATTTGTGAAAAGAGCATCATCTTCTAAATCCCACAGATCTCAGTTTGAATAATAACACCACTTGTTAGCTATGTGACAGAGAGCTCCTAACCTTAAATTCTTACTACAGTCTGATGTTTGGAAATAAGGCATTGAAGAGAGATATGGGCTAGACTAAAGGAAGTTCCCACTTTGAGATAAACAGAGACCTTTTCAGCCTCCTCGGTAAAACTAGAAACAATTGTTTGGAGCTCTAATTAATCAGGGAACATAGGCTCTTCTAATGAAATGGTATCTGGAATCTTCTTTTATTTTTATTTCCTATTTATCCTTTAGTAGGCATAGGAATGTAAACACAGTCAAAAGTGAATTACAGGTTAAGTAATTGTCTGGTTAGTTGGCTTGGGCTTTAGTTACCTGAACCGATGGCTGGAAGGAAACTTCAGAATATACATTAAAATGTCTCAAACATTGCATTCATAAAGCATCACCTTGTTCTCTTAAAGACATCTTAACATATACTGTTTGGTTTATTACCAAGGCCCAGTGAGGAAGGTGTCTAAAGATATTATCCATCTGCATTTTAACGATGAAGGAATAGAAGCCTAGATATAAGAAGTGGTTGTTCAAGATTCTTAGCTGGTTAGTGAAAAAGTGTAGCCCAGCATTCTCATTTTCAATATGGTGCTTTGTTACTGAATAATACTATTCATCCCTGCCAAAATGTGTCTTTCAGTATCATCCCTCATTGTAGTCTTTGTAGTCATCATCTGTGGCCCTTGCAGTGGTAATGTGCTTACAAACCTAAGTCATGTGACAAACGTCAGGTCCTTTTAGCTTCCAAATGCAGAAATATCTTTGTGGAGGGTGTGTATCAGAACTTCATGGAGGCAGCCTGACTTATTGAAAATCACTTGGGGTTTGGGAATAGACAGCCCTAGGCTGACAGACATCTCTGTTGTGATGCTCTTTTTTTTTTTTAAATGGTTATTATCCTGATTTTATTTTTCTTAGAGAAAAAAAAGAGCAAGAGTAGACTATTAATAATAATTAGCAAGACTTGTATGAATTTTAATTTTTTCTGTTTTTAACTTTTAGGGTACATGTTAGATGTATGTTTTTATAGAGTACAAGATATTTTGTTTATTACTATTTTTTATTTTTTAAATTTATTTACGATACTTTAAGTTCTGGGGTACATGTGCAGAATATGCAGCTTTGTTACATAGGTATACACATGCCATGATAGCTTGCTTCATCTATCAGCCCATCATCTACATTAGGTATTTCTCCTAATGTTATCCCTCCCCAATCCCCCCACACCCTGCTATCCCTTCCCTAGCCCCCTACCCGCTACAGGCCCAGGTGTGATGTTCCCCTCCCTGTGTCCATGTGTTCTCGTTGTTCAACACCCACTTATGAGTGAGAACATGTGGTATTTGGTTTTCCGTTCTTGTGTCAGTTTGCTGAGAATGATGGTTTCCAGCTTCATCCATGTTCCTGCAAAGGACATGAACTCATCCTTTTTTATGGCTGCATAGTATTCCATGGTGTATATGTGCCACATTTTCTTTTCTTTCTTTCTTTTTAATTGTACTTTATTCTGGGGTACATGTGCAGATCTTGCAGGGTTGTTGCATAGGTGTATACATAACCGGGTGGTGTGCTGCCTCCATTCCCCTTCATCTATATCCAGCATTTCTCCCCACGTTATCCCTCCCCACCATTCCCACCCCACCGCTGTCCCTCCCCTAGCCCCCCTCAACTGACCCCAGGTGTGTGATGCTCCTCTCCCTGAGTCTATGTGTTCTCATTGTTCAACACCAGCCTATGAGTGAGAACATGAGGTGTTTGGCTTTCCGTTCTTGTGTCAGTTTGCTGAGAATGATGGTTTCTGGATTCATCCATGTCCCTACAAAGGACACGAACTCATCGTTTTTTATGGCTGTGTAGTATTCCATGGTGTATATGTGCCACATTTTCTTTGTCCAGTTTATCATTGATGGACATTTGGATTGGTTCCAGGTCTTTGCTATTGTACACAGTGCTCCAATGAACATATGTGTGCAGGTGTCTTTTTAATATAATGATTTATAATCCTTTGGGTAACTCAAAAGCTAGCAGAAGACAAGAAATAAACTAAGATCAGAGCAGAACTGAAGAAGATAGAGACACAAAAAAACTTTCAAAAAATCAATAAATCCAGGAACCGGTTTTTTGAAAAGATCAACAAAATAGACCACTAGCCAGACTGATAAAAAATAAGAATCAAATATATGCAATAAAAAAATGATAAAGAGGATATGACCACCAATTCCACAGAAATACAAACTACTATCAGAGATTACTACAAACAACTCTTTGCACACAAACCAGTAAATGAGGAAGAAAAGGATAAATTCCTGGACACTTGCACTCTCCCAATACTAAACCAGGAAGAAGTTGAAACCCTGAATAGACCAATAACAAGGGATGAAGTTGAGGCAGCAATAAATAGCCTACCAACCAAAAAAAGTCCAGATCCAGATGGGTTTACCGCCAAATTCTACCAGACGTACTAAGAGGAGCTGGTTCCCTTCCTTCTGAAACTATTCCAAATAATAAAAAAAGAGAATTCTCCCTAACTCATTTTATGAGACCAACATCATCCTGATACCAAAACCTGGCAGAGACTCAACTAAAAAATAAAACTTCAGGCCAATATCCATGATGAACATCAACGCAAAAATCTTCAATAAAATACTGGCAAACGGACTGCAACAGCACATGAAAAAGCTTATTCATCACGATCAAGTAGGCTTCATCCCAGGGATGCAAGGCTGGTTCAACATATGCAAGTCCATAGACATAATCCATCACATAAACAGAACCAAAGACAAAAATCACATGATCATCTCAACAGATGCAGAGAAGGCCTTCAACAAAATTCAACAGCCCTTCATGCTAAAAACTCTCAATAAACTAGGTATTGACAGAACATATCACAAATTAATAAAAGCTATTTATGACAAATCCACAGCCAATATCATATTGAACGGGCAAAAGCTGGAAGCATTACCTTTGAAATCAGGCACTAGACAAGGATGCCCTGTCTCACCACTCTTATTCAATATAGTATTAGAAGTTCTAGCCAGAACAATCAGGCAAGAAAAATAAATGAAGGGTATTCAATTAGGAAAGGAGGAAGTCAAATTATCTCTATTTGCAGACGACATGATTGTATATTTAGAAGACCCTATCATCTCAGCCCAAAATCTCCTTAAACTGATAAGCAACTTCAGCAGTGTCAGGATACAAAATCAGTGTGCAGAAATCACAAGCATTCCTATATACCAATAACAGACAAACAGAGATCCAAATCAAGAGAGAACTCCCATTCATAATTGCTACAAAGAGAATAAAATACCTAGGAATACAATTAACAAGGTATATAAAGGACCTCTTCAAGGAGAATTACAAACCACTGCTCAACGAAATAAGAGAGGACACAGACAGATGGAAAAACATTCTATGCTCATGGTTAGGAAGAATGAATATTGTGAAAATGGCCATACTGCCCAAAATAATTTATAGATTCAGTGCTATCCCCATCAAGCTATGGATGACCTTCTTCACAGAACTGGAAATAACCACTTTAAACTTCATATGGAACCAAAAGAGAGACTGCATAGCCAAGACAGTCCTAAGCAAAAAGAACAAAGCTGGCGGCATCATGCTACCCGACTTCAAACTATACTACAAGGCTACAGTAACCCACGTTTTCTTTATCCAGTCTATCACTGATGGGCATTTGGGTTGATTGCTATTGTGAACAGTGCCACAACAAACATATGTGTGTGTGATGCTCTTTTTTTTTTTGGATTTTTCTTTGCATGGTTTTTATCATCACCAAGTCTCAGTGTCCTCATTATTCATAATGAGTTCCTGTGAGAAATGAAATGACATATGCACAACTCCTGGTCTGTAATAATCACCAACAAATGATGATTCACCTTTGCCTCTTCCTTTCCCATTCCATTTTGGCCAGTCTTCATGATACAAGGAAAGAAATAGTCAGTAGAAGGCGTGATGAAATCAGCAGAGGAACCAGAAGGAAAATCGAGACCTATTCCTGCCTTCTCTTCTGGTATTTTGCAAGAGATCTTTGCAGTTTCTTATGGTTCATTTTTGGCCACTGTTGATAATTTTGAGGGATTTCTTTATACTCAAAAATATCTTTTAATTCTCAAAGCAGAGGCAGAGGCAAAATTAGGCCACTGGTTTATTTTTAGTTCTTGGTCGAAACATAGCCTTTGTTCATCCTTGCTTTGTCTGCAGAAAATCTTGTTCTTCTGTTCCCATAAACATCAACATTTAGCTATTGAATTCTTTCCAGAGAAGGCCTATCAAAATTCCTGAAGGGTTGGGGATGTAAGTGTTAGTTATCTCATGTGCTTGAAGGAGCTTTAGAGATTATATAGCATAATCCTTTCATTTCACAGATGAAGAAACTGCCGCTTGAGAAGGGAAAATGTCTTGGACAAGTTTACCCAGGGAAAATCCAGGGCAGCCTTTCAGTTCCCCTGAAACTTCTCCTATAGACATAGTCATTTTGACACTTTAATGAGGAATGAAAATCCCAGAGGTGATCTTGTTGACATCATTGCACAAGCCTTCTAAATAATTTTGTCAAAATTATAAGAAACCAAACTATTTAGAAGTTGTTTAGAGGTAGGAGTTCTACTTAGTTTAGAGAGCAATTTCTATGCACAGTTAATGTGCCTAGGAAACTTTGTTTGTAGAGGAGTGTCCATGGATGGCCTTCCAGGGATCTATGACCCCCTGAAATTAAATGCAAAACTTCCTGTGTGTTTTCAAATAAGAGAACTGGGTATATGTTAGAGCCCCTAGAGTCATCCAAACATAACCTCGCCTTAAAGAGTGTCCTACTTAACAATGAAGGAATGATTTCTTGACTATCTTTTTTTCCTTGGAGAAACTTCTAGACTTTTTTTTTTTAATAGACTGGCTTACACCCACTTTATTGTGTGTGGTGTTGATAGAGACTGGGAACACACAGCGGAAACTCCAGTGATCCATCTTTTCTTCTGAAGCTTGGTCAGTCAGGATCCCAGGAGAGAACTAAGCTTAGAAAGGTACTGAAAACCAAACGTCGCATGTTCTGACTTGTAAGTGGTAGTCAAACAGTGAGAATACATGGACGTAGGGAGGGGAGCAACACACACTGGGGCCTGTCAGGGAGGTGGGGAGGGAGAGCATCGGGCAAATAGCTAATGCATGCGGGGCTTAAAACCTAGATGACATGCCGGGCATGGTGGCTCACGCCTGTAATCTAAGCACTTTGGAGGCCAAGGCGGGTGGATCACCTGAGGTCGGGAGTTCAAGACCAGCCTTACCAACATGGTGAGATGCCGTCTTTAAAAAAAAAAAAAAAAAACCTAGATGACAGATTAATAGGTGCATCAAACCACCATGGCAGGTGTTTACCTCCGTAACAAACCTGCATGTTCTGCATATGTATCCCAGAACTTCAAGTAAAATTTGAAAAAAAAAGAAAGAAAGGTGACCTTAGGGAAATGCTGTTGAATTTCCATTTTTTGTGGGCTTAAGTGCACAGTGTAGGTCAAAGACTTTGTCCTTAGAACTTGAGGGGGGAAGGCTGATGTTGCATCTTTTTTTTTTTTCTTGAGACTGAGTCTTGTTCTGTCGCCAGGTTATTGTGCAGTGGCACAATCTTGGCTCACTACAACCTCTGCCTCCTGAGTTTAAGCAATTCTCCTGCCTCAGCCACCTGAGTAGCTGGGACTACAGGCACGCACCACCATGCACAGCTAATTTTTGTATTTTTAGTAGAGGTGGGATCTCACCATGTTGGCCAGGATAGTCTAGATCTCTTGACCTTGTGATTTGGCCTCCTTGGCCTCCCAAAGTGCTGGGATTACAGGTGCGAGTCACTGCGCCCAGCCAATGTTGCTGCTTAATATAAATACTTGATTATTAACATATGCTATTCAAGTATTAATTCCTTAATTAAGTTAGATCAGTATAAAAATTACTAAATTTCACAGCTACTTCTTGTCTGCCAGTATGGTTATGGATCAGGAGGCAGAGAATAGCTCAAATATTTCTCAAAGGATAACAAGTTATCATTTATTGATATGCTTAGCTTGGCCTAACTAGGGAGAAGGCAGAGAAATGGTGTGTAAATTAGCAGCTTCTCTACCCCTTCTTCAAGGATCTGAGTTTATTCAGCTTTCCTAATACTCAAATTCATTTCTTGGAAGAGAAGAGAGGGTTCTAGTAGAACCTTCTGGCCCCCCTGTTATCACAGCACCTTTGTCCCTAACAGTCAATGACATGTCAGTTCCAAGCCCTCCGCCTCCCTGATACCACCCCAGGCTTGCATGACAAAACTATTCCTACCCCTGCTTCTCTTTTTTGTTAAGGGAGTGTTTCAAGGGCAATGTTATAGAACAAATAATTTGTTATCTTTGTGGCAACTTAAAAACCTTATACTTGAGTAATATGTAACGTGTGTGTGTGTGCATCTGTATGTCTGTGTGCGTCTTTGTGTGCATCTGTGTGTGTGTATATGGATGTGTGTGTCTGTATGTGCCTATGTGTGTTTTTGTGAGTGTCTCTGTTTTTGTGTGTCTGTGTGTGTGTATGTGCGTGTCTGTGTGTTTGTGTGTGCCTGTATGTGTTTGTGCATGTGTCTCTGTTTTTGTGTGTGTGTGTGTGTGCACGTCTTGTGTTTTTGTGTGTCTGTGTGTGTTAATGTGTGTGTCTATGTGTGTTTGTGTGTGCCTGTGTGTGTTTCTGCATGTGTCTGTTTTTGTGTGTCTGTGTGTGCCTGTGTGTTTTTGTGAGTGTCTCTGTGTGTTTTTGTGTCTATGTTTGTGTGCATGTGTGTGTCTATGTGTGTTTGTGTGTGCCTATGTGTGTTTCTGCATGTGTCTCTGTGTTTTTGTGTGTCTGTATGTATCTGTGTTTGTTTGTGTCTGTGTGGGTCTGTTGTCTGGGCCTAACTTCCAGGTGTATTATTATCTCTTTCCCTAGGACAATCTTTTCCCCAACTTTCCCTAATCTTTTCAAAATAAGAAAGAAGGCAACAGAATATACATGGGGAATAATGAATCTACAGCTATTTTGGATACCTGATATTTTTATCCATGATGATTGTGGCTGTGAGCAATAGGGATGGACACAACGTTTTTTATGCTACCATAGGGAATGCATTTTCACTTCCTGTCTCCCACTGTTAGCCAAACACCCGCTATGAACAAAGCGCTAGGGGTCTGAGGAAAAACTCCACATGTCTTCACTGACCATTCTACATACACATTTTATAATAGAATGGCCCAGACTGGATCATTTTGGTTTCTCAGAAATGTAATGAACATTTCTTACTTGAAACATTTAAAATGTGAGGGAAAGGGCAGCCTGCCTGCCTGCTGGTCATGAAGAGAAACTGTAACGTGTGGGAGGTACCGTGGAGGAGCCGTCCTCCTCGGGAAGCGGTAGCCTCTGAGGGCCTGCCAAGATCAGCAGAGATCTGGCCTCATAAATCCAGGCTTTGAGTCATCCTAGCAGCATTGCCCCTGCCTCTCAGACTGTATGCCCATTTTCTGTCCCTACTCAGCCTGTCAGGAGCCCTGGCCTCTCTGTGTTGGCTTTGCTGGGTGTCTGTTTTCATACAGGCTTTTGGAAAGAAGCTGGTGGCATGTGGCTTGTCATGAGTCTTCTATAAAATGCTGCTCACTTGTTAATTTCCCTTAGTTAGGTCCTTGGCCAAAGGATGTGCTGACACGTGGATCAGTGATACCTTGAGAGCATTTCCACTTGCCGAAGCATGGAGTGTCAACTCCACAGCTGCAACCTTCCCAATAAAGCACTGGAGAGTAATTCTAGGGGTAGATGTGCAAAGTAGGTCATAGGAGAGAGTTGCAACATTCAAGCCCCTTTACCCAAGGGATGAGATCTGAGCAGTGTGACAGGCACACCCCTTGGCTGGCTGTTCCCAGCTGACTTCCCTCTCAGCTCTCATTCTGCCTCTCCTTACCCTCATAGCTTTGTCCATTTTGAACCACTCCTAGTATGTTCTTTCTCAGTGACATGACTTTGTGTCTGTGTTACGTCTGTCTGGACCATCTTGTCTTCTGGATATTCTTGGCTACCTCCATGCTGTTCTTTATGATTCTCCTTTCTTCCTCTTTTCTTTTCTTTCTTTTTCCTTCCTTCCTTCCCTTCCTTCCTCTCCTTCCTTCCCTTCCTCTCCTTCCTTCCCTTCCTCTCCTTCCTCCCCTTCCTCTCCTTCCTTCCCTTCCTCTCCTTCCTTCCCTTCCTCTCCTTCCTTCCTTCCTTCCTCTCCTTCCTCTCCCTTCCTTCCTTCCTTCCTCTCCTTCCTTCTTCCCTTCCTTCCCTTCCTTCCTCCCTCTCCTTCCTTCCTTCCTCCCCCTCTCCTTCCCTCCCTCTCTCTCTCCCTCCTTCTTCTCTTTTGTTTTCCTTCTCTCCCTCTCTCCCTTTCTTTCTTGCTTTCTTGTTTTCACAGGGTCTCACTCTGTCACCCAGGCTGGAGTGCAGTGGTGCATGATCTCGGCTCACTGCAACCTCCGCCTCCCAAGTTCAAGTGATTCTCCCGCCTCAGCCTCCCAAGTAGCTGGGGTTACAGGTGTGTGCCACCATGCCTGGCTAATTTTTGTATTTTTAGTAGAGACGGGGTTTCACCATGTTGGCCAGGCTGGTCTCGAACTCCTGACCTTAAGTGATCCACCCACCTTAGCCTCCCAAAGTGCTGGGATAACAGGCATGAGCCACTGCACCCCCATTCCTAGCAAGCTTTTTAGAATCTTCCAGATGGGATAAATATTCCTCCTCTGTGCTGTCATAGCCCTTTGTCTTTACCCCTTTATAAAATGTATTCATAACTCTTAGAGCAATTGATTAGTTTTCCTCATAAACCAATGAAAGAGAATCTGTTCTCAGAAAGTACCTGTTAGATACATGCAGAAGTAAGATAAGAGTCTAGAAAATATCTTGGGATGTCGAGTCGGAGTTTGAACCCTACTTTCTACCTGTGTGATCTTTGGTACCTTACTTAATGTCTCTAAATCTGCTTTCTCATTTTTAAAATGATGACAGTGCCACCTTATTGGTAGGACTGCTGTAAAGATTAAAAGGAGATAATGGGCAAAACATACCTGATATAGGTTATTTATAAATATTGAAGACCAATTTGCATGGAACGGGCAGCAGCAATTTTAAAGACAGTAACTTGCTCTGAACAGAGATAAAGAAAACACAGTCCTCAAATGTGGGCATTATGAAAGCTAATCAAAGGTGTTGCAAAAATAAGTTCCACTGTGGAGCATCTACTGAAAGCCCGCAAATGATAAGCTTCATATACTTCATCTCGTTAATTCTCACCATTGTCTTACAAGATAGAAATTGCTATCTTCATCCTATACCTGAGGAAATGGTCTCATGAAGACTGTGCAACCTGTCCCAGGCTACAAAAGTTGCAGACAAAGACTTTGAATTTATGTTTGTTTAGCTTACTATGTCACAGCTGGGTGATTTTTACCACCTCCTTCAAGGGAATCGTGGCAATATCTGCAGACATTTTTCATTGATACAAACTGGGTGATGAGGTACTATTAGTATGCGAGTAGAGGCCATTGGTGCTGCTAAACATGCTACCATGTACAGGGCAACCCTACAGGAAAGAATTAGCCCCAAATTTTGATAGTGCTGAGGTGAACAAACCTGGCATAGTATTTTTGCTTCAAAGTTTCCCTTTTTCATCTTGATAAACTATTTCCTTAATATGGTTTTGATGTTACGGAGTCATGTAAGAGGCTAGTGACAATTTCAGAAAAGCCTTGTGTCAGTATACTCGAATAACTCAGTTCCCTTTACAAAGTGATAAAAATGGTCACATAGATATTTATGCACTGAACAACCCACTGAGAACTTTGACCTGCCCGTGGTTCAAAAACTTCACAACCACAAATCTTAGAAATGAGAGGAATATGGAGGGTTGGGAGCAGAATGAATGCAGAGGTCACACCCAAGATTAGTTCTCACACTGCTATAACCAGCTACCTGTGGCAGGGTAATTTATGAACAATAGAGGTTTAATTGACTCACAGTTCCACAGGAAGCCTGACTGGGAGGCCTCAGGAAACTTACAATCATGGCAGAAGGTGAAGGGGAAGCGAGCACCTTCTTCACATGTTGGCAGGAGAGAGAGAGAGCACACTAGGAGGAAGTGCCACATACTTTTAAACTATCAGGTCCTGTGAGAACTCACTGTTATGAGAGCAGCAAGGGGGAAGTCCATCCCTATGATTCAGTCACCTCCCACCAGGTCCCTCTTCCAATTTGACCTGAGATTTGGGTCGGGATATAAATCCAAACCATGTCACAACCCTTGCTTCACTTAGGACCTGGGTGTCCTTGAGAAATTGAGCTGATCTCCCAAGATACATTTTCTACGTCTATAAAATGGGAATGTTAAAGACTGCCTCAAAGAATTGAGTCAGGATTATGAGAAACCATGTGGTGTGATGTTTTAGTGAAGGATGTGGCACCTCCTGGGTATTCACTGTTATCCTCCAATGAAACCTCTTGGAATATGGTTGGTTGTTTCATCCTCTACATGTAAACAGCAGAAACTTATTTTTTAACCCAAGGAGTTGACTGTGGAGCCCGTGCTTTTCTGACTCCCTTTTCTACCTTCCCAGCACTCACTTCTGGCTGACAGAATTGGTACCTCTGGATTTCACAGTGCCAGTCTTCCCACCCCTACAACTCCTCAACAGAATGGTGACAAATGGTGCTTCAGTCGGGTGATCTCTCTCAGGTTATTTTCCCACTTGCACCTCTTACTGCCCTTCTTTCTGCTGCTGAGTACAAGTGTTATTGTTCACAATGAAGCAGTGGGAGACTCCCTGAGCGAGAAAGGAGACAGGACGTGTGGTCCCTTCCAGTGCTCTGGTTTTGCATATTAGGTTTTCCATTGAATTTGCTCCATTTTCACATATTAGGTATTCAATTAAAGACAATCTCACTTTTCTAACACCTCTCACAAGCCAAAACCTTTGCTAAGCACTTTATATGCCTTATTTTATCATGGTGCTCAGCAAGACTTCAACAAATATTTGCTAATACATAAAGGAAGAATCACACATTCTTATGATACAGAGTCTCAGAGAAGCCAAGCAACATGCTGAGTGTCACACAGGAACTGTGCAGAAGACCAGCCCACTGTGTGTGTGTGTGTGTGTGTGTGTGTGTGTGTGTGTGTGTGTGTGAGAGAGAGAGAGAGAGAGAGACAGAGAGAGAGAGAGAGAGAGAGAGAGACAGGGTCTCAGTCTATCACCCAGGCTGGAGTCCAGTGGTGCAATGTTGGCTCACTGCAACCTCTGCCTCCCAGTTTCAAGCAATTCTCCTGCCTCAGCCTCCCAAGTAGCTGGGGTTACAGCGACGTACCACCATGCCTGGTTAATTTTTGTAGTTTTTGATAGAGACGGGATTTCACCATGTTTGCCAGGCTGGTCTGACCTCAAGTGTTCTGCCTGTCTTGACCTCCCAAAGGGTTGGGATCTGTAATCCCAGCACTTCATGAGGCTGAAGTGAGCCAGGTGAGCCACTGCACTTGGCCCAAAGCCCACATTCTTAACCAGGTCAAAATACAACCATACAGTAAAAGAAATGTCACGCCTGCACCAGGACCTGTTGATGGTAAAGGTCATTGTAGAGTGCTTGCTATACACACATACCAATTTTTTTGGTTCATAAAAAATATCTCCTTTATCCACATATGTAATGGGTATTTACTGACCTTCTGCTGTGTTCCTGGTGCTGTGTTGGTTCATTTAAGAGTAAGAAAAACAGACTAAAACTCCTGCCCATGTACATTTTACATGCCAGTGAGATGGGAGGTGATGATCCTTAGACAAATAAACGAACTGTAATAGATGAATATTGGGTATTACCAAGGAGATGAGTAGGTGACCCAGGTAGAGAATAAAGCAGTTTTGGGGAAGGCCTCCCATAGGAGACAGTATTTAAACAATGACCCTGAAGAATAAGGGGTCAGCTATGCAAAAAGCCTGGGAAGTATGTCCCAGGCTGAAGGAAAAGCAAGTGCAAAAGCCCTAAGACCAGAAGGGCATGGTGTGCCTGAAGTGTAGAGGGCAAAATAGAGAGCACAAATGCATGAAGATGACATTATTCTGATTTTTTTTCTTTTTGAGTCAGAGTCTTGCTTTGTCATTCAGACTGGAGTGCAGTGGCACAATCTTGGATTACTGCAACCTCCACCTCCCAGGTTCACGTGATTCTCCTTCCTCACCCTCCCAAGTAGCTGGAATTACAGGTGCCCACCATCATGCCTGGCTAATTTTCATATTTTTTTTTTTAGTAGAAACAAGGTTTCACCATGTTGGTCAGACTGGTCTTGAACTCCTGACCTCAGACCTCAAGTGATCTGCCCACCTCAGTCTCCCAAAGTACTGGAGTTACAGGCATGAGCCACCATGCCCAGCCTCTTAATTTTTTTTAATCATTTGATGAAAGACAACTACATGAAAGAAGTAAACTTGGACACTTTGTTAGTAATAACCACTGTGGTTTGAATAGTACTCAAGCCCTAACCCCTGTCACTCGCGAATGTGAGCTTATTTGGAAATGGGGCTTTTTCAGATATAATTGAGATGTAAGTTAAGATGGGGTCATACTGGTTATAGGGTGGGTCCAATATGACTTATATCCTGATATAAAGATAAGAAACCTATCTGTGTGTCTATCTGATAGGCACACATGGAGAGGAGATTGCCATGTGAAGACAGGGGCACAGGGGGAAGACTGCGTTGTGATGATGGAGGCAGAGACTGATATTATACAGCTGCAAGTCAAGGAACACCAGAGATTTCCTTTTGTTTGCAGAGGTTGCGTGAGCCAAAGAGTTCCTTTGCTGTTCCTTGCTAGGAGATGCTAGCAGAGAGAAGATGGTTCTGCCAGCACCTTAGACTTTACACTTTTAGCCTCTGGAACTGTAAGGGAATATATTTCTGTGTTTAAAGCCACCCAGTTTGTTGTAGTTGTTAGGGCAGCCCTAGGAAACAAATACAATAACTCATCAGTTATAACATGCCTCTCAACTGATCACAATCTATCCGCTCTCCCAGAAGGGCTCCCTAGGGATTCTTCCCCAAAGTGGGACTTTGTCAGAGGGCAAGACACCTTGGAAATTGACAGTTCTACTGTCCTAGCAGCTACATAAGCATAGACAGGCTGATATTTGCAGTCTGGCCTCCATCCTGACTAGCACAAACTGAGGAATTGGTTATATCTCTTGGCTGAGCAAAAGGCATTCTCACTTCCTAAATGTACGGGCATCTTGTCTTCCTTCGTTCCAAAAGAATGAGGGACCTGGGTCACTCCCAGGTCTTCATAGCTCCAGCAATTGCAAAAAAGAAAAAAAAGAATGGGGTTATGGAGACTGCACTCTCTCTGTGGGGAGGTTTGAATTACCCCAACATGGACTTCAGATGATTAGGGGAAAAAATAAAGTTTCATTTGCCCCAGAGTGTTTCTTTGCTTGAACAAGTGTTCCTCATTAACCAAACAAGGGTGTTGGGTTTTTTTTTTTTTAATTTTCACCCTGAGTGGCAATTACCTTTTCTCACTAGCACAAAGTTCTCTATCTAAAAAAAAAAAAAAATGCTTAAAAGAATTGAAAGGAAATACATTCCAAGGATAGTGATGAATTCCTGGGTGGCAGGAGGAAGATGGATTCTCCCAGGGGTGGTAGTGATGAGCATAGGTTTGGACAGATGTGGGCCCCAGCTCTGTGACCTGGATGAGCTAGTTCCCTTTCTGAGAGCACTGATTCCTTATTTGTCAAGTTACTGTTGATATGCAATGAAATAATGCATAAGGCTCTCAGAAGTATCTGTCGTTCTTAAGTCAGATGTTATTACTCTAGCATAGCACCCTCATTGTATAGATAAATGGTGGCCCAGGAATGGTGGTGTTGATTCAGGACCAGGACCTGGTGAGAATGACTTGCTACCTGTCTAAGACATTTCCTAGGTTTTATTGCCCGAGGATGTACAAGGTGCCTGGGAGCTCTCTGGTGTGCCACAGGAAGGCATGTAGACTTTGTTCTAGGGCCAGAAGACAAATTGGAAGATATTCATTTGGATCTTTCTGCCCATTTCCTGTTTATCCAGGAAGGTTCCTCTGGTGGGGTCTGAGATTTTATCCTACTTGCCAGCTAACAAGTGAGCCTCCCAAGCTTTCATGGATGTTGGTGGAAGATGTGAGACTGCTGGGTCAGTGACAAAGGGCTTTATTAACCCCAGTGCAGCAAGTAGCATGCACT
This sequence comes from Aotus nancymaae, assembly GCF_030222135.1. Lineage (NCBI taxonomy): Eukaryota > Metazoa > Chordata > Mammalia > Primates > Aotidae > Aotus > Aotus nancymaae. The sequence continues at coordinate 31,966,657 of NW_026988443.1, read as the reverse complement.
TCACATTTGTGTCAGCTGTCCTCACCTTTCTCCAACAGGACAACACATAGCTGTAGGGTGAGTCATAGACAAGGAATCCCAGGCTGGGGGGACTTGAATCTTTGCTGTGGGACAGCAAGCATGCCTGCCTATTGCTCCAGAGGGAGATACTATTTCTGCCTTCAAAGCCTGTTTTATATATAACCTTAAAATCTATAATGGAAAAAAAAAACATAGTCTTTGGAACTATATTTCCAAAGTGTAGCTGGGATTTCTGGTACTAAACCCTTGGTCTGCTTCTGATTATGAAACCTTGGGCAAGTGACTTACTATCTCTGCACCTCAGTTTTTTACATCTGTGAAATGGAGGTAAAAATGCCTATGTCAGAGGGTAAAGCTACATTTTGCAAAAGAATAGCACCTACATTTGAAATTGTGTTCTTGCCATAGGTCAGTCAAAAGAGGAACACAAACATTATTTTGAGTGCCTGTGTCTCTACATAGGAGGTACCAGAATAGAGGCTAGCTGAGAATGAGTGACATATTTTGAGCAAAGTTGCACAAATAGAAGCTTGCTTTTCCCCCAGCTTCTCTGTGAGCTCCTTCAGAAGGAAGAGTCACATGTCAGCCTGGTGGGTGTTTTATGAACAGGCCAACTTCTTCTTCTTCTTTTTTTTTTTTTTTGAGATGGAGTTTCACTCTTGTTACCCAGGCTGGAATGCAATGGCGCGATCTTGGCTCACCGCAACCTCTGCCTCCTGGGTTCAGGCAATTCTCCTACCTCAGCCTCCCAAGTAGCTGGGACTACAGGCATGCGCCACCATGCCCAGCTAATTTTTTGTATTTTTAGTAGAGACGAGGTTTCACCATGTTGACCAGGATGGTCTCGATCTCTTGACCTCGTGATCCACCCGCCTCGGCCTCCCAACAGGCCAACTTCTTAACCTGAAGGAAGGCAATCTTTTACTTTTAGGTGGAGTTCATATCTCACAATCTGTGCATATTCCCTGTGTTTCCGTTTTGGCTTCTATTAATGTAATGCAAGACACCTTCCACACTCCACCGTGCTCCTTCCTGGATGACTTCCTGCATCACCTTTACCTCTCCAAGACCTGGTCTCAGATTTTCTGCCTTGGCTGCTGCCTTTACTGTTTAGACAAGACATGATTCACCATCAGTACCTCCTCCACCTTCCTTCCCAGCATGTCTATATCTTTCTTTACTCCAAATGAGGATTTGGGGGCATGAAATCCAACTTCCTTCTCCACCCATGGCTCGCAGAAGTTAGGTGGCTGAATTCAACGGAGTGGTCTCACTTCTGCTTTGTTAATTTCTATTGTTTTGGACTTCTGGCAGGGAAAACAAACTAAGCCTTTGGCTTCTGGAGGGATCTATAGTCCAGAAGGGTTAGAGGGCTGCTGAAGACCAGGGCTCTGATTCTGTCCACATTCCAATGAGGAGTGGACCTGCCCCTTGAGTAAAACATCTCTTTCCCCAGATTCATGATTGCTCTGTTGGCTGGTGGCTGCACATGGAGTAATTGATACACCTCCTCAGGCCGAAATCTCTTTTTCTGAGATGTAGCTGTTCTGTACTGGAAGATCCCTTTTTATGATGATTTTTGAGTACTGGTAGTAATGGAAAAAGAAAATATCTGTTCATTAAAACAAAATTAGGCTGTCCATGGTGGCTTGTGCCTGTAATCCCAGCACTTTGGGAGGCCAAAGTGGGTGGTTCACGTAACATCAGGAGTTCAAGACCAGCCTGACCATAATGGTGAAACTCCATCTCTACTAAAAATAAAGAAATTAGCTGGATATGGTGGCATGTGCCTGAAATCTGAGCTACTTGGGAGACTGAGGCAGGAGAATCGCTTGAACCTTGCAGGTGGAGGTTGCAGTGAACAAGGATTCCACCACTACATTCAGCCTGAGTGACAGAGGAGACTCTGTCTCAAAAACAGTCGTCATCATCATCGTCATCGTCCTCAACATCATCACTTATCTTGTCTGTTCACCCAGTCCATTCCTCTATTTCCCTTTCTCTCTCTCTCTCTCTCGGACATCCTATTTCAGATGACCTAAATCTTACGGATTAAAACTGCTGTGTTGAGAATGAAAGTCTGTATATTCTGGTTGTGTTCCGTTTCTTCTTGATGAAGACAGTCTGCCTAGTCCAAAGGTTTATGGGAATTAACTAGTTTGTGACTTCTAGAAAATCCTGGTCTCTTCTGCCACACAAGTAATATCTGTTCTATGACTTTCTGATCAGCACTGGCAACGATTCATTGACCATTTAGGATTTCAATATTAGAATAAATATTAGAAGTCTTATTCCAAATCTCTTATTAATTGGAGGGTTTTTTTCCCCTCTACTTCAAGAGGAACATCTAATTTTTGTTTAAGGAAAGCATAAAGCAGTTTTAAGGCCAGGGTATTTCCCCATTCCCTTGTCAATGAAGGCAGGGGATGTTATGATAAATTTCACATCACCAAGTTTTCAAGAGGAAGAAGTGCCAAGGAACACAAGCAGGCACTGGGAAGCAGAGAGCCTCAGCAACAGGTGGGAGGACCCACTGCAGGAGCAGGAGCAGGAAAAACAGGGCACAGTAGCAACCCTCAAGGATGTCTGACCTTTATTGGAATAGTCCTGGGCACTGGTTGCAGGGTCACAGGGTAAGGCTGAAATCTCATTTTCTAAGCAGGGTCTTTGAGTAGAGTCAGATTATGAAGTATTGAACTGAAGGCTCCTTAAATCCCCTCACAATGGCTCTGGAGTGATCCTAGATCCTGGGGTGGGCTCCACGTGGACTCTGTTACACAGAGAGAAAGGGCATGAGGGTTAGAGGCCCATAGGAGTCTAACCTGAGGCTCTGCAAAATTGCGAAATAATTATTTACATGTGCTCATTCTTCTTTATTGAATAACACAAGAATTTTTTAGCCACAAATTCAGAAACAAAATTCAGCCACTGGTAACTTGTTGAAACATTATTTCTTGAAGATTATCAGATGTTGAAGGGTATTTGTTTACATTAGGCATTTATTTAATCCTATATGAAGAACAGATACAACCCTATTTGCTGAATGAAAAAAGGAAGGATAAATAGGATAAACTATAGGGGAATTTGTCACAATTATTGATCTAGTCTCATTTTCAGTCCAACTAGCCTTAATCATTTGGGTAATTTTCTAGTAAGAGAGATGATCCCTTCATTACTCTCTAGTCATTTAGGGTTGTTGATTCACCTTCCCGCTCATCTTCCATTCTTCCCCCAACTCTTTTTTATTGAAACCTGTCCTCAAGAAAGGTGCAATTATTGGTCCTTGTATTTTTGTGTGATTATTAGTTCTTGATTCTGCAGGCTTGGGTACACTTATTTTATTTCTTGTTGGGGAACAAGAGGCTTTATTCCCACAGATTGAAGGTCAGGAGACAGGACGAGGTAGGAAAACTGAGAGTGGCCTCCAGCCAACAGTCAGCTGGGAACTGAGGCTTCTTACTGGTTTCCCTGAAATGTACATCTCTCTGTCTGCCCCTAGATACTTTGAGACTAAATTTTCTCATTTGCAAAAATGTGTTAGCAATCTCAACCTCAGTTGACTTTAGAAAGTAAAAAGGGAAAAAAAAAAAAAAAGCCAAACATGACTGTACAGAAGGCACCACGTATAGTTCTTGGCACATGATAAATGCTCAAAATGGAAGCTATTGTCATCACTGTTTTTATTATCACCATCAATATTAGGGGCTAGGTTAAAATGACAGAAGTAAGTGTGGAGTGAGACCTCCTAAAACATGTTAAAGTTTATTTAGAGACACGTCTTCACTACATTAAAATACACTGGAGTTTGCACATAAGACATTATCTTAGTGTGAGTTTGTGCTTTAAAGATCACAGAGAACCTTGGCAGTAAGGCGATTCTTTTAAGAACAGGAAAGCATGAAGCAAGAAAGCATAAATTGACCTGGGGGTCCTAGAAATAAGAAAGCAATCCTGACCATATAGAAACATTCACGCTTTGGAACCCCACCTTCTAAACATGAAGACGATGTTTTCCTCCATGACTTTCATGTTGGATCTAAAGTTCTTTTGAAGACAGATGTATCCAATTCAGACTGGGTTCAAAGACCCTACTAGAGTCAGGGGTTGTTCAGGTTTCTAATTTCTGGGTGGGCAAGTTGGAACTTCTCACCAACTATAGGATGGCCCCATATTGAAAACATTCCTGCAGAGAGTCAGGCAGCCAGAAGTTCAGTGGGTGTTTACACAAGCTGAAAAAAAAAAAAAAGATCAAGGTGAGTGAGGAATAGCCTAAGAGTGTTAGGCTGTTTTTTCCTATTCATTCTTCAGTGTTACTGAGAATCTCCTGAGTGACAGTCTTGTACTGTTGCGGCAGTGAGGAAGACATATTCTTCCACCAAGGAGCTCACCATTTAGTAAGAGAGTCACATTCACAATTGCAATACGTGTTGCACACGCTATTCATGTTTTGCATGTAGGGTTGTGGAAGCAAAGTGTGTGTAGCCACTTACATTTCTAGGGATTTGGACAAGTCTCTATATAAGAGGTTTGATTGGATCCTTGTAAGGATGGGGAAGAGTTCAACAGGCAAATAGAAATGTTTTTAGCAGACGCAACAACACATGGACAAACACAGCACAGACTCCCCACTTAACTTCTTTTGTCTTTGGGATGGGATCATATAGTGAAAAGCATGGGGGCTGAAGGGATACCAGTTGTGAAGGGTTTTGGTGCTAGGCTGAGGAGTTTGATTTCAACTTATGGATAAATTAGTGTGTTTCTCCCAACCCACTAAGACTTTGTAGTTTACTGCTTCTGCATCCTGCCCTTGCCTCTCCCATAGTAAATTGTTACAGGGTGAACTGAGTGTTAGTTATTTATTTCTCTCTTCTACTAAATAGAGAATGCCTTGAGATTCCATATTTTGGAAATTTTCTCTTATTTGTTTCAGGGTCTCAGATAGTGCCTAACACATAGTAGGGGCTTAATAAGTAAGTGTTCAATTGGTATTCAGGTGGTCTCTGAGAAGAAGAGGTAACGTATAAACAGAGGAAGATATTTGTAGGTGGAGCTGAGAGAAGAACTTTCTAGGTAGTGAGAAGAACAGACACGATGGCCCTCAGACTCGGTAGACATGATATGCTTGCAGAAGCTGGAAAAGGCTTAGGAAGAGGGTGGTGCATCAGGAGGTTGGACAGCAGTTCAGAAATGCTGGACTTGAATGCCTGGTTTGGACCAGTGTTGACCTCTAGTTCTTCCTCCACTTCACATGAGTCTCCAACAGCCTACAGTGATTATGGCAGGTGGACTCACAGGAGACCCCCATGGCCCTACCTTGTCATACTCACACTCTTTTGCAATCCTCTCCCATTGAAAGTGTGGACAGGACCAGGGATCTCCTTCCAGCCAAAAGAATATGGTAAAGGTGATGAGATGACACTTCCAAGATCACATTATAAAATAGACACCATGGAATACTATGCAGCCATAAAAAAGAGTGAGTTTATGTCCTTTGCAAGGACATGGATGAAGCTGGAAACCATCCTTCTCAGCAAACTAACACAGGAACAGAAAACCAAACACCACATGTTCTCATTCATAAGTGGAAGATGAACAATGCTAACATGTGGGCACAGGGAGGGGAACATCATACACCAGGGCCTGCTGGGGGTTGGGGGACCAGGGGAGGGATAGCATTAGGAGAAGTACCTATGTAGATGACGGGTTGATGGGTGCAGCAAACCATCATGGCACATGTATACTTATGAACAAACCTGCACGTTCCACACATGTTCCCGAACTTAAAGTATAATTTTTAAAAAAATGAATAATAATAAAAAAAGATTGTGACTTCTGTCTTGAAATCTCTCTCTTTCTTGGACTCTTGTTGTTTTCATGTTCTGATGAAGCAAGCTGCCATGTTGTGAGTTGTCTTAATGGAGAGGTCACCTGACAAGGAACTGATAGCCATCTCTGGTCACCAGCCAGCTAAGAACTAAGACTCTCAGTCCAACAATCCTCCAGGGACTGAATTCTGGAAAACAGCCATATGACTTGGACACCAGTGCTTTCCCAGTCAAATTCAGATGAGAACCCAGCCGTGGCACCTTGATTGCAGCCTTGTGAGAGATCTCATACTCAAGGGCCCAGTCAACCTGTGCTAGATTCCTGATCCACAGAAACTATGAGATTATAGGCCGGGCACGGGGGCTCATGCCTGTAATCCCAGCACTTTGAGAGGCTGAGGTAGGCAGATCACTTGAGGTCAGAAGTTCCAGACCAGCCTGGTCAACATGGTGAAACCTTGTCTCTACTAAAAATAAAAAAATCAGCTGGGCATGGTAGTGGGTGCCTGGAGTCCCAGCTACTTGGGAGGCTGAGGTGGGAGGCAGAGGTTGCAGTGAGCCGAGATCACTCCATTGTACTCTAGACTGGGCGATGTAGAGAGACTCTGCCTCAAAAATAAATAAACAATGAAGCAAACTGTGAGATAATTAATACATGTTGTTTGAGTCACTAAGTTTGTGGTAATTGGTTATGCAGCAACAGATAGCTAAGACAGTGATGCTCTAAGGTCCAGTGAGACCAAAAAAAAAAAAAAACAGTATATGGGATGGAAGAGAAGCACCAGTGTGGCCCTGTCATTGGCCAACTGCTTCCAGAGCATTGAGCCTGATACTTTTGGGTATGACCCTGCTGAGACCTTGGCACAAACTCACCACCAACAGCTCTGGCTTTGTGGAACATGGGAAAGAAGCCTCTCCTAAAAACAGTCAATGAATTCAAATATTTGCTCCAACTCTCATAATCCTTAATAGGAACATTCTGTGGAATCTTCTGGGATCACAATGACATGGAAGAATCTACTTATATTTCAGCAAATATTACAATGAACAACAGCTATCCACACAGGCCTAGAGAGTCGAAGCAAGGACTCAGCAGGTCAGAGAGAAGAGGAGGTTTTAAAAAAAAATGCCATACAGCTCACTCAGAAAATCTCTTTTCTACTGAATGATTTTTGGGTCTACAAGAGTCTAAAAATAAATGATGTTCTATCTCTAAAGTTCAGCTTAAGGGATCACCAAGGGCTCAACTTGCATTATCCTAAGTGTTGAACTTTAAAGAAAACCAAAAACACAGTGAATGCCAAGTCTTTCTTATTTCTTCCTTAATGCACTTCTGAACTTGCTGAAAGTATTGGGATTTTTATTTCCTCCAAATTATGTTTAGTTCATATGTTAACACTTTAGTCAAGGTTTATTGAGAGTTGTAGTATTGGAATTTTGCCCCAAATGAAGCATTTGGATCTGAAGTTGTGCTTTAGGAGTACTGCAAATACTGGAAAGATTTCTGCCAATGTATACATGCTTAGTTTTGTATATTAGGGTTCTGGGTAAAATTACATATGTAAAGCACTAAAAAAGATTCAATGAAAAAACAATGATAAACTTTAAGGCATCCTGAAAACCACCAATATTGAGCAGCTGCCAGAAAAAAATGTTGACCATCGAAACTATAATAAACTATACTCATTTTTATATCTAAATTATACTTATTCATGTAAGTTATTGGATACTTCTTATACCAGACACCTTGGTGAGGTTAATCCAAACATCAATGTGTGATTCATTCAATACAAATGTATTATTAATTCCTAGCAGAGAATAAAACAAGCTCTCGAAAAAGGTAACCATGTCATCTTGATCCCTGCTGTTAAGGATCTAGTGGTAAGGCATAGGTGATATAATAAAAATCATTAATGTGATGAGGGTCACAGTTTGATCCAGTTTTCCTGGAATTCCCTGTTACCTGGAATAATTCAAAACATTCCTTTTCACTCTCAAAACGATCCCAGTTTGGACGATAATATTATGTGATCTTCCCTAGCTGGGGCAGACAGGTTTCAAAAGTTCTGTGTGTGTGAAAAGAATTACCTTTTGGTAAAATCGATCAAATTTCATGCTTCTACTTAATGTAAACAAAAGTTGATTATCAACATTTGTCATTTAACTTATATATTGATAGTTTAGTTTCATTCCGGGGATTTACTATACCATAAATTATTGGCCACTGTCTAATTCTCTTGTCCACTATGTAAAATTAGTCTTGTTTTACCAAGGTCAAGGGAAAATAATATTTAGTTGAGTCACTTCTTCCAGCTCTGACAGTTTCCCAGTTGCCATGGATAATGTTCATCCATTAGAAAGCATAAATATCTGCTTTCCTATATGGATATGATGACTCTTGTGAATATCTAGGGAGGGAACCTACCACCCACACTGCACTTTTCTTTTACTTTTTGTTCCTCCAAGGAATCGTTGTGAATCAGAGAATAACTCTATGGAAATCAGAGCTGAAATAGCCTATAAATCACACCTGTCATCGTATCCCCAAACTGTGGTTGATTTATGATACAACCTAATGCCTCGCTGCCACAGCCACACCATTCTCGTGATATGAAATCACACAACACACACCATTAGGGACTACTTAAAGACTGTACAAATGGAGAAATAAAACAGGATCAACGCTGGAGAACACTGAGACACGTATCGGATGCAAATACATGGCTGGAAAATCTGGGAGATGAAGGAAATAAATGTTCACACTGTGGAGAGGCAGAGAGACAATCATTTGGACAACACTGGCTTATCTAAACTAATGAAAGAAGGAGGGTGGCGGGCATGCAAATACTGAAATAATTGAATGCTTATCTCTAGATACAAAGATGATTCCACGGCCTCATCTTCCAGCACTTGAATTGGTTATTTCTACTATTATTATTATATTTTTTTGAGATAGAGTCTTGCTCTGTTGCCCAGGCTGGAGTGCAATGGCATGATCTCTGCTCACCACAACCTCTGCCTCCTGGGTTCAAGGGATTCTCCTGTCTCAGCCTCCAGCGTAGTTGGGACTACAGGCGTGCACCACCATGCCCATCTAATTTTTCGTATTTTTAGTAGACTCGCGGTTTCACCATGTTGGCCAGGCTGGTCTCGAACTCCTAACCTCATGATCCACCCACCTCAGCCTCCCAAAGTGCTGGGATTACAGGTGTGATCTACCATGCCCAGCCTGAGTTGGTTATTTCTAAACAGAAGGATGGTCAGGGTTAGCTCTTATCAAAGCTGGGTGAAAGTTCCCCAGTCACATTGGTAGCGAAGTAGGACACAGAAAAGGAGAAAGAAAAAAAGCATAGCAAGGGAAAGGAAAACTAGGAGAAGTGAGGCTGACTAATGGTTATTTTCTGTCCTTATCTAAGCTAGACGCTGGAGATCTGGGGAGAAACTTGGGGAAGTGCTTCATAGCCACGTCCACCCAGATTAAAATTGCAGAGCTCAGATTCAACTTCCAGAACTCATTGGCATCACCTTGAGAATGCGCTTCCTCTGATGAGTCAGTATTTAAGCTTGTTCTCTGTGGAATGCCCTTTATTTAAAAATCTCCAAGTCTCATGTATTCCAGAAATCTATCTGGCGTTATTTGCTAAAATATTTCAACAAAGAGAGAGAGAGAGTCGATGATAAAGTCAAGAGAGAAGCTAATGTGATACCTAATTGTCCTTCTTTGGGGCTGCCATGAATGTTCTCTCTTTCCAGGGCATGACCACAGTCAGCTCAAAACTGTCAAAGCAGTACAGAAATGAGAAGAGACAGAGAAAGGCAGGGATCTGGGCTGTGCTTGCCTTGCCAGGACAGCCCTGTGTCTTCCAGCAGCCTGTCCTTTCCAGTTGTAAATGATTGCACTGATGATGCTTATTAGAAGATGATTCCACACTTGTGGATCCTCTCCCTTCACATGTTCTGCCACTTAATGTGTTTCATTTTTGTCTGGTTACTTGTCATCACTTTGGGAATTAAGCACAGCCTCTGGGTCAGACAGATGTTTATTGGATGGATGAAAAAATGGATGGAAGAATTTCTCAAAAAGATCTCAGGGCTGTCCCAAATTTTTGCCGACTTTACCACCAACTTGCTGTGTGACATAGAGCAACTTACTTGCTCTCTCTGGTTTCCTCATGTGTCAAAATGAAAATGTCTTTCAGTTGATGGTCAGATCCTTTCCTGCTCAGATATTCTGAGCTCCCAGAATCCTGCTAGGTGTCTGTGTGGTCAGCGGCTTTCAAGCAAAGATTCGTCACTTTTGTAGGATCTTGATACCCTGCAATAAGCCCAGGTCACACCACTGTATCAGCTGGGACTCATGTAAGAGGCTTGCTCTTTGGGTGTTGTTTATTGCCTGATTCACTGGGATGAGAAAAAAAAAAAAAAACACTCAGCTCTCAGAAATTATTCTTTCTAGAATTCCCATATATTCTTACATGAAGGCAGTTTAACAGTATGGTCAAGACCATATATGCTTTTGTAATGCCAACAGGTGCCACCATCTGAGAGAGACCAGTGGGAAAATCAAAATTAGCAGATCTAAAGAAGAAGCAAGGCACAGAACACAAGTCATGAGAGTCATAGACTCCCAGTATTGGAAAAGACCTTAGATTCACTCAGGTCAATAGCCTCACCCTGGATCAGAGGCATGGTCCTCAGCAGACATTCAACACTGACTTGATTCTCCTCTGTGATGTTCAGCTTACTCTATGCTGAGGCAGCCCACAATACCGTTAGAACCCTGAAAAGGAACACTGGTCAAATTCTCTTTTAACTCTTCTAAACCCAGAACCTGCCTTGTTTGAGAACAAACACAGTTGTGATCCTAGGTATTTATAAGTTCCAGCATTTAGGAGTATGGGTTCTATAGTCAGAACGTGTGTGCTCCAATCCTGAATCAACCACAGGTTAACTGTGTGACTTTGTGCAAGATACTGAACCTCGCCCAGTACCACTTTCTCACTGGAAACTAGAGGTAATTATAGTACTCAACTTGTAGCATATTTACGAGTTTTAAATAAGATCATGTATATAAAATGCTTAGCACAATGATCTGCAGAAACATTTATTAAACACTACATCTAGAACTTACCAACTGCCATTCACAAGATCCTCACTTTCTTCTCTTCAGCAGACAGATAATTAGAACAGACAACAAACTATGTCCTCGCAGCCACCAAATATATGAATATCAGGAAAGGGGGCTGACGTTAGAATCCGAGTAACAATTTCAGGTCTCACGTCTGCCACTTTTACTAGCTGAGTGGCCTCGTGCAAATCACTCTGGACATCAGTTTACCTGTCTGTACTTTGAAGAGAAGTTGGCTCACTCCCTTGAAATTTCCGAATATATCAAACTGTTTAAATCACATTAAATCTAAGTAGTAGGATACTTTCAAAATCTTTTTAAAGTGTACGCATGAATTTCCCCTGCGAAAGTCTGACGTATACCTTCTTATTCTACCCTTCCCCCAATGCACGTATGCACCAAGTTAAAAGCACTGTCCTAACAGGTCGCTAAGTTTTCTTTCCTAGCCTGAGTGCTAGCCCATTATGCTTATGAAAAACAACACAAGTAATTCCTCAGAAATTATCATGGACATTTGTTCATCTGTCAAAAAATAACAAGAAAATTGCATTGAGAGGAACAGAGGCATAATATTTCATAAGCTCTTCCAGTGGTGTATATAAAAATTAAGTAAAAGTCAACATGCAGAGGAACAAATGCATGGTCGGTCAGATTAATATTCATTATCTTAAAATGCTTGTGTACACACTGAACTATGGTGTATTCATATGACTCACCCCACGAAGAATTGAAAAATCATTAAACCTACAATAATTCTGTTTGTCTGTAGAGTCTGCATTCATTTTCCCTTCTTTCCACGCATTCATCAATGGCTCTTTTTCTTTTTATCAGGCTCTATTTCTCACCACTGCCCATCTCAGACTAGAAGTACAGAAGAAGTTGGCAAATATTTGAACAATAGGTTTCCTGGGCTGGATGACTTCTTACCTCCGGTACCCCTAAGGCTGCATCTCTGCCCCACATTTCCTTGGCTCACACCCCAAAAGGCAGCAAAAGGAAACAATAGCTGTCTGCCTGGGCCAAGCTATGTCTTTCTGAGATGCAGCTGAATAATCAATTACTGGGTAAGTGTATCTGAATTTCTCTGGCTGCCTTCCACATGCCTTCAAAACATCAAAGTCTACAGGAGTGGAGGGAGGCTGCACAGCCCTCCTCCCAGGTTCTCTCACCATCCTGCCTCTCAGCCTGAGCCTCCAGGGACAGCTCCTACCCTTGCCAACTTTACCTGGCTTCTGCCATCTTTCCCTGCAAGGTGTCTGGAAAGAAACCATTGTTCCTTTAAAAAGGGAACTAGTTGGAAAGAGAGAAAGTGCAGACAACAACAGTTGGCAACTTTGTGGCTTGTGGCGAGGACCGGAAGCTGTGAGATAGATACTTTAGACAATTTTAATTTTCATTTGGATACATTAAATGGTTATATTAAAATAAAGCAAGTAGATGCAAACTGTGAGGGCCTTCTATGAGAAAACAGCACCCTGAATGTTCTCAAGTTTCCATGTACCCAGAACCTACACAGTTAGAAAAGATTGTCTGTCCTTCTGGTTGTTTGTGGAGTTTACCTTAAGAAAAGTCAGAATATCAAGTGATTCAACAGAGGCATCTTGCCAACCATGAGAGCAAGCTGGGAAACAGTTTAAGGAACAGAAGAATTCTTGTCTATGAAGATGTCCAGTTATTTCGAGTGTTGGTGTGGATATTTATGTCACTAGGGAACACGATGGCACAATTGGAACACTTGATTTGAAAGTGGCTGGTAGGCAGATCAGACAGCAGGCTGTAATGATTCACTTTAAAAACCAATACTGTTTATGTAACAGGTTGTGCGCCCAGGCCGAAAAAAGTCCTATGAAGACACCATTTTCTGAAAGATATGGATATGGATTTTATTTGTTTAGCTGAAGCTGAGTACTCTGACAGATCCGTATTGAGCAAGTAGGTTAACAGTTCTCAAAATCGTCTACCTAGTGGGGAGGGAGTCAGACTTGGATTCTCTTCTGTAACGTGGGAGCTATAATTCTACCCTTCGCAGATGTCTGTGGTGGAAGCAATGCAAAATGAGATAATTACTACCTGCCAGATGGTAGAATTTTATTTGTTTATTCTGGGCACCAGGACAAAGTGATAAAGTCCACCAAGTAGCAGCATATATTTAGAAAAATCTTCGAGAGGAGGCTTTACCTTGGGAATGTATGATGACAGCTAATAGGTATGGAGTTTCTTCTGTGGAAGAAAATATTATAAAATTAGAGTGTGGAAATAGTGGTATAATCCTGCAAATCTTTGTTAAAAGATTTGTTAAAACATCAAATTGTACATTTAAATAGGCAAATTGTATGCTTTGTGAATGGTACATCAATAAAGCTGTTTTAAAAAGAATGTATAGGAGTAGTATAAAACTAAAAGAGAATTTAAAAATGAAACAGAAAGGAACGGAAGTCCCAGGTGCTAGTGTGGAGATGCATCAGACTGACTTGTTCTCTTTTCTTCTGGAGCTTGAAGTCTTGTGGGCAGCCACACATTTGCTAATTGGTCCAATAAACAGAGAGTTCTGGGTAGAGAATGAATAAGAGTAGGACAGTTAGACAGATATTGGTAACCACCCCACAAAACACATGCTCATTTTTCCTTTGGCAGTGATCTTCCCTGAGGTTAGCGACTATGCTTAGAGGCGTGCTTGTAGCCAGGTTTGGCCCTGTGACTCAGTTCTGGCCAATGGCATATGGGCAGAGATAATGTGTGTATTTTTTACGCCATGTCCTTTAGAGGAAATTTGTTTCCTTTTCTCCCCTTGCCATGCATGGGGAAGCCAGCTTCAACCTTGTGAATGGGGTTAACACCGTGTGGCTAGGTGCTGTAGAAGGAACGTTTCTGTCCTCCCTCAGTCAGTATGTTGGAAACTAATCACCAATTTGATGGTGTTTGAATGTGGGGCCTTTAGAAAGTGATTAGGTCATGAAGCGCAAACCCTCGTGAATGGGACTAGTGAGGACACAGCAAAAAGACATGAAAGCAGGTCCTCTTCAGATACAGAATTTGCTGGCACCCTGGTCTTAGGCTTGCAGCCCCCAAAACTGAGAGCAATAACCTGTTATAATCCTCCCGATCTGTGGTACTCTGGTGTAGCTGCCCAAACAAAGACAGTGGTAAAGAATCGAAACAGAAGAAACAGCAGGAGCTTGGGCAAGGTTTAGTTACTGCTTCAGACCGCCTGGCTGCTTATGGACCGTCCCATGGAGCTTCGGCAAGGCTTAGTTACCGCTTTAGACTGCCTGGCTGCTTATGGACCGTCTCATGAGGAAGAAATATATTTCTATTCTGAGTGAGCCTCTGAATTTTGGGTAGCTTTGTTATACCTGTTTAGTCAAGAAGCAAGAACTTGCATTACAAAGGTAAGTTAGGAGAGGTGTCACACAGGAGATTTGTAAGGAAACTTACAGGATGAAGGTATTACCATACAGAGTGAGAGAAGAGCGATCCAGGCACGTGCAAATGCCTTGTGGTGGGAAAGAGCTTATCATAACCTAGGGAACTTTTAGAAGGCCCATATAGCTAAAGCATAGCTAACCAATGGGGGTGGTATAGGGTGAGTTAAGTAAGGTAGGCTTTCTATTACACTTCAGATAGAATCCAACTTCAGTTTTATAAAGATCACTCTGGCTGGTACCTAGAGGGCGGTGATAAGGGGGACGTGTGGAAACAGCAAGACAAGTAGGAAGACTGTTGAAACAGTCAGTGTAAGAGATGGTACCAGCCAGGACGAGGGTGGCTTTCAAGGTGGAGTGGAGTGGGCAGATTTGAGTAGGTTTGGGAGTAAAGCTGTTGATGAACTGGATGTGGGGAGAAAGAGTAAGGAAAGTAAAGAAATCAGAATGACTTTTGGGTTTCCAGCCTAGGCTCATGAGCAAAGGGTGGAACTATGAACTGAGATGAAAAATAGAGAGAGAGAGAAGACTAGTGCTATCGTGTCCCCTCTAAAATTCAGGTGCTGGCCGGGAGCGGTGGCTATCACCTGTAATCCCAGCACTTTGGGAAGCCGAGGCAGGCAGAGCACTTGAGGTCAGGAGCTCAAGACCAGCCTGGCTAACATGGTAAAGCCCTGTCTTTCCTAAAAATACAAAAATTAGCCAGGCATGGTGGCACACGCATGTCATCCCAGCTACCTGGGAGGCTGAGGCATGAGAATCACTTGAATCTTGGAGATAGAGGTTGCAGTGAGCCAAGATCATGCCACTGCACTTCATCTGGGTGACAGAGTGAGACTAAATCTCAAAATAAAATAAAATTAAATTAAAATTTAAAAATTGAAGTGCTGAAACTTGGAGGCTAATGTAATGTTAAAAGGTGGGGCCTTTAAGAGGTTATTAGGCCATAAGGACTCCTCGCTAGAGAATGGGATTAAGGACCTTGTAAAAGAGGCTTCATTCACACAGCGTTCAGCTGTCTTGCCCCTCCACCTTCAGCATGTGAGGACATGGCCTTCCTTTCTTCCAGAGGATACACCATCAAGGCGCCATCTTGGAAGTGGAGAGCAGCCCTCACCAGACACCAAACACTGACAGATGCCTTATCTTGGACTTCCCAGCCTGTAAAACTGTGAGAAATAAATTTCTGTCCTTTATAAATTACCTAGTCTCAGGCATGTTGTTATAACAGCACTTACAGACTAAGATAAGTAGTTTCTGGTAGGGGAAAAATTAGAAATTCTGTTTTTAGTTGTTGAGTATGACTTACTGTCTCTCATCCTGGAAGATGGGTTTAATTTCCACTTCACTGACACATCTTGTGATCTATAAAGCCTCAATGGTAACGGTCTCTGCTGAGACTTTGCTTGTTTCCAGTTTGCCCTGCTAAATGGCAACTGATCATCTAGCTGTTATGCCCAGAAATGACTTTTATTTCTTATACACTTTTTAAACTCATTATCTCTATTGGCTTTTTTTTTTCTGTAGATTCTATTGGCATTTTTGCATAGGCAATTATGTTATCTGTAAATTAAAACATTGTACTTCTTTTTTTTTTCTTTTTTTTTTTTTTTTTTTTTTTTTTTTTTTTTTTTTTTGAGACGGAGTTTCGCTCTTGTTACCCAGGCTGGAGCGCAATGGCGCGATCTCGGCTCACCGCAATCTCCGCTTCCTGGGTTCAGGCAATTCTCCTGCCTCAGCCTCCTGAGTAGCTGGGATTACAGGCACGCGCCACTGTGCCCAGCTAATTTTTTGTATTAGTAGAGACGGGGTTTCACCATGTTGACCAGGATGGTCTCGATCTCTTGACCTCGTGATCCACCCGCCTCGGCCTCCCAAAGTGCTGGGATTACAGGCTTGAGCCACCGCGCCCGGCCACTTCTTTTTTTTTTCTAAACTAAATGCCTTTTATTTCTGTTTTGTTTTGTTTCATTTTGCCTCTGATTGCGCTGGTCAGGACCTCCAGTAAAATGCTAATACAAATGGTGAAAAGCAGAATCTTGTTCTGTCTCTAATCCTAAGGAAAAGCTATCTGGTCTTTCACCATTAAGTCCAGTGTTAACTGTAAGTTTTTTAATATATACACTTTATCAAGTTGAGAAAGTTACCTTCTATCTCTAGTTATCTTCTATTTCTAATTTTTTGAGAGTTTTTTTTTCAGAAAATGGATATTTTATTTTTAAAAAATGCTTTTCCTGTATCCATTGAGATGATCTTATGGTTTTCCTCTTTTAGTTTTAGTATGGTGAATTATACTGATTCGTCTTCATTCTTGGATTGCATTTTTTGGATAAACTCCACTTGACGTATTATCCTTTACATATATTGTTAGATACAATAGTTCAAAATAAGATGCTAACAAATTAAACCCACATATATGAAGAATATTGGTCTGTAATTTTATTTTTTTGTACTATCTTTGTCTGTTTTTTGATATAAAGGTAACACTGGCCTCAGTTGGAAAGTATTTCCTCTTCAGTTTACTGACAGGATTTGTGTAGGATTATTATTCCTTATTCCTTAAATGTTTTATAGAATTCACCAGAAAGTTATTAATTATGCAGATGGAGCCTTATTTTTTGCAAAAATTTAAGAATTCAGTTTCTTTAACAAACGCAGGGCTATTCAGGTCATGTATATCTTTTTTGCTGTTTTTTTATTGTTGTTGTTTGTTTATTTGTTTGTTTTTGAGACAGAATCTTGCTCTGTTGCCCAGGCTGGAGTGCAGTGGCGTAATCTCGGCTCACAGCAACCTCCATCTCCCAGACTCAAGTGAGTCTCTTGCCTCAGCCTCCCGAGCAGCTGGGATTACAGGCATGCACTGCCATGCCCGACTAATTTTTGTATTTTTAGTAGAGATGAGGTTTCACCATGTTGGCCAGGCTGGTCTTGAACTCCTGACCTCAGGTGATCTGCCCACCTCGGCCTCCCAAAGTGCTGGGATTATAGGCATGAGCCACCGTGCCCAACTATATCTTCTTGAGTGAGATTTGATAGGTTGTATCTTCAAAATCTGTCAATTTTATTAAAAGTTGTCATATTTATAGTCATTAAGTCATTCAGATTTTTCCCCTACTATACTCTTAAGATCTGCGGATTCTATAGTAAACGTTATGCCTCTCCTTCCTGGATATTATGGGTTGTGTGTGTGTGTGTGTGTGTGGGTAGGTATGTAAGATGGTGTTTCTTAGGACCAATCTAACTTGATCTCGAAAAAACAGTTTTTGATTTAATTTATTTTCTCTATTTTTTTTTCTATTTCATTATTTCTCACTTTGATCTTTGTTATATTCTATATGCTATTCACCTTTCTTTTTTTAAATTGCACTTCCCTTTTCTAGTTTCTTATGGTGGAAGCTGAGTAATTGATATGAGTTTTCATTGTTGTTGTTAATTATATAGGTACTTAGCACTATAAATTTTTTCCTAAGTGCTGCTTTAGCAGTATCCCATGGAATTTTAAATGTTGATTTTTATATTAATTTAGTTCACAGTACTTTCTAATTTCTGTTTCAGTTTCTTTGTTGACCAATGGGTTATTTACAAGTATGTTAATTAGTTTTCAAAGATTTCAAGATTTGTCCAGATATTTTTGTCATTGCTTATAATTCAATTACAATGTGATCAAATAATATACTTAATTTCTGATTTAATTCCATTGTGAGCAAGGAATGTACTTACTTTATTTTGATTCGACTGCAGAAAAGGAATATATTTTATATGACTGAGTCTTTTAGATATGCTGAGATTTGTTTTATCACCCACAATATAGCCTATATTGGTAATGTTCTGTGTACTCTTGAAAGGAATGTGTGTTCTGAGTTCGGTGGTGGAGAGTCTATACATGTCAATCAGAACAAATTTGTTAATAGTGTTGTCAAATCTTTCATAGTCTGATATTCTTTTTGTTCTATAAATTATTGAAAGAGTGATACTGAAATATCCTGCAATAATTTTTGATTTGTCCATTTTCCCATACAGTTATATCAGTTTTTGTTTCATGTATTCTGATACTGTGTTATTTGGTACACAAACATTTAAGATCATGTCCTCTTGATGGATTTATCCTTTTATTATGTAATGACCTTTTTTCCCCTGGTAATTTTCCATGTCCTACATCTACTTTGATATTTATGTAGCCATTCCAGCCTTCTTTTGACTAGTATTAGCATGATATATATCTTATGTATCTACATTAAATGTGTTTTCCTGAAGGTAGCATATAGTTAATCTTGTTTTTTGACTCAGTCTGACAATTTCTGCTGTTTAATTGAGAGATTTAGACCATTTACACTTACATGATTGTTGATATTGTTAGGTTTAAAGTTTTTCATCTTGTCATTTTTCTTTGTTTCATCTTTCTTTTATCCTCTTTTTCTGCCTTGTTTTGAATTAATCTTTTTTTTTTTTGAGACAGAGTCTTGCTCTGTTGCCCAGGCTGGAGTGCAGTGGTGCAATCTCGGCTCACTGCAACCTCTGCCTCCTGGGCTCAAGCGATTCTCCTGCCTCAGCCTCCCGAGTAGCTGGGACTACAGGCACCCACCACCATGCCTGGCTAATTTTTGTATTTTTAGTAAAGATGGGTTTCCACCATGTTGGCTAGGCTGGACTTGAACTCCTGACCTCAAGTGATCCTCGCACCTCAGTCTCCCAAAGTAATGGGATTAGGGGCGTGAGACACTGTGCCCGGACAGTTTAAATAATTTAAAAATATTATATATGAGCTCATTAAGCTATGATTTATGGTGGTTTCCATTTCGTCTGATACCATTTTCTTTCTTCCTGAAGGATTTTCTTTAACACTTACTGGTTTTGTCTGTGCTGGTGATTAATATTTTCAGCTTTTGTATGTCTGAAGATGTATTTATTTAACTGTCACTTTTTGATAAACAGTTTACTGGGTATCTTTTAGGTTGCTAGTTTTTAATTTTTATTTCAGTTTTTAAAAGATATTGCTCCACTGTTTTTTTTACTTGTGTTGTATCTGATAAGAAATCTTCCTTTACCCTTAGTTTGGTTTTCCTGGACATACTTGTCTTTTTACCCCTCTGACTGCTTGTAAAATTTTCTCTTTATCGCTGATTTTAAGCAGATGTTTATTATGAGTTTGATGCTTTTGAGCCGATTTTGATTGTGAGGTAGCTTTCTATAGTTTTCTTTGTGTCTTTTGTACCAGGGAGACATTGAGTTTCTTGGGTCTATAAGTATACAACAACCTTAATTACATTTTACAAAACAATTGACCACAATTTCTTCAAACGTTATTTCTGCCTCTACCTATCCTCTCCGTCCAGGATCCAGTTACATATATATTTGACTGCTTCGAGTTGTCCTTTAGTTCACTCAGACTTTTTTTTCTGTCTGAATTTTATTTTGAGTAGTTTCTTTTGCCATAGTTCCAAGTTTACAAATCTTTTCTTCTACAGTGTCTAATCTGGAAATAATCTCATTCAATGTATTTTTCATCTTAGACATTGTAGAGTTGATTTCTAGATGTGGAATGGGAATCTTTTTTAAAAAATATCTTTTGTCTTTTTGAGTCAAAGTATCTTGTCAAAACTTACGAACATTTGGAGTATAGTTGTTACTACCATTTTTACGTCATTGTCTTCTAATTCTAACATCCATGTCTCTTCTGGGTCACTTTCAGTGCATTAATTTCTCTCAATTTGGGTTATGTTTTCTGGTTTCATTACATGCCTGGTCATGTGTCATTGTGAATTCACCAGTCATTGTGAATTCACCTTATTATGTAATGAGTATTTTTGTATTCCTCTAACTGTTCTTGAGATTTTTCTGTGATGCAGTGGAGTTGTTTGGAAACAATTTTTATCATTTTTTGGTCTTTGTGTTTATTATTTATTTCCTAGGCATGTCTAGAGCAGTGCTCAGTCTAGGGCTTATTATTCCCTATGCTGGAGGCAAGAGCTTATTGAGGGCTCTACCCAGTTCTCTAAGAAGTATGGGTTATAGCTGGGGTAAAAGACATTATTTCTGGACCTGTGTGAGTACCAGACTATCTTCCCTTTGATGTTTTGGATGATTCTTTCCTTTATTCGGAGTCATTTCTTAAGATGCCTGTGCTGAGTAGTACTCTGTTGAATATTCAAGCAGGACCATCTCATGATCTTTGGAGTTTTCTCCAAGGGCAGCTCTTCCCTTTCCAAGATTCTGCCCTGCATACTCTAGCCACCTTGGTTTCCCTGGTTACTCAGCTCAATTATTCAACTCAGAGTCTGATGGGTTTCATTTGAGATCCCCTTCCCTGCACCACAGACTGCCCAAGCCCTTTCAAAGATGTAAGCTGGGGCCATTGCAGTCCTATCATCATCTTTCCCCACCTTTCAGGGATCATTCTTTTGCAGTTTGATGCACAGAGTTCTGAAAACCATTTTTCTATATATTTTGTCTCTTTTTGTTTGTTGGTTTGTTTCAGGTGTTTCAAGGGTTAACAAGGGTAATCCTTGTTAATTTATCTTATCTGGAAGCAGAAGGTATCCTTCCCAGTGTTTCATTTAATCTTATCAAAAGTTAACCCTATCCCATTTTGCAGGAGAGGCTCAGATAAGCAAATTGACTTTTAAGCTCAAATAGACTAAAAGTATTACATCCCAGAATTCATCTTAAGTTTGTCTCTTGGAGATAGCTGACTGTATGATTTCCTCTTCTCTGCATTTCCTTCACTTAAAGTACTCTGGAGGACAAGGAATGGAGAGGGATTAGGGTTGAAAATAAGACCACAAACTACTCCTTGGAGGTCAGTTCCCTGTCCTTTGGGATGTGAATATTGACTAAAGGTGGGCCTTTGAACCTATGGTCCAGATACAAGAACCACACCAGTAAGAGCCATTGTTTTCTTTCCTCACAACAATCTTATCATGTTCAATTTTCAGATTGAAAGCATTTTTGAAGATCTTCAGTGGGTCTCAAAGTCAAAAGCAAAACAAATAGCTAGCAAAATCTTCACTGAGAATAATATCAAATTCTTGGGTGATAAAGCACAATAAAATTGAGAAAATATGGAAGAGTGTGAAAAGTATTATGTTCTGTTTTCTTCTTGAGATTCCAGCATGTTGCTTTATCAAGAACCACTTATATCTCAGGGTAAACCCTTCAACATAGGGAAATTGATTCTCTGAGAGTGTACAACTATTCTCATTTTTTTGAACACCCCTCTTTCTTCTGTGGATGTACTCCAAGCTGTTCAATGTCGGTCTACTGAGAGATGGTTGGGTGTATAATGTAGACCTACATAATCATAACCACATTTCTCCAGTCATGTCCATTAGCCCAGCATTTTGTTCCAAGCCCCAAGCTGGGTCATTCTAATTCTTTTCTAGGACTTTGTTCATCTAGAGCTGAAAGAAAAAAAAATTAACTTTTGGGAAACAGAATTGGAAGACATGATCAGAGATATGGGAACATGCAAAAGAGACTTGTGTGCAATAGATAATAAAAGACACAATAGAAACAAAACCATGAATTAGAGAAGTCTAAGAGTGAGGATAATGCATCAGAAAACAGGAGGTCATCAGAGTTGTCATTTACAATCTCTATATCCAAAAGTGCCTGAAGGTGGTACCTGAGCTTCCCAATTGCATGATCTAATAAATTGCATTCTATGTCTAATGGTGTGAGTAGGGTTTTTGCCACATAGAACCAAAAGAGTACCAATAAATACAGAGAGGAAGTAATTTACCTGATATTAAGACCTTGAATTAGTAGGTGAGCTGGAATAAGAATTCTACTTATTCTATTTTATATACAGCAGGAGGCAAGAGAGAGAATTTAGGACCCTGTTTTTTCACCTTGGGGTGAGCAATCTTCACCATGCACAAAGGCTGCTAGCAATTTTTCATTACTGTTGGCACATGCATATCAAAACCATAAAAACGTAGTGCCAGGCACATTCTAAAGTTATTATATGATCTTTCCACAACCTGAAAGGAAGAACTCGTTATAATCTCCCTTTTGAAGATAAGGGAATGGAGGCTTGAAGAGGTAAAGCCACATGCCTGAAGCCTTGGAACTAGTTAGTGATGGAGCCAGAATTCTCGAATGAGGGCAGTCTGACTTCCCAGCAATGCTCTTGATTACTTTGCTGTGCTTGTCCTGTGCTTGAATGTCAAGTCCCTTTTGCTTGAGCACCATGTGTGCTCAGGAAGTGATTTTGAGCTGTTGCTGATAGCACAGTATGATTTTTCATTCTGTATAGGCATTTTCATTTGGAGTTCTCATTGAAGAATGAAACAGCAGGTGAAAGCCACATTTTAGGACAGAGCAAGACAGAGGGGAACACAGTTGCCCTAGTCCTTTTGTAAATTGGTCTTCCCAGTCCTGCATCCGTATGATTTGTTTGTTACATTTGGGATTGCCTATCAAGACTGCTGAGAGTAAATTCTGGTGTTTAAGGGAATATCTTTAACATGAGTTTCAAAAAGATTCATGATCCCAGCTCAGGTGTCATTCTAGCAGAAATCGCTTGATAAATCTGTGGATCTGTTTTGCTTGTGTGTTAAATAAAGGTGTTTTTCCTTTATTGATATCAAAGCACTTGATTTTATAGAATTTCCAGGGGTCCTGATTACAACATGAAAAAAGGAAAAGCCCTGTGAGTAAAACTGTGGGCTAATGCATTCTTTGTAGGTTTTGGTCTTTGAATGAATGCACCATTCACGACTTAGTAGTATCATGCGTGCCACTGGAAATGGGAAGATGACTTATTGGATAAGTGAGTCTAGAAAGTAATTTTCCTATGCCAATTTTGTAATTTAAAAAATTTGTTAAAAAATAAGTAGACTTTTAACTGTAAATGAGACCAAATCTAATAAACAAAATGACACAGACATCTCTGGCATTTGTTAAATGGCGTTTGGCTTTTATTAGCAGTAGGGTTTAGCAAAGTTCTGCTGGGATGGGAGAGAGCTCAGTAGGGGCTGCATGTTTAGACAGGGTGGGGCTGGGAAGCTGTCACAGAAGGCCCACTCTGGGACTGGGCTGTGGGAACGATAAACACAGGGTAGTCTCCTATGTCATAGGAAGGAAGAGACCGTCATTGGGCTCTTTGGATGAACGAAACTGCAGGATCTCCAGGGGTTTTGGAGCTGGTGTCATCTCATCCCTGAGGTCATCAGCACACATGTCTTTCTCACACACCAGATGGTCTTGGCCTTGAAGTTGGCAAGCTGAGGCCCCTTTTTTCCCAATTGGTCAATACCTACAGGCTAGTTTTGGCAGGATAAAAGCACATTTGGAATTCGGGAAGAGTGGAATATTGCCCCAACCTTCTTAGACAGCTTCACTCGGCAGATGGAAAACAGGAGCCATGGGTTCTTGTATTGGGTCTGCCACTTCCTCGTCCTATGAATTTGAGCAAATTCTATTACCTCTTTGAGCCCCAACAGTCTAATCTAAAAAGTGAGCAGTTACAGCTTGAAGGGATCTTAGAGATTATCTAGTTAAAACAGACCATGACTGTAAACATGAAAGAAATAGCCAAGGGGCTATTATTCTATTCCCTGTAGAATTTTCAAGAAATTCAAAATTCCCCATGTTTGTTCTTTGTCTTCAGGCTGGACGTAAAGGGGCAAAAAGTAAATTATAGTTATAGACAGAACCCCTGATGTATCAGAATCTTCCAGGTGATATCCAAAAGAACATGTGTATTAATATTTCCATAATATTTGTCCTTAAGCCAGCTCACTTTTTCCCAAATAGAAATACATAAAAAGCAATCTTTATATCATTTGCTACAATAAGAATTTTAAAACATTTTATTATTTTCACTGTATTTTTTTTTTCGATTACCTTCTAATTGGATACTGTCTCCTGCCAAAGGCTCTAGCCTGAAGCCTGTTCTCTCTTTAATGCTTGCTAATCTCCCTTTTTAACAGAGAAGAATTAAAGACACACTGGGGCTGAGCCAAGGCAGAACTTCCCCTTGATGTAATCAGCAAATAAGAAAGTGAGTCCCCTTTTCATTCAGTCCCTGAGATTTCATTGTTACTTTGTTCATGCACTTGTGAAAATCATCTCCAGTACTGCCAGTGGAAACTAGTTTATATTTTCTGCCATAGAAAATGGGAAATGGAGACTCTCTCATGCCTAGCCAGAGGTCTAGTTTAACAGTTTTATCCTCAATTGGCTGAAATCCATCCTGGCCATCTGAGAAATTTCCTTGCAAGAGGCAGAACCCTGCACTTTTATCACTGCTTGTTTTGGTGCAAGCTTTATACATGTCCTTCATAAAAATAAATGATTCTCTAACAAATCTATCTAATTCTTTCTGGAGAGTGAAAGAACAGAAGCCTTGGGAACTAGTACCAAGTATTGAACAAGCCATTCCTCTCTCATTTGGAAAGTCCAACCTTCTTATAAACTGGTGAAATTTATATTCACGCATAGATAGCTACAGAAGTCAGGCTCTTTCTAACAACACAAAACATCCCTGAGCAAGTCCACCTGAATTTAAAACCAGACAAAACAAAAATCCCTAGGGCAGAATTTAAACGCAGAGGGGCTTGGTAGAAAATCTCTGTTGTTCTTTTTTCAAAGTAAATTTTAAAACTGACTGTGCCAGTGGGCACTTGAGAAGGGGGATACTGTTAAACGTGTGGATATGACAGGAAATTCTGTTGATAGTTTGTGAACCGAATATATACATAACTCAGGGACCTGGGTCCTCAGAAATGGATCACATTTCTTTCTTCTGTGGCTGTCCCCAGACCCGGGCATCCAGCAGATCACAGAGCTTAGGCTCCATGGTGGGGCACAGTGTGGGGGCCTGGTTTACAGGGGTGTTTAGTCTCTATTGTATCACATGCCTGGTTTCATTTACTTTATCAGAAAGAAAATGGTGGTGGTGGTGGTGGTGGTGGTGGTGGTGGTGGTGGTGGTGGTGTGGTGAGAATGGCTTAATTAACCACCCGAAATTGTGAGAGACTTTACTCATCACCTCCTTTAACCCTTACTATGATCAAATTATTCAGGTCAAATAATTCTACCTTTATAACAAAGACTCAAAGCTCAAAGAGATCAAGATGCCTACAGTTGCAGGGAAAGAGCCCTGTGGGATCTGAAGAGGAGGAGGAGGCCCTATAGTCAGCCAGGCTCACTCCATCAGGCTTTCTGAAATCTTCAGTCCCAGTAGCTCTCAGCATGATTCTGCCTCCCCCATCCCTCTAACTGCCGTTCGTCCTCTGCAACATGTGCTTCAGTTCTATGAAAAATCCAACTGGAGCATTTCAGGACAGAAATGATACATGTCTCAAAGACATGTATACCTTCCACAGATATAGAAACACACACAGCCATACTCTCTAAGACTACATATGTTTGGAGGAAAATAGTTTAATAGGGTTTCTTAATGGAACCTTGAATAAATTGTATGGGACATTTTTTTCCCTGCAGTAACTCAGAGAAATACATGCTGTTTTGAAGGTTTTGAGCTTTAAAAAGCTATGTGACTGAGAATATCTATGAAAGACGGGGAAAAAATGCTCACTCTAATTTGACAATTTAGCTAGGGAGTTTGATGTTCTAGATGAAGTTAAATTTCTATAATTTTTCATGATGCCCTAGAAGAGTTAGGATCCTCTGGCTACATTTATGGCTTGCATTCCCTAATACTTTTGTTTGTTTGTTTGTTTGTTGAGAAGAAGTCTTACTCTGTCACCCAGGCTGGGGTGCGGTGGCACAACCTCAGTTTACTGCTATCTCTGCCTCCCAGGCTCAAGCAATCCTCCCACATCAGCCTCCCAAGTAGCTGCTGGGACCACAGGTGTGTGCCACCACACCTGGCTAATTTTTTGTATTTTTAGCAGTGAGAAGATCTCACCATGTTGCCCAGGCTGATCTCAAACTCATGAGCTCAAGCGATCCATCTGCTTCAGCCTCCTGAAATGCTGGGATTACAGGTGTGAGCCATCATGTTGGGCTTTAATACGTTTTTATTGAGAATCTACCATGTGCCACATACTATGCTAGGGACACCAATTTGAAGGAGCATTATTGAAAAAGCATAAGCTGTGATGGGCACAAACCTTTGACAGGGAGCTTAACCTAGCCCATGCTTGAGAGGCTTCCCATAAGACATAATTTTAAAGGTTGCTTCCAATCAAGAACATATACAGCATCAAAAGTTCCCAACCTGGGCCGGGCGTGGTGGCTCATGCCTGTAATTCTAGTACTTTAGGAGGCCGAGGTGGACAGATCACTTGAGATCAGGAGTTTGAGACCAGCCTGGCCAATATGGTGAAACCCTATCTCTGCCAAAAAATACCAAAAATTAGCCCTGTGTGGTGGTACGTGACTGCAGTCTCAGCTACTTGGGAGTCAGAGGTGGGAGAATCACTTGAATGCAGGAAGCAGAGGTTGCAGTGAGTCGCAGTCATGCCATTGCATTCCAGCCTGGGCAACAGAGTGAGACTCTGTCTCAGAAAAAAAAAAAAAAACGTTCTCAGCCTGGAGGCATTTTCATTTTCACAACAATTTTCTTCAGGGATATATATATGATTTTCCTTACTAGGGAGAAAACATTTAGAGCAATGAATTTTCTATACTCTCCTTGTATTTCCTGGTCCTGGCAGATACTAAGTGATAAATGCTTTGCTAGATTTATGTAATGATTGATTTTTAATTTTTTTTTTTTGAGACAGAGTCCTGCTCTGTCGCCCATACTGGAGAGCAGTGGTGTGATCTCAGCACACTGCAATCTCCGCCTCCCGGGTTCAAGTGATTCTTCTGCCTCAGCCTCCCAAGTAGCTGGGATTATAGGCATCCATCACCACGCCCAGCTGATTTTGTATTTTTAGTAGAGATGGGATTTTACTGCATTGGCTAGGCTGGTTTTGGACTCCTGACCTCAAGTGATCCACTGTCTTGGCCTCCCAAAGTTCTGGGATTACAAGCCTGAGCCACCATGTCCGGCTGATTTAAAAAAATTTTTTTTAAGTCATGTATTCATTCATTCAACGCAAATGTTATACAAGAATCATATTGATATACCTCGAAACATATTAGGAATACAATCCAAGTTGGAAAAAAAGCTGCTTAAATATAACATCAGTTATTTCAACTATTGGTAATAAAAATCTAATCTGGGAAAAGATAAAGGACTGGTATTATAAATCATTTGTTTATTTGAATTTTTAAAAACTTTTTGAGGCAGATTATATGTAACTTAAAATTTGCTGTTTTAGCCATCTGTAAGTGTACAATTCAGTGGTATTAATTATATTCACAATATTATACCATCATCACCACTGTCTACTTCCAAAACTTTTTCATTGCCCCAAACAAACGATGTAACCATCGAGCAATAACTCTATTGTTCCCCTGATCCCAGCCCCTCTAAATATACTTTCTGTTTCTATGAAGTTGACTGTTGTAGATGTTTCATATTAGTTGGATCTTACACTATTGTACTATGAGTTGGCTTATTTCATTTAGCATGATGTCTTCAAAGTTCATTTATGTTGTAGCATGAATTGAAACTTCTCTCCTTCTTATGACTGAATATTATGCCTTTATGCAGATATAATACATTTTGTGTATCGATCCATCTGTTGACAAGTCGTTTTCACCTTTGGCTACCGCAAATAAAGTTACGATGGACGTTGGTGTAGAAGCATCTATTTTACTCCCTATTTTCAACTCTCTTGGGTGTATAGAAGTGGAATTGCTAGGCCATTCGGTAGTTCTGTTTATCCTAGTGGGTATGAAATGGCATCTCAGTGTAGTTTTGATTTGTATTTTCCTTATGTTGGGTGGTGATGAGGATCTTTCCAAGTGCCTCTTGGCCATTTGTATATCTTACTGGGAGAAATGTTTATTCAAATCCTTTGCCCATTTTTAAAAATTGGGTTGTTTGTCCTTTTGCTGCTGAGTTGTAGTTATTTGTACATTTTGGATATTGAACTCTTACAGATGTGTGATTTGAAATATCTTCTTTCATTCTGTAGGTTTTCTCTTGACTTTCTTGATATTGTCCTTTGGTGTACAAATGTTTTTAATATTGATGAAGTACAATTTGTCTGTGTTTTTCATTGTTGCTGTTGCTTGTGATTTTGGTGTCATGCCTAAGAATACATTGACAAATCCCATTCATTTAACTTTGCTTTTAACAAATACATATTGAGTGTTTATCCTATGCCTGAAAATATGCCAGGCATTAAAGATAAATAGGCCAGGCGGGGTGGCTCACGCTTGTAATTCCAGCCCTTTAGGAGGCCAAAGCGGGTAGATCACTCGAGGTGAGGAGTTTGAGACCAGCCTGGCCAACATGGTGAAAATTTGTCTCTACTGAAAATACAAAAAAAAAAAAAAAATTAGTTGGGCATGGTGGTGCATGCCGGTAATCCCAGCTACATGGGCAGCTGAGGCATGAGAATTGCTTGAACCCAGGAGGTGGAGGTTGCAGTGAGCTGAGATTGTGCCACTGCATTCCAGCCTGGGGGATAGAGCAAGACTGTCTCAAAAAGAAAAACAAACAACAACAACAAAAAATCTCAAGAAGTATATATTCCTCTTGTTAAAGGAGACCAATAATAATAATAATAATAATAATAAATGGGACAACATCAGAGAGCGACAAGTTCTATGATGAAAATAAAATAAATACAAAATTAAGTTATAATGCAATATCAGGATATAATGGGATGGAGAGCAATAGGAAAATGGGGAAAAGAAGGTACCTAAATTGGTCAGGGAAGCCCTTTCTGAGGTGTTGCTAGTTTAACTGACACTTGAATGCTGAGAAGGGGCCAGTTATTTAAGGATTTGGGAGAATATTTAATATCATTGCATGAGAAACCACACACTTAAATCCAGCCCACTTGATCATGGTGGCAGAGCCAAGCTTTGTAGCCATGCCTCCCAGCTTTCTTTTAAAACAAATTGTAGTAAAAATTTTAAGATTAATCAGCAAATTTGAATGACTTAATAGTTTAACAGTAGTGGGAGAAAAAGAGGATGTAATTTATATTTTTTATGTATAAAATTTGTGGAATCCTTGGTAGCCATGAGGGACTAATCAAATAACATATTAACTTGACCAGTATTTTAACAAGCTGTCCTGGAATGTTGGCTTGCAGATTTACTCAAGATCAATAAACAACATTTCTCACAGGGTAAGGCGGCAGGCACCCTGATCAGCTATCCTGGAAAGGAATGCAGTGCATACATTCCGTTCTCCAGACGCAGGACTAGCTACAGTGGGATTTCTGGGTGACAGAGGAAAAACAAGAAGACACAAACATTTGGTCTTTGGTAGGACTTGCTGATAAATACTGGAATGACAAATTGTCTTTTGCAGTCCCTAGTGTTAGATGGCAAACCATGCTGGTGACTCAGTGTTCAAGGCACATTCCACTCTTGCAGGATGATGGGAAGCCAAGCCCAGTTTCCAGAGATTTTCTGGACCCCAGACCAAACTCTACTCCTTGGGAAAGCACCACCCAAAAGCAAACACACCCCAAACACACTGCCTTCTTCCACAGCACAATTCCCAAAGAGTTGCATTTCTCAGCACAATTGCAACTTTTAAAAAACAAAGACTAAGAGAAGACCCTTCTCTAGGGAGAAGAGTTTATTTCTGATTCCCCAGGAATTAGCCTATTTGGCACTATTTTCTAACTTGAGAGACAGAAAAAAAAAAGTCTTTTTTTGGGCTTTGATAAATCTTTTTTTTTTTTTTTTTTGTTCCCTCCTCCTTTATTGTACTTTAGGTTCTGGGTTACATGTGCAGATCATGCAGGATTGTTGCATAGGTACACACATGGCAATGTGGTTTGCTGCCTTCATCCCCCCGTCACCTACATTTGGCATTTCTCCCCATGTTATCCCTCCCCAACCTCCCCAACCCCCTACTGTCCTTCCCTTGGGCCCCTCCAATAGACCCCAGTGTGTGATGCTCCCCTCCCTGTGTCCATGTGTTCTCATTGTTCATCACCCGCCTACGAGTGAGAACATGTGGTGTTTGATTTTCTGTTCTTGTGTCAGTTTGCTGAGAATATGGTTTCCAGATTCATCCATGTCCCTACAAAGGACACAAACTCATCCTTTTTTATGGCTGCATAGTATTCCATGGTGTATATGTGCCATATTTTCCTTGTCCAGTCTATCATCTATGGGCATTTGGGTTGGTTCCAGCTCTTTGCTATTGTAAACAGTGCCGCTATGAACATACGTGTGCATGTGTCTTTATAATAGAATGGTCTGTAATCCTTTGGGTATATACCCAGTAATGGGATTGCTGGGTCAAATGGAATTTTTATTTCTAGGTCCTTGAGGAAACACCACACTGTCTTCCACAATGGTTGAACTAGTTTACACTCCCGCCAACAGTGTCAAAGTGTTCCTATTTCTCCACATCCTCTCCAGCATCTGCTGTCTGCAGATTTTTTAATGATCACCATTCTAACTGGTGTGAGGTGATATCTCAATGTGGTTTTGATTTGCATTTCTCTAATGACCAGTGACGATGAGCATTTTTTCAAATGTTTGTTGGCCTCATATATGTCTTCTTTTGAAAAGTGTCTGTTCATATGCTTTGCCCACTTTTGGATGGGTTTGTTTGTTTTTTTCTTGTAAATCTGTTTTAGCTCTTTGTAGATTCTGGTTATTAGCCCTTTGTCAGATGAGTTGCAAAAAATTTTTCCCCATTCTATTGGTTGCCAGTTCACTCTAATGATTGTTTCTTTTGCTGTACAGAAGCTCTGGAGTTTAATTAGGTCCCATTTGTCTATTTCGGCTTTTGTCGCCAATGCTTTTGGTGTTTTGGTCATGAAGTCCTTGCCTTTGCCTATGTCCTGAATGGTTTTGCCTAGGTTTTCTTCTAGGGTTTTTATGGTGTTAAGTCTTATGTTTAAGTCTTTAATCCATCTGGAGTTAATTTTAGCATAAGGTGTCAGGAAGGGGTCCAGTTTCTGCTTTCTGCACACAGCTAGCCAGTTTTCCCAACACCATTTATTAAACAGGGAATCTTTCCCCATTGCTTGTTTTCGTGAGGGTTGTCAAAGATCAGATGGTTGTAGATGTGTGGCGTTGCCTCCAGGGCCTCTGTTCTGTTCCACTGGTCTATATCTCTGTTTTGGTACCAGTACCATGCTGTTTTGATTACTGTAGCCTTGCAGTACAGTTTGAAATCAGGTAACATGATGCCTCCGGCTTTGTTCTTTTTGCTTAGGATTGTCTTGGCTATGCAGCCTCTCTTTTGGTTCCATTTGAAATTTAAGGTGGTTTTTTCCAATTCTGTTAAGAAGGTTATTAGTAGCTTGATGGGGATAGTGTTGAATCTATAAATTACTTTGGGCAGTATGGCCATTTTCATGATATTGATTCTTCCTAACCATGAACATGGAATGTTTCTCCGTCTGTTTGTGTCCTCTCTTATTTCGCTGAGCAGTGGTTTATAGTTCTCCTTGAAGAGGTCCTTTTCATCCTTTCTTAGTTTTATTCCTAGGAATTTCATTTTCTTTGTAGCAATTGTAAATGGGATTTTGCTCATGATTTGGCTGTTAGTCTGTTATTGGTGTTTAGAAATGCTTGTGATTTCTGCACATTGATTTTGTATTCTGATACTTTGCTGAAGCTGCTTATCAGTTTAAGGAAATTTTGGGCTGAGATGTTAGGGTCTTCTAAATATACAATCATGTCATCTGCAAATAGAGACAATTTGACTTCCTCTTTTCTCAGTTGAATACCTTTTTTTTTTTTCTTACCTAATTACTCTGGCTAGAACTTCCATTACTATACTGAATGGGAGTGGTGAGACAGGGCATCCTTGTCTAGTGCCGGATAACATAGGGAATGCTTCCAGTTTTTACCCATTCAGTATGATATTGGCTGTAGGTTTATTGTAAATAGCTTTTATTGTTTTGAGATATGTTTCTTCAATACCTAGTTTATTGAGAGTTTTTAGCATAAAGGGCTGCTGAATTTTGTCAAAGGCCTTCTCTGCATCTATTGAGATAATCATGTGGTTTTTGTCTTTGGTTCTTTTTATGTGGTGGATTACGTTTATAGATTTGTGTATGTTGAACCAGCC
Organism: Aotus nancymaae; assembly: GCF_030222135.1. Lineage (NCBI taxonomy): Eukaryota > Metazoa > Chordata > Mammalia > Primates > Aotidae > Aotus > Aotus nancymaae. The sequence continues at coordinate 31,934,176 of NW_026988443.1, read as the reverse complement.
TTGCATCCCCAGAATGAAGCCTACTTGATTGTGATGGATAAGCTTTTTGATGTGCTGTTGCAATTGGTTTGCCCGTATTTTATTGAAGATTTTTGCATCTATGTTCATCATGGATATTGGCGTGAAGTTTTCTTCTTTTGTCTCTGCCGAGTTTTGGTATCAGGATGATGTTGGTCTCATAAAATGATTTGGGAAGGATTTCCTCCTTTTGTATTGTTTGATATAGTTTCAGAAGGAGTGGTTCCAGCTCCTCTTTGTATGTCTGGTAGAATTCAGCTGTGAACCCATCTGGATCTGGACTTTTTTTGGTTGAAAAAAATGCAATTAGGTGATGCATTTTTTTCATTGTGTCGATAGTCTTTACCATTTATTACATTTTTGGAGTGGCTGCTGCTGGCTGTTCCTCTCCTTGTTTGGTGCTTCTTTCAGGAGCTCTCATAAGGCAGGCCTGGTGGTGATGAGATCACTCAGCAATTGCTTGTCCATAAAGGATTTTCTTTCTCCTTTGCTTATGAAGCTTAGTTTGGCTGGATATGAAATTCTAGGTTGAAAGTTCTTGTCTTTAAGGATGTTGAAGATTGACCCCCACTCTCTTCTGGCTTGTAGGGTTTCTGCAGAGAGATCCACTGTGAGTCTGATGTTCTTCCCTTTGTGGGTAACCCGACCTTTCTCTCTGGCTGCTCTTAGCATTTTTTCTTTCATTTCAACCCTGGTGAATCTGACGATTATGTGCCTTGGGGTTGCTTTTCTTGAGGAATATCTTTGTGGTGTTCTATGTATTTCCTGGACTTGAATGGTGGCCTGGCTTGCTAGGTTGGGAAAGTTCTCCTCAATAATATCCTGAATAGTGTTTTCCAGCTTGAATTCATTCTCTCCGTCACATTCAGGTACACCTTTCAAACGTAGATTAGGTCTTTTCACATAATCCCATATTTCTTGGAGGCTTTGTTCATTTCTTTTCATTCTTTTTTCTCTATTCTTGCCTTCTCATTTTATTCCATTGAGTTGATCTTCGATCTCTGATATCCTTTCTTCTGCTTGGTTGATTCGGCTATTGAAACTTGTGTATGCTTTGTAAAGTTCTTGTGCTGTGTTTTTTAGCTCCATCAAGTTGTTTCTATTCTTCCCTAAGCTGTTTATTCTAGTTAGCATCTCATCTAACCTTTTTTCTAGGTTCTTAGTTTCTTTGCATTGGTTTAGCACATGTTCTTTTAGCTCTGAGTAGTTTGTCGTTACCCACCTTCTGAAGCCTGTTTCTGTCAATTCATCAGATTCATTCTCCATCCATCTTCGATCTGTAGCTGGCGAGGAGTTGTGATCCCTTGGAGGAGGAGAGGCATTCTGGTTTTTGGTGTTTTCATCCTTTTTGCACTGGTTTCTTCCCATCTTAATGGCTTTATCTACCTGTGGTCTTTGTAGTTGGTGACTTTCAGCTGGGGTCTCTGAGTGGACGTCCTTTTTGTTGATGGTGAAGTTATTTCTTTCTGTTTCTTAGTTTTCCTTTCAACAGTCAGGCCCCTCTGCTGCAGGACTGCTGGAGGTCCACTCCAGACCCTGCTTGCCTGGGATCACCCGCGGGGGCTGCAGAACAGTAAGGGTTGCTGCTGGTTTCTTCTTCTGTTATCTTCGTCCCAGAAGGGTACCTGCCAGATGTCAGCCTGAGCTCTCCTTTATGAGGTGTCTCTTTGGGTATACAGGGTTTGGGGAGCTGCTTGAGGAGACAGTCTGTCCCTTATAGGAGCTCAAGTGCTGTGCTGGGAGCTCCATTGTTCCATGCAGAGATGCTAGGCAGGTACTTTTAAGTCTGCTGCAGTGGAACTCATAACTGTCTCTTTTCCCAGGTGCTCTATCCTAGGAAGGTCAGCTTTATTTATAAGTTCCTGTTGTGCTGCTGCCTTTTTTCATAGATGCCCTGCCCTGCACAGAGTAGTCTAGTCACAGTCTGCCAGCAGAGGCGTTGCTGAGCTGCCTCAGGCTCTGCCCAGCTGCTGCATGAACTGCCTTGATAGTGGCGGACTGCCTCGGTAATGGTGGTCGCCCTTCCCCCCACTGAGCTGGACCCTCCTGGGTCCAGCTGCACTTGCTGCGAAACTTCAATCCAGAGCATTTCAGATTGCTTGTTTTGTGGGGTGGTACCCACCAAGCCAGATTGCCTGGTTCCCTGTCTCTGCCCCCTCCCTTTCAGTTGAATGGGCAGCTCTGTCTCCCAGGTGTTCCAGGTGCCAGCTGAATCGTCCGCCCGGATTTATGTGAGTTTCTGTGTGCCAATCCGGCACTGGCTGAAACCACTGTGCTGAAAACTTGTGGTGCTTTTTGGCCGAGAATCTCCTGGTCTGTGAGCAGTGAAAATTTGTTTGGAAATGTGGTGGGCACTCACCCTCTGCATTGTTCTTGCTAGGAACTGCACTCTAGAGCTGTTCCTATTCAGCCATCTTGGATCCTCCCTCGGCTTTGATAAATCTTCATCACCATAAACTCCACCACCCATTCCTGCCCCAAACAGGGAGCTATAAACCCCAAATTCGTTTCTCCAATCTCTAAATGCCAAAACACACATTTCATTCAATTTAGGACATTTTCCGCATTCTGCCTCTATTTCTGTGTGGCCTTTTCATTTTGTTTTATTTTTTCAAGATTTCCGTTATTATCCCTCACCAATGATATGTCTCTGAATATAACAGCCATGTCTTATTCATCTTTGCTTCTCCATAGCACCTGCTTGTTTGGCTCAAATGAGTTTTCAATAGTTTTTTTCTATGACAGATGAATCTGGTGAATTTTGGAAAGTAATCTCATATTTTACATGTGTGATTTTACAAGACTTGAAGTGGTCATTGTTGGTTTACTCATAGCTATAATAATGTTTGCATTACAACCAACTCTCTGATGCAAATACCAGTTACATATTTTAGGAAAAAAATGATGTAAGGTTGTCACATCTCAAAATCTAATTGTATTATTTCATAAGGAGATGGATAAAACTAAATAAAATAATTTTCTTTTCAATTTATCATTGAGAAAATTAATGTAACAAATTTGTATACTCTCTAAATACCTAAAAGCCACAAATATAGTACTGGGTAGAACAAATATGAAAAAATAAAGTCTCCATTAAAACAGAGTGCTTAGAAAATTAACAGTTTAAGCAATATCTTATTGCAAGTATGTCAATAGATATTAATAAGAATAAAAATGCAGGGATGGCAAGTCTTTAGTGAAAAGAAAAAAAGAATAAAATACTTGTTTATTTTGATCCAATTCTTTCTCTCAGGTGAATTAATGTTAAGAAAATAATTCAAGGCCAGGAATGGTGGCTCATGCCTATAATCCCAGAACTTTGGGAGGCCAACACTGGAGGATCACTTGAGCCCAGGAGTTTGAGACCATCCTGGACAAGATAGTGAGACACTGGTGCTATAATAAATAAATACATAAATAAATACATAAAATATTGGTGAGAAGGGGTCAGTTATTTAAGGATTTGGGAGAATATTCAATATCATTGCATGAGAAACCACACAAGGCAATTCTTTACTAATATAGATAGAATTTAAAAATATTTACATAAAAATTAAATTAAAAAGTTATGTAGTTATTAGACTTTCAATGTTTTAGGGTCTACATTATAGCTCAGGCAACTGCTATGTCAAAGTAGGCTTAAATCTTATCATAAGAATCTATAACAGCAAAAATGAAGGTATATTTTGATTCTAGTTTAAAAATAAAAATATAACTGCAAATAGGTAAAATATGAATACATATGAACAAAAACTAGTATCTTTTAGTTTTGTGCTGAGGTGACTGCATTCAAGAAACTTGTTAAAATGAGATTTTTAAAAGTTTTCCAAACTATTTTTGTAATTTAAAATATAACAAATAAACTGGAAATGACATAAGGAAGATGTGTGAATAAGAGCTAAGTCTTGTTTGAAAGAATAATAAAGTTCACCTTGTGCGATGTTCATTTTTCTTCCTCCTCTGATCTGAATTGAAGCTGCTTGGCTCTATTTTCTACCAGCTAGGAGAAGATCAGACATATTGTTGAAAAGTGGAAACTGTTATCCTATGAAGGAAGAAGATAATGATCACATGCATAAAAGCAGACATCTTTCTTCAGGGATTGTAAAAACAATTCAAAGTTCTGGAGATCCATTAGAGTAATTTTCTGTAACTTTTGAATTTTATTAGAGAATAGGAATGATTCTATTCTATAGAATCGAATATATAATCGAATGCTCTAAGCTAGAGGATATCCATGTTATTCACTTCTGGAAAACAAAGAAGTAACTTCATGTTTTTAAGAAAAAGTAGTATTTTCTAAAGAGCCCAGCATCAATGATAATATTGATGAGCATATGTAAAAGAGTATTGAGACTAATGCAGTCTGTAATTTTGTGCCAAAATAACTCCACATCCTATGTTGATGGTTTTATTAGAAGGCTGGTGGTATAGGGGCTGAATGTGTCTTGTTTTCAGAGAAGCATTTTATAAAGTCTCCCTGATAGCCACGTATAGAATTATGACATGGGAACTACATGGTAGGACCGCTGGACACAATCATCAATGATAAAGGAGCTCCATCCAGCCAGGGTTGATTAATGACTTCTTGTCAGCTTGGTGGGAGGTCTGCAGCAGTGTGACATGGGAGCACTCCCGGGCCCTGTCCTGTTTGTCCTTTTTAAAATCAGTTCCTTGGGTTGAAAGTATACTTATCACATTTTCAGCCACAGCCAAGTGGGGGAGAGATTGCTAATAGTATAGATGACAGAACCAAAACACAGTATCAACAGGTAGGAGCAATGGACTAAGAGCTAGAAAACAGAATTGAATAGGGAGAAAAGATAGACTTTTGGGGCTAGTAGGAAAATCAGTAAGTTTAATATGGGAGACATCAGATTTGGTTAGGAAGCAGGGAAAAGGGGTTTGATTTTTTTTTCACCTATTTTTAGGCTATATATGAATCTTTGGAATCACGAAGACATTTAAATAGAAAATCAGCGTTTATGTCATGAGAGCTACAGTCCAACTTTCCTTTACCTTCCTTTGCATTAGGGTACATCTGGAGGACTGTGTCTATGTGAGAGTCTCACATTTCAAAAAGTTCATAAAAACAGCAGAGAGAAATCAGAGAAAGATAAACAAAACAGTGAAAGAAGAGAAAACCAACATGCCCTAGATACTTATTCTGTGTCTGGCACTATCCTGCTCTGGGAACTTTATATTTCTTCTCAAAGTCCTACAGCATGGATACTATATTCCTCAATTTGTAGATTCAAAGAGATAAAGACTCAAAATTTAAGGAACTTGCTCCAAGATTAATGGCTAGCAAAGGGCCAAACTGAGGCTTGAGTTCAGGACTGTAAATTGCCTAAGCCCAGACTCTACTTTCTCTTTTAGAGAAAGCCTCCAAATTTATTGTGGACACAAGCATTGCATTCATATCTTTCACACATTATCACATTATCCTATGGAAGAGGCAACAGGTACCTATGTGGCACTCCAGATACAAGAACCAAGGTCTTTGGTGCAATTTCATGGGGCCACCAGTTTCTGCTTAATGTAATGAAGAGGTTTTAATGAATGAAGTTATTCAACAGTGCTAAGATTTGTTCACATACATCTTAAATTTTCTTTTACTAGAGCTGTTTAAGCAGAGATAGAAGATCATCTATCATAGATATGTGGAAAAGATTATTCTCTTATTGACAGAGAGGTTGAACTCAAAGACCTGTACCATCCCTTATAACACTAATAATGTTGAGTCTATAAGCCGAGCCCAAAAGAAATTCAGCTGTATTCAGAAAGAACCAATTTGCCAACCTCTCTGCTTTAGTACTGTGAAGCTTCTGCTGCCCAATCCCACGTAGCATTCCAGGTTGCTGGAATTTGGTTTGCAGCTTCATAACTTGCTAACCCTGTGAGTACAGCTCAGTTACCAGAACTCTCCAGCATGAGTTTTTGTGTGTGCAAAATGGGGATGATAATAATGTCTTCTTCAAATATTGTGCAAACATTGCATGAAACATTCATTAAAAAATACTAAGCATAATCCCGAGACCACAGCAAAATTACAATAACTGTTAATGATTGATAGTAATAGTGTTAGGACTATAGTTATGATAAAGAGAGTGACTACAGAAGTTTGCCTGGGCTTTACATCTTCATTTTCTTTGTCTTCATGCTCGCTCGCGCCCCTGCACACCCCTAATGCTTCAAGGATTTCAGGCTGTTTAATGAGATAGTTTGGACTTGGAGTGGACCAGGATATTTGGGGTGCTGCCCTTTCTATGACTCCCCTGCACAGCTGACCTTAGAATCAAGACAGCTCTGAAAGAGCACCCATGGTTCTGGGGAAAGAAGGAACACAGGCATGAAAATCCACTTAGTTTCACTTAGTTCAGCAAACAAATCAAGAACTATGAACCCCTTCTTTTTGTCTTTTTGCCATTTTTATTCTTAAATGTCTTGTTAATCTTTCATATCTATACATGAGGTATGTTCCTTTCAACAGTTCATTCAAAGAGTTTGAAAGTATGTGAAATACAAAATAGGAGTCCTTCATCACCCTGTGTACTCAGTCCCCTCCTCAAGACATACCTTCACAAATCCCCAATATCCTAAAGGAGAATGTGGTTGATAATTTGATGTACATTCTTGTCTGTCTAACCACAAAGAGTATCCACTTCATTTTTCATTTATATCCTCAACAACCATGTGAAGTGTTATCACTTTCTTTATGATGAATATCAATATCATAAAGGTAGAGTGAGTGGTATACTACCTCTGTAGGCTGTATGTAGCAGTCAGGGTTGAAACTCTGGCCTTGCTGTATAAATCAGTGGATTTTTACCTTGACACTTGGGGTTGTGAAAACTAGCCTTCTAAATGACGATATTAAAAAATCATAAAAAAGAATGTGTGAAATTAAAATTGAATTCATTAGTATTGGCCATCGAAGCTTCAACATTTAAGAGAAAACTAATCTTATAAAACTGTGTGAAGAAATATATAACCAAACCCTTTACCATCCAAAAGTGTGTCATATATATTTTCTTTAAAATGGAAGACAAAGCAATAACACTACTAAATTTTTAAGAGGCAATTTCAACATTTTGATATCTTATGTTTGGAATGAAGCATGATTTGATAAATTCTGAACTTCTCGTTAGTTTAGTCTTTTTCTACCACCAGCTCGTGGGAGGAGTTCAATACACTGCAATTCAGAGGGAAGAAAATGCTTGTCTTTCTTCAAAACACTTCCTTTTTTAGGAGTTGTTTATTTAATAATCAGAATCAGACATTTTTTGCATGCTTGGCAAGTGGCTACCAGTTTTGACTTCGTTCTGATTTGATTAATTGGACCACAGAGAAGACACGGGAGTAGAACTGACTAGATGTTTCCATTTTTTTTAAACTAAACATTTGGGTTCCAATGCATTTTTTTGCCTGTATACATGAGAGCACAGTGTTATATGCTCTTAAATCCACTGTTGAATTTAGAACATTTCATGTTTTATTTTGTGATGTCTTTCCTTCCTGATGAGTAACTGTTTAATTTTAAATTCAGAGCTCATTGTACATGAAATGCGCAGACCTAGGGTGACGTCTATGACAGGTCCCCAGTGTGGCTAACAGGCTCTTCCATCTGTCACAAGATGACATGTGGTCAGGTTATACAGACGGGAGTTTCCCAGGCAACCGAGTCTTGCCCTATGGGGATTCCTTGGGAAGTTGATAAAAGATGTTGGAGATGAGAGGTCTGGAGCCACCACGTCTCCTAGCCATTGTTTGCTTTATTTTGTCTTTTCCCCTGCATTCCCTATGGTGATTCTGACTGGAGTCTCCAATGTGGGGAATATATTCCATTTCTGGTACTCCAGAAGGTTCTTGGGGGCACATAGAATTTTTAAAAACTGTAATAGCTTGATGCTTTAGACTGTTCATATAGTCATGTTAGATCAAATAATTTTAAAGTTTATAAAGTGAATCATAAATATAAATAAGTTAAATAAATATAAGTAGTTCAGGTAGTATGTAGATTTGGCAAAACAAACAAAACTGAGGTTAGCACATAAAGCCATTAGACTCAGTTTCCAAAACTTCTGTCATTCTAGTTTTTTTTTTCTTTTTTGAAAATTCACATTGCTTTTCTTATTTCTTAACAACGATAGTGATACCTAACACTAAAAGCTTCTTTTTTTTTAGGCATTCAGGAGCAAGTTGTTCTATTTCCATGTAGTTATTAAAAGCTTCTTAAGCTGATAAGCAACTTCAGCAAAGTATTAGGATACTAAATCAATGTGCAGAAATCACAGGCATTCCTATACACCAACAACAGACAAACAGACAGCCAAATCATGAATGAACTCCCATTAACAATTGCAACAAATACCTAGGAATACAGCTAACAAGGGAAGTGAAGGACCTCTTCAAAAAGAACTATAAACCACTGCTCAAGGAATCAGAGAGGACACAAACAGATGGAATAATATTCCATACTCATGGATAGGAAGAATCAGTATCATGAAAAGGGCCATACTGCCCAAAGCAGTGTATAGATTCAATGCTATTACTGTTCTCTTTCAAATTCACAAAATATGTATATATCTAACTATATGATCTTCCATGACTATTTTTTTTAACAAGGAGGAAGAGTTATTATTTGTTGGCTAGAGGAAGAGACTTATAAAACTGCCTCCCAGTTCATGTTAAAAGAGATTAGTCTGGAGTCATATAAGCCTTTTTATTAATCTCAGCTTCGTCATTCACTAGTCTATTGGCCTTAGATAAGTGGCCTTGGATTATCTGATCTTTTTTGTACCTCAGTCTTTCTCCATAAAATGAGGAGAACAACAGTATCTTCCTTGTAGGATTACTGAAAGAATTAGATGGTTAATGCATAAAAAATGTGTAGCATGGTTCCCAGCACAATGTAAGCACCAATAAATTCTAGTTATTGTTCTCATTATCATCGTGTTTCTAAGATGCTATTAAACGCACAACACATTCTTTTTCACAGTGGTTAACATGTCAAAAAAAGCATGTTTCAGGATGATGGTGCATCATATCTCTATACTGAGATTTTGGAGTTGTTATAAATACTGTCAGATTGCATTATTTGTTAGTATTATCCTTTTGTAATTTATGAGATTCCAGACAATATCCTTGGTTTCGTGACTTCCTCCAACGTAGAACCAACTCATGACTGTTGACTAAGGACAACATGGTGTTAACCTTCAAATCATTGTTTAAAATATGACATTTATGGCATGCCACTCCCATGCTCTCAGAGGGTCAAGGAAAGAGAAAGTGAAATTCCTTGAATCAGTCCTAAGAAAATATTTATTTCTATCCAAAGATGCAATAGCGCCATCAATCATTTTTTGTTTGGTTTCTAGTAAAAACCCTGGATTTTAAGATTGTTACATTTCAACCATTAAATGGATAGGCACTCAGTAAAATACAGTGACAATAGCTCTCAGGTCACTCTCATTACTCTTTCTTTTTTAATCCAAGCATATGTCTGATGCTAATTAAAATGTTAGTATAAAGAGAAAAGTGGTTAGGCTGATGTACCCAAGAATCTGCAATGAGAGGTCCATCTTACTTTTGCTGGTTTCACATAAACCAGGATGTATGAGTTCGAGGTTACTTCCAGCCTCCTAGAAACACTCATTGTTTGTCCAGTCATGTTGGTGTCTCTTACAACTTCTGATTCTTTTTTTGCCTTTTTAATTGCATTGTAAAAGTGCATAGGAGTTGATAGCTCTGAGAATGAGGTCTTTCAAAGTAGTATGGACTTTTAAAACCGGTAAGTGTAGGCAGGGTGACAAAGATGAGTGGAGCAATTGCAAAATCCATCCTGCGATACATAACACACGATAATACAGGGCTGCTTTTGCTTCCCTAGAGAAAAGCAACACAACATAGATTGTCCCATCTGTCTTTTAAAAAATCACACCTCAATGTTTCCCATTTCTCCAATGAGATAGAGGCTTAAAATGAATGTCCCAGGTTGCTGTGTGAAATGCGTAACTCAAGCATCCTCCCTCCGTTACTATTAATACAAATGGGATTTCAAAACAAATAATTCTATGAGAAGGGAGATAGATATCATTTATTCAACCAATGATTTATTCATTCACCACTCTCATAAATAACATTAAGAGCCTGCCCCGTCCTATGCACAGAGTAATAATTGATAATGTCACTGAGCATTTGCTATGTGACAAATATTACATTATTTAATCCACATGATACATGCATAGGATATGAACCACCTTCCCTCCGTTTTACAGATGGTGGAAGTGAGGCTTGGAGAATAAGAAACTTGTTCAGATGGCAGGACCAGACCTTGAATCCAATACAGTCTGCTTCGCTCTTATTTTTTCATCCCTTTCCCTCCTTCTCTTCCTTCTTCTTCATGTGGTTATAAAAAAACTTTACTGAGCTCTTGCTACACATGAGTCCAGGTACTGGAGTCCCTCCAGGCTGATCTTGAGACCTGTTGTCTTCTCACTCTAGACTCGTCTGTAAGTTTCAACTCTGAGACTTAGCTGTGTGAGTCACGCCGCATTTAATATCTTCAGTCCAAACCTTTTCTCTGAGGTCCTATTCTAGGCTTACATCTTTAAATCTCAAGGGCCGCTAAAACTGTGTGTCTCATCACCCACCCTGTCCCAAACCCGATGCTTTTCAGAGATGTTACCTCATTGAATAGTTTCCCCATTCCTTCAGACGTGCAAGCCAGAAACAAGACCCATCCTTGACACCTTTGGCACTCTCACCCGGGACCGGTGATAGACTCTTCCCAAGATCTCATAATTCCTTCCATGTCTTGAATCTCCCCTCACCTACACTGGTCTCCCCTATCTCGTCTCTGGCTTGAACAACTGCAGTGCCCGCCTAAGAGTCCTCTTGCACTCCATTCTCCATGCATCAGCCAGAAGGAGATTCTTCCAAAGGCCATTTGTTGCCATTACCTCTTTTCCATCTTCAAACTCTCCAGTGGTTGCCTGTGGATCTTATAATAAAGATCAGCGTTTTTAACATGACTCCAAATATCTTTTTTTTTTTTTTTTGAGACAGAGTTTTGCTCTGTTGCCAGGCTGGAGTGCAGTGGCACCATCTCGGCTCACTGCAATCTCCCACTCCCTGGTTCAAGTGATTCTCTCCTGCCTCAGCCTCCCAAGTAGCTGAGTAGCTGGGACTACAGGCATGTACCACTATGCCCAGCTAATTTTTGTATTTTTAGTAGAGACGAGTTTTCACCATGTTGGCCAGGGTGGTCTCAATCTTTTGAACTTATGATCTGCCTGCCTCAGCCTCCCAAAGTGCTGGGATTACAGGCGTGAGCCACCGTGCCTAGCCAACTCCAGGTATCTTTTACACATCCTGTCTCATAATTCTGTGCCCTTTGATTCCTGTACTTTGGCCATCTTGATCTTGTCAGTTGAGTGAGACGTTTTCACCCAGATGCAGGGTCTTAGCATGTGCTGTTCTCTTTGCTTGAAAAACCCACCTTCATTCCAGATTTTAGGATTGTAATTTCTATGCTTCCTCTCTATGTCAACTGAAGTATAATTTCCTCACTTAAGCTTTCCTTAACCTCCCATACTAGATCAGGTCTTTTGGTATTGTTATTTAAGAAACTTTATTTTAGGCTTGTCATGGTGGCTCACGCCTGTAATTTTGGCACTTTGGAAGGCTAAGGCAGGCAGATCGCTTGAGGTCGGGAGTTCAAGAGCAGCCTGGCCAACGTGGTGAAACCCCATCTGTACTAGAAATACAAAAATTAGCTGGACAAGATGGCACACACCTGTAATCCCAGCTACTTGGGAGGCTGAGGCATGAAAAAATTGCTTGAGCCTAGGAGATGGAGGTTTCAGTGAGGCGAGATCATGCCACTGCATTCCAGCCTGGTTGACAGAGTGAGACTCTGTCTCAAAAAAAAAAAAAAAAAAGGAAAAAAAAAAGAAATTTTATTTCATTCCAATCACTTTAAATAATTAGTGCTTAGGGACTTATTTGTGTATTTATTTAATATCAGTTCTCTTGACTAAAAGATAAACTCATGAGAACAAGAACCACTTCTGTTTTTATTTACAATTACATCCCCGTGCCTAACATAGAGCCTAGTACAAAGTAGTAGTTCAGTAAGTATTTGGACAAATACATTGTGATGAGGCATGTGTCTTAGTCTGTTTGTGCTGCTATAAAGAAGCCTTTTCCTGTTGCTATGAAGATACTCTGATAAAGTACCAAGGCTGGGTACTTTATAACAGGGCCCCTAACCCCCGGGCCATGGATCAGTACCTGTGGCCTGTTAGGAACTGGGCCACACAGTAGGAGGTGAGCAGTGGGTGAGTGAAGCTTCAGCTGTATTTACAATCGTTCCTCATTGCTCCTGTTACCACCTGAGCTCCGCCTCCTGTCAGATCAGCAGCAGCATTAGATTCTGATAGGAGTGCAAACCATATTGTGAACTGTGTATGCAAAGGATCTAGGTTGCATGCTCCTTATGATAATCTAATGCCTGATGATCTGTCACTGTCTCCTATCATCCCCAGATGGGACCGTCTAGTTGCAAGAAAAGGAGCTCAGGGCTCCCAGTGAGTCTACATTATGGCGAATTGTGTAATTATTTCATCATACGTTACAATGTAATAGTAATAGAAATAAAGTGCGCAATAAATGTAATGCACTTGAATCATCCCAAAACCCTCAACCCGCCCCTGGTGTGCAGAAAAATTGTCTTTCATGAAATTGGTCCCTGGTGCCAAAAAGGTTGGAGGCTGCTGCTTTATAAAGAAGAGAAGTTCATTTGGCTCAGATTCTGCAGGCTGTACAAGCAGTGTAGCACCAGCATCTGCTTCTGGTGAGGGCTTCAGGCTACTTCCACTCACAGTGGAAGGGGAAGGGGGACTGGAATGTGCAGAGATCTTATAAAGAGAGAGGAGACAAAGATGAGCGAGGGAATAGTCTTTTTAATAATCAGCTCTTGCAGGAACTAAGAGAGTTAGAACTCACTCATTACCATAAGGAGGACAGTCACAAGGGATCCGCCCCCATGACAACACACCTCCCAATAGGCCCTATCTCCAACATTGGGTATCAATTTTCAACGTGAGGTTTGGGGGACAAACATCCCAACTATAGCAGCATAACAGGATTATTATATAACTAAGTGAACTTTTGTGTTTTACTTATTTGTGAAGAAAAAGAAGCACCACCTCTGTCTCTAGAGCAGGAATTCTCAAAGTTTAGTGGCGATCAGAAACCCCTGCTGAACTTGTTAAAATGGAGAGCTGTGTCCTACCCCTAGAGTTCCTGATTCAGTAGGTGTGGAATCGATTTATCAAAACTCTGCATGTTTAACAAGTTTCCTGGTAATGCTGATGCTGCTGGCTGGGAGGCACACTTTGAGAACGACTGTACTGGTCCATACGCATTTTTGAAAGTCGGTTCCTACATCTCTGTGTTCCAACATTTTTGAGAAATCATCCCTTCCTCCTCACTACACTAGGCACAGCTTCAGGAAATGGACAGGTTTGCCCTTTCCTTAGTAGTTTCTAGACCTACGAGAAGCTTCAGTATTTCAATAGCTGTGCCTGGCATTGCTCAGAAATCCAATTTCCAGCAGCAATTTGCTTAACAGTAACTCTCCTGATTTTCAACAGGGACAAGTGCTTGCAACTGAAAATAAAATGGAGAGGGAGAATGAGGAGGCTTAGGTTTCAAACATCTTTCGCTAAGGAATTAATTTTGAAGAGACACAGAACAATAAAACATGAACTGAGTCCAGACACCATCATTCAGGGCAAGGTTTACCCTCCGAAACTGGCACGGGACCAGCGTGGAGCCAGGTGCCTCTCTTGGATCTGAGTCAAGTGCCCTGCGGCCACCTATGAAGCACTCAGGTAGGATCCTGAAAGTCCCTCACCTCCAGCTGCCTGCTCGATCGCTATTTCAGGTCCCGCCAGAGGACTCCCAGCTGGCTGGCCAGGGTCCAGCAGCTCAGGCTGGCTCCTCCCATCATCTGTGCTGCTGTAAGGAGGACAGGCAGGACCATCAGGACAAGGGGAGACTATGGGACTGCCTTGTTTGCTTGGGACTCACCTCACAGAGGTATTGTTTACACATGATTACAGTGTTTATAGCTTATTATCTCAGGACGAGTGGCTGCAGAAAGAAACAGGAGGGCCAGACAATCAACACTGAGATCCAGATTTTAATATCAAACAAAACAAAATAATAGGACATTTTGGCAGGGGGAGGTGGTGTGGAATGGAAGATCAACTGTACAGAGAGGGGTGTTTATAACATGTCCTGAAAGCTGATGAGCTCACTGGTTTCAAGCTAATTCCAAAGTGGGGCTCAAGTGCAACTCAGAGAGCAGGCAGCTGATGTGCTGTTTGCCCAAAGGGCATGTGTTTGAGTACATGCATGTCTAGTTGAATTGAAGGCAGAGGATTTGTGCTTGTTTTATGCAACATTTAGAAGTGCCTGGTGTGGTGGCCATGAAGATGTGCCTCATAAACATTCAACTACATGGTGGGTAATTGACCAAGGGCCCAGGCCTCACTTCTAGTGGGTGGTCCCTACAAAGTGAGTATGTGTAGCAGAGTTACTAAGGCAAACCTCTTCCTTCCCATCCTCCCTCCCTCTCTCCCTCCTTCCCTCCATTCCTTCTTTCCTTTTCTTTCTTTCTTTCTCTCTTCTTTCTTTCCTTCCTTCCCTCCCTCCCTTCTTTCTCTTTCTTTTTCTCTCTCTTTCTTTCCTTCCTTCCTTCCCTCCCTCCCTCCTTCCCTTCCTTCTTTCCTTTTTTCTTTCTTTCTTTCTTTTCCTTCCTTCCTTCCTTCCTTCCTTCCTTTCTTTCTTTTCTTTCTTCTTTTGAAATCGAGTCTTGCTCTGTTGCCTAGGCTGGAGTACCATGTCCCAATCTCGGTTCACTGCAACCTCTGCCTCCTGCGTTAAAGCGATTCTCCTGCCCCAGCCACTTGAGTACCTGGTATTACAGGTGGCTGTCACCACGGTTAGCTAATTTTTTGTATTTTCAGTAAAGACTGGCTTTCACCACATTGGCCACGCTGGTCTCAAACTCCTGACCTTGAGTGAGCTGCCCGCCTCTGCCTTCCAAAGTGCTGGGATTACAGGAATGAGCTACTGCACCCAGCCAGGCAGACCCATTTCTAGGAGACACGGGACTCCTCTAATGGCTGGCTGTGGCTTTAGCCCTCTTCTGTGGCTTCTAGAACCTTCCTTCTACTGCACGGACTGTAAGAACTCTACTTCTAAGTTGAGTTAGAAGTCGGTAAGTGTGAGTTGAGTCTAAGTCTATGGCTCAGTGTACCCATTTTTTCCCTCTCTTTCACTTGGGGTCATGACCACCCACATTATGATCTGATGAGTTTCCCAGTCTTTCCAGCTCCTTCCCCACTTCTTCTTGTAGACATTTCCCCTAAGATCCTTCCATGTTTAATCCTGGTAATATGAGAGGCACAGAACATTCTTTACTTGTGTGAAGATATAGGAACATTTACTGAAAAGAGGTGGATAGAGACTCTAAGAAATTCTTTTGTCACTTGGTGCAGGGTCTCATCAACATCACCTACCAGGATTCTCGCTCTGTTTTCTTCCATTCATCAGGTTTGCCTCTGTTCAATGTACACATGCTCACTCTCTTGCAGAGGGTCTTCAAGAAAATTTTCATGGAGAAATACCTAATATAGATGTTGAACTGATGGATTCAGCAAGCCACCGTGACACATGTATACCTACGTAACCTGTACATTCTGTACATGTGCCCCAGAAGTTAAAGTATAATACATACATTTTTTAAAAAAGAAAGTTTAATGATCCCTGCAGAATAATTTGGCTTCCAGATTCCCTGCAATCATGGCTGCTTTTTAAACTTCCTTCTCACTCACCTGAAGTGACAGTCGAGCATCTCTAAATCTACTACATTGTTGGGTCATTAATACACCAAACAAGATAGCATAAATGATCTTTTTAACAGCCCTCTGACTTAGATACTATGATTCCCAGTTGCTTTTTTTTTTTTTTTTTTTTTTGAGACAGAGTTTCGCTCTTGTTACCCAGGCTGGAGTGCAATGGAGTGATCTCGGCTCACTGCAACCTCCGCCTCCTGGGTTCAGGCAATTCTCCTGCCTCAGCCTCCTGGGTAGCTGGGATTACAGGCATGCGCCACCATGCCCAGCTAATTTTTTGTATTAGTAGAGACGGGGTTTCACCATGTTGACCAGGATGGTCTCGATCTCTTGACCTCGTGATCCGCCCACCTCGGCCTCCCAGAGTGCTGGGATTACAGGCGTGAGCCACCGCGCCCGGCCCCCCAGTTGCTTTTAGGCTGGCTGGCAATTGTGTGTAATGGTTATGAATCAGGAAACATAAATCAAATGTTACGTTGCCTTGGGAAAGTTACCCAACCATTCTGAGCTTACTCTCTATCATTTGTTTAAAAAGGAAGAGTGAAGGGGAAAGCAGAGAGTAACACTGTAGAGCGATTGTGAAGATTATATAAATTAATACCGTATATGCAGAGTTCATGTAGGAGGCTAGATCTTTTAGTGGTTACCAGGCATTTACTTTAATTATCACAAAAATTAAAATTACAGTAAGAAAACATGGGTGGGCATGGTGGTTCATGCCTGTAATCCCAGCACTTTGGGAGGCCGAGGCAGGCCGAGCACTCAGGAGTTCGAGACCAGCATGGCCAACATGGTGAAACCCTGTCTCTACCAAAAACACAAAGATTAGCTGGGTGATAGGATGCATGCCTGTAATCCCAGCACTTTGGGAGGCTGAGGCACAAGAATTGCTTGAACTCAGGAGGTGGAGGTTGCAGTGAACTGGTATCACACCACTGCATTTCAGCCTGGACAACAGAGCAAGAGTTGAACATGCTCAAATGTCTTGGGGCAGGAGGAAACAGGCACAAGGTATTTCCATCCCTTAGAAGAAAGTGTGACACATAGATAGTACTTAATAAATACTTGCTAAATTAGTAAACTTAAATATTAAGGTTTCTCAATCTTGGCATTATTGATACTTTGGACCAAATAACTTTTTCTTTTGGGGGTTCTGTCCTGAGAAGTGCAGAAAGTTAAGCAGTGTCCTTGACCTCTGCACACGATATCCCAGTAACAACCCCCAGCCTAGCTGTGATAATCAGTAATGTCTCCAGACATTGCCATATGTTCCCTGGTTGGAGAATGTCTCCAATAAAGAACCACTGTTACAGACAGTGTGTACATAGCCCCTGGATCTCAGAGTCTCAAAGTCCAATAGAGAAGCCATTCTGCTTTATTTTAATTTTTGATTTAATTTTCTATGTCCTGTGACAGAGTTCAAATAGCTTTATGGATGTTCAAAGAGCATATGGAAGGGATATAAATCCATACTAGAGAAGTTAGGGATGGTTTGGAAGGCTTCCCACAAAGAAATCTGAGCTCAGGCTGATGCCAAATTGAGTGCTCCTCCAATTATGACCTATAGAATTGACCTTTCATTGGTTATATTTATAAATAGACCCACTGGGTCAATCTGAACCTGTGATGAGAAGACTGGGCTTGGTTTCACTCCAGCTCCATGGTGCAGAGAATGCATTCCAGCTTTCACATTTTAGAAATTGACAACAGCAGCAATTTTTTGTGTTAAGCTGAAGCTGATGATTAACATTTCTGCCTTCTGAGGGAAATGATGCCCTTCATAGCCATGAAGTAATTCATCTTTTCTCAGCTGCTGTTCACTTGGGGGAACTGGGCAAGCAGAATGGGGGGTGCTGAGACGCCCTCTGTCATTATTCTGTTCTACTGAGGAATGAAGCAAGGAATAAACAATCTTTTATTTCTTCGGAGCACATTAATGAGTTATTCGATATGCTCAGATAGGTCTGGAACTGAATGGGGTGGAGGCTAAATTGTTTTGTACATAAAATAAGGGAAAGGGAGAGGAAGGGGAGTCTCCAGGGAGTACAGAGACTCAAGAAACATGGTGGGTGGCCAGCCAGTTGACTTGTAAGAAATGGGATATCTGATACTCACTTCAAGTTGGTTTCCACCTGTGTGATATGTTCATACCCACTGGTCCAATGCCTCAGGCTACCCAATAAAGAATAAGGAGATGAACCTAGAAGGTGTTTCTAGAATACAACAGATTCAGACCCCGTTTCAAATTCTACCACTGCCTCTTATCCGAATTATGTCAGCTGGTAATTACTAACTTATTTGCACATTAGACAGTCTTGCTTTCATTTTCATTAGAGAACTATTTGATGCTTATTTTCCTTAAATGCTAAAAGTGTTTGGCCCCATTCCAGGGAAGCAATCAATTAATGAGAGTATGCTTAATCATCGTTACCATTACTCTTCATTTCTAAACCAAACTAGGGTTTCTGTCTCCTGCAATGGAACTTTCTGAGATAGAGTCATGCCTTGTCTTTCTTCTATTTTCTGGGTTCTACATTATCAATGAAACCTAAGGTACCCTTCATATGGAAAGCTGAATTCTAAACTGTAGTACTTGTGATAAGATATGGCCTTCCAAATCTAACATTTAGCAGGTGCAATCACCAGGTCTGTGAGTGATAACATGCATAAAATTTTAATTAGAAGAAAAAGCACGTAGGCAACAGGTATTTATTGGGCACCTAACATTGCAAAGTATAAGTCAAATAATACTTGGACTCCAAAACCATGCTCTTTTGACTACACTGCTTGGTGTCTATGGATGGATGAGGAATAAAGATGAAGGAGTAATCTGACAGATGTAGGTCATCATCCTGGCCCTGCCTCCTAGCTCTGTCACCTCAGCCAGTGATCTCACCTATCAATGAGCCTCAGTTTACTTATCTGTTAAAGGGGATGAGTAATAACTCCCTCATGGTGTTGGTGGAAGATTGAAGGAGGTACCCTATGGAACATGAGTCTGCATTTCCCTTTTTCCCTTACTCAGTATATGGTGCAGATGTTGCTACTGCTGTTATTTATCATAGCTTAGTAGCCCCATGACAAAGGGACATCCACATTTTTGCTAAGTGCATTACGTTACACTCCTTTAATGGATTATGTCCCGGCCATTAATGATAATGGTTCATGGAATCTTAATATCTGCAACATACTCCGTATATAGTACTAGACAAGGTAGAACACAAAAGTGTATACAATGCATTTCCAACAATGTAAAATAGTGCTTACAGAAGGACAATATACCACATCATGTTCACTCTGGTTATTTTTGAGGGATTGATGAATGGATGCTAAGTTCCCTTTTTTTTCTTTTAGAGATGGGGTCTCACTATGTTGCCCAGGCTGGTCTCAAACTCCTGGGTTCAGGGGATTCTCCTGCCTTGGTCTCCCGCAGTGGTAGGATTACAGGCATGAGCCAAGCACCTGAGCCATTCTTATTATCTCATTATGTTTTTCTGTGTTTTTCAAGGTTCAAGAAAAGCTTATATTGATTTTGTCATAAAAAGTAAATATTTATTACAATTTTAAGTGAAAAAAATATCTGAAAACCTTCCATATTAAGCCTATTGGTCGGTTCTATAGTGTATATGACAATTTATTTGTTTTTTATGGGAAGAGTCGGCGAAAGTTGCTTTTGTTTTCTCTTTATTCTGCTTTTGTCTTTATGTGCTTTTAAACAAAATAAACATTTCATAATTAAAGCAGTGTGCTCAAAGCTGTGTGTTTGTGAGAGATCTTTCATTTACTGTACAGTTAACTCACTGAGCAAAGCAATATTTAGGCAATTCTGAAGTGTTTCTTTTTTTTTTAGAGAGGATAAGGAGGAGGGAGGCATTTCAATTGTAATGATTTTCCTCTGTGTCATTTAGCAATTTTCCAGGGCCATTTCATTATAGCCGTACTGGGCCATTTGAGGTACCTGCTCTCTAATCAGCCCTGGCTCACTTCCAGTCAGCCTGGGCGGAAACTCACTAGGCACAGGGTTTAATTGGGGCCACCCACCATGGAAGCGCTTCTCCCCTTTGTCCAGAGAGATGGAAGCTCTTAATGTAGTGCACATAAAAACATCCAGTACTGCAAAGCAGGCACAAGCAGGCTCTGGTGTCCCAAGGCTACTGTTATGTCCTAGTTCAATGTTAGTTTTTCAGACTTTTCCAAAGGACCCCTCTCCTCTCAGGAACAATGTAAAATGTGAGACACTCCATCCAATCACAGGGGACGATAGGACTCTGCAGAAAGAGAGCAATATAAAGTATTAGGTTACTCTCTGGACGCAATCCTTATGCTTGCAACCTCTCTAAATAGATCCCAGACTGCTTTAAAAATAAAAACCACACCTCTCCCCACCCCATCTCTCCTACTATTCTGCCTCTGGCACCTTGGATTCCTTAAATTAATTCCTTGTAAAAGCCAGTTGAGTTCCAATAATTGGTTTTAAATGATCTGCCTCTTGAAATTGTGCTTTGCTGTCTTGTGGAAACGCCAGTCTCATGTGTGATGGGGGCCAAGTCACTATGCAGCTCTTGGAAACAAATTCCCTGCGTAACAGGGTGCAGCCTCACACAGCACTCTCAGCAGGATGCTGACTGTGTAACTGGGTAGACAGGGTGTCCGGAGGGCAGATCATGGTGGGTGTTTTGGGTGATGCAGAAAGTCAAGGGAGCTGCAACCTCTTTGTGTGCTTTTAATGGGAAATGTTTAATTAGGGTGTGAATGCAGCATCTGTAAGCCTCCTATGAGCTTTGTTTCATGAAATCCCATAGCCAGCATCCTAGGAGTAAAGAGTGTACTTGCTCTGCTCCACCCTTTTCATATCAGGTGGAGGGATAAGGGTGACAAGAGAGAATGGTAACAGCACTACTACTTAACAAATGCTTAATGTGGCATTTCAGTGGATGATCATGATCCCCACATCCATGTGAGACGGTACTATTATTTTCACCATCATGTAGACAGGGAAACTGAAGGTTACTGAGGGCGGAGGACTCTCAAAGTGCACCCTGTTAGTGTCAAGGTTCTGTGTGACTCTACAACAGCACACACTCACCTGGGGGTCTGGCTTCAATGCAGGATGCAGTAGGTCACCTGAGACTTTGCATCTAATGTGCTTTCAGGAGATGCTAATGTTGCTGGTCCGGGGACTACACAGTGATCACAGAGAGGCTGGATGATGGTTGGTTCTCAAGTGGCTGACTCTTATATTCACCTGGAGCCAGAGGACTTTAAAAGGAATTTCAATGTGTGCATCCAGACCCATTAACTCAGTATCTCCCGGGGCAGGACTTGGCCAATGAGCACCAACGTTGAGAATATCTGCTGAGGTGGGAAATTGTATGGCTAAATAGGTCAGGGTAAGTCTCAAGACATTTAGACCTATTTCAACAACAACTATAATGTACAGTTTAGTTTAAAAGGGAAGGAGAAAAAGAAGCCACTGTGTGTTGGAGAATGAGAGATGGAATAAAAATGAGGAAAAACCGGGCAATGAGGGAAGGAATAAAAACAAAGAAAACCTCTGGACATAGTTGACAGGCAAGTGTGGAACCTACTCGATCATGGAAGTTGTCCTTTAACGGGGTGCAGGAGTAGTAGTAAGTTTCCATAGTTGGGGATGACTTAGGGGGTGGTTCGAAGTGCCTGTTTCAACAGCCTGGATTGTTTTCGTTTTGAGCGATGACGTTTCAATGTAACATATTATCAAGCACGTACGTGCTGGCCCTGTTCTTAGTATTAGAAACAAAGATGACAATGACATCCTCCCTGCTCTAAACAGCTGATGCAGCAGCATTGGTTGGGTTGGGGGTCATGGCCTCGATTGTACTGTCTCACTTTTATGACAGACCATGGGGGAGTGGTGGCTTATTATGGATACACTTGGAGGTGTGCTTCATCCAACCTAGCTCAGCCAGGGCAGTCGGGGAAGTCTGCCTGGATGAGACACTTCCTCTTTTGAGTCTTTAAGGGTGGCAGATGCTAATGGCCTGAAATAAGGCAATTGCAATGCATATGGAGAGGAACTGAGTCATTGAGAAAGCAAGATTGGGTGATCCCTTACACCTCCCATATCCAAAGTTGACTTCTAAACTTCCGGGTTTGGGATTCAGGGCATACGAAGAATAGCCAAGGATCGATGCTTGGTGCCTTGTTGAGTTTAAGGTACCTTCAATGCATTTAGTTAAAAATGCCCTGTAAGTTGTTGGAAATAAAATAGTGTCTACAGCTTGGGACAGGAATTCGGCTGGAATAATAGATCTGGGACTCATCAGCAGATCAGACAGGCCCTGATTGCTCAGGAATAGAGATTATCTCATGAGAAGAAATGAAGGACAAGGACCAAAGTCTGAAGCCCCAATATATAAGAAACAAAAAGGGCAAATACATCTAACTATCTATATATATTGATTCGTAAAAATTAAACAAAAAGGGGGGAGAATTCAGAAAACCAGGACAAAGTAATGACCTGGAAGCTGTGAAGTAAGAGGGTTTCAAAAAAGAGGCAGCGGTCGTTAGTTTCAAATGCTACAACTATTCAAAGATTAGCATGGGTTCTCTTTCTCTAGCATTTTTAATGGTTCTTTCTGAGTGAAAGGAGAAAGGTCTACATCTTTTTATTTCTGTTCATTTATTCCTAAACTTAATTGCACATTTATTTAGAGGAACAGGTGACTGGGGGCAGAAGCCAGATTGCAGTTTGTTGAGATGTGAAAGTTAATTGACTAAGATATAATGTACTCATCTTCACCCTCACAGCCAAGCCTTTTGAAAGAGCACCCAGAGACAGTGTGAGTACATGGAAAGGATGCTCAGTAAATGGAAGAAAATAGCAGAATTGGTAACGTAGAAATTGTAATGCAGTTCACAGAAGTAGGTGGAATGAGAGAGATGGAAGCTCTTAATGTAGTACACATTAAAACACCCAACAGTGCAGAGCAGGCACAAGCTCCTATTTAGTTCCCCAATCCAACATAAGAAAAGGCATGGCTGGGCACAGTGGCTCATGCCTGTAATCCTAGCACTTTGGGAGGCCAAGATGGGCAGATTGCCTAAGCTCAGGAGTTTGAGACCAGCCTGGGCAGTATGGTGAAACCCCATCTCTACTAAAATACAAAGAAATCAGCCGGGCCTGGTGGTGGGCACCTGTAATCCCAGCTACTCAGGAGGCTGAGGCACGAGAATTGCTTGAACCTGGGAGGCAGAGGTTGCAGTGAGCCAAAATGGTGCTACTGCACTCCAGCCTGGGCGACAAAGCGAAACTCTGTCTCAAAAAAAAAAAGCGGGGGGTCTAAGAGGAGATTGCAACCCACCCTGGGCATGATGAATGGCTGTGCCCTGCCTTGGAGTGAGTTAAAATGAAATCCAGTAGGTCTCAGGCTTCTGCATGCTGTCCCCACAAGACTTTATTAGCCAGAGGGCTACTCTTCTCCTAATTTTCATAGCTTCCAACTTTTGGTCACTTTTTTTGTGCCTATGCAAAAGGGAACACCATTTTGTAATGGTCACCCAGTCACTGTTTCTGGGAATTGCAATTCTGAAATCAGATGGGAAATATTAAGGATTAGACTGAAGCATTCACCTCTACAAAAGAGTTCACAGCCTTAGGAAGGGATTGGCTACAGGAATAAGAATCAAAGGAAAGTTAAGAAAGAGGAAGAACGCTACCATTCATTGAGCACTAGTGGTAGAGGATTTGCATTAGACACTTCATGTGTGTTACCTCATTCAATCCTCATGAAAATAAGATGTGAGGTAGGGATTGCTCCTCTGTGTTAGAGATGGGATGCTTGGACTTAGTGTTTAACATCACATAGTAAAAGTACTAGGACAACTTTCACCGAAAGTAATACAAATGCAACACAGACTAATATAAAGGGGGAAATAAGATTGCAGAAAGATTTCTTGGCTTAACTGGTGGTGATTTCAAGGATTAAAGGAAAAGGGACAGAAATATTGGCCTCAGACTGGAACTTGTGCATTTTCCTATTTCTTTTCTACTTTTATTTGTATTTTCTTTTTGCAGCTTAGGAGAACAGCCAACAACTCCAGTCTTAAATCCTTTTATTCTTCTGCTATATTTTGCTTCCTCCATGAATAAGAAGTAAGTCAAAAGCATCCCACAATCTTTAAGTTCTATCGACTAGTAGCTGTTGCTGGCATTCAACTGCAAGTACTATGGGTCATCATTATTGGTTTTTGATAATATTTAGTTACATCAGAAATCCTGACCAACTTGATTGGAATACTTATAGAGATGCCCAAGAATGTATATTTCTAACCATATTCTTGATTAGCAGTAGCTCCCAATCCTGGCTATTCCAGGACAAAGGCTTAGTGGGGTCAAGATGGTATTTGAGATGAGAGTTTGAGAATCTAAGCTTATCCATGATGGGCTCATGATAGTGGAAAAGAAAGTGAAAATACTCCATGTAAACCAAAGTTACTTGCCCTTTTTAGGCAGCCTGATATTTTCCAGAGCTTTTTCAAAGTATATATTCCACTCTTCACTGTGCAGAGAGCTCAGACCTTGGCCTCGAGTTCGATGGGGAAATTAGTAGTCTAGTTCTAATACTACCTCTTCAGCCTCTGGCAAGCCTGCTACTTTTAATAGTAGGGCTTGGGAAAGGACTAAAAATAGAACAAGGACCGCAAGCCCCTGCAGCCAGAGTACAAACAACAGAGGAAATGAGATGAGGAGAGAGAACCTTATCATATAGGTAAGTCAGACAAGCACAGGTTTTAAAGGGAAGAAATTGATGCCAATGTCCTCAGAAAGTAAAGTAGAAGAATAAATAGCAGGTGAAGGAGAACAGTTGGTAATTGTTAAATTGTGTGTGATGATGGATCTATTTACAAAACTATTTAAACTAAGGGGTTCTTTTTCCTGTATTGTTGCTAGTAAGTAAATAGAAGGTTGTTGCCTGTCACTTGTTTGAATTTCATTCTTTATTTTGTGTGGCAAATGAAGCCTTTATCTTTCTAGATGATTATCTCTAGAGGGAAAAAGAACCTGATGCTCTGTTCTTTTTCACCTCCTCTCTCTCTTTCTCCCCACTGTTTTTGAGGTCTGGGTTGCTAACTGGACTTCATTTCTGAGACATTGACCAGAAAGTAGTCCTTAGGTCTTAGACCTTCAAGGAGGTAAATCCATTTCCATCTCTCTCTTTTTCCTTTTGGCTACTGTGTTGAAATAAGTTAAGCCTTGTGTTCTGTTTCTATTTTACCCTCTTCTAGGTTCAGATGCATGACTTTGGATGTCTATCTCTTTGGATATCAAAATGCTTCCTACAGGAAAATACTGAACACTCATTCAGTAAAACCCACCCCACTGTTTGATGCAGCTTTAACAGCTAGAGGAGGAAGAGTCTCCCTCTACTCACTGACAGAAAAAGAGGGGAGCAAATAAGGAGTTGGTCATAGCACAGAAAGTCAACTGTACCGGGAGAGGCAGTAAATGTTTCTTATTTTCTGTGGAAGGGATGTTTGCATCTTCATGAATCCAGGGACAAAAGAAAGTGAGTAAGCAACATGGTTAACCATTTATTTTTTGATCTGTTCAGGAGGAGGCACATATCTTAATATTATTTTGCAAAAAAATAAATAAATAAATAAATAAGCTTATGTCAGTAGAAAAAGAAAGAAAATCCTGTAATCCCAGCACTTTGGGAGGCCAAGGCAGATGGATCACGAGGTCAAGAGATCGAGACCATCCTGGTCAACATGGTGAAACTCCGTCTCTAGTAAAAATACAAAAATTAGCTGGGCATGGTGGTGCGTGCCTGTAATCCCAGCTACTCAGGAGGCTGAGGCAGGAGAATTGCCTGACCAGGAGGCGGAGGTTGCGGTGAGCCGAGATTGCGCCATTGCACTCCAGCCTGGGTAAAAAGAGCGAAACTCCGTCTCAAAAAAAAAAAAGAAAGAAAATCAATTTCTAGAACTGTACCATTGATTTTAAAGGAAGAGAAAGGGGGAAATATTTACAGTGGTTAAGATTGAAACAGTGTGATCTCTCTATCTCAAATTTTCCCTCCATTCCTCCCTCCCTCCCTCGGTCTGCTCCCCTTACAAACATTTATGAATGTGTTACATGACAGATTCTGGGCTAGGTCTGACAGAATACAACACATCAGCGATGAGCTCTGCCCACCATATCTCCATTGGTTTCTTACAAATTTCAGATAGCCATTATAGTGTCTTAGATTTACCATTTTTAAGTCAGGTCAGACTGACATTCCCAAAAAACTTAAAAGCTACTTTGCAGTTTACAACTCCAAGCCTGGACCATGGGCTCATGATTCTCTGTCACCATCTAGAGACAATTTATACATATTGCAGGGCTAGTTCCTGGAAAACTATGTATAAAATCATCCCAGAACTTATGGCTTTGCAAGTGTTTATCAGCCCTAAAAAAAAGACTGGACCCTGTCATCTACAAATGAATGGAACTGCAAGTTTTGATCTTCTAGGTCTAGAACTATGTTAAGAAATAAGTTGCAGTTTCTGTATCCAATCATGGAGGGCTTGAATCCACAGAGAGCAAAGATTTACTGGGGTATGGGAGAAGAGCTGTAAAATCAGTGGAGGATAAACCACTTACATTAGATTCAAGAAAAGACCTCTGGTCTCTCAAGAAAATGGGCACTCAAAAAAAAAAAAAAAGAAAAAGTCACAAAATAGGACTGGGAATCTGTACTATTTATCCAGGTTCTCACCTGGGGGAATTTTACCCACCAGGAAACGTTTCAAAATCTCACAACCTTTTGTTGCACTTTAGGGGCTGCTACTGGCATTTAGTGGAGTAGAGGCCAGAGATGCTGCTAAACATCCTATGTTTATAATGCATAGGATGATAGCCCCTACCACAAATGATTACCCAGCCCAAATGTCAGTACTGCGGAGGCTGAGAAACTCCACAATTGAGCACAGAGTGTAGTTAAGGGTTGTTCTCGGAGAATCCAGCCCTGACCATTGTGAGTAACCTATATTATTAGCCCTAAAAGAGGAGGACCAGAGAAATACAGAAAATGTCGTGTAAATGTATCTTAATGGAGAGACACAAATCAGGGCTGTGGTTATTTTCAGCTGAGTGTGGACAAGCCCTTTACCCCTCCAGTTTCCTTCAGTGTTCACCTGATGATGTCACTGATGGTGCGATCGATCCCAGTCTCCTGTTTTATTCAGTCTGTTCCTTGGTGACGTGACCTCCAGCACTGTTTTAGTGCATGTCTTTGATGTCCAGTTTTCTACTGACTCACATAAAGAACTGAAGTCACCTGTGTCAGAATCACCCACAAGTGCTTACAACAAATGCATGCTTGGGCCCTACACCAAATCCATGGCATCAGAATTGCAGTGCTTCGTGGCCTGGAAATCTGCATTTTAAGCTAGCATTACAGGAAATTTTGATGTACATTCAAGTTTGACATAGGATGTATAAAACAACAGAAATACATCATCATCCCTTCTTAAAGTCCACTTGTAATGTGCTTCGAAAAACATATTCACTTTCCCCTCAGGCTATCCTTTTGATGTAGCATGTAGATTCCTATTTTACAGATTATAAAACAGGGGCCACAGAGCTTCCACACATTATATAGGGAAACCCAAGTGATTTGTTTAGCCCTGATGTTCTGTGAGGCCTTGCCTCATGTTCCTTAGGCAGACTTTTCACCTTCTCTGCCTCTACGGCCTGGGTTTACCTCTTCCCAGTTGCATCCAATAAAACTGACTATGTATATCGAGCTCTCACTTAATCTAGGCTCAACGTGGTCCTCATATTAACTACTTCAGTACCCATAGGACTGAGCAGAGTAATACATCTACCTCCACTGCCACTGCCCTGCTCCAAGCAAGACCCTGTCATTGCTTCCCTCCGTGCCAGCAACAGCTGCCTAGTTTGTTTTTCTCCCCCTCTGCCTCAGCGCGTCCAGTCCATATGCTCCCTCAAAAATGATTCACATTTTTTTTTTAAGTTGGACATGATGTTGCTTCCTTCATACACACACACCCACATTCAGTTACATCTAATAGTTTCCAACATGCTTCGCCCCAACTTACAAGGTCCAGCTGACCCCACAACTGCCGTGTTTGCTTCTTCCTCTGGTAACACTTTTCACATGGCAATCATGGAACTACCCGGAGATCTTCACTTCCGCTGTGCCCCCTCTGCTAACATGCATCCCCTCTTCCCTTGAGTATCAGCTCCTAAGAGATGACACAAGGCCAGAGAGAGTAGATCAGTTTTATGAGGGGATAAGATGTGTGTGTATGATATTATATACAGGGCCGGTTCCTGTATGTATAAAAACTATGTATAAAATCATCCCAGAAGTTACGGCTTTGCAAGTGTTTATCAGCCCTAAAAAAAAAGACTGGACCCTGTCATCTAAAAATGAATGGAACTGCAGGTTGTGATCTTCTAGGTCTAGAACTATGTAAGAAATAAGTCGCGGTTTCTGTATCCAATCATGGAGGACTTGATTCTGTGGAGGGCACAGATGTGTGTGTGTACATCTTATCCCCGCCATCTAAATTAGATTCTGCTGTCATCTAATTTAGAAGTCTATTCTTTTCCTTTAGAGTATTTGTGTTCATTTTGCTTCTATTACTGTTGTCGAGCTATCCAATCAGATTCGTTTCCACTGGCCCGTGACAATGTATTTTGTTCACCTCTGCAAACAGGGATCAAAGGATCAAATAAATGTCTTGAGTAAATGAACAGGCACCCAGCAAACTGGATGCACATTCCTGGTGATGGCGCGCACTGTTTGTTGTAACTGATTTCTGTGGGTTTGGGTATCTGGGACCAAGATTCGATTTCGAAGAGTGGGAAGTACGGTGACTGAGTAGAGAGAGATCCGGGAGAGGAGGGAGGCCCCCGCGTGCCATGAGTTTTTACGTGCTGCAGACAGCAACAGGCTCATTGTTCTGGTCTTCTGGGCTGACTCGGATTTGCTGACTCTGGGAAGAGAGGCTATCTTGTGCGCATCTGCGCCTCCTTTTCCTCATCTTTATCAAGGAATTAATAATCCTACCTGAAAAAGGATAGGGCCTGAGGCAAATGAGATAAAGCAGAGGATAGCTCCCAGCACTTCGGAGGTGTTGAGGACGCCACCCTGACTCTTTGCCAGAAGAGTTGAAAATGAGAACTCTACACAGGCAGCGAAAGAAGTCGCGCCACTCACCTGAGCCTTTCCTCTTCTGAACTCATCTCTCTGTGTGCTTAAATTACGTTTTCCAAGCCTGATTCTGGGCGCTCTTCTCCTTTCTCGGCGGTCGGTCCCTCCCTCCCCCTCACTCCCACCCAGCCTCCCCGCCCCCTTCGCCCCCTCCCTCGGAGCTGGAGCCGGGAATCCCACGCCCTTAACACCAGCCCGGGGGCTCGGACGAGCCCGGGAGCCGCTGGTCGCCAATCACCGCGCGGTGGAGAGGCGGGCGCTCGACTCCGGCGCGTTAGGGGAGCCAGCTGGCGCTGCCTTCCCGGTAGCCTCAGACGCTCGCACCGACACAGACAGACGCACAGACAGGCGGGCAGGCACCGATAGCGTCTCCCAATCGTCTGCGCTTCAGTCCCGGCCCAGGGAGCCCCCCGCACCCTCTGGGGTGTCGCAAACAGCAGCTCCGCAGGCCCGCGCCGGGAGAAGGGAGGGCGCGCAGGCGGCCGGAGGAGGGGAGGTCCCAGCGCGCCCCCGCTGCGATGTGAACGGCGGCGGCTCTCACCTGGAGCCGTACCTGGGGCGCAGAGCTCCGGGGCCGCGGAGAGAATGCGTGCCGCCCGTGTGCTCCTCCCGCCGTGTCCGGCCACCCGCAGCCGCCGCGCCCGCACCTGACCATGGAGTGCGCCCTCCTGCTCGCGTGCGCCCTCCCGGCCGCTGGTTCGGGTCCGCCGAGGGGTCCGGCGGGACTGGGGCGTGTGGCCAAGGCAGGTGCCGCCAAGCAGAGCGCCGAGAGCGGGTGGCAGGGGGCTCCCGACGCCAGCACCCCGCCCCGCGCCCCTCACGCGCGATATCACCTTTTCTCTTGCAGGCGCTCCAGCTGTGCTGCCTCTGCTGTGCGTCGGTCGCCGCGGCCTTAGCCAGTGACAGCAGCAGCGGCGCCAGCGGATTAAATGATGGTTCGTATTTGCCCCCCACCCCCAAGAAGGGCCTTTCGCAGCACTTTGTCTCTTCCTTCCCCCAAAGAGAGAAAAGATGTTAAAGCGCACCCCCTAACCTGGCAGGTGTGCGCTGTCTTGGAAATGGTTCCTGTTTGGAGAAGGGGGAAGGTGGCAAGGACTGAACTTATCAAAAGAATCAGTGCCCCAAGCTGCAAGTCACATAAAAGAAAATACTCTCCCTCCTTCACAGGTGGCTTGTTATGGGGGAAAAAAAAAAAAAACCTTAACTGCACTCAAACTCGAAGGGAAATGGACATTAAGGAATTACTTACTTCCTCCCTTTCCTAACTCTTGGTGGGGGAAGCTAATTCTTAGTGGGAGATGAAAGAATGTGAGCCCTTTTCCTCTCTCCATCTTTCCTCATTTTTCTCTCCACTCCTATTTCTTTTCTATCTCTTCTTTTTTCTTTCCTTTGTGTTTTCCTTGTGTCCTGGATGCCCAGAGGCTACTTTGAGAGAGAGGAAAGCAGGTGACTGGAGGTCTCTGAGTCTTTTATCTGTCTTGTCTGACCTTCCCCAGCCACAAACTTCAAGAACATCCCTCACTTGTGTCATTTATTCACTTCCCAGTGGAGCCCAGAGGAAAATCCTTGTTTTGATTGTTTTCTATCAGCTACAGGAGAACAGCTGATTCCTGACTCAAGGTGTCTAGCAACACCTTGCTGTTCAACCCTTCTTTAGAATTCCATAATGTTTAGTTTTGCAAGATTATCTCCTTTTCATGTCAGGGGCAAGCGGTCATATTGGGGAGTGGGGTGGGATGGAGTCATGGAGAAGGGATTCACCTTTTGTCCAGACAGAGAGGCTGCAGTTTCTAAAACCACCCCTCATTCTTCCATCAGGATCAGATGGCTGGAGGCCACTTCCATCCCAGCCACTACCTTGTAAGTAAGCTGCATAAGCTCACCCGTAATCAGCTCCTGATGTGATCAATCAGAGATCACTCTTTACAGGGGACGCTGATTGCCCTTCTTCCCATTAAGAACCGAATGTAACCAACAACCTGTTCTCCCCTTGGAAACAAGTTGGTAGCAGGTGTCTGGGGGAGGTTGATGGCTGATTCCATAGAAGGCTGGCTGGATAAGGTTCCTACAGAACCTTCCAAGTAAGAGCAGGCAGAGTTTCAGATGATTTTGGACAAGGAAGTAAGAAACAAACTTCCTGCATATGTCAGGAATCGTTTTCATAGTTAAGTTTTAGCTTGACAGAAGGAGGAGGTGGGCTTTCTCTAAGAACTTGCACATAATCAAGAGCCACATCCCTTTAAATCAATATATCTGATTTTTAAGAGATGAGAAATATTGTATGTCTGGCTCAGATTTTTAAGTTTAAGAGAAGGGAAAAACTTTCTCACCATTATTTTAAAACATGTGTGTCAGTTATATGGCATATTTAGTTAAAGGAGGGGGTCAAGAAGACAAATGGGAGGGGCAGAACATAAAGAATATAAAAATGAAAGCTGCCCAAGGAACAAGAGCACAGATGCTTCATAAACAGAGGAAAATTATTGTCATATTCGGGGAATATTTTTCTTAAATGCGAGCCTAATTAGACCATCACTCATTGATCCTTGCTAGCTACTGGAGTTCCACTACTCCTTAGTTGTTTTTTATTGGAGGAGGGGAAGGTTGTTGACCGTTTAGGGAAAAGGGAAATTCCTCTTCGTTTTCCTCCTCCAGTAACCAGGGACCCAAGTGACTCAAACATACCTCGTCGTTACTCAACATCTTTCTAAACACTTTCCAAAGTAGTTTCCCATTCTGTGCCTCGAAAGTGGAAATGCAGAGTATTTCTTAATGCGCAGAGGGCATATTCCAAATCGTTTTGTGGGCTGATGCTTTTCAGTTTCAATGTTTGGTGAAAGAAAACAGTGTGCTGGCTTTGCTTTTCAAATAGCAAATTCTATTTTGGCTCCACCTCTTTGGAACTTGCAGCAATTAGTGCTGCTCTAGGGAGCAATGATGAAGGTATTTTTAAACATGCCTTTCCAGGTGTCCCCTGATCTGCCACTCCCCCACCAACATGCCTGAGCAGTTTTACACATCAGACTATATGGGAAGGTTCTGACAATTTTGAGGCATTTTTGTGCATGCGCTGTAGTTTATTCAATTAAATGGGACCATCCCTGTGAAAGCTCATAGTAAAATGCTAAGGGTGATTGATGCAAGTGCTGAAGTTTTCTGATCACACATAAATAACTTCGGAAATAAGAAAATGTTGTTGCTGGTTAGTGACGTGAAGTATCATCTGAAGCTCCCCCACACTGTGCGTTATGACTTGAAATTTAAACTCTGCCTCTCCCGAAATGCTCCCGATTCAGTTTAAGCACAGAGAAGTTAACCTCCTTGAAGAAAAACTCCTGATTTTGTAGTTTTTTATTAATTTTCCAAAAAATTAAATTTTATGTATATGAATGGCTCTGTGTCCAATATTTTAAAAGGCCCAGACCGTTAAACATCAAAAGAATGTTCTAAATCCCTGTCCAGACAATGAGAGGTGTGACATTTTCCATGGACGTCCATGAAATTCATCAAAATCGTGCATGGTGTTTTAGCTCCTATAGAAATGTCTATGGCAGAATTCATTGTGGAGATAGGTCTTCTGCTTCCCCTCCTGCTCTGAATTATATTTGATCTAGGTGCAAGGCAACAGGAACAGAGAGATCTTTGAGCTTTGTAGTGTTCTTTGCCAGCTTGCTGGAAAGTGACCATTTGGAATTGTGGGCTCTGGGTGCTGACAGCTCAACTTTTCCCATTGCAGATTACGTCTTTGTCACGCCAGTAGAAGTAGACTCAGGCGGGTCGTATATTTCACACGACATTTTGCACAACGGCAGGAAAAAGCGATCGGCGCAGAATGCCAGAAGCTCCCTGCACTACCGATTTTCAGCATTTGGACAGGAACTGCACTTAGAACTTAAGCCCTCGGCGATTTTGAGCAGTCACTTTATTGTCCAGGTACTTGGAAAAGATGGTGCTTCAGAGACTCAGAAACCCGAGGTGGAGCAATGTTTCTATCAGGGATTTATCAGAAATGACAGCTCCTCCTCTGTCGCCGTGTCTACGTGTGCTGGCTTGGTAAGTACACCCCAGTCTGAGTTGAACTCCCTCCTTCGTGTTTTGTGTGACTTGAATGAACAGATGTCTGCAATATAAGCGCTCTTCCAGCCAACTCCACATATTCACATTGTCAGCCTTGATACTGCTAATATTCTCAATTGAATTAATCTAATCTGCTCCCAGAAAAAGAAAATATAATAGAACTTTAATTACCATTTAGAACATTCTTTTGATGTTTAATGGTCTGGGACGTTTCATTCTCCATGTTTGAGATGATCCCCAAGGAAATTAACTTGATGGATGCCATTCGCTTTGTAAAGTCCTGAGAGACCAGGCATTCTATAAATCTAACAAGCTGCATGCATCTACATGGCTTTGAAATGGGAAAACTGTATTTCAATGCTAAATTGCATTCAGTAGCCCTGGTAAGACCTCAACCTTCACTTTACTGAAGGGAGACCTTTTGTTTCCTTTCAACTAATCTGTTGCTGGTGTCCTGCTCACAGAAGACATCCTTTTAGAATGTGGTGTGGTGTGTTCCTGGGCTGGCGGGATTAAGTGTGGCATCCAGGGACGCAGAACCTTTTAAAAACATTTGAGACAAGTGTTATTTCCTCCCTATGTAATTCTCATCTGCTGAGCACCAGGCCAAGAATATCAGTATAATGATACTTTTCTCAGTATTCAATCAAATGTACAAGGTGGTAAGTGTTGTTCTGGGTTGATTTCATTCTGTTTTGTGAGAGAAGTGTTTTGAACTGACAGAAGAGTTTGTGTGTGTTGAGACACAGGGTGATTATGCTGTGACATGACCAGAAGACGGAAAATGGGAGAAAGCCCAACTGAGGATGTAGTTAGTAACGTACACGGTACATCATGGCACAAAGCAAGAGAGGTGGCTTGGGTGTGGGTAAATGAGGATTCCCATGTTCTTTGTTAGTTGAAACTTTCAGTTACTTTTTAACTTTTTTCCCCCTCTGTATTGTGGCATGAAATGTAGCTAAAACCTTTCATCACAGCCACAATCATGGTATTCTTTCCTCGGTCTATTTAAAATGATGAACGTGGCTCACCAATGACCTATATATTATAACATGGTTTCATGCCTATGTGTGTATGCGCACGTGAATGTGTCTTGGTTTTTTGTTTTGTTGTGGCAGATCTCCTGCTCTTTATTTGGTATCCCCTTTTTATTTCTCTTTCTTCTGCCTATTCCAGTATCCTAAAGGAGTTTAGACAACTCACCATGGTGACTGAAACTATCTCATTCCAGTTTAAAAGCAGGCTGCCCAGGTTCTAATTCCCACACCAGCACTTACTCGTAGGACCTTAGACAAATTATTTAACTCTATGTTAAGTAGAGCTAACTATGCCTTAGTTTCTTTAAGATGGGAATGACAAGAGTTTACATCATAAGGCAGTGGGGATTCAATGACTTTTTATGTGGAAAGTGCTACAGCAGGTCCTGGCAGGGAATAATTGCTGTATAAGTGTTCTCTTTTCAGCAAAACTTACCTTCCTCATGGTTGGCAATCTCAGGACTCCACTCTATGAGTGATGGGAAATCTGATCAATTGGATCATTAATAATCTCATAGTAATAGATTAATATTATCAAAATTTTACAGAGGTAGAATCATAAAATTTGTGTGTATGGAGAGTTCACAATGTTTTTATGTAATTTTTAGACTTTAGGTTCAAGGGTACAAGTGAAGGTTTGTTACTTAGGTGAACTCGTGTCACAGGGGTTTGTTGTACAGATTATTTCATCACCCAGGTACTAAGCCCAGTACCCTATGGTTATCTTCTCTCTCTGTTCCTCTCCCTTCTCCCATCCTCCACCCCCAAGTAGACCCTGGTATCTGTTGTTACCTTCTTAAATTCATGAGTTCTCATCATTTGGCTCCCACTCACAAGTGAGAACATGTGGGATTTGGATTTCTGTTCCTGCCTTTGTTTGCTAATGATAATAGACTTCCTCTCCATCCATGTTCCTGCAAAAGACATGATGTCATTCAGTTTTTTGGCTGCGTAGTATTCCATGGTGTATATGTACCATATTTTCTTTTTCCAGTCTGTCATTGATGGGCATTTTGGTTGATTCCATGCCTTTGCTATGGTGAATAGTGCTGCAAAAAACATTTACATGCATGTGTGTTTATGGTAGAATGATTTATATTCCTCCAATACCTAGTAATGGGGTTGCTGGGTCGAATGGTTCTGCTTTTAGCTCCTTGAAAAATTGCCATACTGCTTTTCACATTGGTTGAACTAATTTACACTCCCACCAACAGTTTGGGGCTGTTAGGACTGAACGTTCTCGTGTATGCATTTTGATGAACTTATGGATGCATTCTGTAGGACACGTGCCTAAGAATAAAGTTGTTGAGTCACAGGGTATGTATAAATTGAGTATTCCTTATCTGAAATGTTTGGGACCAGAAGTGTTTTTCAATTTGAGGATTTTTGAATATTTGCAGAATATATTCTGGTTGAGCATCTCTAATACAAAAGTCTGAAATGCTCCAATAAGCATTTTCTTTGAGTGTCCTATCAGTACTCAAAAGTTTAAGATTTTGGAGCATTTCAGATTTCAAATTTTTGGATTAGGGCTACTCAACCTGCATATGTTCAGCTTTAGTGAGTGCTGACAAGCAGCTTTTCAAAGTGGTTGTACTAATTTAAGTTCTAATCACCAGTGTATGAGAGTTCTAGTTGCTCCAAATCTTCCTGAACATTTGATATTGTCTCTTTTTCCATTTTAGCTGTCCTGTTTGTAGGTGTGAAGTAGTACCACATTATGGGTGTAGTTTGCATTATTCTGATGGTTAATGAAATTGAATGCATTTTTTTTTTTTCATAAAGACATCGCTCGCTTCTTTGGCTAATCAGGGGTTCATAACTCCTCTAAAGTTAATGAGCAACTATAGTAATAGATTCAGAATCGTAGATGATTCCAGAGTGCAGGAAACGAACAAGCCTTTAACAGGCTTGTTGGAGAGACTCATCAAGTTAATATACCAGGAGAGACAGGCACTCTTCATCCATAATACAGAGACTGATAAGAGATGAATGACTGGGAGATGAAACTTCTTCATCTGAAGTTTATATATGAGTATTTCTCTGAGTGAGGCCAGGCCACTGGCCTCAGAATCTTTTTGGATGTGGTAGCAATTTTCTGGTATGCATGCTATACATATTAGGAAAGTCATGTTACCTTTAAATGATTTGACAAAGTACTAATAGGAATCTACCATGATCTTGACTGCTAGAGAAGCCCCAAAAGAAAGAGAAAAATTGTAAAATGGTTATAATAGTGAATACATATGTACGTACACACATGCAAGCAGACGTGTATGTGTACATACTCCAGCTAAAATTTTCCTAGCAGAGTATTTGCCTCAATAATTCAGAATTTACCTGTTTGAAATATTTGTAATAATTTCTTAAAATGCACCCACCTCCCCTGCGAACTCACAGGTCTCACTTTATTCTGGAGTTGAGGTAGTTATTACTTACTTGGAATAATTCATGAAACAGGGGTTGCATACTTCCCTGAGTAAATACTGCCTACTGTTAGGTTTAGGGATGATTGTTTAAAATTTTTTGAATACCTTTTCACATGTAACCTAGAAAAGGTCACCCTTCTCTTCTGTATCTGGTGGCCTTATAATCTGTGAAGATATTGGGATTTGCACCCTTTGTCCCAGAATCTCAGAGGTATAGATCAGCCTAATCTAATCATGATCCGCCATGTCTGTCAGCCTCCCTCTGACTAGCACAGGGTTGAGAAAGTCATTACATCCAGCAAGCTGTGACATTGAAGGGAGACTCTTTATCTTGCTGTTGAAAAATTTCAATCTTGAAATTTTTACCTGCATTTCTTAATTCTGTCTTCCAAGAGAACAAACTTGATTCTTTCTTCCTATGTACTGAGAGTTCTAAGATATTCTGCTGCTCAAAACTGTTCTGTCTTAGTGATCCTTTTTGTCAGGACAGTGATTTTCAGAGCTTGATCAACTATGATTAGCTTCATTTGAAGTGCTGAAAATGTGAATTCCTTTGTCTACAACAGAAGCTCAGAGAGGCTGGGCACAGGAAAGTGTATTTTTAATTCTCCAAGTGATTCTGATGCATACTAATACTTGAGAACCTCTTAGCGAAAATGCTTGTATTTTTGGAATTTGTTAGAAAGACACATTGACTCATCATTTTTTATTGTTATTAATTTTTTAGAGACAGGGTCTTACCCTGTCACCCAGGCTTGAGTGCAGTGGTACAATTATAGCTCACTGGAGTCTCGACTTCCCAGGCTTAAGCAATCCTCCCAGCTCAGCCCGCCAGGTAGCTGGAACTATAGGCATGTACCACCACATCTGGCTAATTTTTGTATTTTTTGTAGAGGTGGAGTTTTGCCATGTTGCCCAGGCTGGTCTCGAACTTCTGGGCTCAAGTCGTCTTCCTGCCTTGGCCTCCCAAAGTGGTGAGACCACCAGGCATGAGCCACCACACCTGACCCTGTTATTTTTTTATTCAACAACTATTAGCCTCTGTTGTGTCAGCATTGTCGAGAGCATGGTGGATGAAACTTATCGACAAGATGGATGTTAGAGCCAGATCGTGGAGCTTACAATCTAGGGGAGAGGATGGAGCAATACATTTAGACCTGGAAATTGCTCTTTTTATTGTGAACCAAGTTGTGACTCAAACCTGAAAGAAGGAGTTTACAGAGTATGGTTTTAGAAAAAGGAGTTGGTCAGATTATTGCCAAAATGCCACCTCTCTGAGCTGTACAATGCATATTAGCATATTAGCAAGTCAGAAATGTCCTATATTAAAAACATTGTTTAACTCTGTTTGGCCAATGAGCACCTCCCCTCCCCCGCCCGCCAAGGAGCATCTCTTCACAGTTTGGTGGTGATATGAAAAGCATCAACGCAATGGTTCCAGAAACAGGTACCATAATATTATGTATTAATTTTTAACTATTAAGAGATGCTCCAGGAATAAAAGTATTTTATGGTCATACAAGTTAGGGAAAATGTAGAGGTTTAAAGGAAGCTAAACAAACATCTTTAATATATTTTGTACCTTTTAATACACTAACATGCATTGTGAAGTGCCGAGAGGTAGGATTTCCATACTAATTTGACCATTCCTCTTTTTTTTTTTGAGATGGAGTCTTGCTCTGTTGCCCAGGCTGGAGTGCAGTAGCACAGTCTTGGCTCACCGCAACCTCTGTCTCCCGGGTTCGAGTGATTCTCCAGCCTCAGCCTCCCAAGCAGCTGGGATTACAGGCGCCCACCACCTTGCCCGGCTACATTTTTTTTGTATTTTTAGTAGAGACCAGGTTTTATCATGTTGGCCAGGCTGGTCTTGAACTCCTGAACTCAGGTAGTCCGCCTGCCTCAGCCTCCCAAAGTGCTGGGATTACAGGTGTGAGCCACCGTGCCCGGCCTATTCCTCCTCTTTTTGAACAACACTTCCATCAACATCTTGTACCATGGTTCTGCAGTTCGCCATAAAAGAACAGTTCCTAAGTCTGAGATTATTTGCATTTTACTTTCACCTGACATGTGTTCCAGTTGGGGAAATGCACCCCTTGCTTGAGAAATTCTAAACCAAGCTTCATTCTTCCTGTGCAGATTGAATAAAAAGACGTAAAAACTGTCACTCATACTGCATTTCTGCCCAGCTCTGTAATACATGGGTGAGTTTACCATTGATGAATAACTTAGTGAAGGCCCAGCTGCCAAGAGGGGTGGACTGCTTTGCTGTTTCTGTTGGATCTTCTGGCTGGTGTCTGGTTACCATCCAGCCTTAGCACTGTGTCTGAGGCTCCCAGCGGAGGGTGTACCATGATTAGGACTGCCATGAGAACCCCTCCAGCCTCCATTCCTGATGCATCATCCAATTTTGTCACATGGTTTCCCTTCGTTTCTCTTTTCTTTGTCCCCAACAATTAAACCGTAAGTGGCGTTTCTCCCCCATGGCTGGCTGCCCTAATGTCCCCATTGTATCTTTTTTTAGTGGTGGCCTTTTTTAGACTAGGACTGCAGTGACCCATTCTCCAGAGAGCTTGGGTTCTTGCAGAACTTTGGAAGCAATTGGATTTGAATAGGCGGTAGGGACGCTTTGATCTCCCCTTTTCAAAAGTATTTTATGACTCAGAAAGCTCAGTCATTGAGTCGTCTGTTGCTGGTCACTGCCTGCCAAACGGTCTTTACAAAGCTGATTTCCATTCATAAAAGGGCTGAAGTTAAATGACCTTAGTCCATGGCGAGCAGAAAGAAACTAAACTCTGCTGCTTTGGAGGGCCTTGTTAGCTAGCAGGGGTTTGTGGAATTACATACACCCCCTTGGAACTTTTCAGTCACTTGAGAGGATCATGTGAAGTTAGGGATTAGACTGGGTTGCATTTATATGTTGTGTGAGACCGGCTAACTGAAATCAGTGATGTTTTCTTAGCCTGTCAATTCATCAAGAAAGAGTAAAAAGTTTTTTTTTGTTTTGGCCTTTCTCCTCTTTGGACATGATTTGTGAGGAGAATTATTTGCTCATAACAAACTTGTAGCAAAATACCAGATTGAACTCCTTTTTAAAAAGAATAGCCAAGGTTCTTAACAGAGAGCAGGACCCCAAGGTGACTAAGGCCAGTTTGAGGGTCTCCCATGGGAAGCTGAAAGGCCAGTCCTTCTGGCCTATGCTGGCTGCCTTTTTGGGTATGGCCACTAAGCCATCAGGCTCCCCAAGTTCTGCGTTGGGAGTATTGGGCTTCCTTCTTGTCTCTGGCCCTTGGTTTTCTCATCTGTAAAGTGGGAATGGTAATCCGCTCTTTGTCTCATAAGTTTGTGAAGATTTATGAGTGCTTTGTATTCAGTGGAAGCTCCATGCTTCATTAGTCTTGACTTTGAACTAGGAGAAGGTCTGGGAAGGAAATGGCCATTAAACTCACCCACAACTCACATATAGTCTCTCTCTCCTTACCAGCTACTGTCCCTGTCTTGCCTTAAGACCCCCTTTTTTTTTTTTTTTTTTTTGCCAGGCTGGAGTGCAGTGGCATGATCTCGGCTCACTGCAACCTCCACCTCCCGGGTTTAAGCAATTCTCCTACCTCAGCCTCCCTAATAGCGGGGGCTACAGGAGCGCGCCACGATGCCCAGCTAATTTTTGTATTTTTAGTAGAGATGGGGTTTTACCATGTTGGCCAGGATGGTCTCAATCTCTTGACCTTGTGATCCACCTGCCTCTTCCCAAAGTGCTGGGATTAGAGGCGTGAGCCACCGCCCCCGGCTGCCTTAAGGCCTTTTAAAGTGCAACCCTGTCAGAACAGGAAATGGACATTTTGATATTGGCAATTCTCCTTGTGGGAATGTTTGGAGATCTTGTGGGAGGGGATAGTAACCACTGCTTTATTAACTGAAGACATAAAATGAGAGAAAAAGAATCGAAGAGGAGTATCAAGAAACAGATAATGATTTGCATCAATTCATGTATGATGAAGCAGCATAGTGTCATGTCTTTGGGCTGAGACTCTGAATTTCCATCTCTTGCCTTTATTAGCGACATAACACAGGTAAGACTCTTTACCCTGGCTGTGCTTTATTCCTTCATTGATAAGTTGAGGATCATGATAGTGCTTCTCCCATGGGGGTTATGGATGCTTAATTGAAAGAAAAATAGTCTATGTGCATACTTAGAATGATATTACTACTATATCATTATTACAACCAATATAATTACCTGGCACATAGTAATGATATTGGTTGTGATGAGGATATAGTACTAA
Source organism: Aotus nancymaae (assembly GCF_030222135.1). Classification (NCBI taxonomy): domain Eukaryota; kingdom Metazoa; phylum Chordata; class Mammalia; order Primates; family Aotidae; genus Aotus; species Aotus nancymaae. Next base: position 31,893,192 of record NW_026988443.1, on the reverse strand, counting down.
CCATCATTATAGCAGGCCTTCTTTTGTATAGTTTTCAGAATTGACTGCTGACAGTTCTTACAATCCACAGGCAGAAGAGAGTTTCAGCCTAGATAAAAACATTAAGTTAATATTCATTAAGCACTCTGACTGCTGACACTGGAGCTATTGAGAAGAGATTCAGCTAAAACGCACAGGTAGGCCTTTAGAATATTTAACTGCCAGCTGGCATTCTAAGTAGTTAACGTCTAAGGTAGCAATTTTTTTAGTAAGGCACTTCAAAAGGACCTGAGCACTTGAAAAAAAAAAAAAAATATATATATATATATGTTTAGGTCATACCTCTGAAGATTCAGCAGGTCCTGGGTAGAGCCTAGGGATTCATGTTTAATAAAGGGAAGAAAAGCTTCACATATGGGGAACTGAGAGTCATTATCTTCAAGGTGTCTGAACAGGACCTTCAGTGGAAACAGGACTGCCTGAACCTCTCTAGGAGAGTTGTTTTTGCTTTGTGGAATGCATCACACCATTTAAGTGTGACTGTCAATGCACAAACTGGCATTATCTGGTAGGTCTTCTAAGGAGGGAAGCAGGGTGACTAGTGTGAATTAAAATGTAGAGATTGTTCTTGTTTTATGCTATAAGACTCTCTGTTGCAAGTAGAAAACTCCATCTCAGGCTATGCTAAGCATAAAATGTATTTTTTGGCTCTGGAATCATCTTCCTAATTCATCCTTTCCTTCGTCTATCCTTCTTCCCTTTCTTCCCTTCTCCCTCCTTTTTTCTCTCCTTTCTTCCTTTCCTGCCTCCCCACCTCCCTCCTTTCTTTCTCCCTCCCTCCCTTCTTCCTCTTCTTTCACCCTCTTCTCTTCCCTTCCTCCTCCGTTTCTCCTTCCCTCCCCATCTCCCTGCATCTCTTCCTTCCTCTCTCGTACTAAAATTGGCTAGCTTCCAGCAAGACTAGATCCAAGCTATCCAATGATGTCACCACTGTTCTTTCTCTCGGCTCTTGCTGCTTCTGGTTGGCTTCCTTCTGCATGTGGGGTCACCTGAGATGAAGATTTCAACACTTCCCTGGGTACCTGGTATCTCCTGTGACTTATTCAGCAATAACTCCACAGTTGAACCTTATATAATATCTGAGAAGAAGTAGGTGGGGCTGTGAGCTTTATTTCATCTCTCATCTGTCCGTAAGCCTCAGAGGACCACACTAAATTTGCTTCTGTATCCAAACAAGACTAAAGCATATTTTTATTTATGGATTCATCTGCGAATTAATGCACAGAAGCAGGTCTGAAATGATCTGTAGCGAGCGGAGGACTCCACAGTTTTCAGCTGGACACTCTTCACGAAACCAGAGCTTATCATTTCTGGAAGCTGTGTGTGTGGTTAAAACATACATAAATTGTATTACCCAAACATCTTTTCTGGGGAGGGAAGAGGGAATACTTAAAAACAATGTATATTTTGGAGGGTGTTTTTTTATTACTACCCATAGATTGATCTTACCCTTTTAATTGCTGCATGCATATTTATTTCCCTCTAATTAATGTTTACTTGCAGGTTTTTTGTAATGTTGCTGAAAATAACATGGAGATATATGACTCTTCTTAGTTGCATGCGATTGCGTATTTTATGAGGAGGGTAGGGAGAGAGAGACCTATTTTGTGAAAAGCTGACATGTCAAATACATATGGGACATCAGCCAGAGCCAGGTACGGCTTGCTGATACTGACATTAGCCACCCAGTGTCACCATCATTAATACCTTGGTTGTAAAACATGCAAAATTACTGAGAACTCATTTCATCCTTGTTTTCCATGAGCCTAGGGCAGTTGCTTAGAATAGTTATTTCCAGCAGACCCTGTGTGTTGGTGAAATTGCGTGGTTTCCCATCATCAGCAATAAACAGTTTAAGAGAAAGTGGTACTGATTAATTTTTGAAGTCTAAATATAAACAGGCCTAATGATAGCACTGCACGATAAGGCTTTTGGGACCAAAAACATTTGCTTGGACTTGGTACACATCTCTGTGAACAAACCCAGGAGTTCCTCTTCAGTCACATCGAGTTTTTCCCATGAAAGCCCGTTCCCACGGTTTTCTATCCAATTACAGGGCAAAATACACTCAAATACCATAATACAAGTCTGGTGAGAGTGTGCTGTCTGGACAGCAAGCTCACCTCTCCTGAAGGGATGCTTTTGATGTATCTAAGGATTTTGTTTTCAGCTGAATTCTTTTGATTGCTTATTCATGCCACTGAGCTTTGGAATATTTTATCTGCCCTTATTACCACTGCAAGTCAAGGGGGGAATGCTTTCTAATATAAATTATATAGTGCACATCACTAATTTACTACAAGTCAGCTATGTGCACACCCTATTTGAGAGACGGCGCTTGAAAGGGATTGAGATAAGCTGGTAAAAGGAGATTATCTTTCTGCTGATTTACTGAGTTCTCCTACAACAGAGTACTTTTTAGTGTCTATAGGATCGCCCTGTGATTTTACAATTCTTCATCTCCTTTTTCTGTTTAACTTTACCTCTTCTAGAAGGTAAATGAAATGTTACTCAAAATTAGTTTTCTGTGGGTGAATACTGCATGCAGTCTTTGTTCCTGCCTTAATTGTTGAGTCTAGGTCTGTTTTATGCTGTGCAGAGACATAATGGAAAGAAAATATTACTACCGTTCACTTTCACTCTTTAAATATGCTAATGAATAGCTCTACATTCTGTCACAGGGTTTTGCTGTCATTGTTTTCCAGGAATATACATTGAAGTACAATGAATTCCGTCCTTGTAAAAAGTCTCTTGTGTGTGCGAAACAACTACTCATGTCTTTTTAATATTATGTATGTAATGGTGTGTATGACTAGCAGATACGTCTAAAACAGCGATTCTTCATGCAAGGAGCTTTAAAAAACACAGATGCTTATGCTCAGGCAGAACAATGACAGCAGAATGTCTGAGGATGGGGCCCAACGATCTGTTTTTTTCAGGACTCCCCATAGTAGTCCTAATGCACAGTTAAGTTTGAGAAATCATGGTCTAAGTGGATGTTATGGGTTTTAGAGATGCAATCATCTTGGACATGGTGGTGTTATAGTTTAACAGGGCAGGATGGTATGTTCAGATGCTAGTTATGTGATCTTGGAGAAATGTCTTTTGAAGACACATTATTTTGAAATAATTAGACTTACGAGTTGCAAAATGTATACAGAGTTCCCATGTACCCTTCACCCAGCTTTGGGAAATTATCAAATTGTCTGAGAATCTAGTTGTCTTGTCTGTAAAGTGGGGATGAAAAAAAAAGGCTTTGAAGGGGTGCTGTGAGAATTGAGATAATGTGTTAAAAATGTAGGAGGTCGACTTTTTTTTTTGGACAGAGTCTCACACTCTCACCCAGGTTGGAGAACAGTGGTGCAATCTGGGATCATTGCAACCTCCACCTTTTAAGTTTAAGTGATTCTCCTTCCTCAGTCTCCCAAGTAGCTGGGATTACAGGTACCTAACACCACGCCCAACTAATTTTTTTGTATTTTTAGTAGAGATGGGGTTTTACCATGTTGGCCAGGCTGGTCTCAAAGTCCTGACCTCATGATTCACCCCCTCTTGGCCTCCCAAAGTGCTGGGATTACAGGCGTGAGCAACCATGCCTGGCAAGGTGGACTTCTAAGATAGCCCCCAAGATTGCTGGCTGCTGGTGTACGGACACTTTCTCCAAGTATTCAGTTGCTAGGGAGGAGTTTTCACAGATGTAACCATGAGTGCAAATCAGTTAATCTTAAGATAGGAAGATTTTCCAGGCAGTTCTGACCTAATTACATGAGCCCTTTAAATTTGGGTCTGGAGGTCAAAGAGAAGAGAAGTCAGAAGTTCATAGCTAGAGGGATTTAGCATATGAGAAATTCTCCATTGTGGACTTTGGAGATGGACGAGGCCATGTCACAGGGAACGTGGGGCTCAGGGAGTGGGGAGGGGACGTCAAAGTGCTGAGTGACCCCTAGCTGACAGAAGGGAAATGGGACCTCAGTCCTACAACCAGAGGGAAGTGTATTCTCCCAACAGCCTGAGTGAGCTTAGCAGTGGATTCTTTCTTGGAGCCTCCAAAAAGGAATGTAGCCTGGGTGACATCCTGAAGACCCTGAGCAGAGAACACAGTCACACCGTACGCACACTTCAGACTTGCACAACTGTGAGTTAATAATTGGATGTTTTTGGCCAGGTGCGGTGGCTTACACTTGTAATCCCTGCACTTTGGGAGGCTGAAGTGGGTGGATTACGAGGTCAGAAGTGCAAGATCAGTCTGGCCAATATGGTGAAACCCCATCTCTACCAAAAATACAAAAATTGCCTGGGTGTGGTGGTGCGTGCCTGTAGTCCCAGCTACTCTGGAGGCTGAAGCAGGAAAATCGCTTGAACCGGGGAGGTGGAAGTTGCAGTGAGCCAAGATTGTGCCACTACACTCCAGCCGGGGGCAACAGACCAAGACTGTTTCAAAAATAAATAAATAAAATAATTGGGTGTTTTTAAGCTGCCGAATTTGTGAAGCAGCGATAGAAAACTAATACAGAAAATATCTATAGTGCCTACTCTTTGGCAGGTGTTCAACAAATAGTCCCTTTCCTTTTCACATTCGTGGTCATCTTTAATTATCCTGTCAATGACCTGTAAGACAATAGGCCCAAAGAGAAGAAACAAGCTTTCTTAGATAGCCACTATTTAAAATTGCTTAGGAAATTGTTATGTTTACTGCAGAGTTTCTCAAGAGGGCATTCGTGATGTGTTAGGATGGATCATTCTTTCCTGGGGGAAGCTGTCTGGAGACACATTGGTTTGTTACGACGGATAATTCTTTCTTGTGCAGGGCATGCCTGTGCATTGCAGGATGTTTAGCAGCATTCCAGGCCTCTCTACCCTTTAGATTCCAGTAGCAACCCCCAGTTATGTCAGCTAAAAAATGTCTCCAGACATAGCCTTGTTATCTTCCCTGGGGGCACAGTTGTCCCCAGCTGAGAACTACTGGTATAGCACAATCACAAACTGGATTGTTTACCACAGTGCATTTATATAAGTTTTTTTTTTTTTTTTTTTAGAGTATCTTGCTGTTGATTTCACTGTCATTATGAATGATGATTTCAGGTAATCTATATTTGAGGAACTTAGCTGCTGAGACTACGTATGTATGAATGGTGCGTGTGGGCTGGGAGTCAATTGGATGGCAGCAGCAAAACCATCTGGGAATGGACTAAAAGATGGTGTGTTTGCTTTTGAATTTCACAGCATGACAACCTAGGCTCCTGAAAATGACTGGATCTCTAAAGAAACAGAGATATATTTATAATAAAATTCGCCCTTGCATTCTTATGAGGAAGGGGGCATAACCACATGGATGTAGGTTTGAAATGTGGATTCTATTTCTGGGCTTGCAGTTGACCTAAGACCAAAGTTAAATGTCCTCTGTATTCTCTTGACCTATAAGAATAGGAGCAATGGGCTGTTCTGAAAATGAAATAAGGGATATTTCCTGTGTTTTGTGAATGTGTGCCCTTGCCTGAGAACCTTGGAAAATTGTATTAGGTTTTTCTATCTATTGCATGTAGTTGGGGTACTTACTTTTTACTTCTTTTAAAAAGAGTTGACTGGGTACGATGGCTCATGTCTGTAATCCCAACACTTTGGGAGACCGAGGCGGGTGGATCACGAGGTCAGGAGATTGAGACCATCCTGGCCAACATGGTGAAATGCCATCTCTACCAAAATACAAAAAATTAGCCGGGTGTGGTGGCATGCACCTGTAGTCCCAGCTACTCTGGAGGCTGAGGCAGGGGAATCACTTGAACCCAGGAAATGGAGGTTGCAATGAGCTGAGATTGCACCACTGCACTCCAGCCTGGCGACAGAGCAAGACTTCGTCTCAAGAAAATTTTTTTCCATACCTGAAGAGTCAAGGAGCTCTTTTTTAATTGCATTGTAAGACATGGAACTTAATTCTTCCATCTGCATAGACTCACCAGCATTTATCTTCTCTCTTCCATCCCTTCGTTGAATAGACCCATCAGCTAACAGTGAATAGTACACTGGCATTTATACAATGAGCAGCACCTTTTAAATTTCTTATTGTCTTTATAAATATATAAGGGAAGCAAAGTCACTTTGGGCTTGTATTTCTAGCTGCCAGTAACTATAAAGTTGACATTTCTTCTTTCTTTTCCCTCTGTGCCTTCCTCCATTCCCCCATCCATCCACCCACTCACCCACCTATCCACCCACCCACCCACCTATTCACCCACTCACCCACCTATCCATCCACCCATCCACCCACCCACCTACCTATCCACTCACCCAGCCACCTATCCACCCACCCACCTGCCTGTCCACCCATCCACCCGCCTGTCCACCCACCCACCTACCTATCCACACACCCACCTACCTATCCACACACCCACCTATTCACCTATCCTCCCATTCACACTTCTAAATCATTTTCCCCAGCCTACTACATGTCTTCACTTTATGATAGACTGTAAGAATATAAAAATGATAGTTTGGTTCCTAAATTTTTGGACATTTCAATGTGAGGGTGAAGAGTAATGGTGTCATAAGGATGCTGCAATAAGATCAATATTACAGTTAAGGCATGTTTAAAGGACCATGGGAACACAAATAAGTGATGAGACTAATTTTTAAAGGTCAAGCAATATAAGCAATTTGCCCTTCAAGATATATAAATCCCGGGCGATCTTCAGATCAAGGCCATGTAAACTTCATTGCTCACAGGTCAGTTAAAAACGTGCCCGATTCTGACCACTTCTTGCCACCACTGCCATCACTGTGTTCTAAACTCTTGTCATCTCTCATGTAGATTCCTGTGCAGCTTCTTAACTAATGAGTCTTTCATCTCTTCTGTCCCTGTAGTCTCTTCTTCTCACAGTGGTCAGATGATTTCATTTTCCTCTTTTCCAGCAGCTAATGGGTTTCCATTTAGCATAGTAAATGTATCAGTCTGTTCTCATGCTGCTAATAGACATACCCAAGACAAGATAATTTATAAAGGAAAGAGGTTTAGTGGACTCACAGTTCCACATGCCTGGGGAGGCCTCACAATCGTGGTGGAAGGCAAAGGAGAAGCAAAGGCACATCTTACCTGGCAGCAGGCAAGAGAGGTTGTGCAGGGGAACTCCCATTTGTAAAACCATCAGATCTCTTGAGACTTACATACTACCACAGGATCAGTATGGGAGAAACCACCCCCATGATTCAGTTATCTCCATCTGGCCCTGCCCTTGACATGTGGGGATTAAAATTCAAGGTGAGATTTGGGTGGGGACACAGCCAAACCATACCAGTATATAATCCAAATTTCTTACCATGGCCTACAAAGCCCCTGAGACCTAACTTCCTATCTCTTCCATGATTGTGTACTGCACTGAGCTCTTCCACCAGGCTCCACTGCCTTTCAACATCCCCAGATGTCCTGCCTCAGTGACTGTACTTGGAATGCTTTTCCTCCAAATATCCATCTGATTCTTTCTTCCCTCAGTTGTCTATGAAAATGTCATCATTCCAGAATGGTCTTCCTTGACACTCCCATCACTCCCTATCTGCATTCTCTGCTGTGTTTTTCTTTATGTTATTTATTGCCCAGTCCCTGACTGACTTGTTTATAGCCTGGCATATTCTGCCTGCGCCCCTTGAATATCAGCTGCATGAGGGCTGAGGCTTTATCTCTACTGTTCACTGCTGTATTTCCAGTGGCTGGAATCATCCTTAGCAAATAATAGGCACTCAATAAACATTTGTTACGTGAATGAATATATTTATCTTGGCAATTTAGAAATAAATTATTTCTGTGTTTGGAATGCATTATACATTGACTATTTCTCATTTATTCATCCATTGGGAAAGACATCAATGGGGTATCTTTGATGTTGGGACTCAAAAATGACAGTGGCCACCTACGATTTTTTTTGCCTGCCCAGCTTTCATTACTCCAGTCTTCTGATAACACTGAAGCTTTCCTTAAGGATCTACCCTTCCCACCTCTGCCTCAAGTCCATGCAGATGGTGGGCAGGTGACATGTTTTACATACTGCCTATTGAGAACATCACATATCCTTGACCCCACAGTGGTTGGTTCATATATAAACATGCAAAATAATCGGTGCCAATAAAATCCAATTCTGGGACACCTGGGGGTAGCAACGAGGATGGAAGATAATCCCAGAGTTGCTGGCAACCATTTTGCCCCATGAGAGTTGGCTCATCATAGTTGTGATACGCAGCTATGCCTGAAATTAAAGTTCTGTGGGTCTTTCGTGCATAAACTCCCCTCCTATTCTCTGTTAATCTAGTTTAACTTCAGTTTCTGTCATTTTGAAATGAAAGTCCAAATTATGATAGAAATGAATGCGTTATAGACACTTTCTGCAAAGAGCTCCTGGCCTCAGAGAGGACACAGGCAAGCATAGTGCAGTAAGCACATTGAGACTGGCTGACAGGTAGATGCAATGGGCAATTCGCCTTCACACTTCATGAATCAACATTTATTGGGTGCAATGCCCACAGCACAGAGTATTATGGCAGCTAGCATTGTCAATATTTGTTCCTGACAGTGCGTCTTGGGTACATTATTGGTCTTGTTGATTCACTACTTTGTGTGTCAGTTGTCTTGTTATTACTCACCTCTCTGTGTGTGCCAACCATAACTGCAGATGCTTTTAAAGTAGTAAATACAAGTGAGCACATTGTGTGCCTGTCAGTGAGCCGTTGGAGGGAGACAGAGATTTCATGCTTGGCTTAGAGGATGACTTCACACTCTATAACCATTTTTAATTGATTTCTTTGATTTTTTTGGATGATGACATGTGGGGTAATGTTGTAAACCAAGAATTCTTATTGATGGATTACATTGCTCAACCTTCATATGCAGCTCATTTGTGTCTTTGAAGATGTTTATTTGAATGAATCTAATTTTAGCGTGCAGTATATTTTTGTTTTTAAATAATGACAACAGAAGTTTGTTTTTCTCCGCCGTGAAATCCCCTTTCTTTTTTGTGATGTCTGGAACTCTGCCACCTCTTTGCTTTAGCTTAGTGCTGTTCAGTAGAAAGATAATGCAAGTCAACCTAGATCATTTTACATTTTCTAGTGGCCATTGTAAAAAAAATCAAGCAAAAAGAAAGAGGTAAAATTTATATTAGTATTATATTTTAATTCACTACCTTGTAAGTGTTCTTTCAAAATGTAATCAATGCGAAAATTATTAATGAAGTAGTTTTACCTTTCACATGAGTCTTCAGAGTCCAGTGTGCATTTTATACTTCACATTCAGTTGAGACCAGCCATGCTTCAAGTGTCCACTAATGGCTGCTACCTTGGGCAGTACAGGTATAGCCGTCTCCTACCCTGAAGTTCCCTAACAGATACAGTGAAGGCAAACAGAAGAATAGCCCCTTTGTATTGACTGCTTTGCTGACTTTGTCTTTCAAACAGTACTTTCAGAGCATATGCAGTTTTCAGTGGAATACTCTGGTGTGGACAGGCTGATATTCTAGTTTGGGGGCACATGGCCATTATGTACGTACCTTGGTTTCGTTTCTCTTCAGAATTCTGGCTAATAGGCACCCATTATGTGAGTCCTATAGTTTCTTTAGTTTCTTTGCAGAAATTTCTATGTCATTATATTTCTATGTAGTTTTAGAGAAAACTGTACAATTCTGATGGCAAAAACTGGATTTAAAATAAAGAGGTTGAAATAAATATTTCTTTTGAAGATATGTGAAAGAGGTCATGTTCTGAAAATTTTCAGGATATATATACTGATTTTCTTATGTTGGGTTAAAACTTACCAGCTTAATTAACTTTTGCTCTTTTTTCAAATGGAAACCTCTTAAGTGTCACCTTTATATCTTGTTTTTGTAATAACTTTCTTATACTAAATAACTAAGTACACTAAATAATATACTTAAGTATACTAAATAACATATATAGAAAGCAAAGCAATTATAGTTTTAAAAATATCCATGGTCAGGAAATTAAAAGCCAGTGTCCCACTACTTTAAATTTCCCTCCCTAATAGTGGAGTTGAGTGACAGAAATAATTCAGAGCAGTGGGCATTCAAAAATATATTGCATCTGAATTGAAGTCACATTTAGTGTGTCCGAAATTTTAGTTAACTTGAATTTCTCCTCAAGTGGATTTGAAAGTATTTTACTTGTTGCTGGCAGTGCTAACACTGAAGCAGCTGCTTTCCACATAGAGGCAGGAGAAAACGCCCGAGGAGTAAGATTTTTCTTTTTTTTTTTTTTTATTGCATTTTAGGTTTTGGGGTACATGTGAAGGACATGCAAGATTGTTGCATAGGTGCACACATGGCAGTGTGATTTGCTGCCTTCCTCCCCATCACCTATATCTGGCATTTGTGGCATATATACACCATGGAATATTATGCAGCCATCAAAAACGATGAGTTCGTGTCCTTTGTAGGGACATGGATGAATCTGGAAAACATCATTCTCAGCAAACTGACACAAGAACAGAAAATCAAACACTGCATGTTCTCACTCACAGGGGGTATTGAACAAGGAGTAAGATTTTTCTATGCTCTACCCCAGAGGTGGTTTCTTCCAGAACTGGAGAGTTAAATCCTGTCTTTAGTTTTAATGTTTTATTCTCTTGCTGAGTCCTGGCTTCCTTAGGCCCAAAAAGTAGAGGAGGGTTTTCTTGGGAACACTTGAAATGAGGAGCAGGTGGCCTTTATTCTACAGAAAGAATTCTCAGTTTAGGGAAATGGCAGTGGGGGCTCTTCAGGTGTGCCTCCTTTCTCTGTCTATTCTTATTGCTAGGATGAGAATGAATGGGTGCATATTAGCCAGAATTCTGCATGTAAACAGAACCAACAAGTTCTTTTTTTGTACATATAAATATATGTGTGTGAGAGTGTATAAAGAAGTGCATTATAAGGGCCAGGCATGGTGGCTCACACTTGTAATCACAGAGCTTCCAAAGATGGAGGTGGGAGCATTGATTGAAACCAGGAGTTCAAGACCAGCCTGGGTAACATAGTGAGACCCTGTGATATGGTTTGGCTGTGTCCCCACCCAAATCTCATCTTGAACTGTTGCTCCCATAATTCCCACCTGTTGTAGGAGGTCCTGGTGGGAAATAATTGAATCATGAGGGCAGTTTTCCTCATACTGTTTTCATGGTCCCTTTCAATTGGTTCTTAGTCTCTCTTGCCTGCCACAATGTAGGATGTGCATTTCACCATCCATGATTGTGAGGCCTGCCCAACCACGTGGAACTATGAGCCCCTTAAACCTCTTTTCTAAGTTACCGAGTCTTGGGTATGTCTTTATCAGCAACATGAAACAGTCTAATATACCTCATCTCTATAAAGCATAAAAGCAATAAATTAGCTGGGTATGGTGGCATACACCTGTAGTTCTAGCTACTTGGTAGGCCGAGGCAGGAGGATCGCTTGAGCCCATGAATTGGAGGCTGCAGTGATCTATGATAGTGGTACTGCGCTCTACGCATGCATTATGAAGACTGAAAAGTCCTAAGACTTGTTAACAAGATAGAGACCCAGGAAAGCCAATGGTATAAGTTACAATCTGAGTCAGAAGGCAGCAGAAGATGCATATCCTAACTCAGAGACAGAAGGATTCTTCCTTACTCAGCCTTTTTGTTCTATTGAGTCCTTCAGTGGATGAATGAGACCCACTCGCTTTGGGAAGGGCCATCTGCTTTACTCAGTCTACTGATTCAAATGTCAGTTTCACTCAGAAACACCCTCACAGACATACCCAGAATGATGTTTTAATATTTGGGCATCGGCCAGGCCTGGTGGCTCACACCTACAATCCCAGCACTTTAGGAGGCCGAGGCAGGCGAATCACGAGATCAGGAGTCAGGACCAGCCTGGCCAATATGGTAAAATCCCGTCTCTACAAAAAAATACATAAAATTAGCTAGGCATAGTGGCAGGTGCCTGTATCCCAGCTACTCAGGAGGCTGAGGCAGGAGAATCACTTGAACCTGCGAGGCAGAGGTTGCAGTGAGTTGAGATCGTGCCACTGTACTCCTGCCCAGGTGACAAAGCAAGACTCTGTTTAAAAAAAAAAAAAAATCTGGCACTTTGTGGCCCGTCAATTTGACAAAAATTAGCCATCACAAGGCCTTTTCACCATTCATTGGTAAAGTTGACTTTGCACCTCTTCGTAACACACTCCAGTTGTGTTTTTACATTTAGTCATGTGCTTATTGAATAATCTCTGTCTCCTATACTAGATGGCTAGTGTCATGAGTGTATGGACTCCATAATAATCGTACATTATTAAATATTTTTTAAAGTTCTAGTAAATGCACTGACTCGTGAAGTATGTCTTGAGTGTCAAGCAGGTCCAATCAGAGAGTATCCGGAAAGCAATATGCCCCTAGTGGTCCTGCAAAAAGGCGTTGGCATGAGACTGACTCCAGCATGTTCTTTCCTACTGAATACCAGGAAAGGTCTTGCTGATGAATTGGCAGAGACCTGGGAATATATGTCAGGGAGCCACCCATGTGGGTCTGCTCAAGAAGAGCACTGCAGCAGGAGAGGCAGTGAGTGTGAATGGCCTGCAGTAAGGAGGAATAACTAGTGTACTTCAGGAACCCAAATACTCAAGAAGCATCAAGCATCACAATAAATCATTGCAGCCATACTACTCTCTTCCACTCATCTCTTAAAACAGGTGGTCAGTGGATGTTCATGCTTCATTGGCATTTGCAGGAAAATGAGGGTTTCTGTTGGAATTAAATGAACCAACGGAAAAGATGTGATGGCCTTTCAAAACTAATGAATAAAACGGAGTATCTGAAAGGCCAGAATATTATTATTATTATTATTATTGCCATGCTATGAAGTTTGATGATAAAAAGGATGGTTTTAGAGTGATTTGTTGCACTAAATGCATTTCTGTTGCTGTATTGGTCGGATGCTGTGAGAGGTTCCCAGTTACCTGTACTCAGTCCTTGGCTTGGGTCTAGCTCAGTTCTGAAGATGGACATCCAGTGTTACTAAAACTAATGCTCAGTTTTAATGTTCTTGTACAATCAGTTTCTCAGCAGGGATTGCAACAAGCAAGAGAGGTCACTGGCTACCTGTTAAGATGGTAGGGGAGTCCAGAGACTTGGTTTTAGTCCCAACACTCTTAACAAATACTGTGTCCTTGAGCAAATTATTTCCCCTTTAAGCTTCAGTTTACTCATTTGAAGATAGGATTAGGAATGCTCTTCTCAAACTGCCATCTTTAGTGTACCTCCATAGGCCTTATTTGGAGTACTTGACAAAAATTCAGATTCCTAGGCCGCATTCTGGATCTGTTGAATCTGTACTTTCAATAAGCACCCTAGAGGATCCTCATGCTCGCCAAATTCTGAGAATGCATTTAAACGTTTTTGATTCTTTGTAGAATTATTTTTTTTTCAAATTTTGTGTTGCAACCAATTCGTGGGTTCAATTCGGTTGGTTATAACCAACAATAGTAAGAAAGAAAATACCTATAAAGTAACATAAAATAGAAGAGCCTACATCTGATTGGATAATATGTAGGAAGAGTGAATATTTCATGAAACTTTGTAGTGTGGTTGTGCGTGGAGCCATGTTATAAAATGTGTGTGGGTGTGTATGTTAATTCTTAGCCATGGCTTTTAGTCAAAATGGTTTAAGAGACACTAGTATAGAGTGTCAAAATTTGATAGATCTATCCAGTCATATATGTAATTGTCCCCCAAGTAAGCAGTATTCGGTGAGCCAATTTGGTTCCAGCAGACAAATACTGAGAATTCTACCTAGTATGGTAGTATTAGCAGGAGGTATGGAATCACCGAATAAGTCTTTTCTAGCACTGTAGGTCTTAACGATTATAAACATCTCTATACATGTTTTTTCTTTACCCCAAAAGCCCAAGAAAGATTTCCATTAAGTATTTGAACAAAAATGGAGCATTTTTCCTCTCATGTTAGTAAATACTTGCCTTTGATAGCCTTGCTTTTAGCTGAGCTCAGATTCAAGACAAGGCTTGTTTGATGAAGCAGACCCGTCAGAGTGGTTCACCATAAATGCCATAAACCTGTTGATTTAAGGGTTTCAGTGTATACTGTAGGTCATCAAGCCCCAAACAGAGCACATGGTTTTTGATCTCAGGATTCAGTTCTCCATTGTAAATCTGTCAGCCCTGGCTGTTGAGTCAGCTACTGCGAGCAGAATGTCTGTGATACTATTTATCCTGTCATATCAGCTTAGGAGAACAGTTTTTTGTTACTCCCTATGGAATAAGCCAGTCCCCAGTTAAATGCTACTTTTGACACTAATGCAGTTTCTTATCTCTATTTTCTTCAGTGTCTGTTTCGTAGGACAAGGCTTCAGGCAATGTAGCTTTAGTCTAAAGTTTTTGACTAAAATGTGGCCACTCAGTTTACAAGGTGCTTCTGCAATCCTGCATACCGCTTCTCTCCTTTGAAGAATATTTCAATTCCTGCTTTAAAAATAATTAATGAAAATAGTATATGTATATAGAAAGGTACACAAATAATGAGCACATAGCCCTCCCATTATCCTTGGAGGATACATTCCAGTACCTCCAGTGGATGCCTGAAACTGCAGGTGGTACTGAACCCAATATTAAACTATTTTTTCTTTATTTATAGGTGTGTGTATCCATATACACCTATGATAAAGTTTAACTTATAAGTTAGGCACAGTAAAAGATCATCAAAAATAAAATAGAACAAGGATAACATACACTGTATTAAAAGTTATGTGAATATGATCTTTATCCCAAAATATCTTATGGTTACTCATCTATTTTAAGACTGTGGTTGTTTGGGCAACTGAAACATGGAACATGAAATTTGGTTAGGAGGAATTATTGTATACAGCTCAATTGATTTTTAGAAAGTGGCCACACGGCCAGGCGCGGTGGCTCACGCCTATAATCCCAGCACTCTGGGAGGCCGAGGTGGGTGGATCACGAGGTCAAGGGATCGAGACCATCCTGGTCAACATGGTGAAACCCCATCTCTACTAAAAATACAAAAAAAAAATTAGCCAGGCATGGTGGTGCAAGCCTGTAGTCCCAGCTACTCAGGAGGCTGAAGCAGGAGAATTGCTTGAACCCAGGAGGCGGAGGTTGCAGTGAGCCGAGATTGGGCCATTGCATTCCAGCCTGGGTAACAAGAGTGAAATTCTGTCTCAAAAAAAAAAAAAAAAAGAGAAAAAGAAAGTGGCCACACTTCTCTAACCACCAAGCAGATCAAAATACATGATGTCATAATTATTGAAGAAGCCTTTACTCATACCTTCTCTCAGTTCCTAATTGTCTCACTCCACAAAGGTGTATGCTACCATGACTTCTGTCACTGAAGGTTAGTTTTGCCTGTTTTTGAACTTTGTGTACATGTGATCAGTAGAGTGCTCTGATTTGACAAATTTCTTTTGCTTAACAATATGCTCATAATATCATCCATATTGTTGTATGTAGCTGTAGTTTATTAATTTTCATTTATTCAAAGTATCTGACTGCATGAATAGCCACCATTTATTTATTTATTTTTTTGTCGACAGACATTTGGGTTGTTTCTGGTTTGGGCATATTACAAATAATGCTGCAGTGATTATTCTTTTTGCAGGTCTTATGGTTCAAGTGTACTCATTTCTGTTGGCTATGTTATTCTAGAAATGGAATTTCTGGGTCATCTAGCATGTGCAAATTCAGCTTCAGTAGAAAATGTCAGTTTTCCAAAGTGGTTCTACCAACTTACATTCCCACAAACTCTCCATATAAGTTTCACATGTTCCTCATCTTTGCCAGTACGTGGTATTTTTGTTTTTAAATTTTAACTAGAGTATGCTTAGTATATCATATCATGTTTTTGTGTTTCTCTGATGACTTAAGAAGTTGAGCAGTTCTTCGCATGTAATGCACATTTAGATAATCCTCTTTTGTCAAATATCTTTCTAAGTTTTCTTCAATTTTTCTATTAGATTATTTGGATATGGCATCTTTTTGGATAAATGTATTTTCTTGTACATCCTGGTATGCCTTTTTATCCCTTTAGTGGCTTTTTAAAAATGAATCACTTTTTAAATTTTAATGTCTCCCGATTTATCAATCTCTGGCTTCCTTTATTAAAACTCTTATATCCAAGATCATGAAAATACTTTCCAATGTAAAATTCTATAAGTTATATTTATTTGCCTTTACATTTAGTTTATAATCTACTTGGAATTAAGTTTTTGAATGACAGGAAGTGCAGGTCTTGATACTATTTTCTCCCAATTGGATATCCAGCTAATATTGCACCATTTATCAGAAAGACACTACAAGCATACTACATTGCTGTCTGGTACTTATCATAGGTGATTGTGTATGTGTTGGGTTGTTTCTGAGTTCTCTATTTTATTTCACTTAAAAAAAAGTTGTAATACCACACTTTATTAATTATGGTAGCTTTGTAAAATGTCTTACATGTATTAAGGAGTGTAAGTCCCTCATCTTTTTACTTTTGGATTGTCTTGACTGTATTACGTTCTTTGCATCTTAATATACATTTTAGTGTTGGTTTGCCAATCTCTACCAAAATTCTGCTAGGATCTTTATTTGGACTGCATTGAATTTACAGGTTAATCTTTATGTTATTATTTTTCAGTCTAAGAACATGGTATATCTAATTTGGTTAAGTCTTAAATTCTTTCAGTGATGTTTTATAGTTTTCATTATAGAGATCTTGCTCATTCTTAGATTGTTATTCTTGCCTGTTTGATATTTTTATGCTATTTTAAATGGAATAATTATTTTATTTTGTAGTTTTTTTGCTACCGGTATGTGGAAATAAAGTTGATTTTTGTATATAGACTTTTATTAAGAAATCTTTCACATCAGTTGTAGAAGTTACTTATAAATTCTTTTTTCTTCAATTCAGGAGGTATATGTGCATGTTTGTTATGTGAGTATTTTGCATGATGTTAAGGTCTGCGGTACAAATAATTCTGTCACTGAGGTAGTAAGCAGAATACCCAGTAGGTAGTTTTTCAGCTCTTTCTCTTCTCCTTCCCTTTCCCCTCCAGTAATCCTCAGTGTCTAATTTCCCTACTTTATATCCATCTATACCCAATGTTTAGCCTCCCTTTGTGAGAACATGGCACTATTTGGTTTTCTGTTTCTGTGTTACTTTGCTTAGAATAATGGTGTCCAGCTGCATTCATGTTGCTGCAGTGAACATGATTTCATTCTTTTTTATGGCTGTATACTCATGTGCCATATTTTATTTGTCTAGTTCACCATTGATGGGCTCGTAGGTTGATTCTGTCTCTTCATTATTGTGAATAGTACTGTGATAAACATAGGAGTGCATGTGTCTTTTTGGTAGAGTGATTTATTTTCCTTTGGGTATATACCTGGTAATGTTTTAAATTCTTTTCAGTTTTTTTTAATATGCAATCATGTTTTCTATGAATAATGACAGTTCTCTTGTTCCCCCAATCTTCCTGGATTTATTTATTTATTTATTTATTGCCTGTTGTAGTGACAAGGACCTCAAGTGTGGTGATAATCCCAAGTGATGAAAGCATGTATCTTTGTTTCAGTCATGATCTTGGGGGACAAGATTTTATTATTTCACTGTTATGAATGATGTTAACTGTGGGTTTCTTTGGAGATATCCTCTGTCAGATTGATAACACCTTTTATTTGTAATACTCTAATAATTTTTATCTATACATTATATTTTCAGCAACTATTTTGACCATATAATTTTTTCTTTTTTTTTTTCCCTCAGTAAATGGGTTGGTTTTCCAAATGTTAAGCCAACCTTGACTTACTGGTATAAAACTTACTTGGTATGATGTAGTATCAATTTTAGTCATTGCTAGATTTGATTTGCAAAGTTGTAAGATTTTACATATGTATGTATGTGAGAAAATTTCGTCTATTATTATATTGTTACACCCTTGTCAGGTTTGGGTGTCAAAGGCAGACTATCTTTATGAAGTGAATTTTAAAAACGTGGATTTTTTTTTTCTACTACTTTCTTTGGGGTTAATATTTCCTTCATTTTCTTGCATGGATTCTTAGATTAACACTTTTTCAACTTTAACCCCTAATGTATTTGGAAGTAGGATCTGTGAGAGGGTAATAAAAATTAAATGAGGTCCTAAAGAAGGGGCTCTAATCTTACAGGACTGGTGTCCTCATAAGAAGGAGGAGAGATACTAGAGATCTCTCTCTCCCCCATGTGATGACACAGGGAAAAGGTGGCCATCTGTAATCTAGGAAGTCAGCCCTCATCAGGAACCAAAATGGCCAGAACGTTGATATTAGACTTTTGAGCCTCCAGAACCGTGAGAAAATAAATTTCTGTTGTACAAGCCACCTACTGTATGGTATTTCATTAGGAAAGCCCTGGCAGACAATACAAGAGGTTAATCACTCAAGATCTCCCATCTATTAAGGCAGAGGAATAACTTTGGTAGGCTTAATACCGCTTTCTCACTTAAGAAAAGTTGTACTTAAGTACACACAGGAAGGGATCATTTCCTAAGGTGTATTTCTGCAACATCAAATTGAGTTGAAACCTGACTGCAGGCTATCTGCTCATTCAGATCATTACAATACATCTGTCCTGTTGATGATTGAAATCAGAGCTGCACTGGACTCAAGACTGGACATTGCAAGCTGTTTTCCCAAGTGGGATGGAAAAGTGTTCGAGGTATTGAAAACTATTCCGCTGTTTCAGTTTGATTTTCATTCAGGATTGAGAAATACTGAATGCAGTTGACCATGAGCCACTTGTCTGGACATGAATTTGGATCCACTTAGCTGTCAACATGTCCCTGAGGAGTCCAGATTTTCTCTCCCAGTCCCAGCACAGGGGTGGCCAAATGCTGCTTCAAGACAAATGCTCCCTTTGTCTGGATTTTAATGTCACCTTTAGTCAGAGCTGATCTGCCCAAAATCACTCCGAATTTTTTCCTCACCAGTGGCTAAGGTAATTAACAGCAGTGCTAAAAACATTTTTTTTCTCCCTGGGGACTCTGGCCTTGTTCATTAAGACACTGTTCAAACATCCTTTTCAGCAAAAATTCTTCTGTGATACTCCCAGACTGTGTTAAGGATTCACGCTTTGAGTTCTTGGGGCTTATCTTTGTCATCACGGTGCACTGCAGTTACCAGTTTACTTGGCCATCTTCCTGCTAGATAAGGAACTCCTTGAGGATAGAGTGATTATTCTCATCTTGGCAGCTTCAGAGCCTAGCACAGAATCAGTCACCTTAGACGCAAAGGATCAGAGTGGACTGTGTGAGAAATACATGAGAAAAGAAAATGGACAGAATGACCCGAATTGGGTTCAGGGAAGTTATTTCTTTACCCAAACAGAATAAACAAAACACGCCAGCACTGTTAACTACTCCATCTACTATGTATTTAAGAGTGAAATTATGTTTGCTCTTATTTCCAATGTTGATTTTTAAGCGCTATTTAGCCCCACAGAGTTTATAGTAAATTTTCTATGATGTTCTTTCTTTTTTCCTTGTAATTTTATTATGGCCGTTTGTTCTACAGAATTAGAAGAACTTACGGAGAAATCCTGGGTCCATATGATCATATAGTACAGTGGAATTGAGGTGTGCACTCAGAATCTGTTTCCTCCTTAAATCTAATTTTTTGTGACCCTGAAAAGTTATCTTTGAAATCTATTTTCTTATTGCCCTGAGAAGTTCCACCTTTCCTTTGGTCATAGGCATCTATTGCCTTGTGGAGTTTGATGATCGTTTTACCAGAAATGCAGAAATGAATTCAAGCTCTTGATTTATTCATTCACATTGTTTTCCTCCTCCACCTCCTCCTCTTCCTCCTGCCAGGAGACACAGTTATGTTTAAAGGGCAAGGCTTTTTGATTCACAAGAATTACCATCTGAAGAATTTTCAGATTGTACTCTGTGGAAAGCAAAGGGAGAAAGACAGGAAGGAGGGAGGGAGGAAGGAAAGGAGGGAGGCAGGGAGGCAGGGAAACAGGCAGGCACACTCACTTCCAGTATAAAACTCCAATTGTCATTCAGATCTCTGCTCCAAGGTCACACTCTTAGGAAAGCCTTCCTTCCCAGCCAGCCTTCTTCCCTAACTAGATTCATTCCAGTCCCTTTGTTTTATACTTTCATGGCATCATATCCCTTCCTTTCAAATTACTTATTTTAAATTGTGTGTTTCGTTGGTTATTTGTCTCTCACTAGACTGTAAGTGCTGTGAGACAGGACCGTGTCTGATTTTTCTCAGCCATCTGATGTACATGAATATTCAACATAGATATTTTGAATGAATGAATTACTCAGTCTCCCCTAACAGACAGTAAACTGGCTGAGACATGAAGGTTATTTAGGTGTTCAGAGGGTTTGACTGAGACATCAACAGGCTGTATTCCAGGCAGAGGGACAGAAAGAACTATTACCATCGACTTTTAACCACAGTGGTCTCCATTCTCCCATTTTCTATCTCTTCATGTCACATGCTAGTGTGATATGTAGTGAGTTGGAAGCACAGGCTCTGAGGATAGGCAGTCTTGAGTTCACATGGTAGCTCTGCTACTTCATAGAGCTGTTGTGACATTGAGGAAGTTGCTTAACTCTTCATACTGCCTACCTCCAAATACCATCATGTGGATTAAATGAGGTGACTTAAAAGAAAGCATGCTCAGTGAATGCTGGCCATTATTATTAACAATGAGCCTAAGGATAAAAAGAATTCTCTCTGGACTCACATTTATGATTCCATCTTTTAGTAGTACTGACACTGTCTTAATAATAAATTCTTATCTTTCCCACTTATCTATATGACCTTGGGTAAGTCATTTGACCTCTTTGTGCGTCAGTTGCCTTAACTACTAAGTTGGCATTGTTATGTGTCACGTAGTTATAGTGAGTATGAAATTGCATTAACACATGTGCAAAGGTTTAAGTAGTACTTGGCACGTAATAAGCAGTTAACATAGTGGCTACTGTTTGTTGTAATTTATGGTAAGGATGAAAAAGGTAATTATGAATAATGTATCACCATGTGATTGCTGCCCAGCAGTTGCTCCATGTGTATTTGAGAGAGGTTGTGTTTCATTGACATTTGGGGCATTTTCCATGAGGAAGCTGGACACAAAGGTAAAAAATTCAGGGCATTCAACCATGGCTGGAGTTCTTGGTCTTGCGCCAGGTATCTTTTAAAATGGCAGGAAGTTAGAATAATTTTGTAAAGATGAGAACTGGAAGTCAAAACTTGGCTTTCTGGAGGCCAGCAGTGCTCATCCAGCCTTTACTTTGTTTTGTGAAAATGTATTTTCTATCGTTAGTCTTTAATTATTCATGTTGGTCAAATGAGGGAAGGGAAGACACATAAACAATCTTCTACTTAAAGTTATTTTTCAAAGTTACTTACATTCTGCCTAAATCTGGGTCTTAAATTTGCTCTCAGAGTTGAAATCCCCGTTAGTGATCTCAGCCTGCACTCACAAGTAGTGAGTGCTCTCCTTCTCAAATTTAAATGCTCCAGCCCACACACCCAGGGATTTGCAGGAGCCTGGAAGAGCCCCTTCTGTGTTAGGACCTAACACACCTAGAAAGGTGCTCCCAGGACTGTCAGGATAATAAACATTGCTGCCCCCTAGGCCTGCTTCCAGAAGAGAACAGGAGTGCTCAGAGGTGGAGGGACTGGACATCTGCCAGTGGAATATTCCTTTCACTGGGCGGGAAGCAAGTGGTGGGTCATATTTTGTGCTGCAGCAGGAAACTTAGGAAATTGACTGTCTCATTATATAACTAAAGTTCTTTGTATACCTGTGTGTTTGCAACTGTTCTAGAAAGAGACAGCGTGTATTAGTTAGGGTTCTGTAGATAAACAGAACCAAGAGGTAGGTAGATAGGGAATTATAGGGGTTGGCTCATGCCATTATGGAGGCTGAGAATTCCCACAATATGCTGTCTGTAAGCTAGAGAACCAGAAAAGATAGTGATGTGATTTGCCCTGGGTCCAAACACCTGAAATTCAAGGGAGCCAAAGGTGTAACCCACTGCAAGACTGACAGCCTGAGAATGTGGGAGGCTGCTGATGTAAGTCCCAAACTCCAGAGGTCCAAGAACGTGGAGCTCTGATGTCCTAGGGTAGAAGAAGGTGGATATTCCTGTTCAAGAAGAGAAAGAGCAAATTCATCCTTCCTCTTCACTTCTGTTCTATCTAGACCCTCAGACATTGGGTGATGCCTGTCCGTGTCAGAGAGGGTGAATTCTCTTTACCTAGTCTACTGATTGCCATGCTTTCTCTTCCTGAAATGCCCTCATAGAGGCGCCCAGAAATAACATTTACCAGCTATCTAAGAATCCCTTAGCTTGGTCAGTTTGATACATAAAGTTCATCATCACACAGAACTTGTCAATTCTAGTGTAGAGATGGAGAGCATAGTACAGTGACTGAGGCTCTGCAGCCAGAGTTCAAGCCTGGCTTCACCATTTGGTGGCTGAGGGCTTTGGACAAATTACTTAAATGTTCTGTGTCTCCCTTTCTACATCCCTAAAATGGAATCAGTAATATCAACCACTTCAAAGGAATGATGAATTAATTTAAGTAAAGCTCCCAAAATGGCATCTGGTACACAGTAAACATATTTGCTATCTATTATCTTCAATTATTATGCCTTGATTTATGTCTTAATTTGGTTTCTTTCTTTTGTTACTGTTTTTTTGAGATGGAGTTTCGCTCTTTCACCCGGACTGGAGTGAAGTGGCGCTATCTCAGCTCACTGCAACCTTTGCCCCTGGGTTCAAGCGATTCTCCTGCCTCAGCCTCCTGAGTAGCTGGGATTACAACCACCCACCACCACACACATCTAATTTTGTGTATTTAGTAGAGTCGGGGTTTCTCCATGTTGGCCGGGCACTGTGAGTTAATTCTGCCGGAATCTCTTAAGAAGCACAGAGAATTCCTTCTGAAATAGGATCTTCGTTGGATTCTACCCTCCATTAGTTAGGGGTTGTCCCAGGGGTCTTAACTTACTCCATCCCCAAAGGATGGCTGGAGGCTAAATGGACTCTGTGATAGAAGAAAATGACAGGGAATAGGCGCAAAGATACACAGTGCTGGCTGGGTGGGAGGTGGTCTCGAGGCAAGGCTGAGCTTACTTTGAACTGTCTCCTGCAGCTGGGACTGAGATGAGAGGAGCCTGCAGGGAATGGGTTCAAGACCATGGAGGTCTTCTATGAGGCCTCAAATCACGGGGTAGATTTTCAACTATGTAGGGTCAGAGATTGCATTTTAAATTGTATTAGCTTACTTGAGATAGCTGGCTATGAGGCATTGATTTACTCTAACCAGTGCCACCCTAGATTTCTTCATCCTAGAAGTGTTTTTGCTTATTTTAAAGAGAGTCATACTTGGCAAGAGGTTCATATAAGCTACTGTCTTCCTCAAGATAGGCTGATATAGGATTCCAGATTACACAGACAAAGCTATCTCTAATTAATTTCTATTAGAGACTATTACTTAGGGATATTATAGTTACAGTTGTGAATTTTGTCATTAGTAGGAGCAGTAGCAGCAGGTAGTGGTGATGTAGTCCTGGCTGCATACCGAACAGTGTCTGTTGACACGTATTGAGTGCTTGGTGTGACCCAGGCATTATACTGCTTTGCTCTTGGCAACATTATATCACTTGCAGCCCCAGACAACTCTGTGAAGTGTATAGTGTTTTCTTCTCCATTTGTTGATTGAAAGAACAAAAGGTCAGAGTGATGAAGCAACTTCCTAGACCCCTAATACTAGCCAGTAGTAGTAGAGTCTCTTACTGAAAAGAAACAGGAGACATCACTTAGTTTATCTTCTTTGGGGGTCGGGGGACAACAATGGAAAACTTTGCAACTCCTCTAGCTTCTCTGAGGCTTTCATTTCAAGAGATAAATGCTTCACTCACCTGAATTTAAGTGAAGAAGAAGCATCTAGTTCTAGCTCTGGGGGAGTCAGGTGCTCGGTGATGTCAGAAGGACTTGGAGTCTCTCCGTGTCTTGGAGATGGACTTCCCGTCTTGCGGTTGCATCCTCAGCATCCCCCGCTGCCTGAGGTGGTGCCTGGCCTTACTACCTATCAGTTAACAATTTCAGACCAAAGACAGCAATGTGCACAGCGCTGATGCGTTGGCTGGGATTCAGATAGCCTCATCTCTAAACCTGAGTAAACCGGCAGCCCCCAAAGCTGGTAGTGGGTCTAGCTGCTACCTGAATCACATGGAATGAAAGTGGGGTGGGAGGCATTTCCCACAGAGAAGTGTTGCTCCTGGTGCAGAAGAAAAGGTGCCAGTCAGGTCAGGATGCTGATGGCCACTGTATAGGTTCGTGTCATCTCAATTTTTACATATATATGTAAATAAACTATTTTTTGTATATTCACCATCTCCCTACAGTAGCTACCCTATGACAGTTTTTTCTTATCCCACCCAAACGTCTCAGTACATATTTTCAATCTTCTCTCTAGGTCTTAAACTTTTACTTCTTAACACATTTTCATCTGTTTTCTACCTACAACAGTAGTTCTCAACCATGGACAATTTTGTGTCCCAGAGAACATTCAGCAGTGTCTAGAGATATTTTAGGTTATCACATTTGGGAAAGGGCGCTGCTGTGATTGGGTGGATAGAGGCCAGGGATGCTGCTAAACTTCCTATGATGAAAGCACGGACAGCCCCCAGACCCCAATAACAAAGCCTGATCTGACCCAAAATGTCAACAGTGCAGAGACTGAGAAACCATGGTCTAGATCGGTGCCTTAAAATGGGTGGTACCAAAGTTATCACCGTCTCCTTGTTGCAAAGCTGGTGGGTTGCTCTCAGGTTTTAGCTTACCTGACTTTTCTGAAGTGTTAGGCAACTTTGATCACTGGCTTTTGGAAGCCCATGATTTCTTTGTCATATGTGATGGTTTCACCCCTCCCCACTGAGCTTTTTTTTTTTCCTGGACAGAGTCTCGCTCTGTTGCCCAGGCTGCAGTGCAGTGGCGTGATCTTGGCTTACTACATTCCACCTTCTGGGTTCCAGCGATTCTTCTGCCTCAGGCTCCCGAGCAGCTGGAATTAAACAGGAATGTGTCAGCACACCTGGCTAATTTTTGTACTTTTAGTAGAGACAAGGTTTTACCGTGTTGGCCCGGTTGGTCTGAAATGCCTAACCTCAGGTGATCTGCCTGCCTTGGCCTCCCAAAGTGCTGGGATTATAGGCATGAGCCACCACGCCCAGCCCTTGCTCTTCTTTAGACTACTTCTTCCTGGTTTCTTACCCTTATCCTTTATATTGGGTGTCCCAAAGTCAAATCCAGAGGTCAGGGAGGATACACAAGTAGGTAAAGCAATTTTGATGTACATAGGACAGCACAGAGGACACTGGCAGACGGGGACAGGAGGCCACATCTCAGTAGGGAAGGTGTTTATTGTCTTCAGTTTCTCAGGATCAGGTCCAAGTATTGCCTGCTTGGAGTTTTTCAGACAAGCCAACATCTGGATATGATGTGAAATTTTCCCATGTTTAATGTGAGCAACTTATTCAGCAGTTTTTATAAGCTCTGTGTGGACAAAACAAAGCACATGTCTGTTATCAGTTTGCAATCACCTTAAATATCAACATTTTCTCTCTTTTTTGTATAAACCCCTATTTTCTTCTCATGCTCTGTATAGTGGGCAGTTCTACTCAGTTCTTGGAATAGATTAACATCACAATGTTAATGACTCCAAATTCTATGAGGTCTAGCCAAGAAGCCATTAAACTTGTCAAAAAGAAGAGCATTCCCTTTAGAATACAGTTATTTATTCCTTTGAATATCATACCTACTGAATGATGATAATGAAAATGTTTACAGAGGAAAAGTTATATTAATTATAGCATTTTAGCACTATAGCCATGGCATGTGGGAAGTCTAACATCCTTTTATAGTTGTACTTAGGAAAATTGGGAAAATGAGGACTCTGCCCTTCTTTTGTATACAGTCTGTTTCACTTGTACAGGAATAAATAAACATACAAAGTTTCTTCTTTCTACACAGTTGGTTTTTCTTCTTTCCCAGATCTAATTCAGATTCTAAAACTATTTTTTTCTTCTTTACTATACACCTAGAAATAATTGTGTTAGATTTGGGGCAGTACGGGTTTCCTAAAAGCAATGCAGTTCGGGCATGGTGGCTCACGCCTGTAATCCTAGCACTTTGGGAGGCCGAGGCAGGTGGATCACCTGAGCTCAAGAGTTCAAGACCAGCCTGGCCAACATGGTAAAACCCCATCTCTACTAAAAATATAAAAAATTAGCCAGGCATGGTGGTGGGTGTCTGTAATCCCAGCTACTTGGGAGGCTGAGGCAGGAGAATCTCTTGATTCCAGGGGGCAGAGGTTGCAGTGAGCGGAGATCGCACCACTGCACTCCAGCCTGAGCGACAGACTAAGACTCTGTCTCAAAAAATTAAAAAACAAAACAAAACAAAACAATGCAGACTGGCACTTGCTTAGTGAACAAAGCTAGAATAGCCTTAAATGTGTGACTCTCTGACAACAGTAATGTTTTTGGAATTCACCTGGTCTCCGTGTTTGTTTTACAAAACGATCTCCGTATCTTACATGCCTTCTTAGAATCTTGATTTCTTCTGTCTGCTGGAATTTTGAACTTCCCCTTTGCAGGTTTTCTCTTGAGCAGCTATCTTACCTTCAACATTTGTTTTTTGATTAAGATTTCTACCTTCAAATATTTCCTGCAGTTTTGGTCTAAAATGCTTTTTCAGCCTTGTGGTTCTCATAACAACTTCCTTCAAAAATTATACTACTCCTGTGAAACTGGTTCATAACCCATATGGTGTCTGGAAATAGTTATTTTTAAATGATTTTATGCTGAAGTGCAGTCATACTTTTTGTAGAAAGGCTGTGATCTGTTTTAAATTTACAGCAGTTTGAAGCCATATTGATAAATTTCTTTCTGCTGATATTTCAAATTTCCCGTTATGCAAACACAGTAAGTTGATTAACCTTTTGGCTTCCCTTGTGGTCAAGTGGCAATAGCTTTATTTAGCCAACTGGAATTCTAGAGATGAAAAATTCTTTGATTCTAGGTAAAACTTGGGTGGAGTATGATAGGCAGTTCTAGATGATGATTTATTAACAGAGCTTGGTCGTCAGTGACTAGTGAAAATTCTGGCTTTCAGACACCAGTTGGGTGGCCTTGGCATGTTGCTAAACTTCTTTTGACGCCCGATTTTGTCATCTACAAAATATTAATGGTATTGTCCCTACCCTAGAGTGCTCTTAGGAAGACTAAATGAGATTGAATAGTTGGGTACCCTGCCTGGCTCATAGTGGTAAATGCTTCAGACACATTAGAAAATATCACAACTATCATTGAAACTTGTAGTAACAGTGGTAATCATAATATAATATCCAACTCAAAACTGTCCTGTTTCTCTTGAGTCGACCTAAAAATCCCAAAAGGCTTTTCCAATTCAGATTTCTCCAGAGTCTTATTGCCATTGTCCATTCCATCCTTTCATTATTATTATTTTTTAATTCTTAGTGTCAGGGCCTTTAACAGGTGCTAGAAATAAAATGATTGCGTTTTTAAAAGGTGTCATCCTTGCCCTTCTGGAATGTATAACTTAAAACACTGTCGAGGTGAATGTTTCCATTAAGGAATCAGGGAGCTATATGATGCTTCAAAGAAAGTGGTAAGTGCTTCAGAAGAAAGGAGCACATAGTGCTATGAAGTTATGCTTCTGGACAGTGAAGGCAACCCTGAAGAGAAGAGTGATTCAGTTGAGAGGTTATAGAAAGATATCTTCACTAGGCAGAAAGGAGACCTCACCAGCAACTCCCGTGGAGGGAATGGCTCGTGCAGATGCTTTGTAGGTGGAAGAAGTATGGCTGACATGGGGAACCAGTGAGGTTACCATGATGGAGCCACACTGAGTGGAAAGACAAGTAGCAGGGTTCCTGTGAGGCTGCAGGGTTCCTTAAGAGGCCAGACCCCAGCACCTTACTGGATTTCCAGAGAACTTTGGCCTCCCCTACAAACACTCCCCACCCACCTTCCAACCCCACTCAGATCACATTTACTGACTGCTAATTTACTCAGAAAAGACCTAAGCTGAGTTTCCAGTTTCCCCAAAGGTAAATTTCACCAGCCTTCCTCAGGTCTCGTCTGGTGCGGGGGGCTTGTTGTATTCTTCCTCAGACCTCCTTGGACCAGAAATAAGGTTGTTATGAAGCTCTGCTGTTGAAGGAAGATTATCCATGTTCCCACTAGCCACAGGTAAATGGAGCTTCATGCACCTAGGGTTTCCTGCATGTAGAAAGCCCAGTTAAAAATGGCGGGAGGAACATGGGCTTGTAACTTACATGCAGATAATCATGTTGTCTTGCAGCTTTGCTGTGTACTTGAGAGTGAGGATGGAGCCTATAAAATCATGAATTCTGCAGGACCATACCAGGCCTGATGAATTAATGATAGCAATCCTGCATCAATGTTTATCAGTTCTAGTTTGTTTTCAGGTTCTAGAATTCCAAAAGTCTAAGAATTGCCTGCTTTTTATGCTAAATATTTTCTTGAAAATTTCCTGTTAAGTCACATTTTGGATGAGAATGCTATTCTTATTCAAAAAGTAATTTCAAATGCAGTAATTTTAAGTGTTTATCTTAATCTCTGATAGATTTCCACCCTCCTCTTTCTGCTTATTAAGGTATTTTAAAAGACTAATCACTTCCTTCTTACACAGATTTCTAACGCTTTAGTTTTATTTGCTTTCCCTGAAAATTTTCTTCTCCATTAACACTAATGACTAACATTTTTCTATGCGCCAGGTACTAGATGAATATCTAATCCTCATGCCAGCCTCCAAATAGAGCTATTGCCTTTTTCGTCTTTAAATAAGATCCCTAAAGCTCAGAGACGTTATGTAACTGAAAAATATCACCTAGCTAGTAACCAGAATTTAAAACTAGGTCTTTTTTTTTTTTTTTTTTACCTATTCTGTGACCACCAACTGTCTCTAGACACAAAGCAGTGAATAGTCTATAAACAAACGCACTTAAATACACTAGACCCTGTTTAAAAATCCTTTGGAAATGGTATCATTATCCTCCCCACTCCTACCCCACCAAATGACTGTTAAGGATGAGTTTTAATGTGCAGTGGTATCAAGTTTAATGGATTCCAGGGGATCAATCTTTATAATGAAGTTGATGGTTTTGAAAAACAGAATCATCATCCATCATGTCACGCTCTGTTAAGTTGAATCAAATATCTCAGCAGCAGGAATCCCATTAGACCACATGTATGGTTCATAGCCAGGACTGGCTGAATATGGTGTATACCCTGGCTAAGTATATCCTACTGGATGGATATGTTCCTCATGCTTGGCTTCTGTTTGTCAGAGGATAGTTGAAGAAAGAACAGACCTACAGTAAGAGTCACAATAGAGGCCTTTGGACCATAATGGGCCCAGTCCACGGAAATGTTTCGTTTGGCAGAGTCTTAGTCCACTTGGGCTGCTATAACAGGGTAACTTATAAACAGCAGAAATGTATTTCTCACAGTTCTGGAAGCTGGAAGTCTGAGGTCAGGGTGCTAGCACGGTCCAATCGTGCAGAGGGCCCTCTTCCGGGTTGTAGATGGCCACCTCCTTGCTGTGTCCTCACGTGGTGGAAGAAGCAAAGGAGCTCTCTGGGACCTCTTTCATAAGGGCACTCATCTTTTCATCTGCCTTCAGGATCTAATCACTTCCCAAGAGATCCTACCTCCTAAGACCATCATCTTGGCAATTAGGCTTCAACATGTGAATTTTGGAGGGATACAAACATGCGGATCATAGCAGTTAGTGTATATGTTAGCTCAGGGCTTAGAACCCTGTCCACTGGGCCGTGTGTAACAGTGTAAGCAGCCTGGTCCCTACTGGCTCAAGCCCACCTGCTTCCCCTCTTGGATGAATGCAAACCCTCAGGCAGCCTTTCATTTTGAGACCCCCTTTATTAGGGCTGTGGCGTAATATTGACTGCCCTAAACACAGAGTTGTACCCAGGAGGGATGCATTTTGGGTTCTAGACTGAGCGTGGTCACTCCATGACAAGTCACTTTCTGTTCTGGACATCTATTTCACCTCCATGGTGACCAGATGGTCGCTGGGTACTCTTTCAGTTTTAGAGTGCTTTAAATACTACTCATAAAAATGCAGCTGACTTTTGGTGAAATCACGACCAACACATTACCCCTTTGATGGGACACATTGATTCTTGATTCTGGATCCTTTTCTTTCTTTAATGACTGCCTACTTTTTCCTGCTTTTTCAGATACTATGAGCTCTCCATACTGTCTAAAAGTTCCCTCTGCCAGCCACTCATCAAGCCAGCATAGAAAAGGATTTAATAGATGCCATTTCCGCCTTCTGATTTATCGCTTGATGAAACTGAAGAGTAAATGAAATACATTCCTATAGTGTCAGAAAGATGTAATTTTAGCCCTTGATATTTTTGCACAGACATCTGCCATCTGAGATGTAAATTCCATCAGGACAGAAACACTCATTCATTCACACAAGACTTATGATGTCTACTCTATGCCAGAAACTGGGTTCGGCACTGGAAATACAGCAGTGCCTGCCTTCCTGGTGCCTACACTCTAGTGTAGGAATGGACCATAGGAAAAGACATTTAGATTCCATCGAATCTGTTGGGGGTAAAGTGTAATGAAGGAAAGTGAAGCAGAGGGCAGGCAGGGAAAGTGATACAGTGGGGATTTCATACAGGCTATTCAGGAAAGTTTTCTCTGGGGAGAACACATGCAGGAGGAGATGAGGGTGTAAACCCAGTGGGGAAAAGTGTTTAGGGCAGAATAAGCAGGACTTTAAAATGCCCCATACTGGAGCATCATACTGGGCATATTCCAAGATTAGCCATCAGGCCAGTGTAGCTGGGAATCAGTTAATGAGGGATGAACACTTGGAAATGAAGTCAAAGAAGAAGGGGTGAGTTCAGGTCATGCAAATCACAAAATTAACATGACACCAATACGTAGGCCACGAGGAGAGCTTTGGTGTTTACTCTGAGCTGAACAGGAGCCAGCCAAGGGTTTGGAGCAGAGGAGTGAATGATATCACGTGACTCTGTCTTCTCTCCCAGAGTGTTATCAGTTGTGCCTGGCACATCTGTGTGGTCAGGAATTCAATTACATGATTGTCATGGTGCTGTTCAATTTTTCTGCACAATGACTGGGCATCTCCAGTGTGGAGAGATTGTTTTTCTGATACTGAAGTTTCTGGGAACATAGGTAATCAATGAAATGTGTTTTTTTTAAGTTAATGGCGGTATCAATTACGTTTCTTAAGTTAGAGCACCTCTGTCTAATTCACCAAGCCATCTTCTTTCCATGATATGGATGGGTCCCTTTGTGAGGCTCTTTAGAAACTCAGAAAGTAAAATATCAGTATCAGTTGATCTAAAATGAGTTTGTGGGTCCCCTTGCCCGACCTCTACATGTTGAAAACAACACCTTTTCTTTCTGTTTAACTTGAAACCAAACAGAGTTATAGCTCTTATTGTCATTTTCAGATATTGCCATTCTACTATTTCTAACTCCAGCAGATTATAGGTTATTTACAAAATTCTTTGCAACTGCTAAAAGGGAGATGAATTAAATCTCATTAAGATGACTCTTTGCCCTCCTCCTGGCCCTTGGTACTTTGTTGTCAGGAATACTCAAATAATTACTTGTTATTTGACATTGCTAGGTTCCGGCTCATTTGTCACAAGCCTCTTTTTTTATTTTTGGAGACTGGGTCTTGCTCTGTCATCCAGGATGGAGTGCAGTGGTACGATCTTGACTCACTGCAACCTCCACCTCCCGGGTTCAAGCAGTTCTCCTAACTCAGCCTCCCAAGTAGCTGGGTCTACAGGCATGTACCACCATGCCGGGCTAATTTTTATATTTTTAGTAGAGACAGGATTTCACCATGTTGGCCAGGTTGGTCTTGAACTTCTGACCTCAGGTGATCTGCCCACCTTGGCCTCCCAGAGTGCTGGGATTACAGGTGTGAGGACTGATAAAGGTTTGGTTTTGAATCTGTCACATTTCTCTTCCAAAGTATTGATGCTTTTAACTTATGCCTATAGGTATAGACACTCCTAAGTTCAGAAGTGTTTGATGTCTCTTAGGTTAGAAAGAAAAATAAAATATAAATGCTTAAAAGGGTCGTAGACAATTGAGGTTAGATAGGGTTGATGGAGGGATGGTGGCATGGTATATGGCAGCATCACCAACATATTTAACAATAATTTGCAATGCTATTCCATAGAACTTTCCAGGCTGTTCATTATGGTGGCTGCCAGCCACGTGTGGCAACTGAGCACTTGAAATATTGCCAGTATAACTGAGGCACTGCATTTTTCCTTTTATTTCATTTTAATGGATCAAATTTAAATAACCACATGTGGGTAGTGGCTACTATACTGGACAGTGCAGACCTTACGGGGTAAAGGGGGTGTCTACAGGAAGGCACAGGGCTGGGTGGTTCTTTACAGGTGATAAAAAGAGAGACCAGGCCAGGCACAGTGGCTCATGCCTGTAATCCCAGCACTTTGGGAGGCTGAGGCCGGCAGATCATGAGGTCAGGAGTTTGAGACCAGCCTGGCCAACATGGTGAGATCCCGTCTCTACTAAAAATACAAAAATTAGCCGAGCCTGGTGGTGGGCAACTGTAGTATCAGCCACTCGGCAGGCTGAGGCGGGAGAATTGCTTGAACCTGGGAAGTGGAGGTTGCAGTAAGTTCAGACCACACCATTACACTCCAGGCTGGGCAACAGAGCAAGACTCCGTCTCAAAAAAAATAAAGTAAGACCAATGGGTCTTCTCTGATCTACATAGTTACTTACAAAAAGGTCTGAGTACCCTCCTTAAATTTTATTCTCCACCTATTAGTAGTAATTCAACCCTGGTAAATCTATATTATTTTAAAAATTTTGTTTATCTTTACCAACCGTGCTTGGTTTCCATTGCTGTTATGTCTTGCAGAAACCCAGGCAATAGCTTCTGATTGATTTCCTATTCTCAGTTTTTATCTTCCTTTAAATCCATCCTCCACAGTGCAGCCACAGCTATTCTTCTCTTTAATATCCCTGAGGAGTCTGCATTTTTCTTAGGGTGAAGCGCAAAGTCCTTAGCCTTAATGAACATAGTAGATTTTGTAGATTTTATTCCAAGTTGTAGAATTCTGGCTATTTCAGTGTTGGCTGAGCATAAGTTTTGCTAATATTTTTATTTTGAATCACATGCAGGCACACATTATCTTTTTAAGGTTTAGGGCTTCTAAAAACAATCACCACTTTCTATTCCTAACAGCCTTGTATACCAGTATACACATCCGTTCCATGCTTGAACAATCTGATAGCTGCAAGCAACTGAGCTCCTCTATTTGACCTCTGCTCCCTCACCTGGAGTTCCTTCTTCCATTCTCTCTTTGTTCACTTGGCTAACTCTAGCCTCATTAAGGAAGGCATAGATTCCCCTCTTCTAAGAAACCTTTCCAGGAATTTATCAGGTGCCTTTTGTGTGGTTTTCCACGTAGGCAGAAAAGGGCTGTCTTGGGATGTCCATGCAGCTATAGGTCTTCCTGGTAAGAACCTGACCACCCTGGCCGAGTGGGGAGGCCCACATCTGTAATCCCAGCACTTTGGGAGGCCGAGGCAGGCAGATTACCTGAGGTTGGGAGTTCGAGACCAGCATGACCAACACATAGAAACCCCGTCTCTACTAAAAAAATACAAAATTAATTGGGCATGGTGGTGCATGCCTGTAATCCCAGCTACTCGGCAGGAGGCTGAGGCAGGAGAATTGCTTGAACCTGGGAGGTGGAGGTTGTGGCGAGCCAAGATCGCGCCATTGCACTCCAGCCTGAACAACAAGAGTGAAACTTCGTCTCAAAAAGAAAAAAAAAATAGGAAAAAAGAAACTGACTACCATGAGGGCTTCATTCAGCCCTGCACCATTCTTTGCTCTCAGGGCCTACTTTAGTGCCTGGCCCATTGTACATACAAATTTGTGTTGAGTGAATTAACCTGACAGACACACACTATCATGAAAGGAGTTTTCCGTACCACCAGGCCACTCCCGCAAAACAAAACTGTAACAAACGAAACCAGCCCCCTCATTGGAGCTATAATATATGCATTTTGTGGAACTAGATCATGCAAAGTTTGGACTACTGTTTGTTTTTTGAGTTAGGGCCTGGCTCTGTCACCTGGGCTGGAGTGCATGGCTCACTGAAGCTTTGACCTCCCAGGCTCAAGTGATACTTCTGCCTCAGCCTCCCTTCTGACTAAGACTACAGGTATGTGCAACCATGAGTGGCTGATTTTTTGTAATTTTGATAGAGATGGCATTTCGCCTTGTTGCCCAGGCCGGTCTCAAATTCCTGAGCTCAAACGATTCGCCTACTTTGGCCTCCCATGGTGCTGGGACTACAGGTGTGAGCCACGGTGCACAGCCTACCCTTGTTTTTATTTGTTATCATATCACTGCTTCTCCACTTAATGACTTCTTCATTTAGTTGATTGCTGCCAGCTTCATTAGAAGTTGCTACCTTGGCACAAAAGTACCATTTGGACGTAAGTCATTAAATCATAAAATACTCAGAATCTGTTATGCATCAGACACTACTCCTGGTACCAGGAATCTGGGGATAAAAAACTGGACTAGAATATAGAAGATTCCTCCTTTCTGCTTCCCTGAACATCGTTGCGGGGAAGAAAACACTCAGTCAGTGAAGAAATCAAGTATCTTCAGACGGTGAAGCAGCAAATGAAATGGGCCCACCAGGCACTCACTGTGTGGCAGGCATTGTTCTAAGTGATGTATATACATGAATGCCTTTAATGCTCAGAGCAAGCCTGTGTCTTTCATTTATCTCATTTTGTGTTCAGTAAACTGAGGCACAGTGGTCAGTAACTCATCCAAGGTCACAAGCCATACAAGCAGTAGAGTCAGAATTTGAACCCAGACATTTGGTTCCAGTCTGTGACTGGATCACAGTGTTTTTTGATATTATGACTTAATGACAAGTGGTTTTGATGAGATGTTCATAGAAGAGCTTTCTGGCTGGGCACAGTGACTCATACCTGTAATCCTAGCACTTTGGGAGGCTGAGGCAGGCAGATCACTTGAGTTCAGGAGTTCGGGTCTAGTCAGGTCAACATGGTGAAACCCTGTCTCTACAGAAAATACGGAAATTAGCCGGGCACAGTAGCAGGCACCCATAATCTCAGCTACTCAGGAGGCTGAGGCAGAAGAATCACTTGAACCCAGGAGGGGGAGGTTGCAGTGAGCTGAGATCATGCCGCTCACTCCAGCCTGGGCAATAGCATCTCAAAAAATAAAAAATGCTTTCTAAGTAGGTAAATCTAGCCTTGCAGAGAACATAGTGCATACAGCTTCTACTAGAGAAAGACAAAAACAGGTTTAGCAAGTTTAAAGTAAAGTGGAAAGCTCTGCTAACCTACGAAGAGGTAAAGGATGGGGGCTGGGGGTAAATGTAGTGGTGAGAGTTAGTATCACAGAGGATATGGGAGCAGGCATCGTCTTTCTCATTCAAGCTTCATAGATAAGTCTGTAGTACCCGAATGAGGGCAGCAGTCATCAGTTAAATAAATAAACTACTGGATAGAAAAGGTTTTATTCACTGTCTTGTTGATGGACAGTTGTAAGATATTGGCTGGCATCTCAGTTCACATGTTATCATAGCTGTGGTTGGAGGATCAAATAAAACTTTAAAACATTTTTTTGGCAGAAGTTAAACTGAACATCCAGCTGCTGATTTTCTTCATGTGATCATGGCAAGCCACTGAAAGCCATCTTGTAATCACCTCATTTCAAGAAAGACATGACAGAAGAAACAATTTGCATTCAAATACTTTACATTAAAATAAAAAAAAAATGTGATATGAAGTAATTTGCAGTGAAGGAGCATGAGTGGCCAGAGTTAACATTGTAAAGTGATCCATGACCCCTGACCATCGGACATGAGATGGAAATGAGCCAGGGTTTGGCAAGAAAGTCATTTTTCTTCCTGCCACACTGTACTTGTAACAGGAAGACAATTTGCATGACAGTTGGGTGAGCCAAGAAAATCCATGACACCCTGAGGAAACACTTGGAAATCACTGCATAGGTTCCATTAATCTCTGAGTTATGTGTTAGTGAGTTTACTGCATATATTATCTTATTAATGTCTTTTTGCATCTAACTCTAGATGGAGGATATTAGTATGCAAATGGTCTCTGCTAGTTTTGCCCCCAGGCTTCTCTTCTTCATCCCCAGCATCTGTTTCGAGTGACATTTTGGATGCTACAGGAGGCCAGCATAGTTCACTAAACAGAAATGTTTACCCATTTGCAGGCTTCTGTAGTTTGTTTCTATAGGATAGCACCAAGAATTTGCAAACTCACAGATTTCACAAAGTTAAATAAACCTTATGCTTCTATTCCAACCTTCCTCATATTATCTCATATTTGCATGTAATAAATCAGATGCAAATGTAATTATTGAGGAAAAAAATCTTTGGGTATATATGGATTTCTTAGCTTTGTGCTAGGTGATCTGGCAGATATAAAAGAAGGAAAAAAGCCCGGGCATGGTGGCTCGCGCCTGTAATCTCAACAGTTTGGGAGGCCCAGGCGGGTGGATCACCTGAGGTCAGGAGTTCGAGACCAGCCTGACCAACATGGAGAAACCCTGTCTCTACTAAAAATACAAAATTAGCCAAGAGTGGTGGCATGTGCCTGTAATCCCAGCTACTCAGGAGGCTGAGGCAGGAGAATCACTTGAATCCAGGAGGTGGAGGTTGCAATGGGCTGAGATCACACCATTGTACTCCAACCTGGGCAAGAAGAGCAAAACTCTGTCTCAAAAAAAAAAAAGGAAAAAGAAAGGCCTTAGCTAGCAAGATATGACTTCTGCATAACAAGTGCATCAAATAGAAGGTTGAATGAGGGCAGGGGTCACGCAGTCAAATGTTCATGGGCACCAGACTAGTAATGTAATGAGGGACGCAGAAGGGGCAGGGCTTTGGTGAACTGGAGAGCTTATGCCACATCCTTGTGGGGCACCCACTCCCTAGCTGCTACCCAACAGTTGTACACACAAAATGGAATTTCTGGCTTCTCTTGAAAATTTGGATGATATGAGAATATTGAGCTCAAGTTCCTTTATGGAAAAGTTAGCAGAGAGAGGAATAAACAGAACCTACCAAAGCCCAGCTTGGGCCTGCAGGTATAGGTTTATAGTCTGTTGTAGAAGATTGGTTTTAAAGCAAATTTGGATTCTAAAGACCGAGTTGGGTACAGGTGTTTTCATCTTGAAGCCTGGTGTTCAGCCGGGTTGATGAGGCGCTCTGAGCCCCCTAACTGGGCTCTGACAAAATGCTGCAGCATCAAGACAGTTTTACTGCTGAGTGTATGTGAGGCTCTCAAGGGAGATTGCTGTCTTGTGCAGAAATTGTGCTTTGTATCATGGCAAGTTCCCTACATCCCAAGTGAAGAAGGAATAGAATTTCAAATTTGGAATAACCCTTAAGTCATCAAGTCCAATCACCTCATAATGTAGCTAGGAAAACTAAATGCTAGCCAAAAATGTTCTGCTCCTAATCAGTTTTGAGACTTTGGACAATTCTTTGTTCTCCCCAGATCCCATTTCCTTCCTCTGTAAAATCAGGGAATGGACTACACAATTGCTAACATCTCATAATCCCATGATTATTTTTCTTGGTTTTACCTTAATGCAGGGGGTGAGGAGGGGCAGGAAAAGATAAATAACTGAGAAAAATTGGGACCAGCTGTTTCCAACATGGTGGGCATCTCTGGCTCTTCCATCCCACCCTGGGAGAGCTTGGGACATCTTGTCAATCATCCAGCTCCACCGTGCAGCCACCCAATGGGTTGATGCCATGTGGTGTGTTCATCACATCTCTAACAGCTGATTCCTAGTGTAGCTTCCAGCTCCAGTTGTCTATGTAACAAATAAATGCTGTCAGATCCAGGGGAGGCAGGGCAGGGTTGGGTGGAGAGCTTGACACAACCCATTACCACCATGGAAACAAGTAAAAACACATGTCTTTCTGATAGTGTGCATCAGCAGCCAGCAGCTGTGGGAAGGGAGAACATCATTTGTTCCAAAAATTGGAATCCCTATCTTGCAAATATGGCAGATGCTATTTCTGCAGCACCAGCTTAATTACAGAATACAAGTCAACTATCCCTTCCCAGAAAGTCACTATTTTCAGCAAACATGTATTGAGAATCAAGTATATAAATTCCTTACCATCCAAACTTAGAAACCAAATACATTTGGATAATGATAAATAGCAAAGGAGTTAGACTTTTGATAACAAGGGATACTAATGTATAACAAAATATTTATCTACAGCCAGGCATGGTGTCTTACATCTGTAATCCCAGCATTTTGGGAGGCCGAGGTGGGTGGATCACTTGAGGTTAGGAGTTTGAGACCAGCCTGGTCAACATGGTGAAACCCTGTCTCTACTGAAAATCCAAAAATTAGCCAGGCATGGTGGTACATGCCTGTAATCCTGGGAGACTGAGGCAGGAGACTGGCTTCAACCTGGGAAGTGGAGGTTGTAGCCAGCTGAGATTGCGCCATTGCACTCCAACCTCGGCGACGGAGCGAGACTCTGTCTTAAAAAAAAACCAAAAACAAAAAAGAGGTGGCCTTTGGACAAAAACCTACCTGAAGTTTTTTTTTTCCTTTCTTTCTTTTTTTGAGACGGAGTTTCACTCTCAGTACCCAGGCTGGAGTGCAATGGCGCGATCTCGGCTCACCGCAACCTCCGCCTCCTGGGTTCAGGCAATTCTCCTGCCTCAGCCTCCTGGGTAGCTGGGATTACAGGCATGCGCCACCATGCCCAGCTAATTTTTTGTATTAGTAGAGACGGGGTTTCACCATGTTGACCAGGATGGTCTCGATCTCTTGACCTCGTGATCCACCCGCCTCGGCCTCCCAAAGTGCTGGGATTACAGGCTTGAGCCACCGCGCCTGGCCCTACCTGAAGTTTTATATCTAGGGGAAGAGCGTTCTAGGCACAACACACAGCAAATGAAAAGATTCTGAGATGGGAACCTGGCTTATTCATAGAACAGTGATGGAGCCAATGTAGCTGGAATTCAGTTAAAAGAAAAAATGTTAAGAGGTAGAAGATCTTAGAGACGCTAGTAGATGCATTTTGCTTGGCCTGGGCTGCAAAGTGGCTCGAAATCCATATCCCTTGGTCAAGAATTCATCTTGTATTGATAGAGCATGATGGTGGGAGGCCTGTTAAAAGTGATGCTTTGGGAAAAAAATAACTTTGCAACAAGGGAGAATAGAGATTGTCAGCAGGGAGAGGAGATAGACCCCTGCTTAGTCTAGGCTTGGGGCAATACATGACCAAACTGGAATGAGAACACAGGAGCTGTAAGTTGTATGTTGCAATATGTCAGTATTTTTTTTTTTTAAGATGGAGTCTTGCTCTGTTGCTGAGGCTGGAGTGCAGTGGCACGATCACGACTCACTGCAACCTCCATCTCCGAGGTTCAAACGATCCTCCTGCCTCAGCCCCTCTAGTAAGTGGGATTACAAGCATGTGCCACCATGCCCAGCTGATTTTTGTATTTTTAGTAGAAACAGGGTTTTGCCATGTTGGCCAGGCTGATCTCAAACTCCTGACCTCAGGTGATCCACCTGCCTCGGCCTCCCAAAGTGCTGGAATGACAGGCCTGAGCCACGGCACCCGGCCTGTCAGTATTCTTAACTGCATAATGCCGCATTCCATAGGATGTCCGTTTGGAACAAAGAAAAATTGCAGGAGGGGAACACAGAATTGGATCGTGAAATTACATTAAAACACACAAGTTAGAGGGATATGAAGTAGGATCATCTCCTCCCAGACATTCAGGCTCCCCCTTTCCCAAGGATGCCGACGTGTGAAGAGGAGTGTTATTAGCAGACAGATGCTTGGAATGATCCGGGGGACGGTTGGCTGCATGTTCCCAAGTGAAGCTCATGGGAAGTCTGGTTTCCATTAAATCGAGACATGCTAGCTGTCTTCTTGGTCGTTCACAGCTCACCAGCAGCCGTTGTGGCAGTCATGTGTTTTCCAAACGATATCCTTAAGCTTCCTTTGAAATGATCAAATTCATAAGCATGGAGCAAAGAGGATTATGAGGCACAGGAGTGTCAAACAGCTTTCCTTCATCTTCCTTAGATTGAGAAAGTCTTCATGACCAAACCACTTATAAAGGTCATGCAGCTTTGGTATCTGTCCTCACTGGTGGTGAGGGCATATTTGGCTATCTGAGGGGCCGGGAAGATATGGTATCTTTTATTATGAGGATTATATCTCTCCCAAAGATATGTGGAGTATCTCCAGCACGTAGGACATGGTGTGGCTGTTGCAAGGCAGAGTAGTCCAGGTCTGCCCTGAAGCCACCTAGAATATACCCCACGAGAGAGAGAATAGGAGCGCTGCGGGGTGAAATCTGAACTAGATTAGTAATGACCAGTAAGGACACATTCCAGAGAACAGTTGAGTCAGGTATGTCTGGATCCATGGGGAAGCTTTTTCAGTGTCACCGTTGAACATAGGAATTTATTTTTTCATATCTTTTGGTGTGAAACCGACTCTCTGATTTTAATGCCACTTAACCTCAGACCTCGCTTGTGAGAAAGACCTGAGTGTTCTTGCATTTCTTTGTTCTTCTGGTCCATTTGTAGTGGGGAAAGGAACAGCAGGTAGTTGGCAGGAGGATAGGACCTACTGCCATTATGCCAGCCCAAAACTGGTTTGTTCTTAAAGAGTCGTACCTTCCGAGTGCCATATTTCAGCTGTCCTTTACCCCCACCAGGTCACATCCTTTCTGGAACCTTTCCTGAATCTGAACAGGATGTGTGTTTTTTAAGAGTGAGGGCAGGCCATGGGGTGAGACAGCCCTGTGATACGGAGGCGTTAATAAAGTCCCCGTCAAATAGAGCTGCAAGGCCAGGCACGGTAGCTCACGGCCATAATCCCAGCAGTTTGGGAGGCTGAGGCAGGTAGATGGCCTGAGGTCAGGAGGTCGAGACCAGCCTGGCCAACATGTTAAAACCCCGTCTCAACTAGAAACACAAAAATTAGCTGGGCGTGGTGGCAGGTACCTGTAATCCCAGCTACTCAGGAGGCTGAGGCAGGGAAAGTTGCTTGAACCCGGGAGGTGGAGGTTGCAACGAGCCGAGATTGTGTCACTGCACTCCAGCCTGGGCGGCAGAGCGAGACTCCATCTCAAAAAATAAATAAAATATACAATAACAACAACAACAAAAAAAAATAGAGCTGCAGTGAGAGTCAGTTAAAATTCTGCGGATAAAATACTATGTGTGGTGTTCAGTGCATAGGAAACACTGAGCCCCAGATGGTGTGGTAAAGAAAGACAGAAGCAGGAGGAAAGGGATTCACCAATATATCTGTTGATTATGATTAAACCACTTAGATTAATGTATAAATACTGAAACATAGGTTGTGGCCGCTTATAAACTATATGCATTTTCACATTTAATTTTTAAAATATTAAAATGTGTACAATCGATGTTAAGAATGTCAACAATTTTGATATTAGTACGTAGAGCTTAAAAATAAAAATAATTTCTTAGAGGTACATACCATTTTGATAATGGGCATAGGCATGACTTGGACGGAATCTGCTTACACTTTCCAAACCAATATGGAGTTGTGAACAACTGTATTCTGATCTCATGGGATTTGGACTGTTATAGTCATTAAGTGTTTATTTCAGTAGAAATCCTAATTAGCTAAATAAATTTTCATCAGTATGTTAAACTCCTTTAAGAACTGTTAGAATGATATATACATCAGTGCAGCACGTTATAGTTTAAGGACTTTGAAGACAGAGACTGAATCTGTTAATCTTTATGTCAGAAACATGAACCATTGCATATAGACAAAGCCACGTTAAAGCTGTTTTGGAGCCTGTTTGGGTTAGTGTAAGTAAAGTGAAAGGATAATTCGTTTTGAGCTTGTTAGAGTATTTGAAGTAGCCAAACATCCCAGGTGAGGGAAGAGGAGTAAGCCAAGCATTTCTGAGGACCTCTGCCACAAGATTTTTGGAACTTTTTTCTAGTCTACCATTATCAGCGTGACTCAGAAAGTCACGAAGACTGAGAGTGCGTGGACACTCTACCTGCCTAGCTGGGAAATGAGGATTATTTGGACAAATCAGCTTTGTCCCGTGATGAAGCGGCATGAGCCACAGGCAGAGAACTCAGTGAGCAACTGTGGAGTGGCCTTGGAGTACTCAGGTGTTCGCTGGGAAGGGGTAGACTATTACCTGTCTCATCTTAAACAGATAGGGCCAGGCACGGTGGCTCACACCTTTAATGACTGCACTTTGAGAGGCCAAAGTGGATGGATCACTTGAGGTCAGGAGTTCGAGACCACCCTGGCCAACATGGTAAAACCCCATCTCTACCAAAAAAAAAAAAATACAAAATATTAGCCAGGCATGGTGGTACACACCTGTAGTTCCCTATAGATCCCAGCTACTCAGGAGGCTGAGGCAGGAGAATTGCTTCAACATGGGAGGCAGAGGTTGCATTGAGCTGAAACAGCTCCACTGTACTCCAGCCTGGGTGACAGAGACTGTGTCTCAAAATTAAATAAATGAAATAAAAATAAATAAACAGATGGCATATAATGTGACAACCGTAGACCATGGTCATCATCTGTTCTGCCACATTCTCCATAAAGTCCAGTTTGCTTAGTTCTTCTAGCAATAACCATTCAGTTACTCTTTAAAGACGGTAAGAAGCATTCTTCTCCCCATGATGCTAGCCAACGAAAAAGGGACTGTTACTGCTTTTCAGTGGAGCAGGAGAGGATAAAAGATTGAGTCTTCAGAATGGACTAAGGCTGGAGTCACACATTTAAATTTGTGAACATTTTGGTTGTGATGTTAATGGGCCCAAAAAGTAGCCTCATGAGAGAGGAAGCCTAGTAATTTCCTT
The DNA here is from genome assembly GCF_030222135.1 of Aotus nancymaae. Classification (NCBI taxonomy): domain Eukaryota; kingdom Metazoa; phylum Chordata; class Mammalia; order Primates; family Aotidae; genus Aotus; species Aotus nancymaae. Next base: position 31,850,089 of record NW_026988443.1, on the reverse strand, counting down.
GCCATTGGTCACTTCTCGTTCCCGTCTCCGCCAAATCACCAACCAGTCAAAACTAAAACCTACAGTCCTTGGGCGGATCACCTCTCCAAGGTGGAAAAATTTATGGTTTATCTTCTGTCTTTAAAAACCTCCAGTTACATCTGTAAGAATTTCATCAATGTGTCTTTTCGGGTCTTCAAACCTTGCTTAGTTCTTTCATTGTTTTTCTCAATAAACTGAAAGAACACTTACACTACTTCCCAGAATTTCCAGCCCAATTGAAGGGGACAATTTTAATATAAACACACTGTTAGGGAAAGACCAGACTTCTGCTCATTCCCTCAAATAGTCAAATGTAATAATTATAATGTTTATAAGTTTGTACTGAGTCTTATATCTGTGCCAAACACTGTTTTAGCACTTTTATTTCTTTATATTTTTTTTTCATTTTTATTTTTACGAGACAGTTTTACTCAACTGCCTAGACCGGAATGCAGTGGTGTGACCTTGGCTCACTGCAACCTCTGCCTCCCGGGTTCAAGTGATTCTTGTGCCTCAACCTCCAAGTAGCTGGGATTACAGGCACACATCACCGTGCCTGGCTAATTTTTATATTTTTAGGAGAGATGGGGTTTCACCATTTTGTCCAGTCTGGTCTTTCTTGACCTCAAGTGATCCACCTGCCTCAGCCTCCCAAAGTGTTGAGATTACAGGCATGAGCCACTGCGCCCAGCCTATTTTTAGCACTATAAAATATTAACTCACTTAATCCTCTAATAATTGTCTAAGTAAAGAACTTTTTTTTCTTCTTCTTTTTGAGAGACACAGTCTCATTCTAATGCCCAGGCTGAAGTATGATAATGTAATCATAGCTCACTGCAGCCTCAAACTCCTGGGCTCAAGCAAACTTCCTGCCTCAGACTCCCAAGTAGTTGGGACTACAGGTGTGTGCAACTGCACCTAGTTAATTAAAATTTTTTTGTAGAGATGGGGGTCTCTCTACATTGCCCAGGCTAGTCTCAAACTCCTGGCCTCAAGTGATCCTCCCTGCTTGGCCTCCCAAAGTGATGGGATTATAGATGTGAGCCACCACACCAAGCTGAAAGAACTATTGCCAGGGTCATTTTATAGGTCAGTGACCTGAGTATCTGAGAGGTTTGGAAGCTTCCCCAGGAAATAAGGGAAAAGACAAAAGGAGCATTTCAGCATTACACAAGTGAGGATGCTTTGCGGTTCTTGTTAGTTTCGTGTCTTTCTCACCAGACTGAGCAATTTTGGAGTACTGACAATATATAATGAAATTTGGATTGACTGTGCCTGACAGTTCTTTGAAGAAACATAATGTGTATACAAATGAATCTGGAGAACATAAATCCCCATCAAAATTGTATTGGTGTTGTGAGTCCCATTGATGGTAATATTGATATCAAAGAATGGTTGGGAAATGCCAAATCTTTGTTGAAATGTGCATTTTGGTTTTTTCCTCCAAAAACGTGAGATTTTATTCCTTTGACAGTCACAAGGCATCTCGAACATATGTTCTTTTTCACTGTACATGTCTGTGTTAAAGGGCTCGCCCGCCAAGTTGTCTATTAAACCATCTCTACATGTGCAGATATAGATGGCAAAACATTTTACAATGATTCCTTTAAAATATATACTTTATAGAGAACCCAGGGTGTTATCAGTGTTCGTCCATGTTGAGGAAATAATAACATCAGAATTTGTCTCCTTGACCTGAGGCGTGGTCCACATGGCTCCACCTGTTCTCACATGGGCCCTGGGAAATGTTTTTGGTCATGCTCTCAAGTCCTTCATTTTCTTTTCAAAAGCCAGTGTGGCTTAATGTTTTTTATGTTAACATTTACTGAGAAGTTAACAGTGTAGCACAGTGCCTGATGTGTATTTTCTTATTTACTCTTTGTAAACCCCTAGTTAGGAATACTTCTATACCCCTTTAACAGATGGAAAAACAAGTTCAGAATGCTTGAACCCAGCTAGCAGCCAGCGAAACTTAAATTTTGCCTCCAAATTGCTTCATTTCTATGTTGAACGTTTTCTTTAACATCTTTGTCTTTGTGGCATTCCATTTTTATCTCAGTAATTTTTTTTTTAAAAAACACAAAGTCTCACTCTGTTGCCCAAGCTGGACAGCAGTGGTGCAATCATAGCTCCCTGCAGCCTTGACCACTTAGGCTAACGCGATTCTCCTGCGTCAGCCTCCTGAGGAGCCGGGACTACGGCATGTGCCTCCAAACTTGGCTAGTATTTTATTTTAGTAGAGATGGGTCTTGCAACGTTGCCCAGGCTGATAAACTCCTGGGTTCGAATGATGCTCCTACCTTAGACTCCCAAAGTGCTGGGATGACAGGCATGCGCTGTGACACCTGGCCCATTGTTGCTGAATGAAATCCTAAACATTCTTAGGCCGTTGGCTTTCCTCAATGAAAGACTTTCTCAGCATTTTTTTTTTTTACGTCTTAGTCTTTAATTTTTCTGATGTCTCTTTCCCTCCTTCCTCACCCCAACCTTTGGACCACGAATTTCTTTCTGTTTCATATAAGTCTTTCCCTTATTCTGAACTGAGATTGCTCCTTTGGGGGTGTCCTCCCACATGTTGGGCAACCAATCAATGACTTACTCTTCAGTGTTCCTGTTTAGATTTAAAAAAATTCTAAGAATGTGACATCTTGAGTGAGGTAAGAGCATTTGATAGTTGTTGCAGATAGATTAAAAATTAAAAAGTGAAAAATAATTTGATTATTGGTGACCATAAGTATGTCTTTGCTAGTATTTTTCCAGCCAGTCTACTGGGGCTACTTTGTTGTATCTGTCAATTAGTCTTTATTAAAAGTAAAAATAGAATAATGATACTGCCCATGGGGATGTTTTTATTAAGATTTCTAGATACTTCTTTGAGATTTGCTTATAACATTCTATTTGAAGTTCTGGCTCTATTGCTGCAAACATTCGTTCATTAGGTCTTTTAAATTTTGATTATTTAATAGGTATAAACACTGGGATACAAATCATTTAAGACATGGTCCCTGCCTTCAGGGAGCTTATTTGTAGCTTCCTAATTTTTACTGATCTTTAAAGCTCTTTATACTGAACTTTTAAAAATTAATTGTGCACTCATCCTAACACTAAATTTGTCAGTTACATGTAGAAGCTGCAGTCTCCCTTTTTCTGTTAAATCTAAAGCCGGTGATGGAATTGAAATATGACTAATAAGGAGTATATTTTAAAGAAAAGTTTAGGAAAAATTCAAAAAGCGTGATTTATACCTGGCATGAGTCCTTTAAGAATTATTTTGGCCCTTGATGCCAGTGAAGTGGCTCATGCCCTGTAATCTCAGAACTTAGAGTGGCTGAGGCAGGTGGATCACTTAAAGTAAAGAGTTCAAGACCAGCCTGGCCAATATGGTGAAACCTCATCTCTACTAACAATTCAAATATTAGCTGGGAGTGGTGGTGGGTGCCTGTAACCCAGCTGCTCAGGAGGCTGAGGCAAGAGAATCGCTTGAACCCGGGAGACAGAGGTTGCAGTGAGCCGAGATTGCACCACTGCACTACAGCCCAGGCATCACAGGGAGACTCTGTCTCAAAAAAAAAAAAAAAAGAATTATTTTGTCCCTTGAAATCCAAAATAGTAAACAGTTGTTCGCAAATAAAACATACTTATTTTTATTTTATTTTAAAGACTAAAACAGTAAACTGTCTAAATAGAATATTGACTCTGGGTCAGAATCCATTTAATTTCTAAGCTTCAGCAGCTAAATCGCATAACCAAATTTCAGTATCTTCTGGAAAAGACAAAACAATGCAGGAAGAGGCAATGTGAGTTGATCCTGCAGCACACAGCGTCCAGTAGGGGGCGCGACCCAGGCCTTTCCCTCTGCTTGACTCTGTCTCTTGAGGTAAGGGGGTTCCCTGGGTGGAGAGCTGGCGGCAGCTCTGCCACCAGTGTCAGCCTTTGACTCCCACATCTCAGTGGACTTGGGACCTGCTAGGGTTTGGCTTTGTGTCCTCACGCAGATCTCATGTGGATTTGTAATTCCCAGTGTTGGAGAAAGGGTGAAAGGTGATTGGATCTTGGGGGTGGATTTCCCCTTGCTGTTATGATAGTGGGTTCCCATGAGATCTGGTTGTTTAAAAGTGTGTAGCACTTTCCCATTCAGTCTCCCTTCCTCCTGCTCTGGTCATGTAAGATGTACCTGCTTCCCCTTTGCCTTCTGCCAGGATTGTAAGTTTCCTGAGGCTTCCAGCCATGCTTCTGGTGCAGTCTGTGAAAACATGAGCCAGTTACACCTCTTTTCTTTATAAATGACCCAATTCTCAGGTAATTCTTCATAGCAATACAAGAAAAGATGAGTCCAGGGCCTTTCCTGTTCTCTGTTGTAGGGGGAGCCTAAGAGTGTCCCCAGACCATCCCCTTCTTAGCAGGCCACTGGGTCTTTGCTTTCTTTCTGTTCTCACCACCCTTTCCCCTTAGCTCTGAGACATCAGTCTCTGAGTTCCATCTAGGCTTTTCCCTTCATGGACCAGTAGACGACTTCTGGTCTCGCTAAAAATGCCCCTTGTCAGAAAAGTGTTCCATAACCTCCCTTTCTACAATTAGCTTCCCTACTGGTCTCACCCCTTCTGTTATTTTCTCTCATAGAACTTTGGTCTTTTTCTTCATGCTATTTTTTATTTTTATTTTTTGTTTTTGAAATAGACTGTTGCTCTGTCACCTAGGCTGGAGTGCAGTGGCGCAATCTCGGGTCACTGCAGCTTCTGACTCCTGGGTTCAAGCATTTCTCCTGCCTCAGCCTTCCAAGTAGCTGGGATTCTAGGGGTGCGCCACCATGTCTGGCTAAATTTTGTATGTTTAGTAGAGATGGGTTTTCATGCCTGTAATCCCAGCACTTTGGGAGGCCTGGGCAGGTGGATCACCTGGAGTCAGGCGTTCCAGACCAGTCTGACCAATCTGGTGAAACTCCATCTTCTTCTTTATATTTTATACAAAGGAATAATATTTTATTCCCATTTGTGATACTTGCTGGTTTAGCCTCTGGTTCCCCCATTGAATTGGAGGCCACAGGAGACCACAGATCCGTCTTATTCGCTGTTACTCAGCCAGAACGTTGCTTGTGTTTGGTAACTCAAAATGCTTCACACACACCACAGATAAACCCGTGACTTCTTTTGGGTGTATTGGGTTTATATTTTTATGAAATAAAATGTATTTATTTGGTGAGATTCCAATGTTTTCTATCAAACTAAAGCAGAAAAACAATATTTTTTGGAGACAGAGTCTCGCTCTGTAGCCCAGGCTGCAGTGCAGTGGCATGATCTTGGCTCACTGCAACCTCCGCCTCTTAGGTCCTGGTTCAAGCAATTCTCAGCCTCCTAAGTAGCTGGGATTACAGGCATGAGCCACCACCACCAGCTAATTTTTGTATTTTTTAGTAGAGACGAGGTTTCAGCATGTTGGCCAAGCTGGTCTTGAACTCCTGACCTCATGATCCGCCTGCTTCAGCCTCCCAAAGTGCTGGGATTACAGGCGTGAGTCACCGCGCCAGGCCAAAAAATAATACTTTTAAAATATCTAATACTGTAAAATTCTTGTTTTGTTATAAAGAATTCTTAAAGATTTTTGTCCTTGTCATTCTGAATAGGAAGGTGACAGGCTGTGTGAGACAGGATGTTTGTTTCAATATAGGATGCCCATTATTACTATTTTTAAAAATTGCTTTCTCAGTATTCAAGTTTTCTATGCATTTGAGTTGTCTGAAGTTTGCATGTAACAGGGAGAAAATAGAAAGCTTCCAAACCGGTTAGTCCAGTTAAAGCACTTAAGTGGCTTAAGTCTTTGATATTAGTTGAGCCAAGTAAGGAAGTTAGTAAGGCTGGAGGTCCTTCTACCCTGTGAGGGACTGTAAGTGGTGTTTTTTGTCTGCATGCAGCTTGAAAGAGGTGAGGGCATGGCTTGGAAGAGAGGGCCCTATGCAGTGAGTGAGGGACCTGAATTCCTCCTGTGCTTTCTGTTGGGTTTTCCTCCCAGGGAGTTGTGAGATTAGGTTAAGGTATTACACTGAATGCTCCTAGCTTCACGTGTGAAATACAGTTGAGTTTATGTGCGTTATAGTCTTGAAATTGTCACTTCCTGTGTCTGGTTTCTTTCTCTGATATTGGCATGACTTCAGCATTCCCTCCACTCTGATAAAAGTCTGGGGATGAAGAAACAATTTTTTTTTTTTGAGCCACAGTCTCACTCTGTCACCCCGGCTGGAATGCAGTGGTGCGATCTCAGCACACTGCAACCTCCATCTCCTGGGTTTAAGCGATTCTCTTGTCTCAGCCTCCTGAGTAGCTGGGATTACAGGCACCCGCCACCACGCCTGGCTAATTTTCATATTTTTAGTAGAGATGAGGTTTCACCATGTTGCCCAGGCTGGTCTGGAACTCATGACCTCGAGTGATCTGCCCACCTTGGCCTCCCAAAGTGCTGGTTTCACCATGACCTGTCTGGAGAAACAAATATTTCCTAGCTGATAACATGTGGCATTCATCAGGGATACTCACGTGGCCCCTGCTGTCACAGAGTGTGTAGTAAAACTGCGTATCAGGGATGGTGGGGAGAGGCTTGTGTTTTGTTTGTTTCGTTAATCGAAGATAGACATAAACTCAGTAAACTGTGACCTGAGATTATTTGGAAGTGAGAGAGGATAATTTTCTTTACGTTATTTTATTTTTCATTTCCGTAGGTTTTTGGGGGAATAGATGGTGTTTGGTTACATGAGTAAGCTCTTGAGTGATGATTTGTGAGATTTTGTTGCACCTATCACCTGAGCAGTAGACACTGTATCCACTTTGTACTCTCTTATCTCTCACCCCCACTCCTACCCTTTCCCCCAAGTCCCCAAAATCCATCGTATCATTCTTAAGCCTTTGCATGAGTGAGGATAATTTTCAATAGGGTCATGAGTACAGCTTCTCTGAGAAGATGTTTAAATGGAGGCGTCAGTAATGAACACCAGAAAGCCAAGTGAATTGATAGGAGAAGACTTTAGTGGAAAGAAAAAATAAGGTGTGAAAATGCCATTTAGTATGAAAGAACTTAGTAGGTTCAAAAAGTGAAGGCAGTGTCCTCTTTAGAATGGTGTGAGAAGAGGAAGAGGGGACAGATAAAGCTGGCAGGGTCTGCAGGGAGTTGATTGTGCAGAGATTAGTGGACCAGCAATTTTTGATTAATACCAGAGTGAATGGAAGGAGTTGATTTGTGCCGGACGAGGAATCTGACTGATGTGGGGAGACCCTATTGGATAGGACAGGTGGGATTTGGGATATTAATGGAAAGTGTCCAAATGAGAGATGCAAACATCCAGCAGCATGATGTGTGGAAGGATGGGTTTCTATGAGGTATATCCTGAAGATATGATGGATAGGATTTCTAAGGTTGTGACCTTATCTTGCCTATTGATTCTCTTGTCCCCTAATCTCCATAAGCCCATGAATGTGAATTTTATTTACTTGTTGTGTACCACTTTCGTTTGTGGCAACACCGAGAACAGGACCAGGACTCAGGGTACCCAGCGTGTGCTTGTGAATGAAGGAAAGACTCTG